>NC_059226.1:23660787-24260787 GCF_020615455.1 Coregonus clupeaformis | reverse complement strand
TTTTTTATACTGGCCCCCGTGGGAAACGAACCCACAACCCTGGCGTTGCAAACGCCATGCTCTATCAACTGAGCTACATCCCCTGCCGGCCATTCCCTCCCCTACCCTGGACGACGCTGGGCCAATTGTGCGCCGCCCATGAGTCTCCCGGTCGCGGCCAGCTGCGACAGAGCCTGGATTCGAACCAGGATCTCTAGTGGCACAGTTAGCACTGCGATGCAGTGCCTTAGACCACTGCGCCACTCAGGAGTACATCACCGTGCACGTTCCCCTCCCTGTGAAGTAAATAATTTATCTGTAGCCTATCAAACTGCATGGTCGTATTCTGGTCGTAGTGGGAGGATCACACCATATAATCGCGTGACTCCAAATGTACTTGGATATGATGATGATGGTTATTATATTGTTGTGGTTTGATATCTTCACTGAGTGTTAGCTAACGTTAGCTAATGCTCAATCACCTCAGTAGCTAACCTTAACCTGGCTAGCACTGTGAATCTAGCTAACTAATAACTCACTGTACAGCTGATGTGGAGGACGTGGGTAGAAGGACCACAACAAACCTTCTTTACGTGATGTTTATTGTACATAAACAACAAACACTTTTAAGGACAACTACTGACTAGCTCCAGCACAGAACAATCTTGGTTCTATGCCGGGGCCATGCGTCAAGTCAACGGCCCCAAACTGACAGTTGCCTGGATCTTGAATGGGGTGCTGACTGGTGATTGGCTAACAATATTGCCAATCACTCCACACGGTAGGTGGGACATGAAAGGGGTATACAAACATTCACAACGCTACCTCCCTCCAACAGTGCAGAGTCCACCTATACTAAAGGCAGTAGGCAGGAACAATCAAACGTTTTCTAAAAACACTTTGCAGAGTAAACAGTTACATCACATAACAGGTTAGTAATTGTAAAACAGATAACTTGTACCGTACTCAACTTAACAACAATGCAACAGTCCTAATTTCTTCTAAACAGACTGTCTCAGCCTGGCTGAGCTGAAAAGAACATAACATGAACTTGGTGGGTGGGGTGTGTAGTGGAAGTCTTTGTTAGAAGGTAGCTTGTTGCTGTTGGTCTGCGCTTTTCTGCCAAAATGGACTGGGGCAGCACCACTGTAGTACCCGAGATGTCCAGACACACAGAATGTTCAGTGGGGGCACACTGATCTTCACCCTGGGGCCCCAGGGTTACTCCATGGGCTGGCTGAAGTACAGGTCTGGTGATGCCTGTATTAACACCGTCGGTAGAGGCAGAGGGGTGGCTCTGCCTGGTGTTGAGGTGGAGACCTTGGTGCCAGCAGCGAGGTGGGGGCCTTGCCCGGTGTCGAGGGCAGTGACCTCAGAGCGGGCCGCAGGGTGGGGGCCAGGCCTGGAATTTTGTGATTTTATGGGCAAGGCCATTAGGCCTTCAAGAGGTGCCCAATCTGCCAGGGCACCAAGGCCATCAGATCCAAGATGGCGAAGTAGTGCAGTTCTGTTTTTGTCGTGTGTGTGTGTAAATAGCCTGTAAATACCCAGTTTTTTTGTATTTTTCGTACATATTTCCCTATCAGACTTTTCATCCTACTTTCCTGCAACCCGCCTCACTCAATGTGGAACGGATTCTATTATTGACTTACCTTTTATATAGAATCTCCAGTTGAAACTAGCTAGCCAGCTAACTAGCTACTTGCTATTAGCCACAGTTAGCGGTATTACACCCAGAACATTGGATTTTTTTTTCTGCGGGATTAATTTAATCACTGGATATTAATCACCGGATATTCGGCCAGTCTGCACAGCGCGTTATCGACCCAGAACATATCAGTTTTTCTGCCGGAATCACTGAATCACTGGACCTTTAACTCCGGATTCATCGCTACCAGCTAGCTTCAACTAAATGGACGCTGTGGTCTGGCTAATCATCCTGAGCTAGGCCCATCTCCCGGCTATCTACCTCTCTGTCAACCGGACGGGACCACCTAGTGTTGACACGGAGGCCCGCCGATCCTACACGACTGGTCTGCCGACGAAATCGTCTGATGTGGTTACGGACGACGTCGACCACGAAGATTCCATCTGCTAGCCCCGGCCCGCTAGCACACGCTAGCCGTGGCCTCTTACCTGCTAGTGCTTTAGCAGCCTCCGAACTATCCTATTGCTGTTCACCGGACCTTATGATAACTCAGCTATACAGCTGATGTCTGCTGGACTGTTTCTTTTTTACGGTACTACATCCTGTTTATGTTTAGCCTCAGCCCAAACATGGTTAGCTTATTGTTGTTTCGGTTATTTCTAATTGTACTATTTCACTGTAGATCCCCCAGCCCAGCTAAACCTGCCTTAGATAGCTCCTTTGTCCCACCCCCCATACACGCAGAGACCGACTCAATTGATGCCTCTAGTGATACTATCTCTTTCATTGTTACCCAACGCTTAGGTTTACCCCCACTTTACTCATATCCTTCCATATCCTTGTCTGTACATCAATCAATTTCAATCAATTTTATTTTATATAGCCCTTCTTACATCAGCTAATATCTCGAAGTGCTGTACAGAAACCCAGCCTAAAACCTCAAATATAATGCCCTGAATCTTTTCTACAACACCCGGAAATCTGCCCCCTTTATTCTATGTACCCAACGCACTAGAAGACCAGTTCTTAAAGCCTTTAGCCGTATCCTTATTCTAGTCCTCCTCTGTTCCTCTGGTGATGTAGAGGCTAACCCAGGCCCTGCAGCCCTCAGTATCACTCCTACTCCCCAGGCGCTATCATTTGCTGACTTCTGTAATCGCAAAAGTCTTGGTTTCTTGCACGTAAACATCAGAAGTCTACTTCCTAAGTTTGAGTTATTCACTGCGTTAACACACTCCGCCAACCCTGATGTTCTAGCAGTGTCTGAATCCTGGCTCAGGAAGGCCACCAAAAATTCTGAAATTTCCATCCCCAACTATAACATTTTCCGTCTAGATAGAACTGCCAAAGGGGGTGGAGTTGCAATCTACTGTAGAGATAGCCTGCAGAGCTCTATCATACTATCCAGGTCTGTGCCCAAACAGTTTGAGCTTCTACTTCTAAAAATCCACCTTTCCAGAAATAAGTCTCTCACTGTTGCCGCTTGCTACAGCCCCCCTCAGCCCCCAGATGTGCCCTGGACACCATATGTGAATTGATTGCCCCCATTTATCCTCAGAGTTCGTACTGCTTGGTGACCTAAATTGGGATATGCTTAATACCCCGGCCATCCTACAATCCAAACTAGATGCCCTCAACCTCACGCAAATTATCAACGAACCTACCAGGTACAACCCTAAATCCGTAAACATGGGTACCCTCATAGATATCATCCTGACTAACATACCCTCTAAATACACCTCAGCTGTCTTCAACCAGGATCTCAGCGATCACTGCCTTATTGCCTGCGTCCGTAACGGGTCCGCGGTCAAACGACCACCCCTCATCACTGTCAAACGCTCCCTAAAACACTTTAGCGAGCAGGCCTTCCTAATTGACCTGGCCCAGGTATCCTGGATGGATATAGATCTCATTCCGTCAGTAGAGGATGCCTGGTTGTTCCTTAAAAGTAATTTCCTCTCAATCTTAAATAAACATGCCCCATTCAAAAAAATACAGAACTAAGAACCGATATAGCCCCTGGTTCTCCTCAGACTTGACTGCCCTTGACCAGCACAAAAACATCCTGTGGCGTACTGCATTAGCATCAAATAGCCCCCGCGATATGCAACTTTTCAGGGAAGTTAGGAACCAATATACACAAGCAGTCAGGAAAGCAAAGGCAAACTTTTACAAACAGAAATTTGCATCCTGTAGCACTAACTCCAAAAAGTTTTGGGACACTGTAAAGTCCATGGAGAATAAGAGCACTTCCTCCCAGTTGCCCACTGCACTGAGGCTAGGAAACACTATCACCACTGATAAATCTACAATAATCGAGAATTTCAACAAGCATTTTGCTACAGCTGGCCATGCTTTCCATCTGGCTACCACTACCCCGGCCACCAACTCTGCACCCTCCGCTGAAACTTGCCCATGCCCCCCCGCTTCTCCTTCACACAAATTCAGACAGCTGACGTTTTGAAAGAGCTGCAAAATCTGGACCCCTACAAATCAGCTGGGCTACACAATCTGGACCCTTTCTTTCTAAAACTAGCCGCCAAATTGTCGCAACCCCTATTACTAGTCTGTTCAACCTCTCTTTCATAACGTCTGAGATCCCCAGAGATTGGAAAGCTGCCGCGGTCATCCCCTTCTTCAAAGGGGGTGACACTCTAGATCCAAACTGCTACAGACCTATATCCATCCTGCCCTGCCTTTCGAAAGTATTTGAAAGCCAAGTTAACAAACAGATCACCGACCATTTCGAATACCACCGTACCTTCTCCGCTATGCAATCCGGTTTCCGAGATGGTCATGGGTGCACTTCAGCCACGCTCAAGGTCCTAAACGATATTATAACCGCGATTGATAATAGACAGTACTGTGCAGCCGTCTTCATCGACCTGGCCAAGGCTTTCGACTCTGTCAACCACCGCATTCTTATTGGCAGACTAAATAGCCTTGGTTTTTCAAATGACTGCCTCGCCTGGTTCACCAACTACTTCTCAGATAGAGTTCAGTGTGTCAAATCGGAGGGCCTGTTGTCTGGACCTATGGCAGTCTCTATGGGGGTGCCACAGGGTTCAATTCTTGGGCCGACACTTTTCTCCGTGTATATCAATGATGTCGCTCTTGCTGCTGGTGACTCTCAGATCCACCTCTACGCAGACGACACCATTTTGTATACATCTGGCCCTTCATTGGACACTGTGTTAACAAACCTCCAAACGAGCTTCAATGCCATACAACACTCCTTCAGTAGCCTCCAACTGCTCTTAAACACTAGTAAAACTAAATGCATGCTTTTCAATCGAACGCTGCTGGCACCCGCCCACCCGACTAGAATCACCACTCTTGACGGGTCTGACCTAGAGTATGTGGACAACTACAAATACCTAGGTGTCTGGTTAGACTGTAAACTCTCCTTCCAGACTCACATAAAGAATCTCCAATCCAAAGTTAAATCTAGAATCGGCTTCCTATTTCGCAACAAAGCCTCCTTCACTCATGCTGCCAAACATGCCCTCGTAAAACTGACTATCCTACCGATCCTTGACTTCGGCGATGTCATTTACAAAATAGCCTCCAACACTCTACTCAGCAAATTGGATGTAGTCTATCACAGTGCCATCCGTTTTGTCTCCAAAGCCCCATACGCTACCCACCACTGTGACCTGTACGCTCTTGTTGGCTGGTCCTCACTACATGTTCGTCGTCAAACCCACTGGCTCCAGGCCATCTATAAATCACTGCTAGGCAAATCCCCGCCTTATCTTAGCTCATTGGTCACCATAGCAGCACCCACCCGTAGTCTGCGCTCCAGCAGGTACAGTGGGGAAAAAAATTATTTAGTCAGCCACCAATTGTGCAAGTTATCCCACTTAAAAAGATGAGAGAGGCCTGTAATTTTCATCATAGGTACACGTCAACTATGACAAACAAAATGAGAAAAAAAAATCCAGAAAATCACATTGTAGGATTTTTAATGAATTTATTTGCAAATTATGGTGGAAAATAAGTATTTGGTCACCTACAAACAAGCAAGATTTCTGGCTCTCACAGACCTGTAACTTCTTCTTTAAGAGGCTCCTCTGTCCTCCACTCGTTACCTGTATTAATGGCACCTATTTGAACTTGTTATCAGTATAAAAGACACCTGTCCACAACCTCAAACAGTCACACTCCAAACTCCACTATGGCCAAGACCAAAGAGCTGTCAAAGGACACCAGAAACAAAATTGTAGACCTGCACCAGGCTGGGAAGACTGAATCTGCAATAGGTAAGCAGCTTGGTTTGAAGAAATCAACTGTGGGAGCAATTATTAGGAAATGGAAGACATACAAGACCACTGATAATCTCCCTCGATCTGGGGCTCCACGCAAGATCTCACCCTGTGGGGTCAAAATGATCACAAGAACGGTGAGCAAAAATCCCAGAACCACACGGGGGGACCTAGTGAATGACCTGCAGAGAGCTGGGACCAAAGTAACAAAGCCTACCATCAGTAACACACTACGCTGCCAGGGACTCAAATCCTGCAGTACAAGACGTGTCCCCCTGCTTAAGCCAGTACATGTCCAGGCCCGTCTGAAGTTTGCTAGAGTGCATTTGGATGATCCAGAAGAGGATTGGGAGAATGTCAGATGAAACCAAAATAGAACTTTTGGTAAAAACTCACCTCGTCGTGTTTGGAGGACAAAGAATGCTGAGTTGCATCCAAAGAACACCATACCTACTGTGAAGCATGGGGGTGGAAACATCATGCTTTGGGGCTGTTTTTCTGCAAAGGGACCAGGACGACTGATCCGTAAAGGAAAGAATGAATGGGGCCATGTATCATGAGATTTTGAGTGAAAACCTCCTTCCATCAGCAATGGCATTGAAGATGAAACGTGGCTGGGTCTTTCAGCATGACAATGATCCCAAACACACCACCCGGGCAACGAAGGAGTGGCTTCGTAAGAAGCATTTCAAGGTCCTGGAGTGGCCTAGCCAGTCTCCAGATCTCAACCCCATAGAAAATCTTTGGCGGGAGTTGAAAGTCCGTATTGCCCAGCGACAGCCCCAAAACATCACTGCTCTAGAGGAGATCTGCATGGAGGAATAGGCCAAAATACCAGCAACAGTGTGTGAAAACCTTGTGAAGACTTACAGAAAACGTTTGACCTGTGTCATTACCAACAAAGGGTATATAACAAAGTATTGAGAAACTTTTGTTATTGACCAAATACTTATTTTCCACCATAATTTGTAAATAAATTCATTAAAAAATCCTACAATGTGATTCTCTGGATTTTTTTCCTCATTTTCTCTGTCATAGTTGACGTGTACCTATGATGAAAATTACAGGCCTCTCTCATATTTTTAAGTGGGAGAACTTGCACAATTGGTGGCTGACTAAATACTTTTTTCCCCCACTGTATATCTCACTGGTCATTCCCAAAGCCAACACCTCCTTTGGCCGCCATTCCTTCCAGTTCTCTGCTGCCAATGACTGGAACGAATTGCAAAAATCTCTGAAGCTGGAGACTCTTATCTCCCTCACTAACTTTAAGCATCAGTTGTCAGAGCACCTTACCGATCACTGCACCTGTACACAGCCCATCTGAAATTAGCCCACCCAACTACCTCATCCCCATATTGTTATTTATTTTGCTCTTTTGCACCCCAGTATCTCTATTTGCACATAATCTCTTGCACATCTAGCATTCCAGTGTTAATACTATTGTAATTATTTTGCACTATAGCCTATTTATTGCCTTACCTCCATAACTTGCTACATTTGCACACACTGTATATATATTTTCTGTTGTATTTTTGACTTTATGTTTTTTACCACATATGTAACTCTGTGTTGTTTTTATCGCACTGCTTTGCTTTATCTTGGCCAGGTCGCAGTTGTAAATAAGAACTTGTTCTCAACTGGCTTACCTGGTTAAATAAAGGTGAAAAAAAAAATCTGCTAGGGCACCAAGGCCATTAACCAATTTAACCAATTAAATTGATTTGAAAACCGAAAAAAACTAGCTATTCTATTAAGAAAAACACAAGTGTATATAAATGTACATAAATAATTAGCATACATGTCAAAGTGTAGGTGATAGCCTATGCATCAGCCTCATTGCTTTTAAACGTTTTTGTTGATGTACAGTGGTTGTATCAGGGACGGCCTGTTCAATAGGGCGATATGGGCGACGCACTGCCAAACGGGAAAAGGAAGGGATTTTTTTTCTAATCAATTATATCACGGCAACAGTAGTTATCAGTGTTGTAATCTGATCTGACTGCCACTAAATGTCAAATCAGGCTAAAGTCGTGCTTCAAATGGCCCCGCCCGTTTTTGGGTCGATTTCAGTCAGGTTGAAAATCGCCCAGAAGTCTCTCATAGCCTGTCATGTAAAATCTATTTTTTTCAAATTTCAAAGCTTTCAATACATTCTCTATGGGTGTCTGTGGGCTTGCACTTACGCGCTTTCGTCATACACGTGACGTAACCATGAACGTAACTAAGAAAATAGCGGCTAGCAGCGTCTCTGTTGCGACCTGCAGTGTGGCGTTATCTTATGTTTTTAATTTGTACACTTAGTGGCGTTATTTTATGTTTTTAATTTGTAGACTTAGTTTACAAACATTCTGCCAACCATGGATTTCCAGTGGTGGGTTTTGGACTGATCTTGTTGATCGTGTACATACCCGCTACGAACGGACTAAATAATGAAAACGCTGCTGGCAGCGGAATCCAATACAGCTGGGAGACTTGGCTGGATGACAGAGTCCCGGACAGAGAAGTGGAGCCGGCCGGCTTCACCCTGGTCAGAGCGGACCGCGATCCTGGTAAGAGAGCGACTCTGTACCCCCGACATTGAACTGCTTTCTGTGTCACTGCGACCTTACTATCTGCCCCGTGAGTTCCCCCAATTGTTTGTTACCGTTGTGTACTGTTGATAATCACAAGTTTACTGGAGAACTGAGACCAAGTAGAGACTTTGGACAGGGTGGATATGGTATAATAAAGGCAGTTTATTCAGAGGTAAAGATATCTGGAATCGCGTGCACGGACTCGTTCGTCAAACTCTTAGGGGAGCTATCTGAAGAGAGCCCCGAAAACATTGTGTGCAGACATTTTATACAATAAATGATGTAGGTTGAATCTAGTAGTTCTGATCTTCTGATTGGTCCTGATGAGTTGGGCGAGGTCCCCTCCACTGTTGCATTGGCTCTGAGTCGGGTTCTCTGTCTTCAAATGTTCAGCCTAAAGAGAGGGGATTTTTGTGTGTGTGTGTGTGTGTGTTTAACAGTGATGATGTGTGTGTGTGTGTGTGTTATCAGTGATGATGTGTGTGTGTGTGTGTGTGTGTGTGTGTGTCCTCAGAGCAAGAACTCGTGAGTTGGAAGAACTGAGAGACCTATGGCGTGGTGTTGTCCTTGGCCACCTGCTGACAAGGCTGACAAGATAGGACTCTTTTTGTCCATTGTTATAGGATAGGAACATCATTGATTGAAAACAAACGCCCAACACAAAATGGGTCATGCACAAGATTTTAGTCAGACCAAGCTATAACATTATATATTTACTACGACAGTACATTCAACCAAAAGCTAATATAACAAAGGCATCAGAGATTATTTATAATCTGTCACAGAAACTGGAATCCATCTCCCCAGATCAGTCAATAAATGCTTCTGGTATTGACTTATATGCTGCCCCTGTCTTCATGTTGTTGCTGGACATATCTTTTTTAAAATGTGTGTAGGTCACCTAAATCATCAGAAAAATTGCCCCTCCTGAGAATTTTTTCAGGAGCCGCCACTGGGTTGTATTAATTTGGGATCTATCGTCCCACAACTGTCCCAGAGTTTGTTTGGAATATTTATTTCTCACGCAGGATGACAAGCTGACCAATAGAATAGGTCAACTTTTGTACTATGGGGGATAGTAGATTGACATAGGCTAGTGCTTTTGCTGTTCGTTACTCATCTTGTTGGTTGACGAAAAGTAAATGTGGACAGTTGTTCTAACATCTTCAATATGCGCCTCGGAATTCGATAAGAAGGACTCGTGCCGTTGCATCCCCGATGTGTCTGTTTCAGAGGTGGGACCAAGTAACTATTATTAGAGTCACAAGCAATCTCAAGTCACAAGGTCCTGGTCTCAAGTCGAGTCCCAAGTAGAATGGGTCGAGTCAAGTCCAAGTCGTACATTCTAAGAGCAAGTCAAGTCGAGTTCAGTCACATTATTTTTCAAGTCAAGTCTCAAGTCAAGTAAAAAAACAATTATACATGCAATGACTTGTTCAACAACAAATCGAGACCTTGGTTCTATTTGACATTTTTGTCAAAAATGAATTAGTCACATATAATAATAGAGCTTTACATGGTTATTCATATGTCTGTGAAGTTAGATTAAAAAAAAAAGTAAATTTTATGTCAAAAAAATGAGAAACTAGAAAGTTCTATCTGCATAAACCGATTTGAACTTGGCACTATAAGGTTATATCTGCAATCCAATCACAAGCCTTGAACAAATACAGATGGACCAATCACAACATGTCTTTGCCATCTCCCTCTAAGTATGTTTTAGGCCAGTGGTTCCCAACCTTTTTCGGTTACTGTACCACCATCTGAAGGTTGCTCTGCCCGGAGTACCTCTGAAGTACCCCCTCATGTGCATTTTACACAGGGTCGCAACATTCACTGGGGACGGGGGACGGGGGACCCCCCCACCATCTGAAATTGCATTTTTGTCCCCCCCAGTTTTATCATTACACTGTAATACAAAACACAGCAGCGGTGTGCTTTAGGCCAATGTGGACGCCTCAGACCGGTTGGGTAGGCTGTTTTATGGTTTCAGACAGCTGGATTTAGGATCACACAGACACCACAGAGTGTGCAGACAGGCTGTGTGAAGGCAAAACTGCTGAAAGGCTGGTGTATAGACCCTTTTCCAGTACACAACACACTGACGTCACGCTCAGATGCGTGCAACTCTTGGCGGCAGTAAGAAAGCCATCGCATCTGCGCCCATTCATTTATGTTTTTATTACTTCTAAACAAAATAACTTTTTGGGGTTTTCATACACTTACAATGATGTTTTGATTCTTGCTTGAACAGTTGCTAAGATTACATAGGCAAAATAACTATCAATCATACTAGACCTGAATCAAACAAAGAAACCACCGGCCAAACGATTGAAGACCGATTTTCTGATGTTTTTTCAGCAGAATGTGAGTTTTTATTAGTCAGTATAGCAATGTAACGTTATTGATCTGTCTGTTTCCCTAGCTAATTCCCTACTTTTTACACTGACATGGTATAAACAGCTCTACAGGCTTCACTGTCATGGTGCACAATCAGTACACAACACTATGCTCATCATGTCTTAGCAGGATCAGATGGTGACAGGTTTCCCTGCAGGGTCAGACAGCCAGGGAAGACCAGTCTACAGAGCTCAGGTGAATTTTGCAGTATATTAGCTATAACAATCAGTGAATGGATACAAAGTTCCATATTGAGTTGATGGATAGGCTACAGTCTGGGATCTGGGAATAATGGTCATTTCAATTATTGAACCATTGATTCTATTCTTGGATAATATAATGTATAAATGTACACCAAGGTAATTCTTGGTCATGCCTTATCTGAGCAGGATCAGATGGTGAGCTGGGTCTCATCAGGGTCAGGCAGCCAGGGAAGGCCAGTCTGTGACTGCGCAGAGGTGGACTTTTGCAGATACAACACTTTATTCTCTCTGTGCAGCAAACACTGGACAAGCAATAAGCATCAAAGATTGAAACTCTTTTAAGGCAGTCTGACAAACCTCTAAAGTTGATTTCCAAATTGTATCAAGGGTTGATAGAGGCTTTTCCCGATGACACAAAATATGTAAAACAGAAATGTGAGGAAGAACTAGGAGACGCTATTGATGATGATGATTAGAATGCCCAGTCATGTTCATATAATCGCAGACATAAATTACTGCAGTTTAAGACCATCCATAGAACATACTATATGCCAGTGAAACTGAATATCATGCACTCAGAAATGTTATTATTCTGCTGGAGGTGTAAAACACAAAAGGGGACATATTTGCATATGTTATTGTCTTGTGAAGGCTGTCTGAATTCTGGAAAAGGGTATGTTCTTTTATCTCAGCATGTCTGCAGATTCTCCCTTCTCCCTGTTTTTGTTTGCCTTGAAATGTTGATACTGGAGACTGTTATCATAAGAAACTGTGTCACCTAGCATTTATAGCGGCTAAGAAATACATTGCCATTAATTGAAAGGTCGGTTATCCTCCCACAATGGATGGAAGAAATGTCAAGTTATGCATCACTAGATTTGATTTATTACAAGACTAAGGGTATACTTTGCAACTTTCATAAGGTCTAGATGCCTTATATGGAATACCGCCGTGCCACCTTCCTGTATAAGTGAGCACAGCACAGCACAACAAGGTGAGTCAAAAATGTATTGTTTGCTGCTGCATAAATGATGTAATATGCCAGGGAGATATGTATACTGTAGCTAAGAAAGTAATACTACATGTATGTTGTGTGGTAAGCTGTTAGTAGCCCATGTGCCTCACCCTAATAATTTGGTCCCTTTCCCCCTCATAACTTAGCCTACTGTTCTGACTTGGTGGTGCACATGTAGCCTATAGCCTGTTTTAGAGAAATATCATCATCGAATATTGTAAGAGCTTTCATTGTCTGCTTATACAGTGCATTCGGAAAGTATTCAGACGCCTTGACTTTTTCCACATTTTGTTACGTTACAGCCTTGTTCTAAAATTGATTAAATTATTATTTTTCCTCATCAATATACAAACAATACCCAATAATGACAAAGCGAAAACAAATTTTTAGAAATGTTTGCAAATTTATAAAAAATTAAAACAGAAATACCTTATTTACATAAGTATTCAGAGCCTTTGCTATGAGACTCGAAATTGAGCTCAGGTGCATCCTGTTTCCATTGATCATCCTTGAGATGTTTCTACAACTGGATTGGAGTCCACCTGTGGTAAATTGAATTGATTGGATATGATTTGGAAAGGCACACACCTGTCTATATAAGGTCCCACAGTTGACAGTGCATGTCAGAGCAAAAACCAAGCCATGAGGTCAAAGGAATTGTCCGTAGAGCTCAGAGACAGGATTGGGGAAGGGTACCAAAAAAATTCTGCAGCATTGAAGGTCCCCAAGAACACAGTGGCCTCCATAATTCTTAAATGGAAGAAGTTTGGAACCACCAAGACTCTTCCTAGAGCTGGCTGCCCTGCCAAACTGAGCAATCGGGGGAGAAGGGCCTTGTTCAGGTAGTTGACCAAGAACCCGATGGTCACTCTGATAGAGCTCCAGAGTTCCTCTGTGGAGATAGGAGAACCTTCCAGAAGGACAACCATCTCTGCAGCACTCCACCAATCAGGCCTTTATGGTAGAGTGGCCAGATGGAAGCCACTCCTCAGTAAAAGGCACATGACAGCCCACTTGGAGTTTGCCAAAAGGCACCTAAAGGACTGAGAATGACAATGAGAAACAAGATTCTCTGCTCTGATGAAATCAAGATTGAACTCTTTGGCCTGAATGCCAAGTGCCATGTCTGGAGGAAACCTGGTACCGTACCTACGGTGGTGGCAGCATCATGCTGTGGCAATGTTTTTCAGAGGCAGGGACTGGGTGACTAGTCAGGATCGAGGGAAAGATGAACAGAGCAAAGTACAGAGAGATCCTTGATGAAAACCTGTTCCAGAATGCTCAGGACCTCAGACTGGGGCGAAGGTTCACCTTCCAACAGGACAACTACCCTAAGCACACAGCCAAGACAACGCAGGAGTGGCTTCGGGACCAGTGTTGCCAACTAATTTTCAGGGGAAGTTGCTAGAGGCAGGTCGATTTGTTGCTAAAAGTTGTTAAATGACGTTGTGATGTCATTGCGTGATGATGTCATTACGTAATAACGTTGACTGGCCATCTTGGCGAAAAATATGATTTGACATTTGTTAGTTTAGATTTGTTTGGTTATTATCACATATTTTTAATTGTAAAAGTAATATAAACACAACACATTTGATATGATCTGATATTTTTATTTTTAAACACAACACATTGAATTATTGAACAATTACATTTTATGTATTTTCTTTTTAACTAGTAAACCTACACATTCTGAACAATTTGGAAGTTTGTTGCTGCCACAGAATCTGAAAAGGCAGCTTTGCAAGCCATACCTAAATGGTTGCATGCTAGCAGCGAACAATGCTCCGCAATGGCCATTGCCATAGTAGCTTGTGCACTTTTGCAGTTATCCATTTTCTTAACCAACTGTGGTAATGTAGACTGCGTTGCGGGGTTGTACGGTTTTGATTTATTTATATGCTTTGCTGTAGCACAATGTTTTTTGATGTCATACATTTTTGCAAGCATATCTGATTTGCAGTACGCACAGTGTGCCTGACAATCATCCCCAATTACTGGCTTCAGTCACCCTTTAAATTCAGGTACAGAATGTGATGTTAAACCATGGTACCATAGAGTATTTGTTCTACCGGCAAGGTCCGTAACTGCGGGGGTACGGCTAGGTTCGGGGAAAATACTGAAATCTATCGGCAAGGTCCGTAACTACGAGGGTGCGGCTAGGTTCGAAGATACAGGGAATAATTGAATTAGTAATTGCTATCGGCAAGGTCCGTAACTACGGGGGTACGGCTAGGTTCGAAGAATTACACCGGCAAGGTCCGTAACTTCGAGGGTACGGCTAGGTTCAGGAAATTTTAGATAATACTAGCGACTGGCAAGGTCCGTAACTGCGAGGGTACGGCTAGGTTCAGCTGAGTATTTTTTAGATAGGGAGGAGGATAGTAGGCGAGGTTGAGATTGAAAATAGAGGTAAAAATAATGAATAGTCAATATAAATAAATTGAAATGTATTGAACTGATATAATTAAACTGTAACGTTGGTGTTTGAAATAACATAATACTGGTTTTAAATAATTAAGTTGAAGCAATTTGGTTTATTATTTAATTTAACGTTTGATGTTTGACCCTGCAAAATACTGATTAAATAATTAGACTGAAATAATTAGGTTTATCGTTGAAATATAAATATGCACCGACTTTAACTAATTAGGTGGGAATAATTTGATTAAAATAAATAGATAGACGTACTTTAAATAATTAAATAACAGACGAATATTACAAATTAAAACGAAAAACAGACTAAACCTGTTCTGACTGGACACAGGAGGGAGAAACGCGAGGGGAGAGGCTGGAGACAGCAAGAGTGTGGCTTTTGAAGAGTCAGGAGAGACTGGGGGGTGATTTGTGTCGATTGGGAGTTGGCTGGGAACACCACGGGCGATTGTTTGAGAGGTGCCTGTGGGTTTCTGACGATATATACGTATGGGCTTGCTCGCCCGAACGTAGACGTACGTAATGGGTGAGAAAGTAGAGAATATGAGTTTAAGGTTATACCGTTGTTTGATCATGTGATGGGGTTTGATGGGTGATCGGACCATGACTGGTGTGGTTATGGAAGTAATGTATTAATAGTGGAGAGCCAATAGGGGGCTCCATTGAACTATTATGTTTTATTTGGCATTTCAATGGCATAAGGTGAAATCTGTGTGGATGAGTGAATTCGGCGGCTGGTATGGGTGAAGGGAGAGAGTTTTTGCTGAGGTGAAAGCTAGTGCGATTTTCATTTGGTGACGTCACTTGCTCTATGAACTGGAAGTATTTACTTTGAAAGAATCGCGGAATGTGTGGGGTGACTGGCAATGTATGTAGAGGGTCCCGGGTTCGAACACAGGTAGGGACAGTGGGTAAAGCTTTCGCATTGGGGCTATAGACCTAGATTACTACGTGGATTGAGAAATGTGAAAGGTTGAATTAGATAGCTTAAGTAGAAGTATTCTAGAAAGGTCTATGAAAATATGTTAAAAGGTCCCGCGCCTTCCCCGTTGTGTAGGAAGGAGCAAGGGGAGGGGTGAGAGACAATACATAGTTAAAAAATGATAGGGATATGAATTAAATGTGTGCTGGTAAATTATAGCCAGTATTTGTTTTATTAATTAGGGCCTAATCAGAGAGAACAGTTAAAGAAATTGAATAGCGAACTGAAATGGCGATAGAGCTGTGAAAATTGAGTTGAGGACAAAGGAGAATAATTTATGGCTCTGGTTAGAAAAAAAAATAGAGACAGTCAAGCCAGTTAGATTGAACTGTGGGATTTCAAGTATAGGTCTAGATACTTGACTGAAAGGCAGTGCTTTGATAAATTCTAATTGCTATTACTTTATTCGATAGGTTGCTTGACGCCAGTGGTGTATGCAAATAGTTGGTGAATTCTAGAACGATAATTTATTTTCGTTACGGGGACCAGGGGATGCAAGTGGCTTTGGCTGTTGTGCTGGGGGAATAGTGCCAGCCTGTGGTGGGTTCTGGATTTGTTAAATAAACAAACTTATATTTTAAACTAAAGTAATGCAATAGGCTACAATTCTAACATTATCAGAAAAAGGGCACAATATAATGTGTAATAGTTATTACAATTATTATGAATAGTTATTACAGTTATTATCATTGATCCAGTAATGATAGAAGGATAGTAGAGGAAAGGCAAGGGATTAAATCTCATTTAGGGAAAGAGGAAGAGTATGAAAATATATTAGGGAGAAAATACCATTAACTGAGGGATATAAAACGTTTAGCTGAAAAAGAAAACAGGAATAATTTACCTTACACCCTAATATAGACATTGCATTACAGGGACAGGAACAATAGAACAGGAACAATAGAAGGGGAGACAGATTTTCCTAGGGGGTTGATCAAATAATTGATAATGGATCATTTGAGATGAGATCACATGTAGCAGAGTTAGGGTAATCAATTAAATAATCATTGTATACTCGAGGAATTTTGAGTGGTTGTATGGATTAGTTATGAGGAATTAGATTGATACAAACAATTATTGATGGGTTAGGAATGGGGATATCTGTATCATGTTTTGTGTGTACTACCATCTTTAGATTATAACCAGGAGAAAGAGATTAGTTTATCTCATTAGAATGTTGCCCAGGGCTAGGGGGAGCAGTAGTGAAGTTAGGCAGTATTTATGTGGGGCCTGGCTATTTGTGGTTGTTGTTTTTCAAATTGGGTTTTTCAAACAAAAAACAACTCACCTAGTATGATGTTTATAAAACCTTGATTGTTTCAATTTTTGGGGGTTTTCAGCAGGTCAAAGGTGATAGGTCTTGGAGGAGCACGCACAGTGAATTTTATGGAGTTTTTCGGTTTTGGCTGAGTTTGGGGTATATATGATTTCTTATGAGAATGAATGTCATGAGGACTTAATGAACACTTGGGATAAGTAACATTTATGAAATATTTAGAATAATGGTAATGTTTGGTATACTATGGGATGGAACAGTTTGTTGAATAATTTCAATTGCCTCTGAACTCTGTTTTAACCTTCTGGTGTTAATTAATCATCCACACTAGTAAATTCTAAAGGCATGAGAGGAGGACTTTAAGATAGTTTATTTTACTAAGTTGAGGGTAATTTATAATACTGTGAAAAGTGTGAAGAAGATTATAATTTGGTAATAATATATATGATTTGAACCATAAAATAACAGAAGAGAGAGTGAGAGCTTTCCCTGAATGAGGGATACCTGTTGCTAGTCAATTGTACTAATCTTGGATTACTTTTATGGGATAGAAGTAAATTGAGGTATTATCAAATGTTGTCATTTAAATTTCATTTTTAGTATGCTTTAATAAACAACAAGTTGGTATTTGAAACTAAATTAATGCAATGAGCTGAAGTAATCAGAGGAAGGCACAATCTAATGCGAAACAGCTACTACCTAGATAATTTATTTAGTAATGAGATCAGGAAGATAGGAGCAATAAAGAAGCAAGGGACAGTCTCAAAAATAAATAAGGGATGGCAATTGGATGACAAATTACCAATATTAACTAAGTGATTGTTTAGGTAGGTGGTAATATTGACACATGGGCAATACATGTGTCAAAAGGGGGATGGTAGGAGATGATAAGGAGATGGTAGGATTAAATAATAAATATATACGAAGGAGGGGACAAAATACTTTAAAAAAATTGAGAGCTGAACATGTGTGAAGATAATTTATTAACCACACCCGTATGTCAGAGGTTTTGTTCCCCACAGGTGAACTAAAGAAGAAGGTAACCCACTCCATCCAACCAGGTGACTGGGTGTGGATCCAGTCCCTAAAGAAGAAAAACTGGAAGCAGGCCTGTTGGGAAGGGCCCTATCAGGTTATATTGGTCACTGCCTTTGCCATTAGAATAGCTGAGAGAGCCACTTGGGTCAACGTTACCCACTGCAAAAAGGTAGGCCCACATGCCAACACCGTTGAACACACACAGAGTTAAAGAGAACAACTGGAACCAATAGGGTCTGCGGGTAAACTCTGTTAACGAAGATCCCCTACCCCGACCTTTCATCACTGTGGGGTGTTTATAGAGGTGTGAGTATGGGGTAGTACCAAGCAGAAAGACTGAGGACAGGAGAGGGTTGGCGGTTTTTGGGAATATGGATAACTTGGGTTGCATCATAGTCTCGGCAATGGTCTTGATATGTCAATATCCACCACCAATTATGCTATGCCCTTACCATTGTTAAGAAGTAAAAGAGAAGAGAAGCGACCCGACATACTGACCGTCAAGGATGAGTGGCCTACAAAATAGGAGTCAGAGAAGGGCAGACTGTCAGATTCAAAATAAGGGTTAGGGACGTAGCCAATGGGTGGGGTACATGTCAATAAGCAAATTGGGATTATAAAATCCTATTATATTCGTGTTCGGCCCCCACGGCGGATTGTTCTTAGACTCAAGTGTTTAAATACACTTGGGGATGGGGATATGAGACCGAGGGGGACTGAACATCCAGATGGGGGGTAAAGAGAAATAAAGGCATCACCAATTATCAATTGGAGACTTAAGTTCGGAAGCACAGGAGAGAATTCTGAACCTTACAGCCCCTGTAACCGATGTGTGGTGAGCGTGTGCCAGTAAAGGCAGTGTAAGGCAGAGAATTCCAAAGGGGTGGCTAGATACATGCGCCCTGGTTATACTGGTTCAACTAGTTAGAATTAGTCAACAGGAACCAAGGATTAAACAGATGTAGGAGGAGTTTTAACAAGAAGGAGAATAGCCCTATTTAGATGGATGCGATTGGGATACAAAGGGGGGTATCGGATGGATACCGAGCTATGAAACAATTAGGGGAAGGGTTTACTACCACGTTCGTTTGGTGGGTGACAATAAACAAAATTGTGAATTGGATTAATTATATCTATTACGACCAACAACGATTTATTGGCTGGACTAGGGATGCAACAGAAGGGATCTTTTGAACAATTATCCCCCATCTCACTCTTATGACTTAGTAAAAAGAGGTTCGCTCTAGATCAGGCAGAAAGGGGTGGTGTCTATAGAATGTTAAGCCATTGTTGTACATTTATCCCTAACAATACCAGTCCTGACTAGTTGGTTTAGATAAACTATCAGCTGAAATGAAGAGCATGGCTGGAATGGAGGGAAACGGACTGTTCTCCTGGTTGGGTGATTGGTTTGGCAAGTATTCAACTATGGTGGTTACTGGATTTCTGACCCTAGTAGTTGTGTTTCTAATATTAATGTGCTGTACTGCCTGTGTAATTCCTTGTCTGAGAAAGTCTGTTACAGATGTCGTGCATACGGCTAGTATGATGCCCCTCCTAGGGGCTCAAGAAGGAGATGCAGACACTGAGATGAAGTTGACTGAGGATGACCCTTGGTTTGCTATTGGTGAGGTGGTGGAGTGACACCCTAGAGGGTGTCTAAAGGGGGCCAACATTTACTTCCCTGTTTGTGTTTTATGTTTTAATCTTGTTTTGTGTGTTCTATTAATCCTGTGTTTTATGCTTTATTAATCAAGTTAACCATTGTGAATGTTTGTCTTTCCTCATGTGAAGGTTTGAAGTTCCTGGGTGGCTGGTAGCCAACCTAGTACAAGTTGGGTGTAGATGAAAGGACTGAAGGCTTTTTTATTATCATTATTGCCTATTAATAAAAGTGTGATTATTTTTGTTTGTATTGTATTTTAATGAGTGACACCCTAGAGGGTGTCAATAGGGGGATTCCTGAATTTCCCTGAAATGTCTTATTTTGGGTTCTCTTATTTTGGGTTCACACCCAGTGGGTGTGAAAAGGGGGATTGTGGGGTTCTATTTTCTTATAACTAGATGTGATGCCTAGCTTAGAAAGAATACATTAATGGTTAAACATAATAGGTTTGTGCTGTACTGATATAGACTGTTTAACATAACAAGCTGTGATTCATGTGAGGAGCTGTTAGGGAGTAGGGGGAGATAAGAACTTGTGTCTCACATACATGAACACTGCCTCTTTGTGAACCGTCCAAGGACGTAGGTACAAAGAGTATAGTTAGGGTGGGAAAGTACAGGGGAACTGTGTCTATGGGTGCTGACTCTCTGGACCAGCTGCAGATAACAACTTATGCCAGGCAACAGTGAAGCGCCACGGGGCTGGGACCAGCATGTGCGCCAACGATAGGCTGAGTAAGTCTAAACCACGCTCAGTCTCTACTCTGATAGGCCAGCAGGGAGCGGGAACTATCTCTGTCAGAGTATTTAAAGAAGAACTTATGACAATGGCTCAGTTCTCTGTCTGTCCTGCGTGGTATTTCAGTGGATATTTACCATTGAAGTGTTTTGCATTAATTAAAATACTAGTCTATTTTAGAAGACGTGTATTGACCTCTTTTGTTCCTAATACCAGATTTGAATTGACGCAACTTAACAAGGGAAAATGCGTGCATTTTAGCGTTTGAGTCACTTTTCAAAAGTTGCTAAAAGTTCCAAATCAATTTTTTAAATGTAGCTAAATTTGTTGCTAGGTGCTGTTTGAAAAAATAGTTGCCAGGGTAGTCTGAAAAGTTGCTAAATCTAGCAAAAAAAATGCTAAATTGGCATCACTGTTCGGGACAAGTCTCTGAACGCCCTTGAGTGGCCTAGCCAGAGCCCAGACTTGAACCCGATCTAACATCTCTGGAGAGACCTGAAAATAGCTGTGCAGCGACACTCTCCATCCAACCTGACAGAGCTTGAGAGGATCTGCAGAGGAGAATGAGAGAAACTCCCCAAATACAGGTGTGCTAAGCTTGTAGCATAATACACAAGAAGACTTGAGGCTGTAATTGCTGCCAAAGGTGCTTCAACAAAGTACTGAGTAAAGGGTCTGAAAACTTATGTAAATGTCATTATTTTTTTATACATTTGCAGAAATGTCAAAAAAACTGTTTTTGCTTTGTCATTATGGGGTATTGTGTGTAGATTGATGAGGGGAAAAAACTATTTAATGAATTTTAGAATAAGGCTGTAACATACCAAAATGTGGAAATGCACTGTATGCCCCCTTTATTTATCCTATGGTTCTGACTTGGTGTACAGGGAGAATCCTGTAAGAACGGCCCATGTCTTGAATTCTGTCGCTATACATTTCAAAAGTGCTGAACAAATAGTTATATTGACTACGTCCGTCCTAGCTCGCTCATTAATGTCTTAATCGAAATTACGGATTACCTCTTATCCGCTCGTCGTCCCCTTATGCCATAGTTTGTACATCTCAATTGTCAGTAGAAACCACATTTGTTTAAGCAAGTCAGCTATATCAGCTATGTTTTTTTTAAAGGCAGTAAATGAGGCTGAATTAACTGTTTCGCTGCCAGACAAGGCTCCACTGGTAGCCAGGTGTAGCAGGGGTACGGATTCACTCCATGGTGCTGAATAGAAAGTTCTGCTGTTGGGACAGCTTTATGTATGCCAGGGGTGTCAAACTAATTTTAGCTCAGGGGCCACATGGAGGAAAATCTATTCCCAAGTGGGCCGGACCGGAAAAATCATGGTATATATAACTTAAAAACAACAACTTCAGATTGTTTTCTTTGTTTTAATACGATCAACATACAACATAAAGCTGGAGCCTGAGGACAGTGTGTCCAAAATAGTACAAGCACAACATCACTATTAATCATAAAACACGTCAAGTTTATTTGAAAATTCTAAAGAAAAAGAACACACAAACACACAATGCCTCAGTGATTAACAGAACTGTTTCACAGATCACAGAACTATATCAGGGTGTCATTTCTCAGGCAGAAATGTAGATAAAAATAATGAAATCCTGTTCCCCAAACAAGTGCAAGAACCACAGAGTCAAGAATAGGTTAAATATACAAATAAAATAAAATCAATTAAAAACAATAGCACATCAACATAAAAACATATAAACATAAAGCTGGAGCCTGAGGACAGTGTCCAAAAGCACAACATCACTATTAATCATAAAACACCTCAAGTTATTTGAAAGTTCTGAGGACAAAGAACACACAAACACACAATGCCTCAGTGATTCACAGAAGTATATCACAGATCACAGAACTATATCAGGGTGTCATTTCTCAGGCAGAAATGTAGATAAAAATAATGAAATCCTGTTCCCCAAACAAGTGCAAGAACCACAGAGTCAAGAATAGGTTAAATATACAAATAAAATAAAATCAATTAAAAATAATAGCACATCAACATAAAAACATATAAACATAAATCTGAAAGCGTTGCTCAAACTCCGTAACAGTCCCGTTATTTTATCTTTGAACCGCTTCATGTCTGCCACATGTTGGGTCGCGCACACATTTTTTCAGACAGGGGAAGTGAGCTGCATCACCACCGGCAAGTTCGTCTCCCACAATGACAGCTTCAACTTGAAAGAACGTATGCTGTCATAATACTGCGTGACAACTTTGTTGCGCCCTTGCAGCTGTTTGTTCAAGTTATTCAGGTGCTCTGTAACATCCACCATAAATGCAAGGTCCTGCATCCATTCTGCGGAATGAAATTCTAACACTGGTTTGCCCTTTTCTTCCATGAACTGTTCAATTTCTTCTCGTAAATCAAAGAAAACGCCTCAGCACAGCACCTCGGCTTAACCATCTTACCTCAGTGTGGTATGGCAGGCCATAGATGTGGTCTTTCTCTCTGAGAAGGCTGTCAAACTGACGGTGATTCAGGCTTCTGGATCGGATGAAATTAACAGTTTGGATGACCACCTTCATGACGTTATCCATCTTTAATGACTTGCAACACAAAGCCTCCTGGTGCAAAAATACAGTGAAAAGTCAAAAATCACGTCCTCCATTTGCAGATTGCACTTTCTCTCTGAACTTTGTCACAACGCCTGCTTTTTTCCCGATCATTGAGGACGCACCATCTGTAGCCAGGCTGACAGCGCGGGACCAGTCCACTCCGACCCTGTCCAGCGCACCCGACCGAGTGCGGTAAAAATATCAGCTGCTGTCGTTGTATCTGTCATCGGCACCAACTCCACGAACTCCTCGGTGACGGTCAATGTGTCATCAACTCCGCGGATGAAAATGGCCAGTTGTGCAACATCTGTAATGTCCGTGCTTTCATCAATTGCAACCAAAACGCAATAAATGACTTTACTTTTGCTTCAACTGGCTGTCCAAATCCACTGAAAGATCGGAAATCCTGTCTGCAACTGTGTTTCTTGTCAGGCTGACATTTGCAAAAAGCCTGCCGCTTTTCAGGGCACACAATCTCCGCTGCCTTCATCATGCATGTTTTTACAAATTCACCCTCACTAAATGGTTTTGAAGCCACTGCGATTTCATTAGCAATGAGGTAGCTAGCTTTCACTGCAGCGTCACTGATGTCTCGGCTGTGAGTAAACACAGACTGCTGTTTCTTCAGACCCGCCAACAGTTCATTCACCTTCTCTCATCTCCGCTGTCCTTGAAAGTTGTCATATTTGTCGGCATGAAGACTCACATAGTGGCGACGAAGGTTATATTCTTTCAGCACTGCAACATGCTCTGAACACACCAAACATACAGCTTTCCCATTCAATTCCGTGAATAAATAGGATGACAATTTTTCTTGGAACACTCTGCACTCTGCGTCCACTCTGCGGCAATGAGGGTGCCAAAGCACATAATGTTAAAAGTAGAAGCCGTAATAAATATCGCGGGCAAAACAAAGTAGCTCATTGGCTGCACGTGCTTGACCTACTTGCTCTGCCCCGGTATAAACAGTTTGCTTGCTTAACACAATTGCTATTGCGCCATCCAGTGGACGCAATTGGAACAGCAGTTTATTTTATTGAAAAATTGCAGCGCATTTTTATACTTTACAAAAAAAATAATCTTTTTTTTATTTTTATTTTTTTTAAATCATCTCGCGGGCCGGATTAAACCCGTTTGCGGGCCTGATCCGGCCCGCGGGCCGGACGTTTGACAACCCCTGATGTAGGCCATAACAGTTTGTGGGCACCGTCTGTCACCATTATAGCGCAATTAATGTATGGTTTAGTGTTGTGTTGTGTTGTGTAGTGGCTTTGCTCGCATGCATCCCTCAGTTTTTTTTTTGTTTGCCCCACCAAGATTTACATGCTAAAATCGCCACTGGGTAAGCCGTAATCCTGTTTGCTCTGGATTCCAGAGAAGTGACAATGTGACATGATATCCCTAGTTGATATTGACTGCTAACATGAATGACTCAGCTCAAAATACAAGTCTAAAACAAAGTTTATTTCTGTATCTTGCGTTTTGAAAATGTATCACTGTTTATGGCTGGAATGACAGGCTAGTGGCTACATTTGCGCAGCGATTGTGCATGCGTATTCGCCCTGTGCCTGCGTGCATGCAAGCTTTGAACCACTCCTTTTTGGGGGTCGTGGGTCAAAAAGTTTGAGAACTACGGAACTAGCGAACAGATTACTCATGTGCAATACAGCTAGCTATAGGATTGGGTGCAGCGCAAACATCAAATTGTAGAGAAAGAGGATTGCCATAAATAAATATTCAGCTCCAAAAATTGTTTGGTGTTCAAGAATATTAACTGTTTACTTTGCAAGCTCACCAGCAATAGGGCATCAAGCAACAATTACTAGGCATAGGCCTACTGGTCTTTTGGTATGTCAGAATTGCTTCAAATTGATAATTTACTTATGAAGCTTGCATTTGGAATTTGTTGTTAAAATTAATTATTACATAATAAAAATGTGTTGTGGACAAAATAATGAAAAGGGTTGTCTGGTAGCCTCAATAAAAAATATTTTCATGGTAGTACAGAATTGGGCAGATCATGATTGATCGTACATTCCAGCACAATAGGTGGCAGCATGCACTTAAACGTTTGTTTGCGGACCGCCATGATCTCATAGAAGAAGATGAGCAACCGAAACTACTTGGAACTACAAGTCCCGTGTGTCTCGCGTCATGGTCCTCGAAGTGTTTAAACGTCAGAACCGAGCGGGAGATAGCTTGTGGGACAGATAGCACTGTTCTGAAAACAACTAGCTACAGGCCTCTACGCAGAAATTTGCATTTGGTAAGCATTGAAACATTTTCGCTTGCAAATGTATTCAGGGAAACGTTAGTAAGGCCACACGCGAGGGGAGTTGCCATATTTATCAGATCAAGTTGGTCGAAGGCCGTACCAGCGCATGCACAACTTTAGCTTGCGAAGCTAGCTAGCTAACTATAGGTATGTTATGACTTTGCCAAGTCAGAACAATGTTAAGTAAATTGTTTTGTTGGCTGTATTATTGGGGAACATGTCATAGCTTTGTCACACCACATTGGAAATGATCGACCATATTCAGCTTTTTCCAACAGTTCATTACCTAGCTAGTTAGCCAGCTGGTTATAACTCGTTAAGAAATATGTTTATACTGTCGTAACTATCATGCTAGTTGGTTAACATTAGTTAACAAGGGTTTCCACTTCTTCCAGAGAGTAGCACAACGATAGCAAGCTTGCAACGTTTACAGATATAGCAACTTTCCATCCCCTGTGTATATTAGCTAAAGTTAACTATCTAACAATGAATGTTTATAAAATCACTTCAAACTTCATGTGTGTCTTTGGTAACGCTAGGTCTTAGGCAGGTACTCTACTAGGTGGTAATTGATAATATATTATGTTTTGCTTAAGTAAGTAGTGCATATTCTTGTTCATACGTGTGTATGTTCCTCAGGTGTCCTGATGGCGACGGATGTTGTTGCACAGTTGGCCGATTCTCTGGCCAAAACTCAGGTGACTGAGGGAGAGTTGAGCTATAAGGGCCAAGGTCGCAAATTCGACAATGCACAATCTGGTAAGAATTTCAACCACTGACCATTGACTCATTATGCTTATGCTCCTCCAGTTGTCATACAATAGGTTGTTCAAGGACAAGGTGGTGTCCAATGTTAAATGTATTTTTCATCACACAATCATGGTCTTTGTCTTCAATCTCTCCCTCTGTCTCCTTCTTTCCAGTGGAAGAGATGGTGAAAGAGATCCAGGAGTTCAAGGGGTTGCAAGCGCTCAGGCTGGAGGGGAACACTTATGGGGTGGAGGCAGCACAGGCCATCGCTAAAGCCCTGGAGACAAAGAGTGAATTTAAGGTACCAGTCACAGTGGTTATGAGATGAGGTGTGTTTTGATTGTATTGTTCGTGGTACAGAGGACAGGTATTCCACTGACTGCCACACGGAGAAGGGTTGATGATCTCATATGTTGATACCTGTTGTTGGCTCTGTTCCATCTTGCTTTCATATCTGTCATGTATTCTGCTGTCAATCACTCAATCTTGCTTATTTGACCTCTATTGGTGAGAGCAATGTGTCTGTGATATATAGGGCTAGCTAGACAATACTTTAGCTAACCCTTTATCACCATCTCTCTCCCTCAGTACTGTTACTGGAGTGACATGTTTACTGGGCGACTGCGTTCTGAGATCCCTCCAGCCCTGGTGAGACAGTTTAAAAAAAAAAAGTTTTATACCAGCTCCCTTTGATAGATGAAAGATGGTCTGGGATTGTTCTCATCCTTCATCTCCCCTATTCAGAACTCCCTGGGTGCGGCCCTGATGACAGCAGGCGCCAGACTGACCTTGCTGGACCTCAGTGACAACGCCTTTGGACCAGACGGGGTGAAGGGCATCGAGAAGTTGCTCAAGAGCACTGCCTGTCACACGCTGCAGGAACTGCGGCTCAACAACTGCGGCATGGGCATTGGTGGAGGCAAGGTGGGTAGAATGTCTCCAGTTCGATAGGAGCTATATTGTGTTATTGAGCAGACTCAACAACATAAAGTTGCCCCCTGCTAGTTGTAATATAGTCAGTAAAATAATTTAAGCAAAGATCTAAAGCTAATTTAACTTCTCATATGAAATATAGCTTGTGTTAAGGTTGAATAGTGCTATCATTTGAGAAGTGATATCATGATAATCTTATGAAATGATTTAATATCTATCCTGATAATCATAACCTTTTCCAAAATAGTTTTTTCACTGTGCTCTGTATGTGTGGTCTCCTCAGATCTTAGCTGCAGCGTTGACGGAGTGCTATAAGCAGTCCAGTGCACAGGGCACCCCCCTTGGGCTGAAGGTGTTCATCGCAGGCAGGAACCGTCTGGAGAACGATGGGGCCACTGCCCTCGCCCAGGCCTTCCAGGTACAGACACTGGCTCCTGAGCTGAACATATCAGAATTTCTGACCATCTGGACGTTACATTTTTATCCAGAGCGATTTACAGGAGCAATTAGGGTTAAGTGCCTTGCTTAAGGGCACATCGACAGATTTTTCACCTAGTCTGCTCGGGGATTAGAACCAGCGACCTTTCGGTTACTGGCACGACGCTCTTACCCACTAAGCTACCTGTGCAGTTAGTCACCACAGTAGTTCACAAGGGGCTCTTTAGCATTAGTACTGGCAGCTGCATGGATAAAAGCTCCTCGAACACACCAACATAATGCCACTGAGTCTATGATTAAACTGTACTGACAGTGACAAGCCATATACAGTCTATATAGCTATCTCTGTCTGATGCTACTGTATGACCTCCTGTGTGCCCTCAGCTGATGGGTAGTCTGGAGGAGGTGCACGTGCCTCAGAATGGGATCAATCACCCTGGGGTGACTGCTCTGGCCACTGCCATGCAACACAACCCCCAGCTCCGGGTCCTCAACCTCAACGACAACACCTTCACCAAGAAAGGAGCTATCGCCATGGCACAGGTACAGTAGTGGTTTGCCTTGTGTACGAAGGCTGTATGACAATGAAACCCGGATGAAGTTGATTTACATTTACATTTAAGTCATTTAGCAGACGCTCTTATCCAGAGCGACTTACAAATTGGTGCATTCAACTTAGGATAGCCAGTGGGACAACCACCTTTTTTTTTATGGGGGGGTAGAAGGATTACTGTTATAGATGAGTGCTCAAATGCATTTGCTATACAATGACTGTGTTTTGTGCCCCCTTCAGGCTCTGAAACATTTGCGCAGTGTCCAGGTGATAAACTTTGGAGACTGTCTGGTGCGTTCCGAGGGGGCTATAGCCATCGCAGAGGCAGTCACTGAGGGGCTTCCCATCCTCAAGGTACAGGGTAGCACTGGTCCCACCCTCGGCTGCAGGAACATCTGCTGTACTTGATTGTTACTTCATGGGTGTTCATACATTTCCCTCTGCTGTGGCAGCACCTGACTCATACACACCTATATATATATATTTTTTTACCTCTGTCAGGAGCTGAATCTGTCATTCGGGGAGATTACAGGAGAAGCTGCACTGCTGGTGGCACAATCAGTCGAGGGCAAAGCCACACTGGAGAAATTGGACCTAAATGGTATATGATGGATAAACACTTGACTTACAACACATGAAAACTGGATTGAAAATGTTCCATCGGCTGATAATGTTTTCTTAGGATTTGTAGAGTTCATGTGTGACTTTGTGCTGTGTTTGTTGGTACTGTCAGGTAACTGCCTGGGGGAGGAGTGCTGTGATGCCCTCAGAGAGGTAATGGATGGCCTGAACATGGGAGACCTGCTGGGATCACTCAGGTACTGGATTGAAATAGGAAATTAGTTTATACTTTTAGACTTAACCATCCTGTCTTTTATCACAAGCTGCCATGAGAAAATCTCTTTGTGTAATCTTTGTCTCTACCTGCAGCGACGATGAAGGGGAGCCTGATGAGGATGAGGAAGAGGATGACTATGAGGAGGATGATGAAGATGAGGACGAGGACGAGGAGGAGGACAGCAGTGTGAATCAGGTGTCCTCCCCTCCGTCAGTGCCCCAACCCCCAGATGCCGCCTCCTTCCTCTGCTTCCCCTCTCCAGAGAAGCTGCTCAAACTGGGCACCAAGAGGGCCCTGCTCTTCGAACAGCAGGTAAACACACCCTGTCATGAATAGCTTACACAGCAAACTTGGCAGTAGGCTGAAACAGGTTGCTGGTGATGTTGAACCTGTTGTCCTCGCTCTTCTCTTCCAGGTAGATGTGGCTGATGCTGGTAAGACAGCGGAGGCTTTCCTGAAGATCTCCTCTGTGTACAAGGAGGAAGATGAAGAGGTTAAGAGTGCTGTCCTGGACAGTATTGGTGAGTGCCACTTATCTAATTTGTGAGTACTTACTGAGTACTTGGTGAAGACATGGGGCCAGACTGAGTCCATGGATATGAGACTGTTTTTGTTGCTCATCTGTATGACTGCATGTTAAGTGTATATCCTCTTTGTTCTACAGATGCAATTCTCAGGAAAGCCTTCGCCAGCCCCTCCTTCCAAGGTTACAACTTTGTATCATCGCTGTTAGTAATGCTGGGACTCCTCAAGGTATGCACACACATTCGTAGAGTAATACGAATTTGTAGAATAACTCCTGGTTTTCTTCCACCTTGTATTATTGTAGCCCTCGTGTCTCCCCCTCTCTCTGTCTCATTCAGAGTGAGGACAAGGTGAAGCCGGTGCGTGTGGTGCCTGGTCATTTGCAGGCGCTGGAGTACGCCGTGCGTCAGGACTATTTCCCCCAGGAGCACATCGCTGTGCTGGAGGCCTTCATGTCCCGGTAAGGGCGTGAGTGATGGGCGGCAGCGTAGCTCTCAGGTACCCTCTCCGACTGCAGATTAACACACCATATTGGCACAAAGTTCCCCAAGAATATTGCCAACATGCTCCAAATTGCACAATATACCCCGTTTCCTATGTTGTCAGGCTGCTGCGTTTAAGAAAACAGTAAAGATGAAAGGTGAAACTGTCCATCATTCAAATCAAATGTTATTGGTCACATACGTGTTTAGCAGATGTTATTGCGAGTGAAATGCTTGTGCTTCTAGCTCCGACAGTGCAGTAATATCTAACAAGTAATATGTAACAATTTCACAACATATACCCAATGCACACAAATCTAAGTAAGGAATGAATTAAGAATATATGCATATGGACGAGCGATGTCAGAGCGGCATGGACTAAGATATTGTAGAATAGTATAGAATACAGTGTATACAGTGGGGAGAACAAGTATTTGATACACTGCAGGTTTTCCTACTTACAAAGCATGTAGAGGTTATCATAGGTACACTTCAACTGTGAGAGACGGAATGTAAAACAAATCCAGAAAATCACATTGTATGATTTTTAAGTAATTAATTTGCGTTTTATTGCATGACATAAGTATTTGATACATCAGAAAAGCAGAACTTAATATTTGGTACAGAAACCTTTGTTTGCAATTACAGAGATCATACGTTTCCTGTAGGTCTTGACCAGGTTTGCACACACTGCAGCAGGGATTTGGGCCCACTCCTCCATACAGACCTTCTCCAGATCCTTCAGGTTTCGGGGGCTGTCGCTGGGCAATACGGACTTTCAGCTCCCCTCCAAAGATTTTCTATTGGGTTCAGGTCTGGAGACTGGCTAGGCCACTCCAGGACCTTGAGATGCTTCTTACGGAGCCACTCCTTAGTTGCCCTGGCTGTGTGTTTCGGGTCATTGTCATGCTGGAAGACCCAGCCACGACCCATCTTCAATGCTCTTACTGAGGGAAGGAGGTTGTTGGCCAAGATCTCGCAATACATGGCCCCATCCATCCTCCCCTCAATACGGTGCAGTCGTCCTGTCCCCTTTGCAGAAAAGCATCCCCAAAGAATGATGTTCCCACCTCCACGCTTCACGGTTGGGATGGAGAAAAGCATCCCCAAAGAATGATGTTCCCACCTCCATGCTTCACGGTTGGGATGGTGTTCTTGGGGTTGTACTCATCCTTCTTCCTCCAAACACGGCGAGTGGAGTTTAGACCAAAAAGCTCTATTTTTGTCTCATCAGACCACATGACCTTCTCCCATTCCTCCTCTGGATCATCCAGATGGTCATTGGCAAACTTCAGACGGGCCTGGACATGCGCTGGCTTGAGCAGGGGGACCTTGCGTGCGCTGCAGGATTTTAATCTGTGACGGCGTAGTGTGTTACTAATGGTTTTCTTTGAGACTGTGGTCCCAGCTCTCTTCAGGTCATTGACCAGGTCCTGCCGTGTATTTCTGGGCTGATCCCTCACCTTCCTCATGATCATTGATGCCCCACGGGGTGAGATCTTGCATGGAGCCCCAGACCGAGGGTGATTGACCGTCATCTTGAACTTCTTCCATTTTCTAATAATTGCACCAACAGTTGTTGCCTTCTCACCAAGCTGCTTGCCTATTGTCCTGTAGGCCATCCCAGCCTTGTGCAGGTCTACAATTTTATCCCTGATGTCCTTACACAGCTCTCTGGTCTTGGCCATTGTGGAGAGGTTGGAGTCTGTTTGATTGAGTGTGTGGACAGGTGTCTTTTATACAGGTAACGAGTTCAAACCGGTGCAGTTAATACAGGTAATGAGTGAAGAACAGGAGGGCTTCTTAAAGAAAAACGAACAGGTATGTGAGAGCTGGAATTCTTACTGGTTGGTAGGTGATCAAATTCTTATGTCATGCAATAAATGCAAATTAATTACTTAAAAATCATACATTGTGATTTTCTGGATTTTTGTTTTAGATTCCATCTCTCACAGTTGAAGTGTACCTATGATAAAAATTACAGACCTCTACATGCTTTGTAAGTAGGAAAACCTGCAAAATGGGCAGTGTATCAAATACTTGTCTTCCCCACTGTACATATGAGATGAGTAATGCAAGATATGTAAACATTATTAAAGTGGCTAGTGTTCCATTTCTTAAAGTGGCCAGTGATTTATAGTCTGTCTAGAGGCAGCAGAGATAGAAGCTGTTTTTCAGTCTCTTGGTCCCAGCTTTGATGCACCTGTACTGACCTCGCCTTGCAGGTGTGTGACTGTATGTTTGTGACCCTCAGACACATCCAGGCCCTGGAGTTGTGCAGCAGCGCCAGGAACATCCTCAAGTCCACGCTGGAGCAGGTCAGGCCTGAGAGCTGAGTCACACCGGACCACACAGACACTCTCACGGACTTATGAACAGAACAATTCCCCACCCCCAGACATAAAGGGGGCCCTAAATAGGATTACACTGTGGATGGACGGACTGAATATTACACACACACACACACAAACACTTGGGAGATTAAGTGTGAATGGCGCATCCTGCCTCACCCACAGTGAAAGGACTGAATTACAATCTTCAACACAGGTTCTCTCTATATTTACCCTCTTACCATCAATAAGTAATGGTTTTATGTAAAAAAAAATAAAAGGGGGTAAAATGGATATAAAAATACAAATATAAAATGTGTGATATGGGCTGCTGTGGAAATGTGATTATACAATAACAATCGAAAGGGAAGAACTGAATAAATATGTAGATTTCTTTGTTGCAGCTATTAAACAGACACTTTGGGGGTGTCTGTTATTGAGTGGACCGGCCTCAGCATATACTGAATGGCCTGTGAACATTTCAATTTGACAATTTAGTAAGCACTACCTTGAATACGGATCTAGTCCTTCAACCATATTTAACACTTTTTACGGAGGGAAGAAACTATTCATCTGGGTGCAGGTTCTTTCTCCTCCCAAATTTTGAAACCTACACTGAACAAAAATATAAATGCAACATGCAACAATTTCAAAGATTTAGCTGAGTTACAGTTCATATAAGGAAATCAGTCACTTGAAATACATTCATTAGGCCTCAATCTATGGATTTCACATGACTGGGAAGCAAAGCCCAGCCAGTTTTCCCCACAATAGTGCTTTATTACAGACAGAAATACTCCTCAGCACCCCCCTCCCCCCTTTCTGACGATCCTGCAGGTGAATAAGCAAGATGTGGAGGTCCTGGGCTGGTGTTGTTACATGCAGTCTGCGGTTGTGAGGCCGGTTGGACGTACTGCCAAATTCTCTAAAACAACTTATGGTAGAGAAATTAACATTCAATTCTCTGTGGACATTCCTACAGTCAGCGTGCCAATTGCAGGCTCCTTCAAAACTTGAGACATCGGTGGCATTGTGTTGTGACAAAACGGCACATTTTAAAGTGGCCTTTTATTGTCCCTAGCACAAGGTGCACGTGTGTAATGATGCTGTTTAATCAGCTTCTTGATATGCCACACCTTTTGGGTGGATGGGATTATCTTGACCAAAGGATAAAATGCTCACTCACAGGGATGTAAACAAATTTGTGCACAACATTTTAGAGAAATACGCTTTTTGTGAGTATGGAACATTTCTGGGATCTTTTATTTCAGCTCATGAAACATGGGACCAACACTTTACATGTTGTGTTTATAATTTTGTTCAGTGTATAATGCTTCTGTGGCTAATACTGAGCAAGGCGCACACGACGCCTACTGTTTGACCTACATTTTTACTGGAAATACTCTCAGTTTTCCAAGTTTTTGCAGTACATAAAGGGGACTATTCAAGGAAGCAGCAGACCGTTGTACTTGATCCACTTGTATGGGGACTTGCCACTTCATCTGAGAAAGAGATTAGGCCTGGGATGTGCTTTTGAATGAATACACTGTTTGTTGGACATTAACTCAGTTGTATGCGCTGAAAAGGTCATAGATATACTACATATCCATAACCAATTCAGACAGTATTTCTAATATTATGAAATTAGTACACCACATCAGACTTTGATCATTGTTAATTGCATTAGCCAATTCAATGGCAAGCTGCTCGACACTTTTTAAGCTTGTGAACGTTAGAGCAATGCTTTCACCAGACCCATTCTTTGGGACAGGGGGCTGCCTCTTCTTGAGCATAGAAAAACAACCCTTCTATGTGAGAGCCTTTCAGAACTATTTTTTCTGGCTTTTTAGGTGCCGTGGGATACAGCCACTTTTATAGTTGAACCACAGGGAAATACGTATTCACTTACATTTTATTGATTTGTTTTTCCATTAGATTAAAATGTTTTTTTTTTTTTTCAAAAACAGCATTCAGTGAGTTTGCAATCTTTTGAGAGGCGTTAGTGCGTAATACGCATAACTGTCATTACATTAGGCCTACAGTCAAATCCCGTTTGTGTTTGATGTCTTTTTCCCAAAACCCCCACAGATGTGTTCCTTTGCGGATTGCCTCTCTAAGTGGCTAGTTGCATTTTTTTATGCTCTTGGTCATACTTTTACAAGCTCAAGCGGGAAAGTGCCCAAGGTTCTGCATCTGCGACAACTCCAAACTCACCATGGCCTGTATCTATCGATCGGCAGTATTTCTAATATTATGAAATTAGTACACCACCACAGACTATCATTGTTAATTACATTAACCAATTCAATGGCAATCTGCTCTACACTTTTTAAGCTTGTGAACGTTAGAGCAATGCTTTCACCAGACCCATTCTTGGGGACAGTGGGCTGCCTCTTCTCGAGCATAGAAAAACAACCCTTCTATGTGAGAGCCTTTCAGAACTTTTTTTTCTGGCTTTTTAGGTGCCGTGGGATACAGCCACTTTTATAGTTGAACCACAGGGAAATACATATTCACTTACATTTTGTTGATTTGTTTTTCCATTAGATTAAAATGTTTTTCAAAAACAGCATTCAGTGAGTTTGCAATCCAGTGGGTAGTTTACTGGAAGTGAGATTGGTAGCCAGCCTGGTCTCATAGACTAGACGTAACATAGTAAATGTAAATCCAGGACACAAACATTAGTATGATATGTTAACGTTTGGTATGGGTACATAAGACAGATGGTTACTTAAGGCAAAAACGAAAGTAGGGTATTTGGTCTGGGTGTGGGTGGGCGTATATTGCGAATGTCTAGCAACCCAAAGGTTTTGATTTCATCACGGACAACTTCAGCATTTTAGCTAATTAGCAACTTTTCAACTACTCTTTAGCTTCTTTGTAACTACTTAGCATGTTAGCTAACCCTTCCCTTAACCTTAACCCCTTTAGCTAACATTTCCCCTAAACCCTAGCCTAGCTATTGTTAGCTAGCTAATGTTAGCCACCTAGCTAGAATTCGTAACATATCATACGTTTGCCAAATTCGTAACATCTTGTACGTTTTGCAAATTCTTAACATATAATACAAATTGTAATTCGTAACATATACGAAATTGGTGATGACATCCACAAATGAATACATACCACACGAAATGTGTCTTGGATTTACATACAGAATAATAAGAAATGCTCAGAGACTAGGTTGTGGTAGCAGACTACTGTTAATTGAACTGGTTTTAAAAGCTACACACAAAAAAGTTGTCCTTTTTATACCTGTCAATGTCAATTTATAGAGTAACTACAATACTTAGGAATAACTCAGGCAGGTTTGGCATTAAATTCATTTTCTAATTTCATATTACCTAGGGCACACACACTGGTTGAATCAACGTTGTTTAACCAACGTGGAATATACATTGAATTGACGTCTATGCCCAGTGGGACTGTTGGCTACCTTCGACCTCTAATCTGTCAGAAAATGTATTGCCAAGGTGTTCATTTGAGGTTAGGTTTCACAGGGACGGGGAGTCACGACTAAAGAATTTATCAAAGCAGTGTTTGTGAGATCCCTCACTGTTGCAAGTGGTCAGTCATTCTAGCAATGTAGAAGTCTAGTATGTACGTGAAGACCCTTGGCGCTCATGTTCTCCGTTGCGCGCAGCTCCTCCACAGTGGAAAAATGATATACAGACCTACACTTTTCCTCGAGTAGAAAACTTTATAAAGCTATTTGGGAAGGCTACATACTCAAATTCAACCATAAAGGTATGTTTACAATCTTAAATGTACAATAGGAACGTTCTAAAAAGTTACAATATTTATCAAATAGTAAATGTTATGGAATGCTGCTGAATAACAACCAGACACTTCTTTTTAGATTCAATAACTAAACTTTTAAGTCTTAACATATGCTTAAAATAAATACATGCAATCCTCCTGCATTGGAAAACAGATTTTATGAGTCCAGAGGGAAAGCCTATCGGTGCGTAAAGGTTTCCAAGTTGGAGATGGGATTCTCCATATCTTTGAATATGTTTGTTCCATTGTTGCTATAAGAAGTAGTCTATTGTACTATTTTCACTGTATTTACAGTATTTATTCAAAGTTTTGAGACTAACAAATTGGGAGAGAATTAGTATTTTGAGAGGCTTTCGTGCGTAATACGCATTACTGTCATTACATTAGGCAGTTATGCGTTTGTGTTTGATGTATTTTTCCCAAAACCCCCACAGAATTGTGTTCCTTTGCGGATTGCCTTTCTAAATGGCTAGTTGCAGTTTTGATGCTCTGTCATACTTTTACCAGTTCAAGCGGGAATAGCTGCTGCTACTCTTAATTATTTATGCATAGTCACTTTAACTCTACCCACATGTACATATTACTTCAACTAGCCGGTGCCCCCGAACATTGACTCTGCACTGGTACCCCCCTGTATATATAGCCTCCCTACTGTTATTTTATTTGACTTCTGCTCTTTTTTTCTCCACTTTTTTGTTGTTTTATTCTACTTTTTTTATTAAAAATAAATGCACTGTTGGTTAAGGGCTGTAAGTAAGCATTTCACTGTAATGTCTGCACCTGTTGTATTCGGCGCATGTGGCCAATACAATTTGATTTGATTTGTTGCATTTTACATTTAGACTGTAAAACATAATCTGCCGCTATCTCTATTTGCACTGGCACTATCTCTGTTTGCAGAGCCCATCAACTGCCACCAGGAACCAGAACAGTTCTATGGTGTAATGGTTAGCACTCTGGACTCTAGCGCTCTGAATCAAATCTCGGTAGAACCTGACTTCTCTGCTCTGTTGCTGATACTAATCTTCTCTGAGAGTGGGCCTGCATGGACAGAACCTTGGCCACTGTTAAGAGATACTTTTGAGGAGATGGGAAACTCCATTGAAATTGTATGCTGCGTTCAAAACAACGGGGAACTCGGAAATCTCCTACTTCAGGGTTCCGAGTTCCCAGTTGTTTTGAACGCGACATCGTACCCTGATTTTGAGAAGGGATTGCGTGACGATTAGCTTAGCAACCGTGTGACGCAGCATGACAATGTGAACACGATTGGTCAACAGTCTGCTGGGTGGGGCGTTATACATTCTTCCATTCATTGCCCAATGGGATTTCTATCTCCTCCTTTCTCTAATATCTCTGTTCAGTGAACAGTGTTGGCAACTTAGCGACTTTGTTGCTATATTTAGCGAGTATTCAGACCCCTCTAGCGACACATTTTTAAAAAATCGACTAGCGACAAATCTAGTGACCTTTTCTGGTGTTATTGGATACTTTTAGAGACTGACGTGAAAGCACGTATCGTTCTTACTCTTCTCAACGAGCAGCGGGTGCTGCCGTGGGCCCCGGGCCCCACCCCCGTCCCAAAGCACTCACAGGCGGCCCAGTCCTCGCGCAGCAGTCAGAGCAGGAGATGTTCACCCCTCCGCGTCCAGACTGCAAATGAATCGCGCATGCAGGAAGCCGCCGCTGGCTGATCCCGCCCTGGCTTACATTCAGGGCGGGATGTAAATGTAAAATGTTCTTCGTCTAAAATAAATCACTTGACAAAAATAAATCACTGCATTTGACTCACACAGCCTCAGTCACTTACTCACCTCGTCCACTGTGTGTGTGCCTCTCTGTGACATAAGCTAAACATCTAGCTGGCTAGCTCATCATGTCTCAGTCTAAACTGTACACTCAAAAATACAGAAAGGAGTGGGAATCAAACCCTGAATTCAAAGGCTGGTTGAAGCCGTTTATTGGAGATGATACACAGGCATACTGCCTGTATTGTAAGGCTGATTTCTACGCCAAACTTAGTGATGTAAAAAAACACATGACAACTCAAAAACACTCAAAAGGCAAAGCCTTATAACAGTTCCACTCAAAACAAGCTGCCATTTATGGTTTAAAAAATTGACTCTGCAAAAAAGGCTGAGGCCACCATGGCATTAGCTATCGCTGAACACTGTTCCATGCTGGCATGTGATCACATTGGAGAAGCATGTAGAGCTGCTTTCTCAAACTCCACTGCTGCTACCCACTTCAAAATGTACAGGACAAAGTGCACAGAAATGATTAATGGTGTTCTAGCACCATACTTTCTGAAAAAGTTGGTCGCAGATGTGGGTGACCAGCGTTTCAGCCTCCTCCTCGATGAGTCCACGGATGTACAGTGGGGAAAAAAAGTATTTAGTCAGCCACCAATTGTGCAAGTTCTCCCACTTAAAAAGATGAGAGAGGCCTGTAATTTTCATCATAGGTACACGTCAACTATGACAGACAAAATGAGAAAAAAAATTCCAGAAAATCACATTGTAGGATTTTTAAAGAATTTATTTGCAAATTATGGTGGAAAATAAGTATTTGGTCAATAACAAAAGTTTCTCAATACTTTGTTATATACCCTTTCTTGGCAATGACAGAGGTCAAACGTTTTCTGTAAGTCTTCACAAGGTTTTCACACACTGTTGCTGGTATTTTGGCCCATTCCTCCATGCAGATCTCCTCTAGAGCAGTGATGTTTTGGGGCTGTCACTGGGCAACACGGACTTTCAACTCCCTCCAAAGATTTTCTATGGGGTTGAGATCTGGAGACTGGCTAGGCCACTCCAGGACCTTGAAATGCTTCTTACGAAGTCACTCCTTCGTTGCCCGGGCGGTGTGTTTGGGATCATTGTCATGCTGAAAGACCCAGCCACGTTTAATCTTCAATGCCCTTGCTGATGGAAGGAGGTTTTCACTCAAAATCTCACGATACATGGCCCCATTCATTCTTTCCTTTACACGGATCAGTCGTCCTGGTCCCTTTGCAGAAAAAACAGCCCCAAAGCATGATGTTTCCACCCCCATGCTTCACAGTAGGTATGGTGTTCTTTGGATGCAACTCAGCATTCTTTGTCCTCCAAACACGATCGAGTTGAGTTTTTACCAAAAAGTTATATTTTGGTTTCATCTGACCATATGACATTCTCCCAATCCTCTTCTGGATCATCCAAATGCACTCTAGCAAACTTCAGACGGGCCTGGACATGTACTGGCTTAAGCAGGGGGACACGTCTGGCACTGCAGGATTTGAGTCCCTGGCGGCGTAGTGTGTTACTGATGGTAGGCTTTGTTACTTTGGTCCCAGCTCTCTGCAGGTCATTCACTAGGTCCCCCGTGTGGTTCTGGGATTTTTTGCTCACCGTTCTTTTGATCATTTTGACCCCATGGGGTGAGATCTTGCGTGGAGCCCCAGATCGAGGGAGATTATCAATGGTCTTGTATGTCTTCCATTTCCTAATAATTGCTCCCACAGTTGATTTCTTCAAACCAAGCTGCTTACCTATTGCAGATTCAGTCTTCCCAGCCTGGTGCAGATCTACAATTTTGTTTCTGGTGTCCTTTGACAGCTCTTTGGTCTTGGCCATAGTGGAGTTTGGAGTGTGACTGTTTGAGGTTGTGGACAGGTGTATTTTATACTGATAACGAGTTCAAACAGGTGCCATTAATACAGGTAACGAGTGGAGGACAGAGGAGCCTCTTAAAGAAGAAGTTACAGGTCTGTGAGAGCCAGAAATCTTGCTTGTTTGTAGGTGACCAAATACTTATTTTCCACCATAATTTGCAAATAAATTCATTAAAAATCCTACAATGTGATTTTCAGGAAAAAAAATTCTCAATTTGTCTGTCATAGTTGACGTATACCTATGATGAAAATTACAGGCCTCTCTCATCTTTTTAAGTGGGAGAACATGCACAATTGGTGGCTGACTAAATACTTTTTTTCCCCACTGTAAGTGTTTCTAAGTACCTGGGGGTTGTGATAAGGTACTTTAGTGACACCAAGCAGACAATTGTATCAACATTTCTGGGGCTTGTTGAGTTGGAGGGAGGAGATGCCAAATCTATAGGCCATGCTGTTGTGGCTTTCCTCGAAGTGTTGTCTTAAAAAAGATAAACTCCTGGGGATATGGACTGACAATGCCTCTGTTATGACGGGGATTAACAATGGGGTCCATAAAGTGCTGAAGGAGGAGTATGGCCTCAAAGATCTGGTTCTTATTCACTGTGTGTGCCACTCTCTGCAGCTTGCTGTAAGTCAAGCTTCCAATGACACCATCCCCCGTAGTGTGGAGTACTTGGTACGAGAGACTTATAACTGGTTTTCAGTGTCTCCAAAGCGCAGGGAGGCCTACAAGCCATATATGAGACCATCAACTGTGGGGAGAAACATTTACAGATAACCAAGGTGTGTGCCACATGTTGGCTCTCCATTGAACCTGCGGTTTCACGCATTTTGGACCAGTGGGAGGAGCTTAGGCTGCATTTCGCAGTCACCAAGTCCAGTGAACACTGCTACATGGCTGAGGTTGTATACTCCATGTACAGTGATCCTCAAAATATATTGTATCTGACTTTTTTGAAGTCAGTGCCGGATGAGGTACAGTTGGCCATCAAGGCTTTTGAGGGAGAGCAAGTAGATCCTCTTAAGCTACTTGACAGCTTGGTTAGCCTGATCAAGTCTGTGAGCAGCAGGGTGCTGAATCCACTGGCAAATCTTGATGTACTCAAAGGGCCAATAGATGGATACATCAGTCCCAAACCGTACCTTGGTTACCTTTTTGAGTCAAAGGCAGCTGAGCTCCACCTTGCGCCTGAGGATGAAAACAATGTCCGAAAGCGGTGTGTGGCCTTCACCATCTCCCTCACTAATGAGTTGAGGGTGAGACTGCTGGACAACATCGAAGCATTGCAGTACATGTCAGTTTTCAATGTGGAGGAAACTCTACAGCACAATAAGAGCCCTGGAGAAATAGAAAAAATAGCCAAGCTCCTTGGCTACTCCCCTGCAGAGATAGACTAGATTGTCCAGCAATGGCGTGCCATCCATCTTAGTAAATGGAATGAGACAAAAAACACACTGGGCTTCTGGAGTGAGATTTGGAAGTTCAGGGATGCAGCTGATATCAACCCGTTTCAAGAACTTGCCATGGCTGCTGTGTCTGTGTTGTCCTTGCCACACTCAAATGCTGAAGTCGAGAGAGTATTCAGCCAGATGAGTGTGGTAAAAAGCAAACTTAGAAATCGGATGTCCTTGCAAACCCTTAACTCCATCCTGTACATTTGACATGGACTGAAGCTGTCTGGTGAGGCTTGCTATGAGCACCAGCTGCCTGATAATAATAATATGCCATTTAGCAGATAAGCTGTTTTTCAGCTTTTTGGCACATCAGCTGCTTACTCACTTAAGTCCGCTCGCTCAGTTGCTGAACCTGCCATAGAGAGCCTTGACCAAAATGACGATGACCCACTCTTTCTGTGAGCCAGCACAGCCTGTGTGTGTGTGGAGGGGGGTCTGGGAGAAAAAAAATGTTTTGACCTGAATTAGGGCCAGACTAGTTACCATCATTTTCTCACATTGCCATTGACAGTTTTTTCTATTGTCTCTTTTTGGTCCATTTAGATTGTTAGTTAAATTGTATACCAAATTTTTTTTTAAATGTTATGGTTAAAAATGTTCATGTTTTACTGTGACTTGTTGTAGATACCTAAGTGGACCATAAGGTTAAAAACCAAACCAAACTTTTTTTAAAGAAGTAACTCCACCACAGTGTCTCTTTTGGGTCACTTTTGCCGGTCCCAAGCCCGGATAAAGGAGGAGGGTTGGAATTGTGACATTAAAAAAAACAAGAATTGACAGAAGAAAGTTCATTTGTAGTTCTAAACATATTTAGGGTGTTTTTTACTTACTTATTGTCTCTCCCACGACTTTATTCCTCTCTCCTACAGCCTCCATCACAATTACATGCACATGGCCAATTATGCAAATTCAGCGACTTTTAGGACAGCCAATAGCTACTTTCCTTACTGAGGAGTTGCTACAGTGGCACACGAAAGTTCGTCAGTCAACATGGCGGCAGCGATGGATGTTGATACCCCAAGCGCCACGAATAGTGGCGCAAGCAAGAAACGTTTTGAAGTGAAGAAGGTATTTATTTTTCAAATAAACCATAGCTACATTTTAGACATACTGTAAGGTTGGATATTACCATAGGCTTAATACGCGTTTGGGTACAATCTTCGCGGGATTAGTTAGCATAACTTGCTAGTTCGCGAGCTAGCTGTAACTAGACGAAGCCCCTTGTTTGGCTGTATCTAATTTTGGGGAGTGAGTTTGCATTTCACTTGTAGGGCTGATAGCTACCTAATTAGTTAACTAATCTCACTGTTTGTGCTAATGGTAGCTAACGTTAGCTAGCCAACCACTACTAGGTTCGGTTTTAGATGCATTGACATTGTTAGAAATCAATGACTAGCTAATTTGCTCAACTGGCTAACGTTAGCTTCCTAGCTAGCTTGCTAAAATGACAGGCCCAGTTGCACTTGTGAGGTTGTCTATTTATTGATGCTGAATGATTAAAAATTATATATCAAACACTATCATTTTCTCCCTTGCCTTGTTTGTTATCAATGTGGATACTGAAATAGGCCTAACTTGTCTGAAGTCTGATTAAATGCTAAATGCAATAGTGATTTTAATGACCAAATGTCTCCTGACACCAGATTAACATTAATAAATTGTGAATAACAATATGCTCCTTTTTAATACATATTCGAAACAACAGCAATATCAAGCACACACTAACTGCCAGTGATATGATTGTAATTTCATGTGACTCTTCCTTACAGTGGAATGCAGTGGCACTTTGGGCCTGGGACATTGTGGTGGACAACTGTGCCATCTGTAGGAATCACATTATGGATCTCTGTGAGTATGCTGTTAACATTATTTGACTACTGCGCTAATAAAGGTGAGTGTTACATTCTGACACATTACTCTTTTTCTCTATAGGCATAGAGTGCCAGGCTAACCAGGCCTCTGCCACATCAGAGGAGTGCACTGTAGCCTGGGGAGTCTGCAATGTGAGTCAGACTTGTTTGCTTTTGTATATGTTGCATACATCCTGATCAGTTAGATTGTCAAGTTCAGTGTGAGAGTATTGAAAGAACAACAGCATGATCTAAACTAATCTGCATTATATTGAACTACCCTAAAAGTATAGAATTTTGAATACAGTGAGGGAAAAATGTATTTGATCCCCTGCTGATTTAGTACGTTTGCCCACTGACAAAGACATGATCAGTCTATAATTTTAATGGTAGGTTTATTTGAACAGTGAGAGACAGAATAACAACAACAAAATCCAGAAAAATGCAAGTCAAAAATGTTATAAATTGATTTGCATTTTAATGAGGGAAATAAGTATTTGACTCCTCTGCAAAACATGACTTAGTACTTGGTGGCAAAACCCTTGTTGGCAATCACAGAGGTCAGACGTTTCTTGTAGTTGGCCACCAGGTTTGCACACATCTCTGGAGGGATTTTGTCCCACTCCTCTCTGCAGATATTCTCCAAGTCATTAAGGTTTCGAGGCTGACGTTTGGCAACTTGAACCTTCAGCTCCCTCCACAGATTTTCTATGGGATTAAGGTCTGGAGACTGGCTAGGCCACTCCAGGACCTTAATGTGCTTCTTCTTGAGCCACTCCTTTGTTGCCTTGGCCGTGTGTTTTGGGTCATTGTCATGCTGGAATACCCATCCACGACCCATTTTCAATGCCCTGGCTGAGGGAAGGAGGTTCTCACCCAAGATTTGACGGTACATGGCCCCATCCATCGTCCCTTTGATGCGGTGAAGTTGTCCTGTCCCCTTAGCAGAAAAACACCCCCAAAGCATAATGTTTCCACCTCCATGTTTGACAGTGGGGATGGTGTTCTTGGGGTCATAGGCAGCTTTCCTCCTCCAAACACGTTGAGTTGATGCCAAAGAGCTCCATTTTGGTCTCATCTGACCACAACACTTTCACCCAGTTCTCCTCTGAATCATTCAGATGTTCATTGGCAAACTTCAGACGGGCCTGTATACAGTGGGGAAAGAAAGTATTGAGTCAGCCACCAATTGTGCAAGTTCTCCCACTTAAAAAGATGAGAGAGGCCTGTAATTTTCATCATAGGTACACGTCAACTATGACAGACAAATTGAGAATTTTTTTTCCAGAAAATCACATTGTAGGATTTTTAATGAATTTATTTGCAAATTATGGTGGAAAATAAGTATTTGGTCACCTACAAACAAGCAAGATTTCTGGCTCTCACAGACCTGTAACTTCTTGTTTAAGAGGCTCCTCTGTCCCCCACACGTTACCTGTATTAATGGCACCTGTTTGAACTTGTTATCAGTATAAAAGACACCTGTCCACAACCTCAAACAGTCACACTCCAAACTCCACTATGGCCAAGACCAAAGAACTGTCAAAGGACACCAGAAACAAAATTGTAGACCTGCACCAGGCTGGGAAGACTGAATCTGCAATAGGTAAGCAGCTTGGTTTGAAGAAATCAACTGTGGGAGCAATTATTAGGAAATGGAAGACATACAAGACCACTGATAATCTCCCTCGATCTGGGGCTCCACGCAAGATCTCACCCTGTGGGGTCAAAATGATCACAAGAACGGTGAGCAAAAATCCCAGAACAACACGGGGGGACCTAGTGAATGTCCTGCAGAGAGCTGGGACCAAAGTAACAAAGCCTACCATCAGTAACACACTATGCCGCCAGGGACTCAAATCCTGCAGTGCAAGACGTGTCCCCCTGCTTAAGCCAGTACATGTCCAGGCCCTTCTGAAGTTTGCTAGAGTGCATTTGGATTATCCAGAAGAGGATTGGGAGAATGTCATATGGTCAGATGAAACCAAAATAGAACTTTTTGGTAAAAACTCAACTTGTCGTGTTTGGAGGACAAAGAATGCTGAGTTGCATCCAAAGAACACCATACCTACTGTTGAGCATGGGGTGGAAACATCATGCTTTGGGGCTGTTTTTCTGCAAAGGGACCAGGACGACTGATCCGTGTAAAGGAAAGAATGAATGGGGCCATGTATCGTGAGATTTTGAGTGAAAACCTCCTTCCATCAGCAAGGGCATTGAAGATGAAACGTGGCTGGGTCTTTCAGCATGACAATGATCTCAAACACACCGCCCGGGAAACGAAGGAGTGGCTTCGTAAGAAGCATTTCAAGGTCCTGGAGTGGCCTAGCCAGTCTCCAGATCTCAACCCCATAGAAAATCTTTGGAGGGAGTTGAAAGTCTGTGTTGCCCAGCGACAGCCCCAAAACATCACTGCTCTAGAGGAGATCTGCATGGAGGAATGGGCCAAAATACCAGCAACAGTGTGTGAAAACCTTGTGAAGACTTACAGAAAACGTTTGACCTGTGTCATTGCCAACAAAGGGTATATAACAAAGTATTGAGAAACTTTTGTTATTGACCAAATACTTATTTTCCACCATCATTTGCAAATAAATTCATTAAAAATCCTACAATGTGATTTTCTGGATTTTTTTTCCTCATTTTGTCTGTCATAGTTGACGTGTACCTATGATGAAAATTACAGGCCTCTCTCATCTTTTTAAGTGGGAGAACTTGCACAATTGGTGGCTGACTAAATACTTTTTTTCCCCACTGTATGTGCTTTCTTGAGCAGATGGACCTTGTGGGCGCTGCAGGATTTCAGTCCTTCACGGCGTAGTGTGTTACCAATTGTTTTCTTGGTGACTATGGTCCCAGCTGCCTTGAGATCATTGACAAGATCCTGCCGTGTAGTTCTGGCCTGATTCCTCGCCGTTCTCATGATCATTGCAACTCCATGAGGTGAGAACTTGCATGGAGCCCCAGGCCGAGGGAGAGTGACAGTTCTTTTGTGTTTCTTCCATTTGCGAATAATCGCACCAACTGTTGTCACCTTCTCACCAAGCTGCTTGGCGATGGTCTTGTAGCCCATTCCAGCCTTGTGTAGGTCTACAATCTTGTCCCTGACATCCTTGGAGAGCTCTTTGGTCTTGGCCATGGTGGAGAGTTTGGAATCTGATTGATTGATTGCTTTTATGGACAGGTGTCTTTTATACAGGTAACAAACTGAGATTAGGAGCATTCCATTTAAGAGTTTGCTCCTAATCTCAGCTCGTTACCTGTATAAAAGACACCTGGAATCAGAAATCTTTCTGATTGAGAGGGGGTCAAATACTTATTTTCCTCATTAAAATGCAAATCAATTTATAACATTTTTGACTTGCATTTTTCTGGATTTTTTTGTTGTTATTGTGTCTCTCACTGTTCAAATAAACCTACCATTAAAATTATAGACTGATCATTTCTTCGTCAGTGGGCAAACGTACAAAATCAGCAGGGGATCAAATACTTTTTTCCCTCACTGTATATGTTTTGAGCTGTGTTCGAATACTCATACTAACCATACTATTTGTGACATAAATTGAGTATGTAATATGCTTATTGATCATAGTACGGATATAGTTAGTATGCCAAAATTTCCCGGATGTCGTACTAAATTCACCAAAATACGAAGTATACAAGCAGTGGACACTATTTCTGTGCTTTTAGGCCCATAATGCAATTCTTCCGAAAATGGGCGTGGCTTCACAATGTTTTCAGATTTGAAGAAAATGGCAGTAAATATGCAGCCGAAGTCCGAGAGCGGATACAAATTCATTGCTTTAACTAATTATGACAAATGTTAAAATGTTCAGCAATGTAATAAAGTAATGACAATTCAAATAAGTTATGTTGGCTGACAATTTGTTAGCTACACTATCCTTACGAACCGCATAGCATTACAGCAGTATGTACCGGTAGTATGTTAGCTAGTTACCTAATGTAAGTTGGCTACTAATACATCCAACTTGCCAGGCAGTATATTAACTGTAATCAAACTAACTATCCAATGTTTATTGACTTGATTATTCATATTCTTAGCTAAGTGGTATAGTCGTTGTGCGTTCTCAATGGACATTGTTCATTCTGGCTATCTACTCCGATTTCAGAGCACACTCGTCTGAGTGTGCCAGAGTGCAGAATAACTGATGAATTTACGAATGCTCAACACCCGTTGAATATCTGGCTGGTGTCAGTAAACGTCTGCAAAAAAATCGTTATGAAATTGTTGCCAGCAGCACAGTTACTTACAGTCGCCAACGCTCTGGATAACATGAAAACAGCCTAAACAGCTCTGCTAGGGCAAGTAAAATGGTCAGAGTGAGGTGTTCTCTCATTTGTGTCTGGAAATAGCTAGCAAGCTAGCCAGCGTTAGCTTGGGTGCTTGACTAACGTTAGCTTGGGTGCTTGACTGCCGTTGTGAGGTCAGAACGCTCGGATCAACCCTACTCCAGAGACGCGCTCCGAGAGCGAAACGCTCTGAATTTATGAACGGACAATCTGACAAAGCTCTGGATTTACGAACACTCAGAGCGCACTCTGGAACTCCAGATTGAATTTACGAACACACCCGAAATCGTAAAATGTCTAGCTAGTCATTTGCTATGCTAGCAAGAGGTTGCATAGCAACAGCATCAAAATCCTGTAGACAGGCAAAGCGCTAGTATGCTCAACTGAAAGGAGACCGTTTGTTTACAGTATACTAAATTGAACTAATAGTGTATATACTCATTAAGTATGTAGTATACAGTATGTTAGTATGTGTATTCGAACACAGCTATTGTCTTGGTTTGCTGTTATGTCAATCTATCTTCTCCTCTCCCAGCATGCATTCCATTTCCACTGTATCTCCCGTTGGTTGAAGACCAGGCAGGTGTGCCCCCTAGACAACAGGGAGTGGGAGTTTCAGAAGTGAGTGTCATAATTTTATTCATAACACTTATTCAAAACACTACTCCGTGGTCTTAGCTAAACTGTAGTCAATCAGAGCTGCAGTATGCGTGCCTTTTGGGGAAGTAGATGGCTGAAAAAAAACAAAAGCCATGTGTCCGTGTTACTGGTGCTAATGCATTATTCCACCGCCTCAAATTGTAGATGAGAAGATAGGTTGTGTATGTCAAACATTTAATAACTAACACTCCCTTTCCCTCTTACAGATATGGACACTAGGTGCAAGACTCTGGACCATTACTTGGGCTTCTGCAAGTTTCATGCTTACTGTTGCTTTCTCCTTCTTCGTATGATTGACTCCACTTTGAGGACATTGCAAATACTGTTTTAGGCTAGCTGGAAAACATTTTTTTTAGTTGAATTTGCAATGTTGTAAATTTATAAATAAACAACAATGTTCTGTGTAACTGCCTCGATTTGAATTGAGGACTAGACATAGAATCGCTCCGCCATTTCCTGGTTGCTAAAACTCTAATAGTTTGCCTAATTAAAGTTTATGTGAAAAAAATAAGCTAGGATAGTGTAGAGAAATATTGTATCATCAACTTCCTGTAGACAGGCGAAGTGCTAGTACGCTCAACTGAAAGGATACTGTTTGTTTACAGTATACTAAAATGAACTAATAGTATGTAGTATATACTCATTAAGTATGTAGTATACAGTATGTTAGTATGGGTATTCGAACACAGCTAACGTCTGTGCCTCGCATACTCCCTTCAACTGTGTAGTGCTAGGGCAAAAACCAAAACGTGCACCCGAGGACCGAGTTTGGGAAACCCTGTGCTCTCTATCCAATAGTATAGACATCACCGCAGCTGTTCACGCCATGTTAGTGGCCAAATGGACATCTTCAAATCAAAACCCAACCTTCATTTATCCGTTGTGACGCACAGATCAAACTCAGTTTTAGACGAGACTGACTTTATTACCAAAATTATCTTATTTACACTTTGTAGTCAATTTTGACACTAGAATAACTGGTTATGACTCGACTTGATGCCACGTAGGCCGTTTTCAAAGGGATTCGTTTCTTTTTAAAAGGCAGTCCTTTTAAAAGTGGCAATATTACTGGTTGTCTCTCTTGCGATGCCATAGCAACAACATAGCTTCCTCAAAATAATCAGAATTAATCTAAACTAATCTGTAATTCGTTTAGATGTTTTTGCCGAGGAGGTCTTAGACGCGCAATTTTACATCTAACAAAGATGTTTGGTGCAGTATTTCTCACATGAAAAAATGTGCACGAAAACTAGTAATCTCGTTGAATGACAACAAACACTTCATTAAAGAATCCTGTCATAGTTCCCACTGAGGGAGTTCTATTACTCTGGCCCAGGATGAACCGGGCAATGGCATTTGGGCGAAAGCAGGGAGGGAGGAGCGCCCTTTTCAAATCAAACAGTAGTCTGCACCCGCTTGGTCATATTGTCAACAAGGCAGCATGGTCCATCTTCTCTTTTACAATAAATGTTTGAATTTTCAAACTAGTTTTCATTGGGATGGCAGAAAGCGTTTTTTAAAATATAAAAACACAGAATCCTACTCATCACTCCATGTGCTTAATTATGTAACTTTTGTTTTGAGCCGACTTCACTGTCAGCCAGAGCGGGCACCTGGCTAACGCCCAGGAGGCAAACCCGTTCCAAAACGAATGCAATCACTTTTCACCCGGTTTAAACCACTCCTACTCGTAGTAGTACTGTTGACCAATCGCCGGGGCGTAGACTCCCGACTACCGAATTTAGATTTGCCTCAATAAAGAAAAAAGTGTGTGCACGAACAGCCGAAAAAAAACCTGCCTAACAGCAAAACGAACAAAAACGGCACAAAATGTTGTTTTAATATATTTGCGAACTGTTTCGACTGGGAACAGGCTTTAGACACTGGTCCCACGTGACACAAGGTGGTAATCCACAGCAGGAAGACAAATAGCAAGGGAAGATTAGCAGGCCAGCCCTGGCCTGACCACAGCATTGAGAGCACCTGCGGTACAGGTTGAGGGCCACAAGGCCCAATTAGTCAGTAGCTAGGTTTCCATCCAATTGGCGACAGATTTTCATGTTTATATTCTAAAATCTGCATAAAGAAAATATGCGCATTTTCCCACCAGTAACCAGGTTTCCATCCAACCTTTTTATGCGAGTAAAGTACATGTCTGATAAAGAAATGTAATGACAGGCCTGATGGAAACTGAACATTTTATTGTAAACTTTTCCAAATGTCGACAAAACAAAATACGCTAGACAAGGTGTTTGGTAAAATTAATTGTGAGAAATGTCGGTGGAAACGCTTTTATGTGCAAATATTCATGACGTAAACTTGGAATCACTTGATGACGTGTGGTTCTCCCACTGACTCGTCGGGAAAGCATGCAGTTTATTAGGCTACAGATGAAATTAATTATGATGAACACCTATAGCCTACATAATGAGATTATTATGGATAAGAGCGAGAATATTTGTATTTGTCAAACAGCAGTCAAGCATCGATCATGATGTCACCAGGATCAGACCCTCAATATTTATTGGAAAAGAGCATCAAGATCACCGTGCACTTTCACCACCCTTTGAAGTTAATAAATTATTTCATTTTAGCCTATTAAACTGCATTGTTTCCGGAGTCGGGACCACACACCATATCATTGGATTTCCAAGTTTACTTTGATATTATTTTTTTTATCAATATTTGCGCATAAAGGTGTTTCCATCGCCATTTTCACAAAAAGATCCACCATGTCCAACTAACAAATTATCTTCATTTTTCCATCGCAACTCCTCAGTAAGGAAAGTATCTATTGTCTGTCCTAAAAGTCACTAAATGACGTCATAACCTAATTTGTATAATTGGCCATGTAATTGTGATGGACGCTGTAGGAGAGAAATACCGTTGTGGGAGAGACAAAAAGTGAGTAAAAAACACCCCACATTTACATCCCGGCCCTGAATGTAAGCATGCGCGATTCATTTGCAGTCTGGACGTGGAGGGGTGAACATCTCCTGCTCTTACTGCAGCGCGAGGACTGGGCCGCCTGTGAGTGCTTTGGGACGGGGTGGGGCCGACAGGGGTGGGGCCGACGAGGGTGGGGCCCACGGCAGCACCCGACTGCTCGTTGAGAAGAGTAAGAACCATACGTGCTTTCACGTCAGTCTCCAATAACACCAGAAAAAGTCGCTAGATTTGTCACTAGTTGCTTTTTTGAAAATGTGTCGCTAGAGGGGTCTGAAAAACTCACTAAATATAGCGACAAAGTTGCTACGTTGGCAACACTGTTTCTATCAGAGCTGTCATGATTTTTTAAAAACATAAAACTGTGGATGGAAACGTGGTTATAGGTTGTGTTCTAGAGCATCAAAACTGTGATCTATCATGGGGAAATTGTGACCGACTGACTGATCTACAAATAATATTAAGTAGTTATTTATGATGCAAGGTGATTTGTAAATTAGTCAAGTCACGCCTTGCTTTTAAAATCGTCTGCAATGACGAACGCACCCAGTGATGGTCACTGCCTTTCGAAGCATTATGGGGATAAAATATTGTCCGATTTGCACCTGCCTACATGTCGAATCAAATCAAATTGTCAAATTGTCCGACTTGCGCCTGTCTACATGTCGACTGCATGAACTTTACAAAAATAATGTGATCAAAGGTTATAAAGTTTTGACTGCAGTTAAGAGAGGAAGAGGCGAAGCGAGAGGGTCCACTCCCGTCAAAATCTGTCCACACCGGAATACAGCGATAAGCAGACCGCCTGCCATCCTACCTTTGGGACAACGACTCCCATTGTTAGGGCGGAGACAAGCCATCTCGTCATTATATACAGTATCTCTTCAAGTTTCTGCATTGCTCTTCAACAACTTCGTCCTGCATTGTGGGAGGCTATTGTCAACCAGTATTTAGTTGTTTTTGTTTGACCCACATGACCAAATGCATGACTGAAACAGGAACCAACTTTGCCCCCATTCATACAGTGGATATCAGGTGAGACTGGTGAGGGGAGGATGGTTCATAGTAATGGCTGGAATGAAACACTCCATCCACGTTACATTTCATCTACACCATTCCAGCTACTACTATGAGCCGTCCTCCCCTCACCAGCCTTCACTGGTGGATATATATAAATGTGATAGTAGGCATTCTGATTGTAGCCAAAAATGTACACGCCCTGTGCCTCTTGACAGGTAGTTGAATGAGAAATTGGGAATTAATTGACAAATGCACCAAGGGCATTCAGAACTGGTGAAATGAAGCAACGTTTTCCTAATGCCATGATCTGTATTCACCATGGGGAATAATGGGAACATTTTAATAATAAGCCATTTAGCAGACGCTTTTATCCAAAGCGACTTAGTCATGTGTGCATACATTTTTACGTATGGGTGGTCCCGGGGATCAAACCCACTACCCTGGCGTTACAAGCGCCATGCTCTACCAATTGAGCTACAGAGGACCACCCATACGAATAACCAGAATAACCAACTCATCTGATTAAAAGAACCATGACAAAATATTTGCAACAACCAAATATTTATTGATTTGAATTGATATTTCCATCACAGTTTCAAAATCAAACAAAATAGTAATATTACTTTTTTTTTTAACTTGCATTTGGAAGGAGAGTCAGACATGAAAAAATGTACGTTACAGTGAAGGTGAGTAAAACAGAAAACCTGAGGGAAATAGCTTTACCACATCCACTCCTGATAGAAGACAAACAGCCATTGTTTTGGTTGGCTCAGTAGAGAACACAGAAGATGACAACTCCATATAATAATGTCTCAAATGTTATTCTGTGCTGGTGTCTAATGTGTGAGTCCTGTTTGACTATTCCAGATTCAGGTAAAAAAACAACAAGGGATGGGGTGGGTGGGAGGGAATTCTGAATGAGAAGGCTCTGACAGGCTGTTTTGATTCCATCATTAACCAGTAGTGCTCCCATCAGTGTCCATGAGTTGGCTTGAGTAACCACTAAATGCTAACAGCCCCGAATAGGTGGGCTCCATTTAAGAACATACAGTATAACAGTTGCTGTTGACCCCCCCCCCACAAACCCTTGTCTAGTGTAAAACTTGCTGCATGCCTCTAGTCTCCTCTTTATCCATCTGCCCATCAACATTACCCATTTGATCCATACACAGTGGAATCATCTCAAATAAGCTTTTAAGCTCTCCCGACACCTGACTACATCCATTTGCTACTCTCCCGCCACTCGTTCTTCTTCCCGCTCCCCTCTTTATCGCCCCTCATTTCTTCACCTCCTCTCCTCTAGGGCGAAGGGCTCCCGAACTTGGAGCTCAGCTTGGTGATGAGAGCCATGACCTTGGGGTTACCCTGGTACTTGGCGATGTTAGCTGGGTTCTGAGCCACGTCCTGGAAAGCTGCCATCACCTCAGGGTCCTGGAGACAACACACAAGAGAGATGGGATTAGATATGGATACTGACATGGAATCCAAGGGCTAACTGTAAGACTTCAGGAGGAGTGTCGTACCTTCATGGCGTTGAGCACCTCCGGGTCGTTAAAGAGCTCTCCCAGACCAGGCATGCCGAAAGGAGAGCCTCCAGCCCCACCTGGGAAACCACCACCAGCACCACCTGGGAAACCACCACCAGCACCACCTGGGAAACCGCCAGCACCACCTGGGAAACCGCCAGCACCTACAGCATGAGACAAGGAACACACATTTATTGCGAATACAGGGCTCCAATGGACCCTTGAGTGATAGTCAGATAATGTAGAGCAGTGGTCACCAGCCCAGGTACTGGAGAATTACAGGGATGACAGGCCTTTGTTCAAGCTCTGCACTAACAAACCTGATTGAGCTAATCAACTTATCGTCAAGACATTTCATGAACCCATATTCTCTCTCTTACCTGGGAAACCTGGGAAGCCACCTCCTCCTGCTGCTTGTCTAGCCTCCTCCTCCTGTGCAGAGTTTTTATTTATTTAATTGAGACACTTTATTTTGAAAACCTTAGTCATTCTCCTCTCTGTTCTTGCACCAAACACTCACCCTCTGAGCCTTCTCATGCTCTTCCCTTGCTTTCTTTACCCTCTCCTTCCTGTCCTTGATCTCTCGCTCCTCCCGCTTGCGCTCATACTTGCGCCGGTGCTCAATGATTTTGTTAGCCTGAGGAGAGAAAGAGAATGAGTTGAAAGTCAGACCAGAACACACTGATTGACCAGACAACCTTGAAACTGCTCAGGTATCAAAAAGTCAGTGGCTGGGTACCTTGGGCTGGACCTCTTTCAGCATGGCGCTGGCATCCTCGTCGTAGTCCAGTTTGCAGGCAGTGGCCAGGTCCTTCGCTGCCTCCTCCCAGTGCCCCAGCAACCTGACGCAAAAAGAGGAAGGAGACTCAAAATGTGATTATCAAAGTATTGAATTAGGGGTGTGCCAAAATGGCCATGCTCTTATTCGTAAATTGACAGTTGATAGTCAGATCGGAGGATAATCGTGACCGGAAAAAGCGGAAGTGTTTTAATATGCCTTAGTAGATGTTGGCAAAATACCTCCCTGCACATTCACTGCAAAAAAATCTGCAGATTAGGAGCAGCGCGTGGAGGTGTGTGTCTGTGTCCTCAACTTGCAGCGGGCAGCCAAGTTTGCTGACACTCAGTCAGAATGCGCATCAGCGTTTCATATTTTTCCCCCCTAACCATGCTGCATGTTAGATAATATGCACATTGATAGCTTGATAGCAAATGTCCTCGCCATGTGATTTATCATAGTAGCAGGCAGCAATCTAAATGATCAGACCCAAAACATGCAAGGAAAACTGATAGGTGAAATTATGACGTGAGTGGACAGAGATATACAGCTTCACTCTATCCAATCAGAGCAGTATGATCAACGTACAGCCCGCCCTTTTCTTTACAGACAGCCAGTTGAGTTATTTAGACCATGTAGAACCTCGCACATGACTGACTGACTTGAGAAAGATGTGTGCTGACACTCGAAAATTTATTTTTTCCCGATCACGGATAATGAAAAATAAAAAATAAATACTTTTGTCCGACCACTCAGCACACCTCTATATTGTATTACTTATAAATCATACAGTGAGGGAAAAAAGTATTTGATCCCCTGCTGATTTTGTACGGTTGCCCACAGACAAAGACATGATCAGTCTATACTTTTAATGGTAGGTTTATTTGAACAGTGAGAGACAGAATAACAACAAAAAAATCCAGAAAAACGCATGTCAAAAATGTTATAAATAGATTAGCATTTTTTTATGAGGGAAATAAGTATTTGACCCCTCTGCAAAACATGACTTAGTACTTGGTGGCAAAACCCTTGTTGGCAATCACAGAGGTCAGACGGTTTGCACACATCTCAAGAGGGATTTTGTCCCACTCCTCTTTGCAGATCTTCTCCAAGTCATTAAGGTTTCGAGCCTGACGTTTGTCAACTCGAACCTTCAGCTCTCTCCACAGATTTTCTATGGGATTAAGGTCTGGAGACTGGCTAGGCCACTCCAGGACCTTAATGTGCTTCTTCTTGAGCCACTCCTTTGTTGCCTTGGCCGTGTGTTTTGGGTCATTGTCATGCTGGAATACCCATCCACGATGGCTGAGGGAAGGAGGTTCTCACCCAAGATTTGACGGTACATGGCCCCATCCATCGTCCCTTTGATGCGGTGAAGTTGTCCTGTGCCCTTAGCAGAAAAACACCCCCAAAGCATAATGTTTCCACCTCCATGTTTGACGTGGGGATGGTGTTATTGGGGTCATAGGCAGCATTCCTCCTCCTCCAAACACGGCGAGTTGAGTTGATGCCAAAGAGCTCCATTTTGGTCTCATCTGACCACAACACTTTCACCCAGTTCTCCTCTGAATCATTCAGATGTTCATTGGCAAACTTCAGACAGGCATGTATCTATGCTTTCTTGAGCAGGGGGACCTTGCAGGCGCTGCAGGATTTAAGTCCTTCATGGCGTAGTGTGTTACCAATTGTTTTCTTGGTGACTATGGTCCCAGCTGCCTTGAGATCATTGACAAGATCCTCCCGTGTAGTTCTGGGCTGATTCCTCACCGTTGTCATGATCATTGCAACTCCACAAGGTGAGATCTTGCATGGAGCCCCAGGCCGAGGGAGATTGACAGTTATTTTGTGTTTCTTCCATTTGCGAATAATCGCACCAACTGTTGTCACCTTCTCACCAAGCTGCTTGGCGATGGTCTTGTAGCCCATTCCAGCCTTGTGTAGGTCTAGAATCTTGTCCCTGACATCCTTGGAGAGCTCTTTGGTCTTGGCCATGGTGGAGAGTTTGGAATCTGATTGATTGATTGCTTTTATGGACAGGTGTCTTTTATACAGGTAACAAACTGAGATTAGGAGCACTCCCTTTAAGAGTGTGCTCCTAATCTCAGCTCGTTACCTGTATAAAAGACACCTGGGAGCCAGAAATCTTTCTGATTGAGAGGGGGTCAAATACTTATTTCCCTCATTAAAATGCAAATCAATTTATAACATTTTTGACATGCGTTTTTCTGGATTTTGTTGTTGTTATTCTGTCTCTCACTGTTCAAATAAACCTACCATTAAAATTATAGACTGATAATTTCTTTGTCAGTGGGCAAACATACAAAATCAGCAGGGGATCAAATACTTTTTTCCCCTCACTGTATACAACTGCATTGTGTCTGTGATGAACTTGAATATGCAGCCTATCTAGCAGCATACTTGTGAGCTTTCCCCCTCCACTTGTAGGGCTGTGCAGAATCTGGGTTGATGTCAATGGCTCTGTCGCAGTCCCGCTTAGCTGCATTGGGTTTCTGCATCCGGATGTAGACGCTGGCAAAGAACATACGTCAGTCTGTATGAATACTAAGTGATCATGTACTAGAGCACATCATGTGGTATGGCATTGTTAAGTCTAGCAGTGGGACTCACCTTGCCCTCTTGGCATACATGATAGCTACCCGTGGATTTAGTTTGATGGCTTCAGTGAAGAGGTCCAGGGCTTTCTGCAAGTCACCTGTATTTGAGAGCACCAAAAAGTGATACTTATAACCATTTGTCATTAAAATGTCTTCCCGATTTAATACAAGGTCAGTGCAATGTCAATGCAAGAACCTCAGAACAACCAACTCACCTTCTCCTAACGCTTCGATAGCTTCCATCTTCTTCTCGTTGGCCTGGTCCATCATTTCCTCTGTCACCTAAAGGAACAAGAGATGCCATGTGGTCTTCTGCTTTGGGTGGGACATTTCAAGCAGTCTTCTTCAGGGCTTGCATGCTCACTGGATGCATTTCTCATTAGTTCTCATCTGCAGAAACTCCCCAAATGAAAAGCACTTCATGCACTCTCCCATCCTTATGTTATATAAATAACAACAAATATTCTCACCTCAAGATTTTCAAAGTCTCCCATCTCCTGAGGTTCGTCTGTGTCTGGCTCAATCACCCCATCTTGGTCGATCTCTGAAGAAGCAAGGGGATCCATCAAGGAATTCAGAATTTTAGCCTAATTCCGTTGTTGTATAAGCATTGCTCAAGAGCTTGGCAATCAGTTTATAAGGCAGCATTACAGACTGTGTGGTCATGCAACATATTGTTTGTTGATCTGCGGTCTTCACTGCATCACTGAATGTATGAGATGGAATCGAACTGTAAATGTCTGGGTGATGATTTATTGATATGGTGTGCGAGTCCATTTTCAGAGGACGATAAACCTTTGGCCTGTGTACCCATTTCCTTACGAACTCAATGGGTGACTGTGGGAAAATGTGTGGGCCAGGTGTGAGAATGCTGCCATGGACGTACCTAGTTCACTCTCCTCACTCTCAGAGGGGGCATGGGGCTCAGGAGCAGAGGCAGGGGGAGGAGCTCCAGCACATGGACACCCACCCTGAAATTAAGAAGTTTTATTGTCTGAACTGTACTGGTAGGCTGTCAAATATAGCAACTGAATGGATATATGAAACAAGTCATACTTATACCTTGCATGAAGAGTCATTTTGGGGGGCTTGTGGAATTGTAGCTCCCAATCTGAAAAAAAAAGAGAACCTTCTTTCAATTTGGCATTCTCTCCAATATGAGCCTTTCAATTTTGCCAACTGCAGCCAGTACATTTTGGTGTATTACTTAGTACAGTAGGAATTCCTGTTTTTTCTTCAAGAGAGAAATATGTCTGATATTTAGCAGCAGTGAGTGGGTGTGACCGCTGCATTCCCGTTCTGGGTAGTTGGGGAAGCAGATAATAATTAATAATAATTGGTCATTTAGCAGACGCTCTTATCCAGAGCGACTTACAGGAGCAATTAGGGTTAAGTGCCTTGCTCAAGGGCACATGGACAGATTTATCACCTAGTCGGCTCCGGGATTAGAACCAGCGACCTTTCGGTTACTGGCACAACGCTCTTAACCACTAAACTACCTGCCGCCCCATGTTGAAAGTACTCTGAACAGTAGGCTATTGGCAACAACAACAAAAATCACATGAGAATGCATTAACAATGACCTCAATCATTTAACGCTAATACTATTGATATCCGGAGAATAAACCGGGTTTTGAACATGGGTTGATCCGACTCTTAACAGATTGTGGCCCTCTACTTTTGACGATGAAGAGCAAGTGCACGCTTGACGCTGTGCGATAAACAGAAGGATTATCAACTGACCCTTGCAACCAGGCCCGGAGGAAGCCGAGCTCGGGAAGGTGCAATATGGAGGGATTTTCGTCGCACAACTTCACGAAGGCCTTCAACTCATGCACTTTCCGCGGGTCCATTCTCACTTCACAGGCCCAGCACACGCTACACAACAAGAAAGTGCGAGGAAGTAAAAATTAAAATGTTAGCTAGGTAGCTTGCACGCTAGCTAGTTAAATATTAGCATTGATAGCATACACATGTGCTGCATAGCCTCACGTAGTATTATTAGTAAACTAGCTAACTCCTTTATCTGAAAACATAGTTTGTCCCAGGGCACGTGCAGAAATGTAGCATGGATTGTGAGGATATAATATTCTCGAATTCTGTCGAGTTAGCCATGCCGTGGGGATTATTTGAATGCATGATAAAATCAGAGAAAACAAACCAGAACGGCTCATTATTTCCAATAAAACACAGTATATGAGGGTTAGATTAGCTACCTGTATGACCAAACAGATCTTCAACGACGGGTAGCTCCGAGTAGAGGGGTGCAACCAAGCCTCCACAACAATCGCTTTAAATTACTAGTCGATGGTGAATGTTGGTCCGTTTATTTTTTAACGCAGGCATTAATTAGATAGAAACATATGACAAACAAAACAAGCGAGGAGGTCCTGCGTGAATGGATCAAGTCGCAAACAAAATAAGTCATATAATTGCTAACCAATCAAAAACCTCACATTGTACTTCCACCAATGGTAATGATTGTCTTACAGGGGAGGCTGAAACCTGTCACCTCACAAGCACGGCGGACAGGCGCATTTATCGACATGATACAGTCACACATTCTCACATGTTGGTCGTTGGCTGTCGTATGAAAAGGTAGTTATTTTATATAGTTTATGTAAGATTTTTAGTCTGCTAAAGTATTTATATTTGATGTAATTGTGTATACCTCAATACAATTTAGCGCCACCACTTGTGGACATCATAATGGTGGGAGTTAACTGTCGCTGATAGTCTGACCGATTTGCAACAATGTTGCCCTCACCTATCATTTTGACCAGATCGGCTATCCAATTGGTGTCAAGGTGAGCAGTGAAATATTTGGTTATTTGTATTTAATTTATTACAATGGTAGCAGGTCATTTTCATATCTGGTTACTGTCCATACAAATGAGTTTATCTAACTACTGTAGTCAGGGGGAAGATCTCAATTGTGTACTCCTGGCGTCCTCTTCTCAAAACCTATTGGAGGAGAAGGTCTGAGGGGAGGGACCTCTTGCTTTCTCATCCAATGGGTTTTAAGGAGACGAGGAGCGAGGACGTGAGGAGTATGCAACTGAGATCTTCCCTATGATTTATGTAAGCCAATTTCACATTGTATGTTTGTATGACACAAATGCTTGCCTCGGCAAGATGGAAAGCATAATGCATGTTATTCATTTACATTTTAGTCATTTAGCAGACGCTTTTATCCAGAGCGACTTACAGTTAGTGAATGCATACATTTTTTCATACTGGCCCCCCGTGGGAATCGAACCCACAACCCTGGCTTTGCAAGCGCCATGCTCTACCAACTGAGCTACACGGGGCCATTATTCCCCAATGATATGTCTTACTTTTATTATAGAATCAACTTATAATGTCATGTATAAGTCTTAAAAAATGTAGAATTGTATGGCCAGCTGATTGTGCAAGATTCTGTAAGAGCTAGGTGAAAAAGAACTGTGAGTTTATTAGCAAACTTTCCCCTCACTGGAAACCTCTCTGCAGGTCATCTGTGGTGCCCTTGCCGGAATGTCTCCGTTGGAGGGTGGAAACCGCGGAAGGTTCCACCAAGATACCTCGGCCAGCTAAGCCCCTTCACTCATCCACACCTCATCAAAAATGGTGAATGTACTCATGGGCATACAGCTATGTCCCATTTCTGCCAATCAGTTACTCTACAGCATTTACCCAAAATCAAAGCTCATTGTTATCTTATTCACAACCACCACCTATGGGTACGAATACTGTTGTGTAGTACAGTGCAGTCGCTTCAGGGAGTTTTGAATGGTGGGTTTATAGCTTCTTCTTCCCCTTCCTGCTCTCTGTCACAGATGAGGTGACCCCTGGCTTAACCCAAACAGAGTTTGATCTCCGTCGGCAAAGACTGGCCTCTCTCATCGAGGTTCAGGCAGATCGGCTGGGACCCACTGCTTCCTCCAACAAACACCTCGTCATTGTCCTCTCCCACTCAATCCGCTACATGACCAATGACATCCCCTACCCCTTCCACCAGAACCAGGACTTCCTCTACCTTTACATGTACATTTACATCATTTAGCAGACGCTCTTATCCAGAGCGACTTACAAATTGGTGCATTCAACTTATGATAGCAAGTGGGACAACCACTTTTTTTCTTCATTTTTATGGGGGGTGGGGGAGGGGGGGGGGTAGAAGGATTACTTTATACTATTCCAGGTATTCCTTATAGAGGTAGGGTTTCAAGTGTCTCCGGAAGGTGGTCAGTGACTCCGCTGTCCTGGCGTCGTGGGGGAGCTTGTTCCACCATTGGGGTGCCAGAGCAGCAAATAGCTTTGACTGGGCTGAGTGGGAACTGTGCTTCCGTAGAGGTAGGGGGGCTAGCAGGCCAGAGGTGGATGAACGTAGTGCCCTCGTTTGGGTGTAGGGTCTGATCAGAGCCTGAAGGTAAGGAGGTGCTGTTCCCCTCACAGCTCCGTAGGCAAGCACCATGGTCTTGTAGTAGATGCGAGCCTCAACTGGAAGCCGGTGGAATGTGCGGAGGAGCGGGGTGACATGAGAGAACTTGGGAAGGTCGAACACCAGACGGGCTGCGGCATTCTGGATAAATTGTAGGGGTTTAATGGCACAGGCAGGGAGCCCAGCCAACAGCGAGTTGCAGTAATCCAGACGGGAGATGACAAGTGCCTGGATTAGGACCTGTGCCGCTTTCTACCTCACAGGCATCCTCGAGCCAGACTGCTCCCTGGTTCTGTGTGGTACCGGCCGCCCGGACCAAGCCATCCTCTTCGTACCCCGCAGGGACCCGGCCAGGGAGCTGTGGGACGGGCCCAGGTCAGGGAAGGACGGGGCGGCAGCGTTGACGGGGGTGGAGAGGGTCCACTGCACAAAAGCCTTAAAGGTAGGGGGTAACTAGGGGAAAGTCATTTGAACATACAGTGAGGGAAAAAAGTATTTGATCCCCTGCTGATTTTGTACGTTTGCCCACTGACAAAGACATGATCAGTCTATAATTTTAATGGTAGGTTTATTTGAACAGTGAGAGACAGAATAACAACAAAATAATCCAGAAAAACGCATGTCAAAAATGTTATAAATTGATTTGCATTTTAATGAGGGAAATAAGTATTTGACCCCTCTGCAAAACATGACTTAGTACTTGGTGGCAAAACCCTTGTTGGCAATCACAGAGGTCAGACGTTTCTTGTAGTTGGCCACCAGGTTTGCACACATCTCAGGAGGGATTTTGTCCCACTCCTCTTTGCAGATCTTCTCCAAGTCATTAAGGTTTTGAGGCTGACGTTTGGCAACTCAACCTTCAGCTCCCTCCACAGATTTTCTATGGGATTAAGGTCTGGAGACTGGCTAGGCCACTCCAGGACCTTAATGTGCTTCTTCTTGAGCCACTCCTTTGTTGCCTTGGCCGTGTGTTTTGGGTCATTGTCATGCTGGAATACCCATCCACGATCCATTTTCAATGCCCTGGCTGAGGGAAGGAGGTTCTCACCCAAGATTTGACGGTCCCTTTAAGTGTGTGCTCCTAATCTCTGTCACGGCCGTCTACGGAAGGAGTGGACCAAAGCGCAGCGTTTGTAGCGAACATGACTTTATTAAAGTTAAAGTGCACGAACGAGAAAACAATAAACAATATAATAATAATAATAATAATAATAATTAGTCATTTAGCAGACGCTCTTATCCAGAGCGACTTACAGGAGCAATTAGGGTTAAGTGCCTTGCTCAAGGGCACATCGACAGATTTTTCACCTAGTCGGCTCGGGGATTAGAACCAGCGACCTTTCGGTTACTGGCACAACGCTCTTAACCACTAAGCTACCTGCCGCCCTTCACGGATAGTGAAGTCCTCAGTACACAGACTGAAACATGGAACAAAAACCCACAACCCTAAGGTGAACACTGACAGTTTAAATATGGCTCCCAATCAGAGATAACGAGCCGACAGCTGACACTCGTTACCTCCGATTGGGAGTCACATGACGAGACAAGACACTACAACCAAAACCAAACACAACCAAATGAACACACCCTATACCCAACACAACCAAATGAGTACACCCTGGCTCAAACTACACAGTCCCGGAGCCAGAGCGTGACAGTACCCCCCCCTAAAGGCGCGGACTCCGACCGCGCCTACACCCCAAAAATAGGGAGGGCTGGGTGGGTGTTGCTCCTCGGAGGCGGCTCCGGCTCCGGGCTTGACCACCACCCCACTTCACTCCCTCCGTAGTGCCCCCGGTCCGATCTGACCCCGCTTGCTGGATCAGGACCTCCGACGCGCACCCCTGGCTTGGCGCGTGAGGTAGGAATGGACCGGACCTGGCAGACGATACGCACCCTTTGCCTGGTGCGTGGAGCCGGAACAGGCCTCACCAGGCTGAAGACTCGCATCCCTGGCTTGGTGCGAGTAGCAGGAATGGGCTGGATCAGGCTGGCGGCTCGCACCCCTTGGCTTGGTGCGAGTAGCAGGACGAGCTGAACCAGGCTGACGACTCGCACCCTTGGCTTGGTGCGAGTAGCAGGAACGGGCTGGACCAGGCCGACGACTCGTACCCCTGGCTTGGTGCGAGTAGCAGGAACGGGCTGGACCAGGCTGACGACTCGCACCCTTGGCTTGGTGCGAGTGGCAGGAACAGGCCGGGTCGGGCTGGCGACGCACACCGTAGGTTCTGTGCGTGGAGCAGGAACAGGCCGGGCTGGGCTGGCGACGCACACCGTAGGCTTTGTGCGTAGAGCAGGGACAGGCCGGGCTGGGCTGGCAACGCACCCCGTAGGCTTGGTGCGTGGAGCAGGGATAGGCCGGGCTGGGCTGGCGACGCACACCGTAGGCTTTGTGCGTAGAGCAGGGACAGGCCGGGCTGGGCTGGCGACGCACACCGTAGGCTTTGTGCGTAGAGCAGGGACAGGCCGGGCTGGGCTGGCAACGCACCCCGTAGGCTTGGTGCGTGGAGCAGGGATAGGCCGGGCTGGGCTGGCGACGCACACCGTAGGCTTTGTGCGTAGAGCAGGGACAGGCCGGGCTGGGCTGGCGACGCACACCGTAGGCTTTGTGCGTAGAGCAGGGACAGGCCGGGCTGGGCTGGCAACGCACCCCGTAGGCTTGGTGCGTGGAGCAGGGATAGGCCGGGCTGGGCTGGCGACGCACACCGTAGGCTTTGTGCGTAGAGCAGGAACAGGCCGGACCGGGCTGGCGACGCACACCGTAGACTTGGTGCGTAGAGCAGGAACAGGCCGGGCAGGGCTGTCGACGCACACCGTAGGCTTGGTGCGTAGAGCAGGAACAGGCCGGACCGGGCTGGCGACGCACACCGTAGACTTGGTGCGTAGAGCAGGAACAGGCCGGGCAGGGCTGTCGACGCACACCGTAGGCTTGGTGCGTAGAGCAGGAACAGGCCGGGCTGGACTGGCGACGCACACCGTGGGCTTGGTGCGTGGAGTAGGAACAGGCCGGTCCGTACCGGGAACACACACCACTGGCCTTAACTGGGGATCAGGAACGGGCCGGACCGGACTGGTAACACACATCAGTCTCTCACGCCGTGCCACAACAACTTCCCTCCCTCTACTCGCCAATGGCTCCCGTAATCCGATAGCCTTCTCTCCACATCTCCCTGTGGCAGCCTCCTGCTGCCCAGTCGCCCATGCCGTGTGCCCCCCCCTAAAAAATTATTGGGGGTGCCTCTCGTCCTTCCGACGATGGCCCTGCTGACGCCGTTGCTCCTCTCCTGCCAGGTTCTCCCCCTTCATCGCCCTCCGGTACCGACGGCCTCCTCCTGCGTAATATGTCCCCAGCCGAGGAGGACATCCACCAGCGTTCTCTCCTGCGGGTGTTCCTGTATACGCTGCTTGGTCCTTTTGTGGTGGGTTTTTCTGTCACGGCCGTCTACGGAAGGAGTGGACCAAAGCGCAGCGTTTGTAGCGAACATGACTTTATTAAAGTTAAAGTGCACGAACGAGAAAACAATAAACAATGACGGATAGTGAAGTCCTCAGTACACAGACTGAAACATGTAACAAAAACCCACAACCCTAAGGTGAACACTGACAGTTTAAATATGGCTCCCAATCAGAGATAACGAGCCGACAGCTGACACTCGTTACCTCCGATTGGGAGTCACATGACGAGACAAGACACTACAACCAAAACCAAACACAACCAAATGAACACACCCTATACCCAACACAACCAAATGAATACACCCTGGCTCAAACTACACAGTCCCGGAGCCAGAGCGTGACAATCTCAGCATGTTACCTGTATAAAATACACCTGGGAGCCAGAAATCTTTCTGATTGAGAGGGGATCAAATACTTATTTCCCTCATTAAAATGCAAATCAATTTATAACATTTTTTACATGCGTTTTTCTGGATTTTTTTGTTGTTATTCTGTCTCTCACTGTTCAAATAAACCTACCATTAAAATTATAGACTGATCATTTCTTTGTCAGTGGACAAACGTACAAAATCAGCAGGGGATCAAATACTTTTTTCCCTCACTGTATATATTTTAGAGTAAATGTTACTCTTGGGATGAAAGATTAGGGATTAGGAACGTAGCTCTAAATTGTGGATCTAATTTTCATTCCGAACAAATGCAGCCGTTTCAACCATTTCAAAGTGATGTAAAGAAATTAGACATCACTAACAATTTTACTCTGATTATGTCCTCTCTCTCAGGTAGCACTGTGTGGTTTGATGGCTCCAAGCCCTCCCACCCTGGGCTCCACCAGACCCATGTTCGGCCCCTTCTGGAAGGGTTGCCCATGGTGCGCTCTCTCAGACCCCTTACACACTCCCTCAAGAGCCCAGCCGAGGTGGCTCTCATGAAGGAGGCTGGTCGCATCACAGCACAGGTGAGTCACCTCACACACACGCCATGAGTGAAGCACTCTCAACTGTTCACGTAAACCCTCTGCATCCCCTCTTTCAGGCATTCAAGAAGACTATGGGTATGTCTCAAGGGGACATTGATGAAGCTCTACTGTATGCTAAGGTGAGTTACAGGTCTCTCTATTTATAAATATGGTGTGTTGTCATTGAAAATATGGTTTAACACCTGTGGTAGCAACGATAATGATGAAATGCTGATGTGAATCTCTTTCTCAATCCCAGTTTGATTTTGAGTGCCGTCCCATGGAGCCAATTTCTTGGCCTATCCTCCCGTGGTTGCTGGTGAAAATCGAGCCAATACATTTCATTACATAAACAACAACCAGATTGTCAAGGTGAAGGGACATATGTAATGTTGCTGCTAAATGTGGGCCCACAATTCTGAGGTCAGAAGAGTTTTAGAATTATGAACACCCCGGTTTTGCCAAGATGAAATCATAATAATTTCAAACGATGGTACATAGTACATCTATACCAGTAACTCTGTTTGTGTCCAGACAAACAAGACTTTGCCCAATTCCTTGCCTTTTCTTTCTCTCAGAATGGGGAGATGGGGCTACTTGATGGAGGGTGTGAATACTTTTGTTATGTCAGTGATATTACTCGCACCTGGCCAGTGAACGGGAAGTAAGTTGCATCAACAAAGATAACATTTTGGATGTTCACTCCTCTCCTCGATCCCTCCTTTTAATGAAGTCTCCTTTTCTACCCCTCTCTTGCATGGTGAGCCCAGGTTCAGCCCTGCCCAGGCAGAGTTGTATGAGGGGGTGTTGGAGGTGCAGAAGGCCTGTCTGTCTCTGTGCTCCCCAGGAGTCAGTCTGGACCACATCTACAGCACCATGTTGGCCCTGCTGGGACGCCTACTCAAACAGCTGGGCATCGTGAAGAGCTCCACCAGTGATGCTGATGCACTTAAGGTACGCTCAGTGTCACTGTGTCCTTCTGCTCAAAGTAGTTCCATGGTTAACTGATAATGGTATCAAATGCATGCATAGATAACTGAAGGGTGTTTATCATCAACTTAAATGATAATATCACTTATTAACTCAAATGTTTTAATAGTAATATTTAATTGAAAGTAATAGGTTATATTTTGTGGCTTAAGGGGACTTAACCACGGAGACTCAATGGCTAGGAAAGGGTATTAGAGGCTAATGCTGTTTATCAAAAACCCTATTGGATAACAAACACTTTAATACTAATAACGGTCAGTAATAAACCATTTAGGTCCTTTATAATCCTTAATTCTTACATTTATGTGCAGAAACTTCAGACCATTGACCTTTTTAGTTCAGATGGGGAAGAAATGTCAGGACCTGGGTTAGATTGCACATTTCCTGACAGTAAAAGCAGCAAAATAATAGCAAGTCTAGATGGGATTTTACATTTAGATTCAGACAGTACTACAACCAGTCTTTAACACCACCGATTTCAAAAGGTGTGTACAGTCCAGAGACATGGTTAATTACCGAAATAACAATCCAGACATGCAAACGCAAGCGTGCGGTTTTTGCCGTGTCGAATGGGAAAAACATGCAGAGTTCTCTGGTGCAATAGCCGGGCAAGCGTATGGTTCCTCCCAGGACGCAACATGGTAAAAACCCTAAAATCTCTCTGCGTTTATGGGGCATCGGGCCCTAAATTCATCATCCTCAGTGTAAGAGTCAAGGGTAGACAATAGCAACATGTTAGTTTGTAGCCTAACGATCAACGTGAGAAATAATCATCCGTTTTCTAAGACTCCGATCTAAAATATTAGGCCTATGAGGTTGCACAATAATCACAAATAGGCCTAAGCTACAATAAAGGCCAAGTAATGCAAATCTAAATGCATACTAGTTCCAGAGTAAAAGTCCACAGGCTAAAGATAACATTTGGATCAGAGACCGCAGTGTGTGTGCTGGAGCGGTGAGCGAAGCTCGGGGGAGAAGGGGGCAAGTGGCGTGGGTACCTGTACCAGACAGGTGGTAGTCGGGAGCAGACCAAAAGGTGGGGGCCAAGGATTGCAGCACGCCACAGGAGTAGCCTAGGTATCACACCCGCTTGGGAGAGGCTTGTGTTGGGAGGCTGGGTAGGCCGTCATTGTAAATAAGAATTTGTTCATAACTGACTTGCCTTTTTAAATAAAGGTTAAATAGAAAGGAGAGGAGGCGTTCAGCCAGACAGGTGCATGGTGGAGGAGCTTTCAGCAATGTTTTCTCGATTTATAGTTCTTTATAAATGTTTTGAGTGACCAGTGTAATTTCTCACCAAAAGATGGACATACCATTGCCATGTTAGACATTCCAGCAGTACTGATGGTCTCAAAATGGCCTAGAATAGGGGTTCTCAAACTTTTTTGGCCTGTGACCATTTTGATTTAAAAACAATTGTGACCCCATGTAAAAAAAAAAGTTTAGTAATCAACGGCTAATGTAAACTTTTTAAATTTGTGCTATGACAGTCTATTACAAATCAGTCTGACACTATTACTGACAGTATTTCAATCTGAAGACGGTATGGTTTGAAGTGACTGAAATGCATCAGAAAGGTATTGGGAAATTCAAAAGATTATCAGGCAATAATGATGCTGTTCTTTTCCCCCAAGTCTGATTTAGTGCCTAGTCTTGTCCACTCGGTTCTAACGGCTTGTGGGCATTCACTGTTCAACAGTATGTATGTGTTCCTGAGAGCCGTATCTTTCAGTGATGGGGACATAATATTTTGTAGCTTAAACCATTCAAAAGATAGCCACATTTGTAGGAAGAAAACAGAAACCGCTCTGTTCATTACAACGACATCTAGCGGCTACCGGAGGTTACTGATGTAACCCCGGTTCTATGAACTAAATGTGAATTCTCTCGCGACCCCACTTCAAATCAGGCGACCCCACATGGGGTCGCGACACCTAGTTTGGGAAAACCTGGCCTAGAACATGTCAATGTTAAAAGAATAAGAACACAACACAGGATGTTTAAGGAAATATATTGAACATTTTTATTCCAAAACAATCACACTGTTGGAGTAGTGTGATGTACTAACTTTGAAGTAATGATTAATAAATGGTGAGAACTGTTTGTAAATGCCTTATAAATGGTTTATTACTGACCGTTATTATAAAGTTAGGCCTACCCATGATTGCAGGGCGACAAGGTGAAAAATCTGTTTGTGCCCTTGAGCAAGGCACTTAACCCTAATTTTCTCCAGGGGCACTGTACTACTATGGCTGACCCTGTAAAACAACATATTTCACTGCACCTATCCGGTGTATGTGACAATAATAAATATACAGTGGGGGAAAAAAAGTATTTAGTCAGCCACCAATTGTGCAAGTTCTCCCCACTTAAAAAAGATGAGAGGGCCTGTAATTTTCATCATAGGTACACGTCAACTATGACAGACAAAATGAGGAAAAAAAATCCAGAAAATCACATTGTAGGATTTTTTATGAATTTATTTGCAAATTATGGTGGAAAATAAGTATTTGGTCAATAACAAAAGTTTCTCAATACTTTGTTATATACTCTTTGTTGGCAATGACACAGGTCAAATGTTTTCTGTAAGTCTTCACAAGGTTTTCACACACTGTTGCTGGTATTTTGGCCCATTCCTCCATGCAGATCTCCTCTAGAGCAGTGATATTTTGGGGCTGTCGCTGGGCAACACGGATTTCAACTCCCTCCAAAGATTTTCTATGGGGTTGAGATCTGGAGACTGGCTAGGCCACTCCAGGACCTTGAAATGCTTCTTACGAAGCCACTCCTTCGTTGCCCGGGCGGTGTGTTTGGGATCATTGTCATGCTGAAAGACCGAGCCACGTTTCATCTTCAATGCCCTTGCAGATGGAAGGAGGTTTTCACTTAAAATCTCACGATACATGGCACCATTCATTCTTTCCTTTACACGGATCAGTCGTCCTGGTCCCTTTGCAGAAAAACAGCCCCAAAGCATGATGTTTCCACCCCCATGCTTCACAGTAGGTATGGTGTTCTTTGGATGCAACTCAGCATTCTTTGTCCTCCAAACACGACGAGTTGAGTTTCTACCAAAAAGTTATATTTTGGTTTCATCTGACCATATGACATTCTCCCAATCCTCTTCTGGATCATCCAAATGCACTCTAGCAAACTTCAGACGGGCCTGGACATGTACTGGCTTAAGCAGGGGGACACGTCTGGCACTGCAGGATTTGAGTCCCTGGCGCGTAGTGTGTTACTGATGGTAGGCTTTGTTACTTTGGTCCCAGCTCTCTGCAGGTCATTCACTAGGTCCCCCCGTATGGTTCTGGGATTTTTTGCTCACCGTTCTTGTGATCATTTTGACCCCACGGGGTGAGATCTTGCGTGGAGCCCCAGATCGAGGGAGATTATCAGTGGTCTTGTATGTCTTCCATTTCCAAATAATTGCTCCCACAGTTGATTTCTTCAAACCAAGCTGCTTACCTATTGCAGATTCAGTCTTCCCAGCCTGGTGCAGGTCTACAATTTTGTTTCTGCTGTCCTTTGACAGCTCTTTGGTCTTGGCCATAGTGGAGTTTGGAGTGTGACTGTTTGAGGTTGTGGACAGGTGTCTTTTATACTGATAACAAGTTCAAACAGGTGCCATTAATACAGGTAACGAGTGGAGGACAGAAAAACCTCTTAAAGAAGAAGTTACAGGTCTGTGAGAGCCAAAAATCTTGCTTGTTTGTAGGTGAAAAAATACTTATTTTCCGCCATAATTTGCAAATAAATTCATAAAAAATCCTACAATGTGATTTTCTGGATTTTTTTTCCTCAATTTGTCTGTCATAATTGATGTGTACCTATGATGAAAATTACAGGCCTCTTTCATCTTTTTAAGTGGGAGAACTTGCACAATTGGTGGCTGACTAAATACTTTTTATCCCCACTGTATATGTCAAAATAAAAGGCAGACACAGAACTGAAAGAAGGGACCCTATCAGTCACAGTTAAAATATTTTCTGGGCAATGAACCCAGGAACTTTTGATATTTTGTGTTTACTTTGCTCTCTCCGATGGTCTGTGGTCAGGAAATGACCATAACATCTTCTGGCCATTTAAACTGTAAAGTAGTGACCTAATTACACGCTTCGTAAAGCACAATATCCCTGTGTACTACCTATAATCGAGGTACCACTTTCCTGTAGCAGTTCAACTCGGGGGAAAAGGGAAGAAAGCAAGCCAAACCAAAGTTGAATGTACATTTGATTGAGCAGCTGTGCTCTTTCAAAAGTCTTGCATTGCGAATTGAAGTGTAATAACACAAGGAATTTATGCTAAACAATTAATGAAATATTTGCTAACAATCCTGACTAGCAAATTCCTCAAAATGAAGATTACCAGTGAACTCCAACCAAATGTTGTCCAGTTGAGCAGGTTTATTTAGCATATTTGCAGTTATGCTCATTGAATAATGTATTATTTATTTACGTCATTTAGCAGACGCTCTTATCCAGAGCGACTTACAAAATAAGAAAGCAATAGAATTCTAGCTGTGGTAATTTTAGTAGATACATTTTTATTTGCACTTATGGGACCAACACTCATCCTTCCCTCCTGAAAAGCAAATATGATATGGCATTGATAGATAACCAAGTAGATGAATACCAGCAGTAATAAATGAACTTACATTTCTCAAACTGAACCTTGACCATAGATAAACCTAGATTTGTAATGGAAGGTAACTTTACCAGCACATGGAATGATGAGTTTTTACATGAGATATTGGAACATTGAGTGCAGAGCTTGAGCATGCAGTGTTGTTTGTTGGTTCGGTGACCCGTATTGCTGCTTCCAGGTAGAGGCAACCGCTTTATTACTGAACCACTCACCGCACGGTGGGCTCCACATAGTTTGCATGGTAGAATTTGTAACTTCACACAAGCATCATTATGTTTTGCTAAGGAGAATGCTTTGTGGAGTGTAAACCCAGCCTCCCAGTGAAACAGCCAGAGATTCCTACACAAACACTGAAGCACTACTGTTCCAGTGTTTAATGCATGTGTGTGCATGAATGCATCAAGTGACTACACTCCAGTCCATCTCTCTCTTTCAGGGCTGTACATATGTGAGGACGATGACCAGGTTCCAGAGCGATTCCGTGGACTTGGGGTGAGAATAGAGGACGACGTTGTGATTCAAGACGAGATAAACCCCTTGATCCTGTCCTCTGACACACCCAAAACCATTGCTGATGTTGAAAGAGCCTGTGCACAGAGTTAGGGCTGAGAGAGACTAGACATGGGGAGGGTGACCGTACACACACCTCAAAATGCTGAGTGTGAGCAAGAGTGAGTGTTCATTCCTCTCAAGATGAGTGAAGGGTCACATTTCAGAGGGTTCTTCTTCTTCTTCGGTATATTGGCGATTGCACAATTTAATGTGCATCCCACCACCTACTGTGCGGGATGGAAACAGGGTTCCCACAAAAAACGGAACAAACTACCTAAATAACTACCTAAAATCAACTTTACTGTTAAAAAAATGAACTGATCTGATCCCTACACAGGCTCAAGGGGAGCCTGGGAGTACGGGCTGTCTTCCGGCGCCAATACCCCTTGCATGTCTTCAGATGTATACTAAACAAAAATATAAACGCAACATATAAAGTGTTGGTCCTTTGTTTCATGAGCTGAAATAAAAGATCCCTGAAATGTTCCATACACACAAAAAGCTTATTGCTCTCAAATTTTGTGCACAAATTTGTTTATATCTCTGTTAGTGAGCATTTCTCCTTTGCCAAGATAATCAATTCACCTGAAGGTGTGAAATATCAAGAAGCTGATTAAACAGCGTGATCATTACACAGGTGCACCTTGTGTTGGGGACAATAAAAGGCCACTCTAAAATGTGTAGTTTTGTCACACAACCCAATGCCACAGATGTCTCAAGTTTTGAGGGAGCGTGCAATTGGCATGCTAACTGCAGGAATGTCCAAACAGAGCTGTTGCCAGAGAATTGACTGTTAATTTCTCTACCATAAGCTGCCTCCAACATCGTTTTAGAGAATTTGGCAGTACATCCGACCGGCCTCACAACCGCAGACCACGTTTAACAACGCCAGCCCAGGACCTCCACATCTGGCTTCTTCACCTGCGGGATCGCCTGAGGAGGGGTGGGGTGTATTTCTGTCTGTAATAAAGCCCTTTTGTGGGGAAAACTCATTCTGATTGGCTGGGCCTGGCTCCTAAGTGGGTGGACCTATGCCCTCCCAGGCCCACCCATGGCTGCGCCCCTGCCCAGTCATGTGAAAACCATAGATTAGGGCCTAATGAATTTATTTTAATTGACTGATTTCCTTCTATGAACTGTAACTCAGTAAAATCTTTGAAATAGTTGCGTTTATATTTTTGTTCAGTATAAAATCCTTAAGTCCCAAAAACGTTTCTGCCACAGCCATAATAATGTCCAGTTTCTTAGACTTCTTTGAGACTTGAGCCGTACAGTTTATAACTGTGGTAATGAACGCCACAAAATCCATCTTTTTAACACACAGGGTATCTTTTGACTGGCAGCAAACATTTAATACAGGCTGTGGTACATCCACTTCCATATCTTCACTAGCATCACTTGTTTTCCCAATTATTTCTATGGGTTTCTGGAGGACTACTTGATTATTCCTCATGGATCTGAATGTGGTAATGTTTTCATTGTCTTTTTGTCTATTATAAAAATAGAAAACGTCTGTTCTCACAAAAAACTAATACATTTCACAGGTTCCTTGCAGGATAGGAGAGCATTAGAGAATGGCTTTATTGTGCAAGAATTGTTTCATTTATTAGGAATATTGGGATTTGAGATTTAAGAGTTTATTGTTGAAGACAAAATGTATATTTGTGTGTGTGTTATAGTCATGTCTATTTGAAAATGCTGTTATAACAGAATTCAGTTTTATTATTTGTAACAATTGGTCATAAATCAACCTAAATGAGACACCTGATATAGCCTATATGAGCATCGTTTGCCGCAATGATAATGTTATTTGTATCGCTAGAGAAGAAGCGAAGCGCCCTCTAAAATGTATTCTGATATGTTGGTGGAACACGACTGCCCCCTACAGATGATAGCACTAGTATTGCAACTCCGAAAAAATACGAAAGGATTTTCCGGGTAAACCCGAGCACCAACCCCCCTTCACGCCTAATGTTGCTGTACCTCAACCCTCCCCCGTATCAGAGGAGTAGAAACAACAAGCCGCCATTTTGTTTGTGCGGACAGACCGAGAGGCAGGAGATACCGAGAAAGAAAGCGACTTCAGCGCGGATAACAGCGACTCCGAGACCCGCGGGTGAAAGAGTGGCGGTGCGAAAAGAGGGAAGAAAGGAAAAACAAAAGACAAGACAAGAAGAATGAGGGAGTGAAAAAAGGAAATTCTCTGAAAATCCAAGGAATGGGTGTTTTTACGGAGCGGAGAGGCGGAAGAAGGCAATATATTTAACGAAGAAAAAAACCTGCGAGCGAAAAAAAAATAGAACATGAAAAAAATCATAATTTACCCATCGCCACCGATGAAAAAATGCCCGCATAGACAAATATACCGATAAATGTATATTGGGTATTTGAGGGGGGATAACAGGCAGGTTTAAAGGAAAAAATAAATTAGGATAAACGTGAAGGGGGGCATTTACCATCACAAAGACTCAATGAAAGGATTTTGTGGATCCCAAATATGTTTGGGGGTGTTGCTATCATTATCTTATGGACGAAGCTTGCCACTTTTCTAAAATAGCCATAATATTGTAGCGACCCCCCTCGCTTCATCAGATTTTCGCTCATCGCTGTATTCTCTTGTTCGGGATTTTTTTATTCACTTGCATTGCACCCTAAATCAGCGTACGCAGTGACCGATAATTTCTTGCAATATTTATCAACCAATTTCATCTTTCTAATCAATGGTGATCTTATTGCAGTAGGCTATATGATTACCTTTGAAGACCTGTCTTTGGTAAGCTTTAAATCTCAAACACTTGGGCAAGTAAACCAAACGTCCTCTGCAAAATAAAACTAGGACTAATTGGATCAATCTGGTAGGACATTAATTGGCACATTCTGGGCTATAACTCAAGAAACGATTTTTGCAACATCAAATCTCAGAATTTAGCCAAAATTATTTTTCAGGACACAAACTAATTGATACATTGTATTGCATGTAATTGACATAATCGCGCAAAGGGGTGCAACATCCAAATGTGCATTCAGTGTCCGTTATTTTCTTTCCAATTCAGTGCCTTGCATTGACAAACTAACAAAAGAATGACACGATGTAGACTACAAGTAGATGCTAAGGGAAATGTATTAAATGCATGGAATTAATTTAGCCCATAAGTGTAGTACAGCCTATTGGAGAACAGAACTTGATCAGTCAGCTTCACGGTATTCTTTTTTCAGAGCTGAATTGCACTCCTATACTATATTTATCTAAAATACAATGCGAATTGTTTGTGTTGAATTGGAGGGTTTTAACCCATTCTTTAAATGCATCTTAAACCACTATCACTCATTGGGACTGGGTATCCCGGTTTTATAGCCCCGAATATTGATAAACCTATCAAGTTCTTGTTTCTTGACGATCCCAATTTACGTATGGGGATGATTTTTATATTCTGTCACTGTCGGACACATTCATCGGTGTATTTTTATTAGATTAAGGACCTACCGCCATCATTTTCTTATTTGTCCACTCATTACTTTGTGGTAATGTTGGGATCAAATTGCATTGACTGCAATGGCAATTCAGACCAAGTGGAAGATTTATCCGTTTTCGGGTCTCTCGTAACTGTTGCATGAGACGAGGCCCCCAACGGTAGCCTACCACTGGGGTACGTTTTGCTTGCGTTCTTTATCGCGTTTCCCATCTTGCTTCCCTGGACACGACCCTTCAGCAGAGTGCTCTAGAATTAAACACTCGATTTCGCCGCCGACTATGGCGGAAAAGACTGACGCTGCCATGGAGGACAGGTCTTGGGACAATTTATCCGACGCCGAAGAGGCTAAATGAGGTTGTCGAAGGCCTACTTGCTTGTCTTTTTCATCGACTCCACCTTCCCTCCTCCTTCTAAACTGAGAAATCTATAAAGGAACAACATCTCCGACAGGGGAGGGGGATTGATAGCTACCGCTAAGCATAGATCGAGAGTGGGTACCCTGAAAGGAAGAGTGTATCGCAATTGCCTCCTTTCCCCCTACCGTCCCCAAACGGTGGGGGAAGAATCAAAAACATTTACAGAAGGGAAGTTTGAAAGGAGTCGAAGGACGCAAACAAGGGAATAAGCCAATCCTTTGTGGATATATAGTTATTTTTTAATTCGTGAAAAAATATGGCCGATAATGTTCTAGAGTCTGGCCCGCCTTCAGCCAAGAGGCCTAAACTATCATCCCCTGCTCTCTCAGTCTCCGCCAGTGATGGAAACGGTAAACATTTGAAATACTATAACAGTCCTGCCTAGCTGTTCAGGGATGTTATATTACCTAGCAAGTTAACCAGCTTGTTTTACCAAGTTACCATGAATGATCCACCTCCATCATCAGCCAGGTTGTGTGATACCAACGTTAGCTACCAACTAGGTGGTAGTAGTAAAGGTTTGCTTGTTACCCAACTGGTCAAAGTAAAGTTGACTGGCTAATTGCCCTCCCAGTGTTATGGTCTGAAGTGAAAGTTTTGAAGTTAGCCAGTTATCTGCCCGCTTCAAACAATGGGATAGTCCAAGTATAGCAAGTTGTGAACTCACTATTGGAATTTAGGTAACTACAGTTAGCCAACTTAGCAAGCTAATGTTACTTCTCCTATTTAACTAGCTGCAGCTTGCCACCATTTATGGATAGCCGGCTAGTTAGCTAACGTTAGATATTCAACTTGAGCGCTGCAAGCAATAAAGATGCATGCTTTTGATGTTTGGGTAGCCACTGTAGCTAGCTAGCTAGCTAAAAACGTTAGTTATTAGCTATCTTAGGTAAATTGGCATAGCTAGCTAATCAGAAAGGTGACACATGTACATTTTTAGTATTGGATTGGTGTAGGGGTTCATTTATTTTAACCTGTTTCGACAACTTTGCTATAACATGGTGTCTGGAGTGTTGTTATACTTACGGCAGTTAGCTAACTAGTTAGCGTTGTGACCGAGCCATCACCACTTCTGTGTGTTGTGTACTGCTGCATTGTCTAGAAGCTAGGTGGCTACACTAGCTAGAGTGAGTCAAGTAGCTCGTAAGCATACTTAAGTTGTAGTGCCTTTTGTCGCTACAATGTAGCAGCGTGACGTTATGTTAGGCGTTTGTATGTATGTGTCTAGCTTTTTCATACCCTTTTGTTTTAAAGTCTGAATTAATTGGACTGTAGTATAAGGTGTTGTTGACTACCATTGAGTCCTGTCGGCGCTTTTTTGCCCCTCATTTGCAGGACTGCCCCGTTCAATTCTAGCTACAATGTTAACTCATTTTAATACTTTGATAACACGGTAAAAGTTAAATGTCAAGCTTAAACCATTATAGGCCAGATTGAAAAACACAACATATTTCCTAAATGTGCAGACCCCACTCCCTGACGCATGCAATTCATATTTATTAAATGGGTAGGCTAAGTTAGCTGCCTTGGCTGGTAGTTGGCACCCATAATTCCCCATTTTGTTTGTTTCTCCATGTCATGTCTGTCATCAGGATGCATTTATTCACAAATTAAACAATTCAGGATTGCCCAAATAGGTCCCTCCATAAGTTTTAGCTTTCGTTTCAATGCCATTTCTCACATGACACGAAGTCTAGATGGAACTTTTTTGGAGCACTATGGCTACAATTCGGCAAAAGATCAGAATTGGGCTGCCTGTGTAAACTCAGCCTATCTCTACTGTACCAGCCCAACCAAGTTGCCATTTCACTTGAAGCATGCCTTGTACAAGCATGTTCTCTCTTAACATACAGCTCTGATTTATGTGTCATCCAAGTTCTGTTGTACCAACCAAGTCATTACTGGAATTCAAAGAAAGGCTCTGCACAGGTCTAACAAACCACTCTGTGGTGAAAAGCTGATTCTGTTTGGAAGGGAAGAGCAAATGCAACATGCAACTCCCCTCCTTTCCTCAATAATAAAAAAGCACATCAGTCGGCCGGGGTGTGAAAATGGTGGATGTTAGAACAGGCTGTCAGTCCAGTAAATGGCTGCTGTCTGTTGCCTCCCATTGTGATGGGAATCTGGGGCATCGGTGCTTGACTGAGTCTTGTGGACCAGGAGTCGCTCACAGTAGCATTTGCACAAGCAAGCATTTGCAAAATCACTGCTTCAGAGGTAGTTCCTGTTGCACCCCCCCCATCCCCACCCAATGCAGACACAAGTGTACACAACTTACCATGTGTTTCATTGGTCATGGTGGGGGGGTAGTAGCCTACATCTTCATTTTAGTAAGAGTCAGGGGATATAGGCGGTAAAGTAAGTAAATTGAGAAGGCTTTCTCGTTTATGACATTAGTGCAGAGACTGTGACGGTGTTCAGCATCTGTATGTAGTTGAAAACTACAGGTACGGATGTTGTATCCATGCCGTGCAGAAGAACAATTTGATTGTTCCCTGTACTACAGTCACTGCAACTTGGGGGATAGTGTAGAAATGTTAACACAGACTCAAGCTTGACTGAGGATGCATGCTTGCATATTTGAGGCTAGCTTGCTTATTTGAGTGGATCAGCTCTTGTGTGTTTAATGGAATATTTCCCCCCCCTCTAAGATGGCTGCAGTCCTGCTTCTGCTCTAAGCTAGAGATGGCAAGAGGTGAGACTGATTGCTTCTGGTGCCGTAGGCGTTTCAAGTCTCTGCCAAGCACACCCTCAACCTGGTGTCATAAATAGACCACTTGCCCCTGGTTTCTGAAGTTTTATATCCAGAGGTTTGTTTGCCAAATGATAGTCATAAAGGACGCAAAGGTTTGCCTTTGTTTGGTATCCACCGTGCACTGTAAGTGAATTCACGTCTCAGCCAAGGGCAATTCAAGTAGATCTTGGAACTTAGCAGACATGCCTGCTATTTCCCTTTCTCTATGTAGAGGCAGAGAAATCTCTTCTATACACACATATCCACCTGCTGCTCAGTCAGTGTTTACTTCTGTGGCTTCGCACTCTGACCCTACCCTGTCCACTCTATGTTTGGCACCCCATCAAACCACAAACTGGCCCAGGAGAGGAAGCTCTTTGGTGGGAGGCTGTAGCCAGCCACTGCACTGACTTAGGATCCAGAAAGGGGGGCGATTCATTTAGTTGGTTGGAGCCAGCCGCTGCACTGACTTAAGGCGTCCGCATTCTTCCCGTCTGAAACAGTTTGTGCATATATTATGATTACATTTTGTGAAGTTTTTGTCTTCGGCAAGGGTTTTTTCGGCTGTTTGTGCACACCACATTTTTTCTGAGGCAAGCCGAAGTTCGGTAACCGAAGTCTACGCCCCTTTGTCGGTGATTGGTCAACAGTAGGGATTCTTCAATAAAGTTTTTGTAATTCAATAAGAGACGACTTGTTTTCATGCACATTTTTTCACTTGAGACTACTGCACCAAACATCTTAGTTAGATGTACAATTGCATGACTAAGACCTCCTTGGCAAAAACATAAAAGTGAATTACAGATTTCTTGAGCTATCTTAAATTAATTCAGACTATTTTGAGGACGTGTATACTGGCTAAGGTATTTTAAGCGACGGTCTTTTAAGGGAGTATGCGAGGCACAGACGTTCACTTCGCCTAGCCGAGTTCTGCTATGAGCAAACCAAACCTAGTATGCAGACGCTGTTAGTGTCCAGAAATAGGAGGGATTCATTTAGTTGGTTCTTTAGATGTAGTGATTTCTCTTTCCAGAATGAATATTATTGCTGCACATACATTTGAAGGAGGTTAGAGCTTTGTTACTGAGCTTGCAACGTCAAGGGGCACAAGTGCATTTATTTGCTACTGCTCTCAATGTACACCTCAGGATATCCCACTAACCCTGCCCTCTCTTTCCTCCTCTTACCCCCTCCCAGATTTTGGTTCACTCTTTGATCTGGAGCACGACCTCCCTGATGAGCTCATCAACTCGTCGGAGCTGGGCCTTGTCAATGGAGGGGACCTCAGCCAGCTCCACACCAGCCTGGGAGGAGGCCAGGACGCTGCTGCCAAACACAAACAGCTCTCGGAGCTCCTCCGGGCTGGAGCGCCGCCCCCCTCGGGCCAGCAGGGAGCCACCAACATCCCTGGTGGCTCCATGGGCCTCCTGGGCAGCATGAACGCCTCCCCTGGGCCCCAGAGCATGGGCCCCCAGGGGCAGCACCCCTCACCCCAGCAGGCTGGCATGATGCAGCAGGCGGGCATGGTGGGTGGACTGAACAGGGCCATGATGGGGGCCCAGAAGGGCAACGGCCAGCAGCAGGGGCCCACGCCCCAGGGCATGATGGGGGGCCAGGTGATGAACGGCTCGCCCCGAATGGGTTACCCGGTCAACCCGGGCATGGGAAGTAACAGTAACCTGCTGGCAGAAACCCTGCAGCAGCAGGGGGGGCAGCAAATGGGGGCAGGGGGACAGGCTGGGATGAGGCCACAGCAACCTGGAGCACTGAACAAGGTAAGACCTAATTGTTTTGTAGATGGACTTGTGTTCATAAGTGTCTACAGGAGCAGGATCCTCTTTTACACATCTTGATATTATGCAGTTTTGCTCTGTGCTGGTCTTGGTGTTCAGTACATCTGGCTATGCTAGCTGTCTTGACACCAGACAACAGTGAGATGCTATGTTTAATATGTCATTAGCTGGTTTCAAGATTGCTCTGAATGAACATTAATTGACCAGAATCGAGAAGAGTATTTAGTGTGTGTGAACCGTGAAGTGCCTCTTCCGGAACTGATCAAGTATGTCTATGACGGCAGTAGAGCAGATTCATCAACCTTTACCTGTTATTGTGTATCCCAGCTATGATGTTGCCATAGGCACATTTTAAATAGGCACTTCACATTGCTATCAACAAAATTGGATCAGTATGTGGGTGCTGTTTAAATGCTTGTTTGTTGGTGCTGTAAATATGACAATCCAGTTGTCAGAGCTGTCGTCACGAGGGCTGGGGATCGCTGGGTGCAGTGGATGCTGTCATGTTCAGGCTGATGTTGCCTTGCCTAAGACCTCCAGAGCTGTAGTCTGGCTGAGGTGAAAAGCAGAAACCATCAGTGTAGGTTCTCTTTTAGTGTTTGGCCAGCTAAGAGCATAGATGTTCATTGTCAGTTGGGCAGTGTCTACATGCATTTCCATAAGGTGTCCAAAACAGTGGGGAGTAAGAAGGGTGCAGACTTGCAGCAGTAGAGTTGCATCCTAAACGATCCTCATGGGACCCAGCTGAGCAGTGACCAGCTTATTAGCTGTTGGCCGTATCTGTCTGTTTTGGAAGTAGTTGATTACATTCCCTTATATTTTGTAAGGATAAGGGTTCACAGATGATGGAAAGCTGCTGGTGTAAGAGCTGATTTGGTCTTACTCCCCCTTAGCAAGCAGCTGTTCTCTCATTGTCACCCCTAGATCACTATTATCTTCAGCAGAGCATGGTCTTGGTGTTTGTGTGAAAATGCTAGGAAAATTCAAGCTATTTGTTGAATTATGTTTTCGTAAATATGTCAGCGTTAATGCTTTCTTAACAAACTCTGTGAATAAGACCAGACTGACTACTGCTCAAAGCAGTGTCATGCTTAATGGTCCTGAGATTGAACTCTAATATGAATCTGTCAACAACAACTTATCTCAGGTTGTGATTTAAAGTTAATGAAGCTTCATTAGTGTCGTTTAATCTGCTCTAAATGTATGTATTTTTGTACAATACAGAACCAGGAACATGAGTGTAAACTAGATCTCACTCACCTGACATTCCCTCCATTTCTCCCCCACCCCCCTCTCTCTCAGATGAATATGATGGCTAATGCGGGCCCCTATGGTGGTCCGTACGGTCAGTCAGCAGGCCAAGGTCTGGGTGGTGCTGGGCTGGGCCCACAGCACCAGAACAAGGCTGGTCTGCCCAATAGCCTGGCCCAGTTCAACCTGGACAAGAAGACACCGCCTGTACAGGGCATGGCTGGGATGGTGAGGGCATCTTTTTCTGTTCGTCTTATTTTAGTGAAAGATATAGGGCCGGGACGATACCAGTATCGCGATACTTGTTAGTGTCGTGGCAAGGAAACAAAACATGAAGCGGATATAACTTCTTTATGAAAACAGCCCTAATGTTGCAAACAAACGTCATTATGTTGTCATCCAGAGTCCTATTTATTTGTTTTCCAAGCTATAGCAGACAATATTTTACATACAGCAGGTTTTTAAAGAACCAAAGAGTTTGGACTGCTTTGTGTTTTCATTTTTGCCATGGAAAAAATATTGCGATACTGGTATTGTCAGTCCTACTAAAATACTAGATTAATGACCCTCTGGACTTCGGTGGTAATCAACTCACAACCCACTGCACTAAGTTCGGCCCATCCCACCATGTCAACTTTGATCTCCCTTTTAAAGCCCCTCCCTTGTCTTTAATCCTCCATACAGCCCCTCTATCCCAGCCATCTTCCTTCTACATCCCCCTATCCACTCTGGTTAACTCCCTCTCTTTTCGCTCTGTGTCCTCAGGCCTCCCAGCAGGCCTCGGCGGTAGGGCCGGTGTCTGTGGGTGGAGCGGCGGTTGGAGCCGGGGCCCAGGCTGGCCTTGGTACCGTGGCAACAGGTCCGGGGGCAGCGCCCCCCACGGCCGACCCGGAGAAGCGCAAGCTGATCCAACAGCAGCTGGTGCTCCTGCTCCACGCCCACAAGTGCCAGCGGCGGGAGCAGGCCAACGGGGAGGTGCGCCAGTGCAGCCTGCCCCACTGCCGCACCATGAAGAACGTCCTCAACCACATGACCCACTGCCAGGCTGGCAAGTCCTGCCAGGGTGAGTTGGTGGTCCTTTTTAATACTGTTATTTTTGGTTTGTTAATATTCTGAAGTGGCTTCCACTCTCCAAGAGGAAGTAGAGGAAGCCACTTTAGACTATTGAGATGCACCCTTCCTCTTGGTTTGAGCTTTATTTCATCCATGTTTCTGTATGTTGCTTTTCCCCAATCTGGCCTACTCTGGGGCTTCCCTTGTTTTTACAGTTAGATTTCCCGCTTAACTGCTAACATTAGGTCTCTACTAGGACACTGTTATTGTGTTGCGCTGTCAGTTGTCTCACTTTCTCTCCTTCTTTTCCCCTCAGTGGCACACTGTGCCTCGTCGCGACAGATCATCTCTCACTGGAAGAACTGCACTCGGCACGACTGTCCTGTCTGCCTGCCGCTCAAGAACGCCGGAGACAAAAGGAACCAGCAGTGTGAGTGTGGTGTGTATTGAGCTATGTGTCTGTCCTCTGCATTGTGATGTACTACGTGTCTGAACCAATATGGCTACCTGTTCAACATCAGTTCCAGTCATTGTTCATGGCAAGTTGATTTTCTCTCTCTCCCTCTCACTTCTTTTCGCTCTCCTCTACCTCCATCTCCACAGCTCTACTAAGCAGTGCCGGGGTTGGCCTGGGCAGCTCGTTAGGGGCAGTGCCAGGGGGTCAGCCCAGCAACCCTAACCTCAACCCGCCCAGCCAGATTGACCCCAGCTCCATTGAGAGGGCCTACGCCGCCCTGGGCCTCACCTACCAGGGCAACCAGATGCCCCAGCAACCGCCCCAGTCCAACCTGCCCAACCAGTCTGGCATGAGGTCGCTAAATGCCATGGGTGAGTGGGCATGGGCTCGTCAACAACCGTGTTGGTGAAGAGGAGGATGAATCTAGAAAAATGAACTACGACCAGGGGCAGTGTAGCAGACTTCTTAGTTTAGTCATTGATTGAACAGGATAACATTTTTAAAGTGAATGGTTTTGATTCCGAGGAAAGGAACTGCTTTGAACCTGTCCTCTCTTTATCTGCCCCTGTAGGAGGGAACCCCATGGGGATGAATGGAGGGGTGGGGGTGCAGCCCCCCAATCAGTCCAACCTGCTACCAGACGCCATGCTGCACAACAATATGAATGTACAAAGGTACAACACACTCATACCCTCCTCCTGAAATCACTATCCTGTCCATGGAATTCAATACTGATTTTATGGTCCTGCCATCTCTAAAGACTCAAAACATTATTCTACACAGCAACACACTCACAAGTTCACAAAGTTACTTCAATGATGTCGTCTCCATCCCTCTCTCTTCATCTCTCAGTTTGATGAACGACGGCAGCGGGGCGGGCAGCCTGGGCTCCATGCCCATGGCGACCCCTCCCTCATCCGCCGGCATGAGGAAGAACTGGCACGAGGACATCACCCAGGACCTGCGCAACCACCTCGTCCACAAGCTGTGAGTCTGCCCTGACTGCACCAGAGTCACAGAAGGGGACACGTAGGCCATTGCAGTTTTAAAGAAAAAGTGTTCTTCTGCTATTGCTGTTAGATGAGTACTCTGTATATGTGACTCTGGACTGCACCCTCACCACACAGTCTGGTGCAAGGCAGGCTGTCAGTGTCTTTTGGCTTATCTCTCTGTATCTCTTTATCCGTCTGCTGGGTGAGCAGTGTGCAGGCCATCTTCCCCACCCCGGACCCGGCTGCGCTGAAGGACCGGCGGATGGAGAACCTGGTGGCCTACGCTCGTAAAGTAGAGGGGGACATGTACGAGTCGGCCAACAGCAGGGTGAGAACTGACTCCTCAATGTTGTGGGTGAAGGCTGGTATTACAGTAGTATACCAGAAATGGAATACAATGATTTAAACTAACTGACCACAACTAATAATGGCGGACTAGAGGGTGTATTTGAATTTATTGAATTTCCTGTATCGCTACCAGGCGGAGTACTACCACCTCCTGGCTGAGAAGATCTATAAGATCCAGAAGGAACTGGAGGAGAAGAGGCGGACGCGGTTACAGAAGCAGGGCATGATGCCCACACAACCCGGCATGCCCCCCTCAGGCCTGCCACAGGGACCCCTTGGCATGGGCCAGTCGCCTCTGGCCCCCGGACAGCCGCCCAGTGAGTAGACACTTTAAACACACATATTTGACAACATTGCTACTCTCTTTCAACATAAACTTAGCAGATCTTCATTGTAAAGGGTTTAAACACTGTTTCCCATGCTTGTTCAATGAACCATAAATAATTAATGAACATGCACCTGTGGAACGGTCGTTAAGACACTAACAGCTTACAGACGGTAGGCAATTAAGGTCACAGTTATGAAAACTTAGGACACTAAAGAGGCCTTTCTACTGACTCTGAAAAACACCAAAAGAAAGATGCCCAGGGTCCCTGCTCATCTGCGTGAACGTGCCTTAGGCATGCTGCAAGGAGGCATGAGGACTGCAGATGTGGCCAGGGCAATAAATTGCAATGTCCGTACTGTGAGATGCCTAAGACAGCGCTACAGGCAGACAGGACGGACAGCTGATCGTCCTCGCAGTGGCAGACCACGTGTAACAACACCTGCACAGGATCGGTACATCCGAACATCTGACCTGCGGGACAGGTACAGGATGGCAACAACTGCCCAAGTTACACCAGGAACGCACAATCCCTCCATCAGTGCTCAGACTGTCCGCAATAGGCTGAGAGAGGCTGGACTGAGGGCTTGTAGGCCTGTTGTAAGGCAGGTCCTCACCAGACATCACCGGCAACAACGTCACCTATGGGCACAAACCCACCGTCGCTGGACCAGACAGGACTGGCAAAAAGTGCTCTTCACTGACGTGTCGCGGTTTTGTCTCACCAGGGGTGATGGTCGGATTTGCGTTTATCGTCGAAGGAATGAGCGTTACACCGAGGCCTGTACTGTGCAGCGGGATCGATTTGGAGGTGGATGGTACGTCATGGTCTGGGGCGGTGTGTCACAGCATCATCGGACTGAGCTTGTTGTCATTGCAGGCAATCTCTACGCTGTGCGTTACAGGGAAGACATCCTCCTCCCTCATGTGGTACCCTTCCTGCAGGCTCATCCTGACATGACCCTCCAGCATGACAATGCCACCAGCCATACTGCTCGTTCTGTGCGTGATTTCCTGCAAGACAGGAATGTCAGTGTTCTGCCATGGCCAGCGAAGAGCCCGGATCTCAATCCCATTGAGCACGTCTGGGACCTGTTGGATCGGAGGGTGAGGGCTAGGGCCATTCCCCCCAGAAATGTCCGGGTACTTGCAGGTGCCTTGGTGGAAGAGTGAGGTAACCTCTCACAGCAAGAACTGGCAAATCTGGTGCAGTCCATGAGGAGGAGATGCACTGCAGTACCTAATGCAGCTGGTGGCAACACCAGATACTGACTGTTACTTTTGATTTTGACCCCCCCCTTTGTTCAGGGACACATTATTCCATTTCTGTTAGTCACAAGTCTGTGGAACTTGTTCAGTTTATGTCTCAGTTGTTGAATCTTGTTATGTTCATACAAGTATTTACACATGTTAAGTTTGCTGAAAATAAACGCAGTTTATGTGTGATTACCACTGCTTGATTCCAATTGCGTGGCTCTATTTACTTCAATAGCTAGATTTCCATCCAATTGGGAACAGATTTTCAAGACTATTCAAAAATCTGCATAAAAACTAAATTAGCATTCTCTAACCAGAGGTGTGTTTCCATCAAACTTATTTTATTCCTCTTGTGTTAGTTTTTTAAACTCTGCATCATTGGGAAGGGCTCATAAGCAAGCATTTCACTGTAAAGTCTACACCCGTTGTATTTGGCGCATGTGACAAATAAAAGTTGATTCGATTTTAAACGGACTTGTTGCGGATAAAAAGCTCTGTGTAATGACAGAGTGCATATAAAAATGACTTTTGCGGTTAATTCTCATGTACTGTATTTAATAACAGAAGTTCAATGTGTTTCAATCACATTTTCAACTCTACTGATGTTTTTGTCACAAAAACTGTTAATTAGCAAACTTGCCCACTCTGGTTTTGTCGCATGCTCTCTAGACAAGAGTGTGCTGATAAAGTGGACAGGGTGGATTATATGAAGAAGAACAAGATCCTTTTATTTGATAATTGGCAGCCAAGCACCAATCATCATGTCACCAACATTCAAATAATGGCCTATTGTCAATATTTATCGGAAATGTGCATGATCACCGTGCATTTAACCACCATGTGAAGTTCATCATAGCTTATTTAATCTGCCTATAAACTCGTCATGCTTTTCCACGTCGTGGTGGTAGGCCTACAATGTAACATATAATTGCGTGACTCCAAGTTTACTTCGATATGATGGTTATTGTATCAATATTTCCACTGCAATTGTCGCATAATCAGTTATACACCCATGTCTAGCGTATTTGGTTTGGGGACATTATGACATTTTACTGACAAATGTCCTGTTTCCATCAGGCCTGTTGTGACTTTTTTTATACGTCAGCCGTCAGGTAATTCATCTGCATGAAATGGTTGGATGAAACCTGGTTACTGTAGCCATAGATGCAAAGCTAATTAATGTGTTTCTCTTCACTCTCAGATGGTTCTCATGCTGACCCCTCCATGGTTCGACCCACCGGACCCAATCAGATGGTGAACAGGATGCAGAACCCTGCAGGTAAGCTCTTCCTACAGTCATACATGCTCAGCTCAGTTTGCTGCTTGGCACAAACCGAACCAGTCTGAATGGTGGACCTATAATGGTGGCTAATGGGTGTTACTGCTTTGCTCTCTCTCGTCTCTCTCAGGGATGAATCAGTTTGGTCAAATGGGGATGCAGTCATTAGGTCAGAGGTCAACGCCTCCCCTCCCACTTGGCGGACCTCTAAATCAGGTTAGTAGCCCTCTCTCATTCCCAATGTCCAAATGAAGTTGGAAAATAACTGCGTTCAATATTGATATAAATTGATTATATTTCAACATTCCAATCACAGCGATTTATAGAAAATAACCATGGTCTCATTAGAACAAAAAGTTAATAATTTATCTTGCTCGATCTCACTCAGATGGGTATGGGGCAAACGCGGATGGGGCAATCCAACGTGGCCCAGCTCCAGAACCAGTACCTCCCTCCTGGTCAGTTCCCTGGGTCCAGTCCTGGCCTCGGGGCTGGCCCAGTTGGCATGAACCATCCAGGACCACAAGGAGGCGTGGCACAGGTAAATAAATACTGGAACCAATGATATAAGTAAAGGGTGACACTAAAATAGTTGTCATATTTGAAGTTGGGTATAGACTAACCATCTCCTCCATGGTGTTCTCCAGCAGGCCCAGATGCCCACGCCGCCCTCGCTCCCGGTCAGCAGCCCTACAGCCCAGCCAGGCTCAGCGGCAGGATCAGGGCCCTCCCAGTGCTCCATGGGGCCAGGCAGCGTAGGTGGAGGCCCTCCTTCCAACCTGCAACTGCCCAACTCCAACTCGTCCCAGCCCAACTCACACCCGCACTGCCCCCCCATTCGACAGAACTCCCCCTCCCCGGCACGCAGCCTCACGCCAACCCCTCATCAGACGCCGTCTGGTCTGCCAGGCTCGCAAACCCCCCAGCCTCACACGCCCAACCCGCCCCAGGTCGTCCCTCCGCTCCCACAGCAGCAGCTAGCGTCGTCACAGCCAATGGGGCAAGGAATGAACTCGGAGAAGCCCAGTCAGCTCCAGCAGCAGACAATCGGTGGTGGAGCTTCTGGAGGCCTCCAGATGGGGAAGGCTCAGTCTGTGCCTACCCAGAATGCCCATGTGCCAACCCAGCTTCCGCGAACTCCAGTGAGTAGTTTTCCCCCTACTGTTCCCCATAGTCTCACTAACTCAACTCCTCATGGTTGTCAGAAGTGCTGTTCTTTGGATTCCTAAGCTTGTCCCTGGTCTCTGGCTATACCTCATGTCTCTGAGATTTCCCTCATTGCCTCGACAGACACCTTAGTCAAATTCTCTTGTCCCCCTGCCCTCCGTTCCTTGTTGGTCTACGTCCTTGGCTGTTCACTCTTTTCACTAGCTTTTTTGGCTGTTCCTCTGTTGTTCATTTCCTTTCCATTAACTGTTCTCTCTCTGTCCTCCCAGCTGTCTCAGAAGTCTTCTCTGACTGCAGACGGCCAGGCCTCCACTCCAGCCTCGGTGAGCAGCGTGGACCCTAGCTCCCAGCTGACCTCGTCTGACGCCCCAGCTGAGCCCAAGATGGAGGTGAAACAGCAGGACGATGAGGATGCTGAGGACCAGGGAGAGGGGAAGGCCTCTGGGAAGATGGGCAAGGGACAGGCAGACATCAAGTCAGAGGAGAAACCTGAGGTGAGGCTTCCAGTTTTTCAAATGCAGGGTTATAAAAGCAAAAGACACAGTGCTAACTAGCCAGCGAGGTGAAGATTATTTAGTACACAGCTAACAGAGTTGTTACATTCAGGATGATGTCTGGAAATGTGTATAGGATATTGAACATCATGTCCCCGCTCAGATTAAGAAGGAGAAGCCTTCAGGCGACGGATGCAAGGGTGAGCCTATGGACACATCGTCATCGGCAGCAACGCCGAAGATGGAGGACAGAGACAGGAAGCCAGAGGTGAAGACTGAGCCCAAAGACGAAGAGGAGAGGTCGGGGGCATCGGGCACGCACAGCTCCCCCGCCAGCGCTCAGAACAAGAGGAAAAGTAAGCCCCCCCCCCCCCACACTACTCTTTCCTCTCTTATCTTCATAGGAGTAATGTACCTGTCCTTATCCTCATCTTCACATGCAAGCATTCCTCAACGTTGGTTTCGGACCTAAGTCGGCCATGGTGTATAGATCTAGGCTATGACTTTTTGAAGCTAAGTGTATATTCACCTGTAAACAGCCTAATCAAAAAAAATGTTCTCATCTTTCTTGCTCCTCCTTTTCCACTACTTGCACTGCCTATATCCCCACTTCCTCTCCTCCGTCACTCCCTCTCTCCTCCGTCACTCCCTCTCTCCTCCGTCACTCCCTCTCTCCTCCGTCACTCCCTCTCCAGTCTTTAAGCCTGAGGAGCTGCGGCAGGCTTTGATGCCCACCCTGGAGGCCTTGTACCGCCAAGACCCTGAGTCTCTGCCCTTCCGCCAACCAGTGGACCCCCAGTTACTGGGAATACCCGTACGTATTCGAACTAGTAACAAAACTAACCTGGTAAGGGACTGCGCTGGCTTCCATTTTGCGTCCTTCTAAAACGTTCTTACCGTTATTTTTAGTTCATTTTTCTCTCATTCCTTCTTCCTTTTCCTTTTTCTTTCATCCTTCTCTTCATCCTTACCACCACCACATGTGTGAGGGAGTGACTGTTGGCTAGGGGAGTTGTAGCGATACTTGGAAGGTGTGTGTGTGAGTGAGAGTTTTCTCGATACTGAATTTATGAGTGTTATATCTCTGCTCAGGTAGAGTATACTATACATCAAACGTAGGTCAGTTGGTTTTTACTGTAGGTTCTTGGGTAGGTGTGTGTGTGTGTGCCTGTGTTTGCGTGTCAGCTCATGCTTGCTTCTCTCTAATTCTCTTACACCACCAAAAAAAAGAAAATGCTATGTAGAAAAAGTTAACTTGTTTTGCTTGTAAACCAAGTCAACAGAAATCAATGAGTCTGTCAGTAACATTTAGGAGAAATGCAAATGTAAACCTTTTCTGTCTGTTAGAATTTAAAATAAATATTTTTTGATTGGTTTCTACCCGTCAGTTTTGATTAAGATCAACACTTAATGAATGTTAGACCCCTGGGCCTTGTTAATGGCGGCTTTTGTTTTTGCATTTCATCAGACTTCAAAAGGCCTAAAATAAGCAGCCATTTTATCAGTGGTACATCACTGTTCTGCATTTCAAGTAACATGCCCTAAAGGGGAAATTTACTAGCCAAAAATGTTCATAGCCCATTACCTTATTTTATTATTTAAACTGCTTTCTTTTAATCTTTTTATGCTTCCAGACTTTTTATGCTTTTACAATTCTAATTTGGATATGATTTAGCAAATTTTTTCTCACACATACAGTGGGGGGAAAAAAGTATTTAGTCAGCCACCAATTGTGCAAGTTCTCCCACTTAAAAAGATGAGAGAGGCCTGTAATTTTCATCATAGGTACACGTCAACTATGACAGACAAATTGAGGAAAATAAATCCAGAAAATCACATAGTAGGATTTTTTATGAATTTATTTGCAAATTATGGTGGAAAATAAGTATTTGGTCACCTACAAACAAGCAAGATTTCTGGCTCTCACAGACCTGTAACTTCTTCTTTAAGAGGCTCCTCTGTCCTCCACTTGTTACCTGTATTAATGGCACCTGTTTGAACTTGTTATCAGTATAAAAGACACCTGTCCACAACCTCAAACAGTCACACTCCAAACTCCACTATGGCCAAGACCAAAGAGCTGTCAAAGGACACCAGAAACAAAATTGTAGACCTGCACTAGGCTGGGAAGACTGAATCTGCAATAGGTAAGCAGCTTGGTTTGAAGAAATCAACTGTGGGAGCAATTATTAGGAAATGGAAGACATACAAGACCACTGATAATCTCACTCAATCTGGGGCTCCACGCAAGATCTCACCCCGTGGGGTCAAAATGATCACAAGAACGGTGAGCAAAAATCCCAGAACCACACGGGGGGACCTAGTGAATGACCTGCAGAGAGCTGGGACCAAAGTAACAAAGCCTACCATCAGTAACACACTACGCCGCCAGGGACTCAAATCCTGCAGTGCCAGACGTGTCCCCCCTGCTTAAGCCAGTACATGTCCAGGCCCGTCTGAAGTTTGCTAGAGTGCATTTGGATGATCCAGAAGAGGATTGGGAGAATGTCATATGGTCAGATGAAACCAAAATAGAACTTTTTGGTAAAAACTCAACTCGTCGTGTTTGGAGGACAAAGAATGCTGAGATGCATCCAAAGAACACCATACCTACTGTGAAGCATGTGGGTGGAAACATCATGCTTTGGGGCTGTTTTTCTGCAAAGGGACCAGGACGACTGATCCGTGTAAAGGAAAGAATGAATGGGGCCATGTATCGTGAGATTTTGAGTGAAAACCTCCTTCCATCAGCAAGGGCATTGAAGATGAAACGTGGCTGGGTCTTTCAGCATGACAATGATCCCAAACACACCGCCCGGGCAACGAAGGAGTGGCTTCGTAAGAAGCATTTCAAGGTCCTGGAGTGGCCTAGCCAGTCTCCAGATCTCAACCCCATAGAAAATCTTTGGAGGGAGTTGAAAGTCCGTGTTGCCCAGCGACAGCCCCAAAACATCACTGCTCTAGAGGAGATCTGCATGGAGGAATGGGCCAAAATACCAGCAACAGTGTGTGAAAACCTTGTGAAGACTTACAGAAAACGTTTGACCTGTGTCATTGCCAAGAAAGGGTATATAACAAAGTATTGAGAAACTTTTGTTATTGACCAAATACTTATTTTCCACCATAATTTGCAAATAAATGCATTAAAAATCCTACAATGAGATTTTCTGGATTTATTTTTCTCATTTTGTCTGTCATAGTTGACGTGTACCTATGATGAAAATTACAGGCCTCTCTCATCTTTTTAAGTGGGAGAACTTGCACAATTGGTGGCTGACTAAATACTTTTTTTCCCCACTGTATGCCTATTCATGGTAGATGCTTTCTAGACAGTTCCTCGCCAGTAATCCGTATTGTGTTGAAGTTGATTGTGAGTTATGTGAAGAGTTGTGCCAATGCATGTATGCAGTAGTAGAGTGTGTCTCAGATAATGCTAATAGCTATCAAATCAAATATCTCGGACCTCTTATTGAACACCGTGAAGAGATACCCAGGCAATGATGTCTGGCACTAATTACAATAATTGTTTGTAGACCATTGAGGCTGCATGTACACAGGCAGCCCAATTCTGAACTTTTTGCCCAATTATCGGCAAAGGAGCTGATCTGATCTGTCAAAAGACCAATTAGTGGAAAAATATCTATCCACAATGGGATTATCACACCTCAATTTCCAATACACTCATAGAAACAACACTCATAGTTGTTGTAATTGAACTCAGATGAATGGAATGCAACATACTATGTGCCATGTGTTCATGCATCACCAGGCCGTTGTGTCCTCTGTTTGTCAAAGTGAAGGGTCTCATTTCCTGTTCGTGTTTCCCTGGAGACGGAGAGAGATCCTTAGCTTTGACGACCCCGTCTCTGCTTTGCCCCTTTGTCTCAGTGCTCTTGGCTTTGACTGTGCTGTGTTGCCAATGTCCATGCTGCCAGTTTACCAGCGTGTGTTGTTTCTGCCTGACTGTTGTTACTGCTCTGTTCACCTCAGCTTTGTACCCTGACTCATGCCCTGAAAATGCTCTCCTCCAGGCAGTCTGTAGAGGAGAAAGCGGTTGCACTGGAACCGTCTGACTGCTTGAAAAACAAACACAAATGTACAGTGCACAACAGGTGCTTTATCCTGTAATTTCTGATAACTGTTGGATGTAAAAGTTGGTCTTCCTTCAGAGTACTAATTTAGCCCTGATTGAGGAGAAGTTTGAATTTTTGTGCAGAATTGGAGGGGACGAGCCTGGCCACCCCAGTGTCGTTCCTTGTCCTGTTCCCAATTCACGTAGAAAGGGTGCAAAGTTTGAGTGATGAAGGGGAGAAGCTGTCATGTCTCTGTTTGCACATGAACCTCTCTGCAGCCATCAACATTGTCCCCTGCACCCTCTTCTCTCCCCTGCTCTGGTTCCACCTGGATGTCCACCACAACTTCTGCTACTTCAACAACTATGATGACTATGATGATGACGAACATGGTCTTCTCTACATTCCCTCCTCCTGCATCGATGACCACACCAATCCCTTTCCACCCCTTTTCTCCCCACCCTCCTTTACGGGCTGAACCCTACCCTCGCTGACACCTGGACTTGGTCCCCTTCAGGACTACTTTGACATTGTAAAGAACCCCATAGACCTGTCGACCATAAAGCGTAAGCTGGACACGGGACAGTACCAGGAGCCCTGGCAATACGTGGATGACATCTGGCTCATGTTTAACAACGCCTGGCTGTACAACCGCAAGACATCCCGCGTCTACAAGTACTGCTCCAAGCTGGCCGAGGTGTTCGAAGCCGAGATCGACCCCGTCATGCAGAGCCTGGGCTACTGCTGCGGGAGGAAGGTGAGCGGAAGTGTGTGTGTGTGTGTGTGTGTGTGTGTGTGTGTGAATGGATGTGTATAACATCAGTCATTGAAGACAGCACAGCTTTCACTGCGTTTGAAACATACAGTCATACAAACATTATAATTTGGTTCCTGGATAAGTATTTTTCAGTACATAGACTGTATCTATCTATCTCTTACTATGGCCTCTCTTATTCTGTTTGCAGCTTGAGTTTTCCCCCCAAACTCTATGCTGCTATGGGAAACAGTTATGCACCATCCCGCGCGATGCTACTTATTTTAGCTACCAGAACAGGTAAGGGGCGTACAGAGGCACAAACAAACTCACATACTCAAGACACTGAAAGGAGCAGGGTCATTCATACCCTCAAGGGTTCTCTCTCTCTCACACACACACACACACACACACACACACTTGAACAAGTCATGTTTTCTGCATATTTTCTATAAATCCACAAATCTACTTGAGTGATTGTCTTATTGTGATGTTATTGTGCATGCTGATATTATCTGCAATATAGCATTGTTCAATCACAGATGAGTGAAGTTTTAATTTGGCTTTAAATGGTTACACCCTGCCAGCATTTTCATCTTCATCGTTCACCAATTTAATTTTTGACATTTACAAAGTGGGTTCCCTGTTTTAAGAGATTATTTAGAAATCTACACTTTTCCACTAGTCTACTTAAAATGCATAGAGAAATGTATTTATCAATTACAGGTAAGTAATTGAATCAAACTGATAATTGGCAAATGGATAGATCATTCCTTTTGGACACAAGACTTCAAATAAGACTCAGGACGATATCGCTGCAGTGAACACTTTGATCTGCAGAATATTTTATTGAACAAAGCTGTGGAGATGATTGGCTCAACACATTCCATCAGATACATTTGACCATCAAGACAGCATCACCATAGTGTAGTAGGTTAGGGCAACACAGTATTCACAACCTCACTACATGTATGATAATTCCTCTCTCCAACACAAGAAAGGGACCCTCTTTATAAATGGAGCAAAAGGATGATGGGTTGATGTTGCACTACCACTTGCTTTTCCTCATCCACACTGTGTTTGAGCCCCCCCCTCCCCCGTTACAGTGTTACCTCATAGGTATTCTTTGGGATTTTTGCAATGAGGCCCCTTATGTACTTCCCCAGAGGCAGATGCACTTGTGGATACCATTTGTATGTCTCCTGTGTCCAGTATGAAGGAAGTTAGAGGTAGTTTCATGTGCCAATGCTGACTAGCATTAGCACAATTACTTTGCGCTAACGCTAGTTAGCAATTGTGCTAGCGCTAGTTAACAACTTCCTTAAAACTGCACGCAGTGACATAAAATTTTTATCCACGAGTTCATCGTACTCTGGGGAAGTAAATAAAGGTCCTCATTGACAAAATCTCGGAGTATCCCTTTAATGATGTTTTTGTCCACTGACTGTCTGACACTAATCTGTGCTTTGCATTGTATCTCTGTCCTCGTTGGATGTTATGTTCTCCCCATCCTTCACTCTTCCCATCCTATTCATCCCTCCATTGTCCTCATCTGACCTGTAACGATTTATTTCACGCTTTTTTAATATTCATTTTGCCCTCCCTTCCCCCATCTACCCCTTTCTTCCCTTCTCTCCCTCCTTTTTTAACGCTTGTGATGTCTGCATTGGCCTGCTTTGGTGTGACCAATCATCCACTCCAAAATATAACTGCAAAATCAAAATACCTGCCCACACAAAAACCCTGCATCATGATTGGCTACTACCTGGCGACGACCTTGCCCTCTGCTCTTCTCCTGGCCTGTCCTGCCCTGCCCTGATTGGTGACTGCTTCCTCGTGCCTTCTCTGTGATTGGCTGTGCGGTTGGCGAACGGTGTAGTTCACCACAATTTGGGCTTCTTGCTGACAGGTACCACTTCTGTGAGAAGTGTTTCAACGAAATCCAGGGCGAGTGCGTGTCCCTGGGGGATGATCCCTCTCAGCCTCAGACGTGAGTACCAACCTCCCCACCCCGTCCTAAACCCCCCACCATTTTAATACTGACATGGTTCTTCTATTGCTCATTTTGATGACATGTAAATATTGTTTGGTTTCTTTGATTTATAAATGCTCTCTATCAATGGGATTGAGAAATGTTAAATCTCTTCAATGGGACTTCTCTTTCTCCCCATCATGGAATACCTTCTCAGTCTCTCCCTTAGTGAAATAGTATACTTCTTTTTATAACATGTCTTTTCTCTCTCCTCTACCTCTTAAGGCAGCAGTTCACTTCAACTGCCGTCTCCATCCTTTTACTTGATTTCTGCCTCTTCTCTCTTCAGCTAAAACCCCAACATACTGAGGGCTCCTAATGTTCCAGATGTGTTAGATGATGTTTTAGACATGGCTGAATCCTAGCCTGTATGAAGCCTGAGCCTGCAGTTATTGCTTGTGACTTTTCTTTATGGCTGTAATATAGCACATTGCATTTCTGGCCCAGTGATTGGATTGAGTCTGTTCTTACCTCCCACACTCCTGGGCCTCTCTCCCACCTCTTCACAGGTCCATCAGCAAAGATCAGTTTCAGCGGAAGAAGAATGACACGCTCGACCCTGAATGGTACCTACTTTTCTTATTTTTCCTTTACATTTGATCTGTACTTTGTGTCAACCCATGTTTTCAATGTGGTACATTTGCATCAACTTGCATCAAATATTTGTTAACTGGCAATCTGTAATATTTCATCTTTAGTGTGTTTTTAGTCAGTTACTCTAGGACCTGTTTGGGTCGTCATCATGGCTTTTGTGTTTGAAATGTTCTGCTAGTTGAATCTCCTGTTGAGAAAATAATGACAATTTCCATGTGACACATGGTATCAATAACCTGTGACTCTCTGTCCACCTCTATTTTCTGTTTTTCTGCAGGCTTGTGGAATGTATCGACTGCGGGCGTAAAATGCACCAAATCTGTGTCCTGCATAATGACACCATATGGCCGGCAGGGTGAGCCAACTTGCATACACATTCTGTACATCTTACGTTAATGCGACTGTTAGAACTGTCACACTGCTGCTATTCCAAGGTGCAGTTCCAGGTTCAATCTTACTGTGGTTGTGTTGCCTGTTTACCATCATGATCCTCAGCAATACTTTACATCATTCATTGCTGCCAACATAACCTTAGTGTCTTATACAGTAGATGGAGGGCAAAGAAGTGAAGCTGAAGGCCTCTGAGCTATGATAAATAACAAATGCATGTATGATTTATTTGAAGTAATGAAATAAAGCATTTACATTTTCCCCTCTCCACAGCTTTGTATGTGACAGCTGCCTTAAGAAGGCCAATAAGACACGGAAAGAGAACAAATACGCGGCCAAAAGTAAGTGGAGTAAGTGAAAAACGGGGGGTGCTCATCTACCGTCATCTTCATTGGGGTGTCCGTCCATCTGTCTCCCCTCCCTCCCTTCTCCAGTCGCTCAGCCGTCTCTTTTCAGTGTTCTCTTTATCCTCTTCTCCTTTGGTGCTGTTACTGACACATACCGTACTCATTTCCTAAATCCACATCCCACAAGTATAACACAATACTTTCATGTGAAGAGCAAACACACCCAATTGACTTTTTCCCCCCTTCAAATCTTTGTTTTAATTTTCCTGTCAACGGTTATGATTTTGTGCGCTGTGTTTTCCAAATAATTGTCTTTCCTCTGAGGCAGTCTGGTTTAATTCCCTACACCCTGATACACTACTTTAGAGGACGAGTGTTCCAGTTAACACACATTCTACCTTTTTTCCTTTCTACTTTTTTCCATGACCCAACCCTTTCGTATCTCCCCCTCCCTCCCCAATGAAAATGTTACATGTAACCAACCCTATTTTTTTATTTCAGAAGCCAGTCCTCAGACAATAGTTGCCGCTGCCAGTCCGCTGCAGCTTTGTGGTTCGATTTCACTCTTATCCCAGGCCTGTACACACTGAAGGCTATGGCAAAAACATGGTCATTTTAGGGGTTCTCGGTTTACAGTCTGCTGTTTTAAGGTTTGTGGGTCACCCAGGCAGACATGGACTTCTTTTTTATCTTGTTGGATCCTTTTTTATTTATGTCATCCTCTCACAAATATTTTTTTCCTCAGTGGGTGTCCACAGTCCAGAAATCTACTTGAAATCATATTTTGGGTGAATTTTTTTCAGTTTGCAATGGCATCGATACTCACGTTTTTCCCCCAACTTTTTGACAGTTGTCCTGTTTTTGCGTGCCTACAATCCTTCCATGTGTGGACATTCTTACCTCCCCCATCCCATTCTCCACACCCTCAATGAAGGCAGAGTTTTTAGGGAGCCACAGGTAGGCGGGAGGGCATGCGCATAAAAGGGACCAACTGGCCTAGTCTCATACAAGGATCTCAATTAAATATGTCTTGAATGGAAGAGGGGTAAAAGTCCTTATATGGAGTCAGACCCAGTCTACACCTTGTAATCTCTTCTGATTTATTGAGTGTTCAGAGCAGAGTACTAATCCAAGTCTCAGATATGCTGTTAGTTGCCAAATTGACAACGCTATCAGGGCATTTTAGACATTGATTGAAGGATTGACAAAGTGCCTCAGACTGACTCCAGAGTATTCTGAAACACTCTAGAAACAGTCAGTGGTTGAATTTGTATGCTCCTGACTTGTCCTTTTTATAAAACAGTTTAAAAACACTGTCAGATTAGAGCCCAGTGGGTCTTCTGTCTTTAATGTCACCAGAGAAGTGAAGTCCTCTGCTCTGAGCTACTTAACAGACATAACCCCCATACACCCAACTACCCCCCCCAGACTGGGTTGGCTTTTACTGAAACCATGTGACCTTTCATCTAATCACTATCACCCATTTCCTCTCTTCCTTCCTTGTTCCTCCTCTATTTATCTCTCCCTCCCCCATTCTATTCTTTCCATACTTCATTTTCACAGGGCTCCCTCAAACTAAGTTGGGCAGCTTCCTAGAGGGGCGAGTGAATGACTACCTCAGGCGGCAGAACCATCCCGAGTCTGGTGATGTCACTATCCGTGTAGTCCATGTCTCCGACAAGGTGGTGGAGGTCAAGCCGGGCATGAAATCCAGGTGAGGGTCTTAGGGCACAGTGGGGTAGTGATTCTTTAATATGGGGTCAAATATAGACTACCAAGGAAGATGTCAAATTGATCCTAGCGTCAATGGACTCCAAAGGTTAATGTGGGCTTTAAATGAGTCCCATTGTAGACTGGAGAGTTGAGACTTATCCGTTCTCATGGGACAGCACCTATTCAGTGTTTGTCTGTGTGGTTGTGTCTACTTACGCTCTCCTTTAACTGATACAGGTTTGTGGACACTGGGGAAATGTCGGAGTCCTTTCCCTACAGGACGAAGGCGCTGTTTGCGTTCGAGGACATAGACGGAGCTGACGTCTGCTTCTTCGGCATGCACGTGCAGGAGTATGGCTCAGACAGCCCTCCGCCAAACCAGAGACGCGTGTATATCTCTTACTTGGACAGCGTGCACTTCTTCCAACCTCGACACCTCCGCACAGGCGTCTACCATGAGATACTCATAGGGTACCTGGAGTACGTCAAGAAGTTGGGGTAAGAGACGAGGCCCTTTTTACTAAGCTCAACCTATTTGTGGGCATAGATTCTTGAAAACATGACTTGACCTAGACCTCATCAATCTAAACATAGTGTAATGATATGCATGTTCTAAAGGGTCTGTTGCAAATTTCATGATATACTTTAACGTTCTAATAAGATTCACTATTTCCAGTTGCTGGTCTGATTCTTAAACCCTTCCTCTCCCATGGCAGGTTTACAACAGGGCACATCTGGGCTTGTCCCCCAAGTGAAGGGGACGACTACATCTTCCACTGTCATCCTGTGGACCAGAAGATCCCCAAGCCCAAGCGCCTACAGGAGTGGTACAAAAAGATGCTGGACAAGGCCGTAGCTGAGCGCATTGTGCACGACTACAAGGTGACTACAATTATTTTGGTGTTTTGTCAGACATTGCACAGGCTGTGCCAGGCAGAAATCCAACTTCTTTATTCTATGAAATAATTGTATGCATCTTATTCATGCTCTCTTTCAGGACGTCTTCAAGCAGGCCACGGAGGACCGTCTCACCAGTGCCAACGAGCTACCATACTTTGAGGGCGACTTCTGGCCCAACGTGCTGGAGGAGAGCATCAAGGAGCTGGAGCAGGAGGAGGAGGAGAGGAAGAGGGAGGAGAACAGCACCTCCAGCGAGAGCGTAGATGTGAGTGTAAGGACTTCAATACAACAGGAGAGAAAGGAGTGTGTTTGTGAATATGTTATAGGATCTGGGGTGTGGGATATTGGTTGTTTGTCCTCAATAGTAACATGATAGGAGTAGCTGTTTGTTGTTAAAAAGTATTGCTCAGGAGGAGAGATATTGAACCATTGCGAATTGGGTCAATTTCGAGGCTGCGTCAGATTCAGTGCTTTAATAGGGATGGAATGTATTGGAGTCGATTTTAATCTGGTGTTCTCCACACACAGGCCCCGAAAAGTGACAGCAAGAATGCCAAAAAGAAGAACAGTAAGAAGACAAGCAAGAACAAGAACAGCAGCCTGATCCGAGCCAATAAGAAGAAACCAGGGATGCCCAATGTGTCCAATGACCTCTCCCAGAAGCTCTACGCTTCTATGGAGAAACACAAGGAGGTAGTTGATCCTGTCACAACCTTCTAAATAAAGCCACAACACAAACTGTCAGTCCCAGTGCTCATCCTTTCTTCTCTGCACCCTACAGGTGTTCTTTGTGATCCGTCTCATCGCCGGCCCCACTGCCAACTCCCTGCCCCCCATAACGGACCCAGACCCCCTAATGGCCTGTGACCTGATGGACGGGCGTGATGCCTTCCTGACTCTGGCCAGGGACAAGCACCTGGAGTTCTCCTCCCTGAGGAGGGCCAAGTGGAGCTCCATGTGCATGCTGGTGGAGCTACACAATCAGAGCCAGGACCGCTTCGTCTACACCTGCAACGAGTGCAAGGCAAGCGTGGAGACACGCTTCCACTGCACCGTCTGCGAGGACTATGACCTGTGTATCACCTGCTATAACACTAAGGGCCATGAACACAAGATGGAGAAGCTGGGCCTGGGCCTGGATGACGAGAGCAACAACGCAGCGGCCGCTGCCAGTCAGAGCCCCGGGGACTCCCGCCGCCTCAGCATCCAGCGCTGTATCCAGTCCCTGGTCCACGCCTGCCAATGCCGCAATGCCAACTGCTCCCTGCCGTCCTGCCAGAAGATGAAGCGTGTGGTGCAGCACACCAAGGGATGCAAGCGCAAGACCAACGGTGGCTGCCCCATCTGCAAGCAACTCATCGCCCTGTGCTGCTACCACGCCAAGCACTGCCAGGAGAACAAGTGTCCCGTTCCCTTTTGCCTCAACATCAAGCACAAGCTCCGCCAGCAGCAACTCCAGCACCGCCTCCAGCAGGCTCAGATGCTGCGGAGAAGAATGGCCAGCATGCAGAGGGTGGGCCAGCCTGCCTGCGGTGGAGGAGGACCCCCGGGGGGGCTGCCATCACCGGGTAACAACGGCACCACAGCCCCCAGTACACCCACGTCAGGAGGCACCCAGCCCCCAACACCACAGACACCCACCCAGCCCAACATGCCTCCTGGGCCCCAGCCAGGGATGGGTGGTGGAGGAACTTTGCAGCAACAGCAACAACTCCAGCAGCAGAGTGGGATGCCTCAGCAGCACCACCAGCTCCACCACCAGTTCCAGCAGATGCCTGGAGGAGGGGGGATGATGAACTCCCCCCAGCAGCAGCAGATGGTTCCTCAGGTCCAGCAGCAGTCCCAGGCTTCAAACCCCCAACAGCTCCAGCAACACCCCAACAGCCTGCCCCCTTACACCAACAGGCCTCCAGGCTCCTCGCCGCACCCCCAGTCCCAAGGCAAACCAGGCCTGGGACCAGCCACACCACCTCAGCAGCAGCCACCCCAACAGCAGCCCAACCCTGGCCAGCCTTCCATGCCCCAGCAGCAGCAACCTCCTTCGGGGCCGCCTCCAGCGGCTGTGGAGATCGCCTTAAAGATTCAACAAGTGGCAGACGCCCAAAGGAAGATGGCCCTGCAGAGGCAGGCGGCGCAGGCAGCTGGTATGATGCCTCCGCACCCTCACCACCAACAGCCCCAGGGCCAGATGGGCATGGTGGGGGCCCAGGGGCTGCCTCCCCAGGCTCAGGCTGCTGCCGCCAGGGCTCACATGGAGCAGCAGCAGGGTCCTCCAGGTATGATGGTGGGCCCTGGCCCCATGCAGCAGCAGCCCCAGCAGCCTAACCCCCAGGGCCAGCTGCCTCCACAGGTGCAGCAGAGGGTTGGTCCCCCGCTTCAGAATCCCCAGCAACAGTGGGCCGGCCAGGGAATGCCACCCCAGCAGAGGCAAGTCATGATGGGACATTCAGGCATGGTGGCGCCTCAGCAGCAACAACCGCAGCAAATGCAACAACCGCAGCAAATGCAACAACCGCAGCAAATGCAACAGCGGCAGCAGGCTCCGGGACCTGGTGGGTTGATTGGTATGGTGCAGCAAGGTGGTGCGGCCGGGGGTGGGAACCTCCCGCAGGCTGCCCTTCAGGAACTGCTGCGTACCCTTCGCTCCCCCAGCTCACCTGAGCAGCAACAGCAGGTGCTCAATATCCTCCGCTCAAACCCTCAGCTAATGGCTGCCTTTATCAAGCAGAGAGCCTCCAAGTACAAGGGGGGCCCAGGACCCCTGGGAGCCCCTGGCGGGCCAGGTCCAGCCAGAGTTCCAGGAGGTATGGGCGGCCAACAGGTCAATGTGAATGCTGTGGCTGGTCAGCCAGGTATGCACATGGGTCAGGGAGTCAACATGCCTACCATGGCCCAGCTACAGCAAGTACAGCAGCTACAACAGCAGCAGCAGCAACAACAGCAGCAGCGTCCTATGCTTAGTAGTTTGCAGCAGCAACAGGTGGCAGCACTTCAGCAGCAGCATCAACAGCAGCAGCATCAGCAAGGAGGGATGCCAGGCCAGCAGGCACCCAACATGGCCAACATAAACCCCCAGTTCAGAGAGCTCCTTATGAGGAGGCATCTCCAACAGCAGCAGCAACAGATTGGGAACCATGCCCAGTTCCAGCAGCAGGGCTACATGGGCCAGCCGGGCATTGCCCCCCAGCAGCCTGGTCAGGGCCAGTCTGGATTGCAGCAGCAGCCTGGAGCCCAGCCAGGGCAGCAGGGTTACCCTGGCACGGTGGCCCAGCAGCAGGCTGCTGCAGTGCTCCAGCAGAGACTCCAGCATCAGCACCAACTCCAGATGCAGCAGCAACAACACCAGAACGCCATGGCGGGCCACCAGGGGGCTGAGGGGGGTCCGGGCAGTGGAGTAGGAGGCCAACCTCAGCAGCCCCAGCCCCCGCAGGGTGCCCCCCAGCCGCTGTCCTCCCAAGCTCTGCTCCAGCAGGCCCTGCACCAGAGGCTGCTTCAACAGCAGCAGCAGCATCTGGGTGGAGGCTCTCCGGCCCAGCACAGCAGCCCCATGAGCCCCCAGCAGCAGATGGCCCAGTCCCCTCACCTGCAGGGCCAGACGCTGTCCACGTCCCTCAGCAACCAAGTGCGCTCGCCCCAGCCCTCCCCGCGACCCCAGTCCCAGCCACCACACTCTAGCCCCTCCCCGCGCATGCAGCCCCAGCCTTCCCCTCACCATATCTCCCCACAAACCCAGACGGGCTCACCGCACCCGGGCCAGCTACCCCAGCACCACCCCGGCATGGTGGTCCCCAATCAACAGCCACCTCAGCAGCAGCAGAACTCAATGGACCAGTTTGGGTCTGACCAGAATGCCATGCTGTCTCAGCTCAGTGGGATGGGTGGTCTCCATGGGCCTGGAGGACCTGACATGCTGTCTGGGAACAGCCAGGACCTTGTGCAGAACATTAATCACAACACCTTAGACATCATGTAGCCTCACCATGCTTTCAGGACTGCACCTGGGACAGTGTTAGCCTTTTTTTTTACTATTCATATTATTTAAAATGTTTTCAATAAAAAATACATTGAAGTGAACTTCCTATGGGAGATGCAACTATAAATCAACACGTCGATGAATTACTAAATGAATGGTAAGTTATTGCTGTTAATATATATTTTTTGCCAATTGTGTACAAATAGGGGGATGGTATCTCCCTTAGAGAGTACAACACAGGTAATATTTTTTGGGGTTGGGGCTATGGGAGTATTTGCCTTTTTAAGAAATGTTTTTAAGATTTTAAAAATTGTGAAAAATGTAAGAGAAAATGATTTAATGCAATGGACTTATTGTGATTTCTCCATAAATCAGTCTGTCTTATCAGATTTACAGAGTGATGTGGATTCATATTATTATAAATCCAAACATCATGCATATCTTTTAAAAGTTGGGTTTACTTTATTTATTTTAGTTTTTTGGCGGTTTGTTGGCATATACCCTAAGACTGCTACAATTCACATAGAATATATTTTTGTTATTGGCTATTGAAATGGGGGTGGGGTTATTTCATTTCAATGATGTCTGGGTTGGGCTTTCAATCTGGAATAAAATGAGTGTTGGTGGTTGAGGGCCTGCTGCAAGTTTCAGTGGCCAATGTATACTACATTTGAAATGCCTAACCATTGGACATCAATACTGGAAGGGCCATCCCTCTCACTGAACACACATGCCCTCCCTCACCCTCGAATGTGTGAGCACTCCTGTAAGACACTTAGTATTGGAGGTGGGGGGCACATACCTATGTGCCTGTAAAGTTTAGAGTACATGAGGTATGGAGGAGGGGGTGTCCGCCAGTGCATAGGACATTACGGTTCTTGTAAAGCAGAGGGAATGGATCCAAATGAACTGTGCTGCACAGAACTGAGGAAGGGGAGAGATGTGACCAGTCTCTCTCTGCCTCACCCTTACTTTTCCCTCTGGACTTAACCCCAGCAGCTCGAGCCCAATGCACTGGGCCCCTTCAACCCACCCTTCTCCTGCCCCAGAATAATTGTTGTCCCTCCTCCCAACTCCAATTTATCTTTCTGCTCAGAACTTTGAGAGTTTAATTTAATATTTTTTACTGTACAAAGTACTGTGGACTCAAATACTGTTTTTTTATAATAAAATGAAAACGACATGTGCTGAATATTATCACTTGTAGCTAGTCAAATTAAAGATTTCTTTTTTTTGGGGGGTTGACCTAAATACATGCTTCCCTGAGGAGACTGACACCTAGTGGTGATAAAAGGAGGCACAAGTTGCTGCAAATGCATTTCCAAAACGACTACTAAAATGTTTTATTCCATGCAAAAATTTTGGGAGGTGATATCCATCCTGTTATATGAATCTCAAACACGAGCAGATTTTACACTATGTATTTCTAAGCATAGGGTATAGAGACGACATTTGACAAGTCATCGTGACCAAAGAGACATTTTTCGACACGTGACATATAATTTAATTTAGCTTTTACATGTGACATGCGATAAATACAACCGAGAACATTTGCTTCAGTTTGCACATTTCCTACTGTAACAATGGTGTAAACCGATATCTCCTCTTTAGAAATGCACAAAGGCTTAGTGAGAGGGTTGGACTATCATTTGGTAATACAAAAATAGGCATTTTTTTAAATTGAATGAAAAAATAAAAACAATACTTCAACGCAGCCAGCCTTCATCTTGAAATGCTGAACTTCTATCCCTCCAGGCATTCCTTCTCTCCTTTCTATTTCTTTGTTATAGAAATAAACGTATTAAATGAAATTAAGGACAAGGGAGTGCATGATTGACAAGACATGCAGAACTTACTGTAAATATTGAGGAAGACAGTCGACTTTATACAAAAGCGTTTGAAAAAGGAGTAACCGAAATGAGACCCAAAACACATTTGGGAATGAGTGGTGTGAACTGATATCTCCTCTTTTGAAATGCACAAAGGCTTAGCGAGAGGGGTGGACTATCAAATGGTAATACAAAAATAGAATCAGGTAGGCTCTTTTAATTTGAGATGTAAAATAAAGAAAAACAATACTTTCAATGCAGCCAGCCTTCATCTTAAAATGCTGAACTTATATCCCTCCAGGCATTCCTTCTCTCCTTTCTAAATTATTTATTTGTTATAGAAATAAACATATTAAATGAAATGGAGGACAAGGGTGTGCATGACTGACAGGACATGCAGAACTTACTGTTAATACTGAGGAAGACAGACGACTTAATACAAAAGTGCAACCAAAATGAGGCCCAAAACACATTTGGGAATGAGTACATCTAGAATAAGAGACATTGGAGAAGTAGTAATGTTATAAATATGACATTCAGGAGTCAGCTGCTCTCTCTCATCCATCCATCCTCATCCTTCTCTCTTACTAATCATCTTTCCAGAACTAAACACAATGTGAAAATTACAACCCAATTTTCTAAAGGTACAATACCTCACCAAACCCACAGTAATTGGTATCAATTTACTCTCATAGGCTTTGTAAACATCTAATGACAAACTTATGGTTGTTTATCTAAACATGTTCCTAAGTGGTAAATTCAACATATGGGTTGCATTTCATGTATAACCTTACATGTTCTCTAATACTCTCTCAGAACTCTGTCCTTCAGCCCTTAAAAAACCCTTCAGCTGCCAAGGCCTCTTTGAAAGTTACGGTCAAAGAGTTGACAGTCACATCGGTCACAATCACTTTGCCAGGATTCACTTCTGTGCCACTACTGTCTGGACACTGTGTCACAACCTCTTCACCTTGCTGTTTTCTGTCATTCTCTACCACTTCCTCTGCAACCTCAACATCGGTACAGACCACTGAACCATCAGCCATGGTCTCATCTCCAACATCCACCACTGAAGTGCTATCCCTGTCAATCAGAATATGTGTCCCCATCTCCTCTACCCTGTCAATAAAATAATCTGTCCCCAACCCTTCTACCCTCTCAATAACAGCTGCGCCTAACCCTTCTACCCTGTCAATAACAGCTGCGCCTAACCCTTCTACCCTGTCAATCAAGGTATCTGTCCCCAATTCCACTTCTGTGGCGCTGTCCACTAACCTATTGCCAATGTTAAGGTATTTTGGTCCCTCTGCAGAAGCACAGCTCTCTGATTCGTCAGTCTCCTCCATTTGTTCCTGTCTAGTTTCAGAGGTCCCACCCTCTGGCCTGTCCATCACAATAACTTTCTCTGCCCCTGTCCCCCTCAACAAGGCCCCACCCCCCAATGTCTCATCTCCAGAGCCCAGTGCGGAACCACAGCTCTCCACTCTGTCAGTCGACTCCTCCACCTCCTGCTCCATCATGGGAGAGCTGCACTCTGACCGGCTATGCCCTTAAGAGAGAAAGAGACAGGAAATGAGATCAATATACATGACCACAAATAGGACCAATCCTGACCTTCAAACTTAGATAAAAAATAGATTATCAAATATTTAATTAAATGTTTGATGGAAAACAAACTGAAGACTGTTTTCACATGTCTCTGTTGTGAACTCTGATTCCGGTCTCTCCTCTGCGCCTTGCCATTCATGCTCCATGGGGTCCTGTATGCGGGTCAGTGGTTGGAGGGAATTGTTGTCAGACACAGGTTTGGACACCCTCTGCTTGTTCTTGCGTCTTGCCAGGCGGCGGTAGATGCTCCCTCCCTCCCCCGCCCTGTATGGCAGACTGCCCTGGTCCAGCTCGGAGCCCATGGAGCGGGTAAGGGAGAGGCGCAGACGAGGGGTATCTGGGAGTTTGTGTGCACTACGGAGGTCCATGGCATAGATCTTCTGTAGGAGAAGAGAAGACTAAAGCCGATGTCACACGTAGCAATCTGGACGTAATTTCTGTTGATTGCAACAAAGTGGCATCCCAAAAAATTGCCTGCAACTTAGTTGCATTGTATTGCAAGAGATAGAAATCAACCCTGTGTCACGCAACTGACTGTATGCAATGTCCAATCAGGGCGCAGAAAAAAAGTTTACGAGTGGTCATATCGTTCAGTTTGGAACTCCGACCCAGTAGGCTAGTGGCCAATCCTCAAAAAGGGCTTTAGTCTTTGAGATACCCGAGGTATAACATAGCACAACCATGTTTTTCCTCATCTCTAAGGTCTCCCATACAGTGCCTTCGGAAAGTATTCAGACCCCTTGATTTTTTCCACATTTTGTTACGTTACAGCCTTATTCTAAAATTGATTAAATTGTTTTTTCCCCTCATCGATCTACACACAATACCCCATAAGGACAAAGCGAAAACAGGTTTTTAATTTTTTTTGCAAATTTATTAAAAAATAAAAAACAAATACCTTATTTACATAAGTATTCAGACCATTCTCTATAAGACTCGAAATTGAGCTCAGGTGCATCCTGTTTCCATTGATCATTCTTGATGTTTCTACAACTTCATTGGAGTTCACCTGTGGTAAATTCAACTGATTTGGACATGATTTGGAAAGGCACACACCTGTCTATATAAGGTCCAACAGTTGACAGTGCATGTCAGAGCAAAAACCAAGCCATGAGGTCAAAGGAATTGTCCGTAGATCTCAGAGACAGGGTTGCGTTGAGGAACAGATCTGGGGAAGAGTACCAAAACATTTCTGCAGCATTGAAGGTCCCCTGTAGCTCAGTTGGGTTGTGGGTTCGTTTCCCACGGGGGACCAGTATGAAAATGTATACACTCACTAACTGTAAGTCGCTCTGGATAAGAGCGTCTGCTAAATGACTAAAATGTTAAATGTAACACAGTGGCCTCCATCATTCTTAAATGGAAGAAGTTTGGAACCACCAAGACTCTTCCTAGAGCTGGCCGCCTGGCCAAACTGAGCAATCGGGGGAGAAGGGCCTTGGTCAGGGAGGTGACCAAGAACCCGATGGCCACTCTGACAGAGCTCTAGAGTTCCTCTGTGGAGATGGGAGAACCTTCCGGAAGGACAACCATCTCTGCAGCACTCCACCAATCAGGCCTTTATGGTAGAGTGGCCAGACAGAAGCCACTCCTCAGTAAAAGGCACATGACAGCCCGCTTGGAGTTTGCCAAAAGGCACCTAAAAACTCTCAGACCATGGGAAACAAGATTCTCTGGTCTGATGAAACCAAGATTGAACTCTTTGGCCTGAATGCCAAGCGTCACGTCTGGAGGAAACCTGGCACCATCCCTATGGTGAAGCATGGTGGTGGCAGCATCATGCTGTGGGGATGTTTTTCAGCGGCAGGGACTGGGAGACTAGTCAGGATCGAGGGAAAGATGAACGGAGCAATGTACAGAGAGATCCTTGATGAAAACCTGCTCAGGACCTCAGACTGGGGCGAAGGTTAATCTTCCAACAGGACAACAACCCTAAGCACGCAGCCAAGACAATGCAGGAGTGGCTTCGGGACAGGTCTCTGAATGTCCTTGAGTGGCACAGCCAGAGCCCAGACTTGAAACTGATCGAACATCTCTGGAGAGACCTGAAAATAGCTGTGCAGCAACAATCCCCATCCAACCTGACAGAGTTTGAGAGGATCTGCAGAGAAGAATGGGAGAAACTCCCCAAATACATGAGTGCCAAGCTTCTAGCGTCATACCCAAGAAGACTCGAGGCTATAATCGTTGCCAAAGGTACTTCAACAAAGTACTGAGTAAAGGGTCTGAATACTTACTTAAATGTAATATCTAATTTTTCTTTTTTCATAAATTAGCAAACATTTCTCTGAACCTGTTTTTGCTTTGTCATTATGGGGTATTGTGTGTAGATTGAGGGAAAAAAACAATCAATTTTAGAATAAGGCTGTTTCGTAACAAAATGTGGAAAAAGTCAAGGGTATGAATACTTTCTGAATGCACTGTATACACCTGAAAGTCTGTGTGAATGTAAATCAAAGAATACTTTTTTTATATATATTTTTTTACGTAATGAACAGTCAGATACATTCAGTTCACATTCAAGTTTATTGCCTTTGTTGTAAAAGAAAGAAAAAAAGAGAACATGCAATATTGATGTTACTCATATTGATGTTACACAGGAAACAGAAACCACTTGTTACTTACCGACTTCATGTCCTTGATGTGCTGGTTAACAACATGCATAGTAAAGTTTGCTTAACTATATATCTTTGTCTGTCATGACTACAAGACAAAGCATATTGAAACAGCTTCCCTTGGCATCCATGAATACCGCCACTGGATTTGAGGCAAAATATAAAGATAATACATGATGGCCCCCTGACTTAAAGGAAAACTCCACCCAAAACCATATTTTGGTATTTGTTTCATTAGTCCATTGTTGATATAGTCCCAAAATGTTTTGCATGTCAGCAATCAAGTTGTCAAGTTACACTATATATACAAAAGTATGTGGACACCCCTTACAATTAGTGGATTCAGCTATTTCAGCCACACCCGTTGCTGACAGGTGTATAAAATCGATCACACCGCCATGCAATCTCCATAGACAAACATTGGCAGTAGAATGGACTTACTGAAGAGCTCAGTGACTTTCAACGTGGCACTGTCACAGGATGCCACCATTCCAACAAGTCAGTTCGTCAAATTTCTGCCCTGCTAGAGCTGCCCCGGCCAACTGCAAGTGCTGTTATTGTGAAGTGGAAACGTCTAGGAGCAACAACGGCTCAGCCACAAAGTGGTAGGCCACACAAGCTCACAGAACGGGACCGCCGAATGCTGAAGCGCGTAAAAATCGTCTGTCCTCGGTTGAAACACTCACTACCGAGTTTCAAACTGCCTCTGTTAGCAACGTCAGCACAATAACTGTTCGTCGGGAGCTTCATGAAATGGGTTTCCACAGCCGAGCAGCCGCACACAAGCCTAAGATCACCATGCGCAATGCCAAGCGTCGGCTGGAGTGGTGTAAAGCTTGCCGCCATTGGACTCTGGAGCAGTGGAAACGCGTTCTCTGGAGTGATGAATCACGCTTCACCATCTGGCAGTCTGACGGACGAATCTGGGTTTGGCGGATGTTAGGAGAACGCTACCTGCCCCAATGCATAGTGCCAACTGTAAAGTTTGGTGGAGGAGGAATAATGGTCTGGGGATGTTTTTCATGGTTCAGGCCCCTTAGTTCCAATGAAGGGAAATCTTAACGCAACTGCATACAATGACATTCTAGACGATTCTGTGCTTGCAACTTTGTGGCAACAGCTTGGGGAAGGCCCTTTCCTGTTTCAGCATTACAATGCCCCCGTGCCCAAAGCGAGGTCCATACAGAACTGATTTTTCAAGATCGGTGTGGAAGAACTTGACTGGCCTGCACAGAGCCCTGACCTCAACCCCATTGAACACGTTTGGGATTAACTGGAACGCCGACTGCGAGCCAGGCCTAATCGCCCAACATCAGTGCCAAACCTCACTAATGCTCGTGGCTGAATGGAAGCAAGTCCCTGCAGCAATGTTACAACATCTAGTGGAAAGCCTTCCCAGAAGAGTGGAAGCTGTTATAGCAGCAAAGGGGGGGACCAACTCCATATTAATGCCCATGATTTTGGAATGAGATGTTTGACAAGTAGGTGTCCACATACATTTGGTCATGCAGTGTATATAACTTTCAAAATAAAGAAATAGAGCTGGTATGATGCATTTTGCTGTATTTCTGTATTTTGAAAGTTATATATTTAGAAAACTTGATTGCTGACATGCAAAACATTTTGGGACTCCATTCATATTTCCAAGATGAATGAAGATATCCTAATGCTGTCTGTTTGTGTATGTAGGGCAGACAACTGACTACTTGTATTCCAAATTTGAGCAATATCAGAACTTTCAATATTGGGTTCCATGAACTAGCTAGCTAGCTTGGTAAAACATGGTCGGCAATTAGGCAATATTTTGGCTAGCTATCTAAATTGTACAGCCAGAATTGTTTATATCGATGCGGTTACAATTACCAAACGTTTGGATAAACAAATAATTTATTAAACCGTGATGTATGACAAGATTGGACGTTGCATGCCATTTCAATTGCGTTTGAATTGCTTCGTGTGTCAGCAGTTGCTTGAGATGACGACACATGCAACTTACATCTGCAACATAAACTGCTTCCAAATTGCTTCGTGTGACGCAGGCTTAAGATAACTTAATATACTATTACGTTTTGTCATTTGTGTAATTGCTATGTTAATGTAAGGGACATTAAAAATGGATTAAGACAGAAAGTGGATGTTCTGGACAAGGAGAAAGGTAAGCGCTGTACCCGCAAGACGAGTCTCCGTGGTCTGAGTCCTTTCCTGCGGTATGCCAGGGCTCGGTCCTTCTCCTCCCTGATAAGCGACAGAGAATATGAAATTGCAATGGCTGGAGCAGAAGTAGTATGCAGTATTCATACTAACAGCACTCTCACAGTACTACTCACTTCTCTTCATAAGCCAGGACAAGGCGTGGGTCCAGTATGTGGTCCTCTGGTTCCCAGGTGCTGTACCTGTCAAACAACCACACTCTATAAGCGCTGTTTATGCAGGATCATAATGGCATGATAACCTTGAATAAGGCAAGGAGGTACAATGACAGGAGTTGTTAAAGAACCATAAGGGAACTTTCAATGAATTTATGTATAGAGACTGCTAGCGGTTATACCTTACCTTTAAACACCTGGCAGATGATAAATTGTCAATAGATATCATTACAAATACACCAAATCAAATTACCAGACACTTTTAAATGTCAACCTCTATTGCGCAAGTGAGTCGTTCTGGAATTTGTTATGTTTTCCTCACTTGTCTTGACTCCTGAGGGGTATACTGCGAAGCGGGATAGAAGAGTTAACAAGCTAACTTTGGTCAATTATGAGTTGAACTCCGGATAACTGTTGACACGAAGGTGGCTCACCTTTTAGCCTTCACCTTTAGGTAAATTTATATGGCAACGAATGCTTTAGCTCTAACCTGCTCTTGGGCAGGCTAACTTCACTTCATCCTGAATGAAGTGCTTGAGCTGAGAGTTGAGGACCAATCAAATCAGATTCCCTCCCTATCGCAAAGAGCGCGTCATCGTCCCCTTCGTTCTCTGAAACCATTTAAGGAAGACTGATTAAATATTTTATTAATCAAATCTTATTTTGTGTTAATAATATTCAAATACATATAGTATCTCATTACACATTTAGTATTGACAGGATGCATTTGAAAGTCACACGCAGTATAATATCCGTATGACTTAATACAATCATTTTATCGATAGGTGTGGGGGGAAAAAAGGTGCTTGTGCACACCAAAGACAGCATTAATAATTGTGTAATAAAAGACACCACTTCTAATAGCCTGTTTCCCACCATAGCCTGCTGAATATGCACTATAAGTTATTTCATTTCAGCAAAAATCTAAATGTGGCACAGACTCGCTGATGGATTGCTGTTTCAGCATTTTATCGATGAAGATTTCTGTGTTCGACTAGCCACGTGGGACATGCAAGCACAGTTACAAACCTGGCTGGAGCTAGCGGCAGCTGCAGGATCAAAATGCATGGTCGTAACATGGATGAAGCCTGAGATGGAATGTGAAGCTAAGTGAAGCTGGCTAGCTTTAGAAAATCCTGAGTATATCTAGCTAGCGTCGTAGTATACTCCTCTATTTCCATTGAAAGTGTTGGTAAACAAGGGTACCCTTCAGTTTAAGATGCGTGCGGAATCGGATTAACGCCATTAGCTGGATCTGGACGGACTCTTCACATTCCGAAAATGCACCAATTGGCGTACGGTGGTTGCCAGTTCTCCTGTCAGTGTACTTCCTTGATTAAGGAAATGGGAATTAGGGGTGTTAAATATGAGATGCACTTTAACCAATGATATGAGGTTTTTACTAAGACATCAGAAGCAGAGGGAACATATAGTGCCTACAGAAAGTATTCACACCCCTTGACTTATTCCACATTTTATTGTGTTACAGCCTAAATTCAAAATGGATTAAATATATTTCTTTCTCATCATCTACACACAATGCCCTATAATGACAAAGCGAAAACATGTTGTTAGACATTCGTGCCAATTTTTGAAAATGAAATACAGAAATATCTCATTTGCATTAAGTATTCACACCCCTGAGTCAATACATGGTAGAATCCCCTTTTGCAGCGATTACAGCTGTCAGTCTTTCTGGGTAAGTCTCTAAGAGCTTTCCACACCTGGACTGTGCAGCATTGGACCATTATTCTTTTCAAAAGTCTTCAAGCAACTCCAGTGTAGATTTGGCCTTGTGTTTAATGTTATTGTCCTGCTGAAAGGTGAATTCATCTCCCAGTGTCTGGTGGAAAGTAGACTCAACCAGGTTTTCCTCTAGGATGTCGCCTGTGCTTAGCGCCATTCCTTTTTTTTTTATCCTGAAAAACTCCTCAATCCTTTACAATTACAAGCAGTATATGTGTAGGGTAAAAAGATGAGGTATTCAAACAAAAAATAATGTTCAACACTATTATTGCACACAGAATGAGTTCAAGCAACTTGATAAGCACATTTTTACTCCTGAACTTATTTAGGCATGCCATAACAAAAGGGCTGAATACTTATTGACACAAGATATTTCAGCTTTTCATTTTTAATTAATTTGTAAACATTTCTAAAAAATATATAATTCCACTTTGATATTATGGGGTATTGTGTGTAGGCATGTGACAAAAAGTCTCAATTTAATCCATTTTAAATTCTGGCTGTAACACAACAAAATGTGGAAAAAGTAAAGGGGTGTAAATACTTTCTGAAGGCACTATATATACCCAGATCAGTGAGAGGATGAAACATCAGTCTGCAATGTTTCACACATACATGACTCATACACATTGGTATTGCATTCACTAATGAATAATAAGAGTACTTACTTTGGTGGCCATCCCTGCCACTTCAATAAGTATTCCACATTACCCTAAGAAGCAAAAGAGAAAGGCACATTTAGCAAGAGAGCAAATAACACAATTATTAATATTTGTAAGGTAGTTCAAGGAGCATAAAAAGATGACTGTCGCGTTAAAGGGTTGGTGGAGAGATCTTGGGGTAATTTTCTTTTCAAATGGAGATTGTACTAGATGACGTCAATGTCTCGAACTCTACTATTGTGATGACGTGTTCGCACATGGATGGGTTATATGTAAAGGTTTTTATTTCTTGAACATCAAAGAGATGGAAATAGGTAGTACTATAACATGTAAACAACTCGTATTGCGCAACGTGCTGCACAGCAAAGGTCTCCGCTTTGGACCACCCATTGAAAAAAATACAATGATACGGCGTGCGTGTATATAATACTCAACACATAGAATAAAACATTATTGCATTATAATCTTACATTTTCAAATCAACTTTACCAAAATAAAGCATAAGTAAATGCATTGTAAGAATCACACCATACAAAGCTTTAATATAGGCTCATTATGATTATCATACTATAACAACATAATAGGACTATATTGAATGGATCAAGCGAGGTGTAACATTACGCAGCAGTTTTTTTCCCACGCAGATACCCCAATCCATCTTCCCGTCCTCTGTTCTCCTCTTGTTGGCGTAACTTGCAAATAAACTGCGTAGCTCCCACACATTGTCAGCGCCGACAATCCCACCAGTGATACCAACGATTGAGACCCGATTTTGGTAAACACACCCCCTTTACATTTTACTACTTGAGGTAGTAGTCTATATTCAGAACATACAACATACACAAACCACGGAAAACGAAAAGATTCCACAATCTCTTTATTCAATATTATGTAGCCTATAGGCAACATTATGTGCAGCAAAATCTATTTGAAACTTTTTGCGTGTTAGAATTAGCAGCTATATTCCTTTCACGCAGCAGCATGACAATTTTAATATATTGCGTAAACTACGGAAAGTGCGTAGCAATACTTTTGTGTAATGGCTGATAAAGACTGTAAGAGTACAGGTAGTAAATTGGCTGTTAAAACCATAACACACCAAGGCTAGGTAGCCTACATTTCTATTCGGAAACACGACTACATTACTTACCTTTCTGACTCTCTTCTTGGTTATTGATTCAACTGCAAACACTTGTTCACCTATAGATGACAGTTCCATCGCTCCTAGGCTGCTGGTCGCACGCTCAAAACAAGGAACGCGAAATGTTTCTCGTTCTTTCCAAGAAAAATCCCCCACAAATCCCCAAAATTCACTGCAGCGGCTAAAACAAGCTTTTTGCCTAATCTACAACCCTTTTCTATTCTCGGAGTCTTTATCACTTTCTCACATGCACGTATTACATAGTTGAGCGGTATTTTGGGTTCTCTTTCTGATATCTGCGACACATCACTGCCTGGCGCGTGCTTTTGTCAGGCGCGCTCCCACTGACTCTAGTACGATGCGCCGAGTCCCCAATAATGTACAGAGAAGAAGAGGCTAAGCGAGAGGGTTTACTTCGCCCAAGATCTGACCACGAAGTGAGTAATTTTTTTATGGATGTCAACGAGAGAGTGTCGAATGGTAAAAAAAAAATGCTAATTTGCTACGTGAGGATTATTTGATAGAATATAACTTTCGTAATGGTTAGGTTGTTACGAATGCACTGATATAAGTGCTGCTCTGCTGTTTGTTGCTACTTGGCTACCTGCCAAACTATTCACGTTTTACTTTTAATAAACGTTTAATCAATCTCTGTGTTCAACAAATTTACCAACTTTTTAGTTTTGTCCTCACTCATCTTTTTTCGTTAAACTTTTTCACCCCGGACGTTTATCCCGAGACAGAAGAGTCATTTTCCTGTGCGTTCTAGCTGCCAACTTTACGTTATTTTCCTTTTTTCCATCGCAACTTTTTTCCCTTATTCAACTTTTTCACTCCGGACGCTTTATCTGGACATGGTTCATCAACATCTTCAACAGCCGAAGCTAAGTAGTAACATTAACATGATGTCTTCTAATTGCAGTCGCTGTACTCATAATATACAGGAGAATTCTCGCCTTACGGCGAGAATAGCTGTGCTACAAGCCCAGCTTCAGACGCAATCGTTAGGCAAGGGTAATATCAGTGTAGGAAAGGAAGAAACAGCGTCTGTGCCACCAGTAAGTACAGACAGTAACGTTAGTATAAATCCCCCGCACAGTCCCCGCAGCCGGACAACTTTCTCATGGCTTCTGGAGGGAAATACTGTTGGAATGCTCAACCGGTGTCGCTCATTCAGCCGACAGAAACCTTCAACCGGGTTTTCCCCATTATGTAGCGAGTCGGAGTCTGAGTCTGAGTCTTCTCTAGTCTCTACTCCTCCCGTTACGGGGTCTGAGACTCCGAAGGCTCCCACCATTAGCTCTGACAAATTGAAAACCCTAGTCATTGGCGACTCCATTACCCGCAGTATTAGACTTAAAACGAATCACCCAGCGATCATACACTGTTTACCAGGGGGCAGGGCTACCGACGTTAAGGCTAATCTAAAGATGGTGCTGGCTAAAGCTAAAACTGGCGAGTGTAGAGAGTATAGAGATATTGTTATCCACGTCGGCACCAACGATGTTAGGATGAAACAGTCAGAGGTCACCAAGTGCAACATAGCTTCAGCGTGTAAATCAGCTAGAAAGATGTGTCGGCATCGAGTAATTGTCTCTGGCCCCCTCCCAGTTAGGGGAAGTGATGAGCTCTACAGCAGAGTCTCAGCACTCAATCGCTTGGTTGAAAACTGTTTTCTGCCCCTCCCAAAAGATAACATTTGTGGATAATTGGCCCTCTTTCTGGGACTCACCCACAAACAGGACCAAGCCTGACCTGCTGAGGAGTGACGGACTCCATCCTAGCCGGAGGGGTGCTCTCCTCTTATCTACCAACATAGATAGGGCTCTAACTCCTCTAGCCCCACAGTGAAATAGGGTGCAGGCCAGGCAGCAGGCTGTTAGCCAACCTGCCAGCTTAGTGGAGTCTGCCAATAGCATAGTCAGTGTAGTCAGCTCAGCCATACCCATTGAGACTGTGTCTGTGCCTCGACCTAGGTTGGGCAAAACTAAACATGGTGGTGTTCACCCTAGCAATCTTATTAGGATAAAGACCTCCTCCATTCCTGGGATCGGGAGAGACACTTAAGTGTTTTAGTACTATATCTCTTGACACAATGATGAAAATAATCATGGCCTCTAAACCTTCAAGCTGCATACTGGATCCTATTCCTACTAAACTGCTGAAGGAGCTGCTTCCTGTGCTTGGCCCTCCTATGTTGAACATAATAAACAGCTCTCTATCCACCGGATGTGTACCAAACTCACTAAAAGTGGCAGTGATAAAGCCTCTCTTGAAAAAGCCAAACCTTGACCCGGAAAATATAAAAAACTATCGGCCTATATCGAATCTTCCATTCCTCTCAAAAATTTTAGAAAAAGCTGTTGCGCAGCAACTCACTGCCTTTCTGAAGACAAACAATGTATACGAAATGCTTCAGTCTGGTTTTAGACCCCATCATAGCACTGAGACTGCACTTGTGAAGGTGGTAAATGACCTTTTAATGGCGTCAGACCGAGGCTCTGCATCTGTCCTCGTGCTACTAGACCTTAGTGCTGCCTTTGACACCATCGATCACCACATTCTTTTGGAGAGACTGGAAACCCAAATTGGTCTACACGGACAAGTTCTGGCCTGGTTTAGATCCTACCTGTCGGAAAGATATCAGTTTGTCTCTGTGAATGGTCTGTCCTCCGACAAATCAACTGTACATTTCGGTGTTCCTCAAGGTTCCGTTTTAGGACCACTATTGTTTTCACTATATATTTTACCTCTTGGGGATGTTATTCGAAAACATAATGTTAACTTTCACTGCTATGCGGATGACACACAGCTGTACATTTCAATGAAGCATGGTGAAGCCCCAAAATTGCCCTCGCTAGAAGCCTGTGTTTCAGACATAAGGAAGTGGATGGCTGAAAACTTTTTACTTTTAAACTCGGACAAAACAGAGATGCTTGTTCTAGGTCCCAAGAAACAAAGAGATCTTCTGTTAAATCTGACAATTCATCTTGATGGTTGTAAAGTCGTCTCAAATAAAACTGTGAAGGACCTAGGCGTTACTCTTGACCCTGATCTCTCTTTTGACGAACATATCAAGACTGTTTCAAGGACAGCTTTTTTCCATCTACGTAACATTGCAAAAATCAGAAATTTTCTGTCCAAAATGATGCAGAAAAATTAATCCATGCATTTGTTACTTCTAGGTTAGACTACTGCAATGCTCTATTTTCCGGCTACCGGATAAAGCACTAAATAAACTTCAGTTAGTGCTAAATACGGCTGCTAGAATCCTGACTAGAACCAAGAAATTTGATCATATTACTCCAGTGCTAGCTTCCTACACTGGCTTCCTGTTAAGGCAAGGGCTGATTTCAAGGTTTTACTGTTAACCTATAAAGCGTTACATGGGCTTGCTCCTACCTATCTTTCCGAGTTGGTCCTGCCGTACATACCAATACGTACGCTACGGTCACAAGACGAGGCCTCCTAATTGTCCCTAGAATTTCTAAGCAAACAGCGGGAGGCAGGGCTTTCTCCTATAGATCTCCATTTTTATGGAACAGTCTGCCTACCCATGTGAGAGACGCAGACTCGGTCTCAACCTTTAAGTCTTTACTGAAGACTTATCTCTTCAGTAGGTCATATGATTGAGTGTAGTCTGGCCCAGGAGTGTGAAGGTGAACGGAAAGGCTGGAGCAACGAACAGCCCTTGCTGTCTCTGCCGGGCGGTTCCCCTCTCCACTGGGGTTCTCTGCCTCTAACCCTGTTGCAGGGGCTGAGTCACTGGCCTGCTGGTGCTCTTTCATGCCGTCCCTGGGGGAGTGCGTCACTTGAGTGGGTTGAGTTACTGACGTGATCTTCCTGTCTGGGTTGGCGCCCTCCCCCCTTGGTTTGTGCTGTGGTGGAGACCTCTGTGGGCTATACTCGGCCTTGTCTCAGGATTGTAAGTTGGTGGTTGGGGATATCCCTCTAGTGGTGCGGGGGCTGTGCTTTGGCGGAGTGGGTGGGGTTATATCCTTCCTGTTTGGCCCTGTCCGGGGTTTCTTCGGATGGGGCCACAGTGTCTCCGGACCGCTCCTGTCTCAGCCTCCAGTATTTATGCTGCAGTAGTTTATGTGTCGGGGGGCTGGGGTTAGTTGGTTATACCTGGAGTACTTCTCCTGTCTTATCCAGTGTCCTGTGTGAATTTAAGTATGCTCTCTCTAATTCTCTCGTTCTCTCTTTCTCTCTGAGAACCTGAGCCCTAGGACCATACGTCAGGACTACCGGGCATGATGACACCTTGCTGTCCCCAGTCCGCCTGGCCTTGCTGCTATTCCAGTTTCAACTGTTCTGCCTGCGGCTCACGAAACCCCCTACCTGTCCCAGACCTGCTGTTTTCAACTCTAAATGATCGGCTATGAAAAGCCAACTGAGAGACCTGAGCCCTAGGACCATACGTCGGGACTACCGGCCGTGGTGACTCCTTGCTGTCCCCAGTCCGCCTGGCCTTGCTGCTATTCCAGTTTAAACTGTTCTGCCTGCGGTTATGGAACCCCTACCTGTCCCAGACCTGCTGTTTTAAACTCTAATGATCGGCTATGAAAAGCCAACTGAGATTTATTCCTGATTATTATTTGACCATGCTTGTCACTTATGAACATTTTTGAACATCTTGGCATGGTTCTGTTATAATCTCCACCCGGCACAGCCAGAAGAGGACTGGCCACCCCTCATAGCCTGGTTCCTCTCTAGGTTTCTTCCTAGGTTTTGCCTTTCTAGGGAGTTTTTCCTAGCCACCGTGCTTCTACACCTGCATTACTAGCTGTTTGGGGTTTTAGGCTGGGTTTCTGTACAGCACTTCGAGATATTAGCTGATGTAAGAAGGGCTATATAAAATAAAATTGATTGATTGATTGATTGAAGTGGACTTTCGGCAACTTTGAAAAAACCCGACTTTATATTGGAGTTGTGCCTCTTGTTCACACGCTAGAATGGTCCCACCTGATCTCGCCTCCTCCCGCTGCCTTCCATCTTTGAGGACATGTATTTCCATTGTTAGAGCAGTCACTCGACTATCTTGTCAATTTAATAGATAATCTTCGGCATGCCCAAGTCTTTCACTATTGCAAAACACAGTATTTCAAGAATATGAGTATTATTCTATAAACTCTTAAATGCGTTTTATGGGTTGTTTGCTTTAAATACTAGCGTGGAACATCTGTCCTATTATTGGCATATGACTGTTTTCCATATTGTTAAAAATAAGTATGGTATATAGGTTTTAAAGTGATTGTTCACTCTAAAATCAAAGTTTGGCTGATGTTTCCAGGATAATTATCTAATGTCAAAATAATTCCAGGTCCCATGTGATGCAAGGCTATCTGTTATCAAGCTGCATGCCTCTATCCCGATTTAATAGGAAAGATAGGCACCATCTGATTTAATAATTTTAGTACCTATTTTATATCTGTATTCCTATGGGATTGAGGCATAAACTGTAACTTGATCTACACAACAGATGGCATAAAACATAGGCTCATCTCGACATTGAACCAACAGCGAACTCGCTTTAATCTCTTAAAAAATTGAGGATCTGATATCCAGGAGGTGTCTGTGTACCTATTTGTGTGATGGTTAGGAAATATATAAATAGTTTATTGCAAGAGTCTGGGACTGGGACAGTGCAGTTTTATGTAACAGTTGAAAGGACAGGAAAGATCAGAATCTGAATTGGAAATTAAAGCCTTCTGCTGTTTAGTTGGGGAATGTCTACACCTCCAGCTGTGTGCAAAACTGGTTCCAAATATGGCAATCCGGCCATTAATTACACAGCAAGGGGCTTCTAAAATAGCTAAAAGAAGACATATTTCTTCTACAAAAACCAAACAAGATAAGTCCAACATTGGTAAAACGACAATGGTTTCTAAAGGAAATAGGATTATGTTTTTCAACCAAAATATGTAGAGCCTCATTAATTAATAACACAATTTGCTTACACAGACTTGCCCCAACCACACTCTTATCGTAGGGTAATTTGATAGAATGGTTATTTAATTTCTCCATGTATAACACACAGTGGCGAACCGTCATTCAGGGCAGGTGGGGCGTTTTGAGCCCCACCTGTTTTTTTGTGTGTGCCTGTTTTGCATGTTATTTTGGCATTAATACATGACACATATCAGTTTGCAAACAAAGTAAAAAAAATTGAGTTAATAAAGCTGCATACAAACATGGTCTCTTTTTTGCTTTCTTGAGTAAGGCAGCTCCAAAATGCAGGTGTTTCAGCCTAGGTCAGTGTTTTCTGTGGTGGTGGGGCAGCCAGCGGAAAATATGGTTGGTAATGTTCTCTAGTTGTGCCGTGATTGGCTCAGTGTTCTGTCACTCATGAGGACACTACGTCACCGCAAAATCTATGGGGAGAGCTCGACAATTCAAGCCCCTTGGGTGCTGCCATAGAGTTACATTAGAAGTGCCCATCCAAGAAGGCTCAAGGTCATTGGCCACAGACAAAATGACGTCAAATCACGTTATATCTACAGTAGCTTTAATTGGACTGATAATGTCTACATCATATTTCAAAATCTTAGCTAGCAAGCTAGCAGTCATCATCATGAATCAAGTCGACAATCTACTGGCAAATCCTTTTAAATCCTTGTCATATGAAGAGAAATTATAGATAAAACGTATCGGTGCTCATCGGCCATTGGACATAAACATTACACAACAAGTTGGAAATCGCAAATTCAACAATGAGTTGTTTGGATGGAATCAGTGGCTAACTGCAAGCATTGCAAAGCAATCACTAGCCTGCTATTCAGTGGAGTGGATGTGTGGTCCAAGTCTGGGTTTAAGGGTCTCTTTTCCAAGCTTAAAATAATAAACATTCAACATTGGCCATGCTGTCAATCCAGCATGACTTCTGCCTCTTCCAAAACAACTGGAAACTCGGAACTGGGAAATCTCAGACTTCATTGAGTTCAAGGCAACTGGGAACTCTGAAAAAAATGAGCTCCGATTGGGAAAATACATTTTGAACGGTCATCCAAATCGGAATTCCAAGTCGGGAACTCGGGCCTCTTTCTAGAGCTCCGCCCTAAAGATCACTAACGTCATGATTTGACCTTGTTTTTTTCAGAGTTCCCAATTGTCTTGAAAGCACCATACATCCAGAGAATGCCAGACTTTGATGACAAAGTTTGATGACAAAATTTGCCCACGAAGGACCGCCGCGCCACCTTCCTATTCAAGTGAGCACAGCACAACAAGGTGAGATTTTTTTAAATTGTATGCTGCTGCATAAATTATGTAATATGGCAGGGAGATATGTATACTGTAGCTAAGAAAGTAAAACTAAGTGTATGTTGTGCAGTAAGCTGTTAGTAGCCCATGTGACTCACCCTAATAATCTGGTCGCTTTTCCCCTCATAATTTAACCTACTGTTCTGACTTGGTGGTGCACGTGTAGCCTATAGCCTGTTTTAGAGAAATATCATCATCTAATATTGTAAGAGCTTTCATTGTCTGCTTATATGCCCCCTTTATATGCTTATACAGTGGCTTGCGAAAGTATTCACCCCCCTTGGCATTTTTACTATTTTGTTGCCATTTAAATGACAGGTTGTAATGCAAGGCACTGTACACTGACACCCCAACATACACACACTACATTCACCCACACACACAGAACATGCGCACACATGCATACTGACGCCACACACACACACACACACACACACACACTGCTACTACTGTCTTATCTATCCTTTTACCTAGTCACTTTACCTCTACCTATATCTACAGTATATACAGTGCCCTCCACTATTATTGGCACCCCTGTTTAAGATGTGGTCGAGGACTTCCAAAAATTATCCTTTTTTTTTAAACAACATAGAACCCAAATGCAAAAAAAGAGAAAAATCCAACCTTTTATTTAAGTACATTACTTTGGTGGTAAAAAAAAAAATCACACCTTTAGAAAAAAAAAAACTTGAAATCATGTGTCCCACAATTATTGGCACCCCTAACAATTCCGCTGAAAATTTTAATTGATTTTTTTAAAAATATATTTTTCTGTAGTTGCTAAAGTTGGTCAGGGTATCTAGGAACGTTTAATTAGTAATTCATGACTTCCTGTTTCCCTGGGGTATAAATATGACGTGACACATAGGCCTAATTCTCTTACCCATTTGTCAACATGGCAAAGACAAGAGAACACACCATTCAAGTAAGGCAGATTTGTGTCGACCTTCATAAGTCAGGCAATGGCTACAAGAAAATAGCCACTCGCCTTAACTTGCCCGTATCTACAGTCAGAGGAATCATTAAGAAGTTTAAAACAACTGGAACAGTGACAAACAAGGCTGGAAGAGGTCCCAAGTTTATCTTGCCACAACGCACAGTGAGGAGGATGGTAAGAGAAGTAAAAAAAAGTCCTAAGCTCACTGTCACAGAATTGCATCAAAGAGTGGCATCTTGGGGTCACAAAGTCTCCAAAACAACCATCAGACACTCTCTACATGCCAACAAGCTGTTTGGGAGGCATGCAAGGAAAAAGCCTTTTCTCACTAACACTCACAAACGTAAACGTCTGGAGTTTGCTAAGTGGCACTGGGACTTCAACTGGGATCGTGTGCTTTGGTCAGATGAGACTAAGATTTAGCTTTTTGGCAACAAACACTCTAAGTGGGTCTGGCGTAAAACAAAAGATGAGTATGCCGAAAAGCACCTCATGCCCACCGTGAAGTATGGTGGAGGATCTGTGATGCTGTGGGCCTGTTTCTCTTCCAAAGGCCCTGGGAACCTTGTTAGGGTGCATGGCATTATGAACGCTTTGAACTACCAGGACATTTTAAATAAAAACCTGATGGCCTCTGCCAGAAAGCTGAAGATGGGTCGTCATTGGGTCTTTCAGCAGGATAATGATCCAATACATGTGGCAAAATCTACACAAAAATGGTTCAGCAGTCACAAACTCAAGGTCCTCCCATGGCCATCTCAGTCCCCAGACCTCAACCCAATCGAAAACCTGTGGGGCGAGCTAAAGAGGAGAGTGCATAAGAGAGGACCCAGGACACTGGATGATCTAGAAAGATTGTGCAAAGAAGAATGGTCAAAGATCCCTCTCTCTGTGTTCTCCAATCTTGTGAAATGTTATAGGAGGAGATTAAGTGCTGTCTTGTTGGCAAAAGGGGGTTGTACAAAGTATTAACATCAGGGGTGCCAATAATTGTGGGACACATGATTTCAAGTTTTTTTTTTCTAAATGTGTGATTTTTTTTTTTTACACCAAAGTAATGTACTTAAATAAAAGGTTGGATTTTTCTCATTTTTTGCATTTGGATTCTATGTTGTTTAAAAAAAAAGGAGAATTTTTGGAAGTCCTCGACCACATCTTAAACAGGGGTGCCAATAATTGTGGAGGGCACTGTAGCTACCTCAATTACCTCGTACCCCTGCACATGAACTCGGTAGTGGTACTCCCTGTATATAGCCATGTTATTTTTTACTTGTTATTGTTATTCATTATTCACTGTATATTTATTCCTTGTGTCACTATTTCTATTTATTATTTAATTTTTTATCTTTAACTCTGCATTGTTGGAAAAGGACCCGTAAGTAAGCATTTCACTGTTAGTCTAAACCTGTTGTTTATGAAGCATGTGACAAATACAATTCCTTTTTTTTTTTTTTTTACTCTATTGGGGAAGCCCCAAGCTATATTCCACGTTTGTCCCAGGCTTTGCCCCATTGTTGAAACGCCTACATCCCCCTCCCACAGCCTCCTCTCTGCACCTGGGTCTCTTGCATAATCGACAATCTCCAGATGTCATGGTAACTGTTTCCAAGGTGACCAATGAAAAGCAAAAGGAGGTGTTGGTAGATCAACCTCTCTACTTTAACCTTTGACCTTTGCTAGAGCATAACAAACCTCCAGTTCGATACTGTGGCGATACTACTGTTTTTATCGTTCCAAAATTGATAATACATGATACATTGATTGTTGCGTTGATTGCTCTACTGGACTGAACATGTAAATGAAAACAGGCAGGACACACATATGCATGACTCATGCAAGCACAAGCGAATGTGTGCAAACACAGTGCTATATTCGCACCCCTATGAAAATAGTATCTTGTAAATTAAAATGTTCCTTTTGTGATATAGTATGACACTGATATACAGCATTGTTCAATCACAGGTTCCAATATGACTTATGGGCTGTGGGCAGTCTCTTTTCTAGAGTGAGTAAATTTACATCGCAAATCCTTAAGTGGTCTACACAGTCTACGCAAACAGAGCCGATGGAGGTCCGTTTGCGTCGCTCTCTAAGTAGTTCTACGTACATTTATGTGACATACATTTTGGAACGCGATGCAAACGGACCTCCGTCGGCTCCGTTTGCGTAGACTGTGTAGAGCCCTACAGTGGGTATCATAAGTATTCAACCTCCTTGTTTTTTCAGTTTGTTGCGTTACAAATTGTGATTGAAATATATTGAATTGTGTGATTTTTTTTTCATTGATCTACACAAAATACTTGATAATGTCAAAGTGAAAAGAAAATTTAAATGTATAAATTAGTTCAGGAGTAAAATGTACATGGACTCACTCTGTGTGAAATAATAGGGATTTACATTATTTTTCCTGACTACCCCTTCCCCTGTCCGCCATACATACAACATCTGTAAGGTCCCTCAGTCAAGTATTGAATTTCAAGTATAGATTCAACTACAAAGACCAGGGAGCTTTTCGAAAGCCACATAAAGAAGGGCAGTGATTGGTAGATGGGTAACAACAATAAATCAGACATTGAATGTCTCTTTAAGCATGGTCAAGTTAATAATTATGCTGTGGATTATATTTTAAACCACCCAGATACAGTCGTCCTTCTGAACTGAGCTGCAGGACAGTAAGGGAACTGCTCAGGGATGTCACCATTAGGCCATTGGTAATTTTAAAACAGCTACAGAGTTCAATGGCTGTGATGGGAGACAATTGTGGATGGATCAACAACATTGTAGTGACTCCACAATAATGACCTAAATGACAGATTGAAAAGAATAATACAAATATACAGAATACAAATATTCCAAAACATGCGTCCTGTAAGCATTGCTAAAGTAATACTGAAAAAAATGACGGCAAATGAATACACTTTTTGGCCTAAATGCAAAGCCTTATGTTCAAGGCAAATCCAACACATCACTGAGTAACTGCCTCTTTATTTCCAAGCATGGTGGTGGCTGCATCATGGTATAGGTATGCTTGACATAGGCAAATAATAGCTAGTTCGCTACAACAAGACTGGGGAGATTTTTCAGGATAAAAACAAACAGTGTGGAGCTAAGCACAGGCAAAATCCTAGAGGAAAACATGCTTCAGTCTCCTTTACACCAGACACTGGGAGAGGAATTCACCTTTCAACAGGACAATAACCTAAAACACAAGGCCAAATCTACACTAGAGTTGCTTACCAATATTCCTGAGTGGGCAAGTTACAGTTTTGACATAAATCTGTTTGAAAATCCATGGCAACACTTGAAAATTGTTGTCTAGCCATGACCCCCAACACCTTGACAGAGCTTGAAGAATTCTGAAAATAATGGGCAAATATTGCACAATTCAGGTGTGCAAAGCTCTTAGAGACTTACCTAATAAAACACAGCTGTAATCGCAGCCAAATGTGTTTCTAACATGTATTTACTCAGGGGGTGAATACTTATCTAATCAAGATACAGTATACTAGTGTTTTATTTTTCATTAATCTAAAAATAAAATTGATTTTTCTTCCACTTTGACATTACAGAGTATTTTGTGTAGATCGTTGACAAAAAATTACAATTAAATCCATTTTAATTCCATTTTGTAACACAATAAAATGTGAAGAAATCCAAGGGGGGTGAATACTTATGAAAGGCACTGTATGTGACAACAACCTTCAGAGACTTAGTTAGTGAGTAAACCTGTGGGTGAACAAAGTGGGAGTGAACTACAAGCTCCTGATGGATCCATATCCGAATATGTTGAGGGTTTTGTAATGCCAACCAAAAGTATACTAATGTAAAAAGGGTTGTATATGAGACATTTGTTAGAACCCTTAACTCACCTGTCAAAATCTTGTGAAGTCTCGAATTACAATCCATGTTGGTTTTTCTGTTCAATTCCATGATTGATGGTCACAACACCGCAATCACTATGCCCTTCGATCTGAAGCTTGAAGACTCAAGTGCAATGATAATACACACAGAAATATGGGTGTATTGTATTTACTTGCTTTAGACTTGGAGGAGGAAAATCACATTACCCCCAACTATGGGGACGAATGAAGATGCTGATGCACTTTCACCTCATAATAGCTGGCCCATTACTAAAAGCTGCCTTGGTTTTGGTTGGGGCAAGTCTTACATGTTGATGGTGTCTGAAGATAGGGCTAAACCTTCGTGGTGACTTTGTCACAAGTGTAGAAAGGTACGATGTTGTTCAAGTAAACAAACAGGCTAAAAACAGCAATATGAGATTCAGCACCATGGACAGCGGCATAATAGGAAATCCGAATTTCTGCACCTGGACAGTGGAAAGCGACTGTCCTGCGCAATGGTCACTCCCCAGTTCACACTGCTGGGTGAATCCCATTTAATAGGAAGGCGGCCTATCCTAGGCTAGAAAGGCTTTTGATAATGTTCAGATGCGAGGAGCTGTATCTGGGGATTTGATAGAGAATATCATGCCAATGGTTTTTATAACAGAGAAATTCTACCACAGAACCTCTACAGTGCTATGTGGACGCATGGAGGCGCTGATGCACTGCCATGCCCATGAGATGACAATCCATGATTATATGGTTTAGCTGCACCTGCAATGAGGGACAACTGTCTCTGGCAGCCAGTGTACTTGTAGGTTATAATCAGACATCTAAATATCTAACGTCATAGTTCAGGTAATTTAGCTGATAATATAATCTCGTGACATTTTTCAGTAGACAGCAACGTTGCAAAGCCATCTAATCAGCAGTCAGTAGAAAGGCAAGTTAACCGCAAGATAGCTAACGTTACTGTTAGCTTAGCTAGCTAACATAAACAAACAAACATTTTGGGGTATTTTGCGGTTTAACGAAATGGATAAAAATGACACAACAACATACAGTGTACAACTGTATATATACGACCTGTCAAGAGGAATGGCTCGCAATCTCAGCCCCATCATGTTAGGTAAGTGAAGCGCAGTCTCGACATCTTCCCCAGATAATGAGGCTGTGTAGCTAGCTAGCTGCCGGTTGAGATTGATTGAGCACGTCGGCAGGCCTTTGATCCAGCTGATGGCTAGCTAGTTACCTGGCTAACATTACTCTTGCAATTAATTCGTTTTTTTAAACTATCGTTAACTTTCTAACTAGTTCGCTACAACTTGTCAATTGAAGTAGGTTTGAGCTTGGTTTATATAGTATAGCCTAGCTATTCAAAGGCTTATTCTTCAGAATTTCAGCTCAACAATATTGCAACGTTTACGTTAGCTAAAATGCTAGCTAGCTACACAAGACAAGAGGTGTGTGCGAGCTTAATTGACATACATGCACATCAGCAGCATCAAGCCTCCGTCCCACATATATATTTTAATGTGTTACAGGAAAACAACTTGATGGCATTTGGTAAGAATTCTCCCACCTATAATTTTGTGACAATACAATTAATCCACACATCAAGCTAATATCATTAAGAACACCAATAAGCTATTGTCTTTGCTGTCACTCTGCAATTATTCAAATGATTATTTTCATGTCCAACATCTAAGTCATATTGTAACCATCCACTCCTGTACACTCATTCCTGTGTTTCAATTCTCAAAGGCACTCAGCCATTGTGGTTTATGGAGACGAGTTCTACTTTGGAGGAGTGGGTATTTCCAGCTGCTCACCGGTAAGCCTAAAATGATGTATTGGCTAATATCCTCCTAATATTTGCTAAGACCTACTTCAGTGTGCCCCTACTCTTTATCATAGGTTTACACTAGCTGACAGTAAGACTAGGCCTATATTGGTATGACCTTCAAAGAGGAGGGAAGTTAAACGCATAGGATAAGCAGGGACGTTTTGGGGGTTGGTGTTTTGTAGGATAATATGGACTTTATGTGTTTTAGGGGGGAACAATGCTTGGTTCCCCAGACACTGTGGTGGAATTGGGAAACACAGAGGTGACAGAGGAGATCTTCATGGACTACCTGTCCTCGCTAGGAGAGAACACATACAGGTGTGTGTGTGTGTCACAAAAAAAGTGTTGTTTTTGGGTAACTCACATCATCCACCACCACCTTGGTGGACGCATGATCCATGAACACAACATAGCAGTGATACAGTTGAAGTTGGAAGTTTACATACACTTAGGTTGGAGACATTAAAACTTGTTTTTCAACCACTCCACAAATTTCTTGTTAACAAACTATAGTTTTGGCAAGTCGGTTAGGACATCTACTTTGTGCATGACACAAGTAATTTTTCCAACAATTGTTTACAGACAGATTATTTCACTTATAATTCACTGTATCACAATTCCAGTGGGTCAGAAGTTTACATACACTAAGTTGACTGTGCCTTTAAACAGCTTGGAAAATTCCAGAAAATGATGTCATGGCTTTAGAAGCTTCTGATAGGCTAATTGACATCATTTGAGTAAATTGAAGGTGTACCTGTGGATGTATTTCAAGGCCTACCTTCAAACTCAGTGCCTCTTTGCTTGACATCATGGGAAAATCTAAATAAATCAGCCAAGACCTCAGAAAATGTTTTGTTGACCTCCACAAGTCTGGTTCATCCTTGGGAGCAATTTCCAAATGTCTGAAGGTACCACGTTCATCTGTACAAACAATAGTACGCAAGTATAAACACCATGGGACCACGCAGCCGTCATACCGCTCAGGAAGGAGACGCGTTCTGTCTCCTAGAGATTAACGTACTTTGGTGCGGAAAGTGCAAATCAATCCCAGAACAACAGCAAAGGACCTTGTGAAGATGCTGGAGGAAACAGGTACAAAAGTATCTATATCCACAGTAAAACAAGTCCTATATCGACATAACCTGAAAGGCTGCTCAGCAAGGAAGAAACCACTGCTCCAAAACTGCCATAAAAAAGCCAGACTACGGTTTGCAACTGCACATGGGGACAAAGATCGTACTTTTTGGAGAAATGTCCTCTGGTCTGATGAAACAAAAATAGAACTGTTTGGCCATAATGACCATCGTTATGTTTGGAGGAAAAGGGGGTACTTGCAGGCCGAAGAACACCATCCCAACCGTGAAGCATGGGGGTGGCAGCATCATGCTGTGGGGGTTCTTTGCTGCAGGAGGGACTGGTGCACTTCACAAAATAGATGGCATCATGAGGAAGGAAAATTATGTGGATATATTGAAGCAACATCTCAAGACATCAGTCAGGAAGTTAAAGCTTGGTCGCAAATGGGTCTTCCAAATGGACAATGACGCCAAGCATACTTCCAAAGTTGTGGCAAAATGGCTTAAGGACAATATAGAAAATATGTGGACAGAACTGAACAAGCGTGTGCGAGCAAGGAGGCCTACAAACCTGACTCAGTTACACCAGCTCTGTCAGGAGGAATGGGCCAAAATTCACCCAACTTATTGTGGGAAGCTTGTGGAAGGCTACCCGAAACGTTTGACCCAAGTTAAACAATTTAAAGGCAATGCTACCAAATACTAATCACTGGAAATGTGATGAAAGAAATAAAAGCTGATTATTCAGACATTTCACATTCTTAAAATAAAGTGGTGATCCTAACTGATTTAAGACATGGAATTTTTACTAGGAATAAATGTCAGGAATTGTGAAAGACTGAGTTAAATGTATTTGGCCAGGGTGTATGCAAACTTCCGACTTCAACTGTAGCTGATTTTAGATCTGAGATTTCTTTCTGTTCTTGTTCTTCCATAGAGGCGACAAGTACAGGTTGTTTGAGCACAACTGTAACACCTTCACTAATGAGGTGGCCCAGTTCTTAACAGGCCGGAAGATCCCTTCTTACATCACAGACCTGCCCTCCGAAGTGCTCTCCACGTGAGTATACATACTTACTAGCTGAGCGACAGATACTAGTAATGCAGTACTGACTTGTGTACCTCTCTGACCCTGTACCCTGTTCCTCTCTCTAACCATTTAGACCCTTTGGTCAGATACTCCGGCCTATACTGGACTCCATCCACATCGCTCCTCCTGGGGGGAACGTGATCAATGGTCGCCACAGCTAAACTGCCTGAACTGCACACAGTAATATTTAGATATGTTCTAATTTACATTTTCAACATGTAGGTGGTTATTGAAGAAACATGGAGGGTAAATCTCAGTGAGTCTAGTCAGTCAAACTGCTTTTGTACTGCATATGCTTGGTATTAGTATGATTGTTTTATAACTCCCCACCAGCAATGCTCTCGCCTTTTGTATATTTAAAAAATATCAATTTAGTTTCCAGTTTTTGTTTACGGAACTTCCTTATTGCCTCTAATGGTATGATCCTGATCTGAGAGAAAGCTGCAAAACATTAACTTTCTCACAAATCCTACAATATCATCAATATGATTTATAAGAAGGTTAGCATGTATCTCAAGTCAGGGTTTCAGCATGACTTCCAATGGACTACTCCACCTTCCACCAGATGGTGTGTGCTATATACACCTCTGTGCCTTCACCTCTCACACCTTGGTGTTAATGATGCTGATAGTGTGATATGAAGGATTAATGCTGAAGTGCACAAAATCTGCATTAGTCCTCTGGATGAAGAAACAGACCATGCGTATCTTGTGTGTGTTTGAAATAATCTCAAATGTAATTTATTATGAAAAAGTTTGTAAAAATGTGTGTTGGGGTCAAATTATACTTACAGTGAGGGAAATAACTATTTGATCCCCTGCTGATTTTGTATGTTCGCCCACTGACAAAGAAATGATCAGTCTATAATTTGAATGGTAGGTTTATTTGAACAGTGAGAGACAGAATAACAACAAATAAAATAAAATAAAACGCATGTCAAAAATGTTATAAATGTATTTGCATTTTAATGAGGGAAATAAGTATTTGACCCCTCTGCAAAACATGACTTAGTACTTGGTGGCAAAACCCTTGTTGGCAATCACAGAGGTCAGACGTTTCTTGTAGTTGGCCACCAGGTTTGCACACATCTCAAGAGGGATTTTGTCCCACTCCTCTTTGCAGATCTTCTCCAAGTCATTAAGGTTTCGAGCCTGACGTTTGTCAACTCGAACCTTCAGCTCTCTCCACAGATTTTCTATGGGATTAAGGTCTGGAGACTGGCTAGGCCACTCCAGGACCTTAATGTGCTTCTTCTTGAGCCACTCCTTTGTTGACTTGGCCGTGTGTTTTGGGTCATTGTCATGCTGGAATACCCATCCACGACCCATTTTCAATGCCCTGGCTGAGGGAAGGAGGTTCTCACCCAAGATTTGACGGTACATGGCCCCGTCCATCGTCCCTTTGATGCGGTGAAGTTGTCCTGTCCCCTTAGCAGAAAAACACCCCGAAAGCATAATGTTTCCACCTCCATGTTTGATGGTGGGGATGTTGTTCTTGGGGTCATAGGCAGCATTCCTCCTCCTCCAAACACGGCGAGTTGAGTTGATGCCAAAGAGCTCCATTTTGGTCTCATCTGACCACAACACTTTCACCCAGTTCTCCTCTGAATCATTCAGATGTTAATTGGCAAACTTCAGACGGGCATGTATATGTGCTTTCTTGAGCAGGGGGACCTTGCGGGCGTTGCAGGATTTCAGTCCTTCACGGCGTAGTGTGTTACCAATTGTTTTCTTGGTGACTATGGTCCCAGCTGCCTTGAGATCATTGACAAGATCCTCCTGTGTAGTTCTGGGCTGATTCCTCACCGTTCTCATGATCATTGCAACTCCACGAGGTGAGATCTTGCATGGAGCCCCAGGCCGAGGGAGATTGACAGTTCTTTTGTGTATCTTCCATTTGCGAATAATTGCACCAAATGTTGTCACCTTCTCACCAAGCTGCTTGGCGATGGTCTTGTAGCCCATTCCAGCCTTGTGTAGGTCTACAATCTTGTCCCTGACATCCTTGGAGAGCTCTTTGGTCTTGGCCATGGTGGAGAGTTTGGAATCTGATTGATTGATTGATTGCTTCTGTGGACAGGTGTCTTTTATACGGGTAACAAGCTGAGATTAGGAGCACTCCCTTTAAGAGTTTGCTCCTAATCTCAGCTCGTTACCTGTATAAAAGACATCTGTGAGCCAGAAATCTTTCTGATTGAGAGGGGGTGAAATACTTATTTCCCTAATTAAAATGCAAATCAATTTATAACATTTTTGACATGTGTTTTTCTGGATTTTTTTGTTGTTATTCTGTCTCTCACTGTTCAAATAAACCTACCATTAAAATTATAGACTGATCATTTCTTTGTCAGTGGGCAAACGTACAAAATCAGCAGGGGATCAAATACTTTTTTCCCTCACTGTATTCTTGTATAATTTTCATTGGGCCATCAGTGGGGGCAATAACTCTTCACATATCTATACTTATTAGACTAGGCAACAAACGTGTAAGAGTAGTAAAGTCCTCTTATTAAATGCACACATTCACTGTAACTCCTAGCATAGGATCATTCAGTAGGACAGTACAGTAAACTGTATGTTCTGTAAAAGACAGAGCACCTCTGGTATCGCATCAGACAGGTAATCACAGCATAGCATATCTCCAATGCGATGGTGACACTATCTCTTCATACAAAATAATGACCACCAATAGGTGCTTGTGTGTTTTAGTGAAAGAGACAAAGCCCTTCACCTTGGTATGTTGCTCACGTAACCACCTTCTACAATCAACCTGACCAATGAAATGTATTGTACACCTCATCCTTATTTGTAGTTTTATTTATTTCAGGATCAGTTGCTGGCTGCTAAATGTAATGATGCATTTCAGTAGATATTTATGAATACTATATTAGTTATATATGGTTATTTATGTATGGATAATATTGTTTTTGCACATTGCTTGCTTGTTTTGTAATTGTATCTATAAATAAAGCCATTCACTGCAAATTTTACTCTGTGCGCAGTTCTGAGAAAGTGTCTGTGTTACCTTTCCAGTGTTAGGCATGCAAAGTATTGGTCCCTCAAGCTGGATTTGAAACATGTTTTTGCTCCATTAAAGGAACTACAGTTCATTAGATAGTCTCCATATTCATATCTATCTAAAGCACAATTTTAGACTGACTTCTTCCTGTTTTGATGTTGCCGTTCGCACGGCTGTTGTCAGCAGGACCAACCCCATCACTAGTAATCATGTGAAGGATAAATTGTCCAAACAAACTTCAGTGTACTTGCAGTGACCTTGACTGAAACATCATTTGCTCAGACTACTTTCACAGTGTGTTAGAGGACAAAGTCTTCAGTCATACTTTTTGCATGATTGTTATGTTTGTGTCATAACTTAGTAGTTGTTCTGTTGTCATGGCCCTGTCTCTGTGTTAGTGCAAACTTTATATGAAAGTACAGCTGCCAACAAGATTGCGTTTATATCTGCTTCTTATCTGAACCTAGAAATGCTACGTTTGCATAAGTACATGTAGGTGTTGCTAGTTAATATTCTGTGCGGTAATAATTCATAAAAAATAAGTATTCAAAATTAAAACCTCAAGTCATTTGAGTTTGCAGATTGCCCTAATACATCCAGGATTAATTAACTCAAACCCAAGGTCAGGATTTTAATTGAACGTAACACATACACACACACACACACACACACACACACACCACTCCTAAAATACTGCTTGTTCCTGCAGCTATGAATTTCACATTGAAGGATTAAAAAAACGGATCAAATTACAGTGTTGCGCAATACTACAGTACAGTACAGCAAACTATAGCATTGCATGGCACTCTTTCCTGTAATACTTTGAAATTATTAACATTTTAATTGGCAAAGCCCAAGCACACAACCACGCAAGTGCTCCACCATGTAGCAATCACATTTTGTTTGATGTAATGTTTATACTGTCCAATCAAGCTTGTTCAAACATCTCTTCATCTATCTTAGGTGTCAGTTTGCATGACTGCCAATTTTGTCACTCCGTCCTCTCTCCAACATCGAGGGATTTCCGTCTGGTTGCCCTTCTCCCTTCTCCCTTCTTCCCTTCTTCACCGGTTCTCTTGCAATGGCAAGGGGCCATGACATTCTCATCACATCATGTTTTTACAGCAACATTGACATTTCTTATGTAATGAAACGCTCTATATAAAATACATAAACAGTATTATTATTATTACCCATTTGTGTCCTCTCAAATCCAACATTCAATTTACACTTTGTTCGTCTCAATGTGTGAGAGTTACATTTACTCTCAAAGAAATGTAGCTTTTATCATGACAAAACAAATGCTAATTGTTTAAAGAGGAAGAACCTTGATTCTCCACTTCCTCTCTCTAACTTTCCACCTCAGGAAGCGCCTAGCTGTCAGGGTCACCATATGGGAGATCCCATGAGAAACAGACCTGCCTAACCTCAGAGTCTGAGTCACGGCAGATACTGTAAACTGCCATGCACCTGCATACATACATAAATATAGGCATATTGGTCCTCTCCTCCTTCTGGTGGGTCCGTCACTGAGCCATTTTCTGAAATGCCCTTGGGTTGTCCCATCTGATGTTTGTGCATGTATATGAGAGTGAATTAATGCTCTTTAATGGGAGCTCTGTGCAACCTCGCTGATGCCTTTAATAGTTTTGTTCATCAGATCATAAACGTTCTACCCTCTTGCAACTACCTGCCAGTATAAATACTGTACAATGACTATAATGGCTTGCTGCACAGTGCGCACATATACCCATGCACGAATGTATGCACACATATACTAGCACTTTGAGATTTGTGCTGTTACTCTTTTTTTCTTGGACAACATCCTGCTCTGAGGACACAATTGGAAAGCATTGCATCAAAATGATTCAGGAAATTGCCTTATTTCTTTGCCCCATCCGCACTTACAGTACACAGGCTCGTTCCACCAATTAGGTGCCTATTGTCATAAAGAGCACATGTTCAACTTAATGAAAAACAAGTTTTCCCATCACAAGAGGTTTAAATAAGAAAAATACTATAGTAAGTGCCTATTAAGTGCCAAGTAAAGTAACAGGATTGACCGTAACAGTGTTGTGTGTGATTTCATCTTAAATCAGCCATAAATACTCTTGTGACAGGGGGAATGGAAGCTTGTTGTGTATAACAAGGAGGGGCAATTGACAAAAATGATAATTGTGAAAACATTTCTAGCCTGTCTATCTAACAACAGTAACAGGGTAACAGGGTTGTCGTGTTATGCTCGTTTCCCACCACAAAACACAAGAAAATGCCCCCAAAAAGTAGAACCAGCTCACCTGCTTTTACACTATGATTTGACTATTAGATGTTCAATGTTTCTTCAGAAACAATGATTTAAAAAGCAATAGTTTCACCATTTTAAAACAAGAGGGTTGACCTTTAATAGTTTCACCATATTAAAACAACAGTGATTACCTTAAAATGAGGGAAAGATTATTCTTTAAACCAAAAATTGGAAACATTAATCATAAGAAATAAATAATAATCTTCAGAAATGACTTTATCAAATGCTGACTTTTGGCACTTTAGCAAGTCTTTATTCATTTCTTTTTATTATTATTGAAGTTTCCATGTGGTCTAAATTAACAGGCTTTTAAAATGCAATATTGGTGCACAATTTCTACTTAAAATATCAAAGGGATGCAAAAGTCACTTATTTCGTGGAACGACCCGACAGCAGTGGGCAGATCGATCTACAGCTATCTGCTTTGGCCGCTATCGCAATAACATAGAGCTCAACTCTGTACGGCATGCCGAGTCCAGAGAGGTTATATACTATATCGACAAAATGGAAGGCTCATGGTACTTCACATGGAAAGTGCTGTCGATGCCTCTGTTCATGTCCCACAGAGCTGAAAGGCAGTCCAATAGGTTCTGTGAGGCAGTGGTTCCCCCCAAAAAATTTAAGGAACTCAGTCCAGCTTTCAACTTACTCTTGAAAGTTGTAATAGTAGAATGCACAACGTGCAATTTCGAAATTGGGTAGTGCATCATCAATTTTCCTCTTGTCATGTCAGTCATTGCATACCTTACAGAGTTATTTATAAGTTGTCAGAAATGTCCAGATCAACTAGCCCATGTCATCTAACGTTTTTTTAGCTAGGTTTTTTAGCCCATAGATTTTGTAGTAATGTTCCCCAGTGCTGGAGGGGGGCCTGGGTGAAAAAGTTTGGGAACCCTCACTGAACAAGAAACATTACACAATTAATTAACTCTCTCTCTCTCTCTCTCTCTCTCTCTCTCTCTCTCTCTCTCTCTCTCTCTCTCTCTCTCTCTCTCTCTCTCTCTCTCTCTCTCTCTCTCTCTCTCTCTCTCTCTCTCTCTCTCTCTCTCTCTCTCTCTCTCTCTCTCTCTCTCTCTCTCTCTCTCTCTCTCTCTCTCTCTCTCTGTCTCTCTCTCTCTCTCTCTCTGAATTAATGTTCAGAAGGTATATGCTTAATGGTGATGGGACTAACACACCAGCCTGTGTTTGTTTGTGTATGTAAATGAATGAGTGTGTGGCATTTCCCCCTTGTTGCCTTGGCTAAAACCCTAGTCTTGAAAACCCGACTCTAGGCAACACAGTGACTAGGGTCTGGTTTCAATGATGGACTCTTTCCCTTGAATAAAATAAAAAATAGTAGCTAGCAAGATTGAGATCATGGAGGCATTCATTTTGCAAGTGGCTAGTTTGCATCAACTTCCTTAACTAAAACCACTGCAAAGGTTTTGCTTGCCAACTTTTTTTTTTTTGCCTGCAAACAAACGGGACATTTTTCCCCCTTATCGACTTAGGCAGTGACGTAGTTCCTCTATGCCAAAAGAGTCCATCATTGAAACCATAACCTTGTCACTGTGTTGCCTAGGGTCGGGTTTTCGAGACTACTAAAACCCCTCCATTTTCAAAGTCCCCCTCCCCTCACAGCTTCCCCTTCAAGTTAAATGTGAAGGAAATGCAACGAAGGTCCATTAATTCCGCCTATAGGGAGCTGCTCTGGTCCCCACAGCCCCACTTGCCTCTGGACTGGAGGCACCGCTTAGAGGGCAGCTCTAATTACCCATGGGGCCCTGGGGCAGAGAGAGGGAAACCAAGAGCACCATCATCAGCACTCTGTCAGCACTCCCAGTGTTTTTGTATTTTTTCACAATTCATCAAGCATTAGTGAAACACCAGCTTCCCTCCTGAGCTGCCTTACAAGTGACTCTGTGACCTGCACTAAAGGACACCGACAATCTCCACTCTATTAGAGAACCACCTAGTTGAGATATGGCTGTTTAAAATTCCACTAAGGCAGGCCCATTTAGATAATACGATGAGTACGCTTGGCTGCCACTGGGTGGCGCTAGCTGAGAGCAGTTGTAATGGGGGAGCCACTGATGAGGCTCTTTAATGGAGCGATGTCAAGATTATTGGATCTGAGTATGATGCATGTAATCCAGAATGACATAACACTCTTTATGGTTGCTATAGTGTTACTAAAGGTCATGCTTTCTATTGCAACGAGAGATCCATCTCTCTTACTTTAATTTGAATGGATGGAGAAGTGACATACATGTGATTACATTCACCCTTGTTTAATGGGTTGTGAGAGACACACAGGTTACAGAATATATTGATACGCACAGTACATCGTAGATCCGACATTAATTCATGTGCTCAATTTAGCGAATGGGAGCACCTGTAATAACCTTCCCTTTGTTCTGTTTTGGGCAGATTTATGATGAGAGTTCCCTCAATGTCGCTCAAACGTTCCCCCCTGCATTGAATGTGAAGAGTATCAACACTGTGTTGCAGAACTGGTTCCTGACATGTCTTTCCCTCCCTGCATGATGAGGAAGATTTATTTCCCTACTTTACGTAATCTTTTCTGTGAGCACAGGAACCCAAGGGCAGCTACCAACCTCTGAATCGACAACATTGTGCTTTCAGACACAAGAAACACTACAGCTGCAAATAATATAATTCTCTCAACTTAAAAAAAAAACACATGCATCCGACACAGCCACTGCATAGTGGTACCAATACCTACAGGGTTTAACCACGCCTAAAATCTGTGAGAATTGTTGATGAACTCGTTGACTGCAGTTCTCTATGACCTGAAGGACTTACCTGCAGAGGAGTTCTTTCTGATGAAGAAGGCAACTTCTGGCAGATCCAGCTGTGGCCAGGTCAGAGTGTGACCTCAGCAGGGTCGAGGGGTCAGCATTTGTATGGGCTGATGGGTAGCAGAGTGGCACAGTGGGTCTCAGTGTGGGAGAGGGGCATGACCCATAAAGGGAGACTGACAGATGCCCGCTGTAAATAGGGCATTAACTGGGGTGACCTGAGAGAAAGGAGGGTAAGGAAGAGGAACTAGATGACAAGAAAACAGAGTGAGTGGGAGAGAAAGAAACGCTTAATGGGCATTCTCATGTTTATTTAGAGAGGAGCTTAAAAACTGAGGGGAAGCAATCCCATCATCCCTGTGCAAAAAGTCAACCAAAACATTTATTAACTATCTGTGTGGCAATGGACACCTGCAGGCCGTCCATAGTCAAACATTGTTAATAGTTTTCCTGAGACACTGGACATGCTTTACTGGTGTTGAGTTTATCTTTACTCCATGAAAGGCTTTTGGCAGAGGACATATATCTGAATGAATCCAGGATTTAAATAAACTGTGAATAAAAAAAATATATTAGCAAGATATTTAATCTCCATATTCACCTCATAATCATAGCTTGTATGTGCTGAAACAAAACAGAGGAATGAGAAGGCCGGGGGAGATAATGAAATGTCTGTTCAGTCAATAACTTAACTAGAAAATCTAGGCAGGGGTATTGTCATGATACAACATGTTTAACTATTTTGATTACTCCAAATGAGTAGCCTTGAGCCAAAATGTGACAACGGAGAGCGAGAGAGAGAGAGAGAGAGAGAGAGAGAGAGAGAGAGAGAGAGAGAGAGACAGAGAGAGAGAGAGAGAGAGAGAGAGAAAGAGATGAGATGAGGAATAAGTGGTGGGCCTTTGGCTCTGACTTCAGGATGTCACTACCACTGAAGATACTACTGTTGTCAAATGTTGTTGTTTAATTGGATCCAACCATTAAAAGAAAACCTGACCCCAAAACACTAACATGCTGGCAGGGAGGGAGGGGGGAAGAGATAGTCAGTCAGAGTTAGTTAGTTAGTTGTTCCACTTTTCATAGGAGCCTGAGCCGCTGTGTGTGGCCCTCGTTAGCTCTCCAGGGCCCCGGCAGCAGTGCCGGAATGGATGGATATATGGAGGGATGGATGGAGATGGGCTTGTTTTGTTGCTCTGTGCCCAGGGCTCTGTGGGCGCTCTGAGTGAACGGGAGGGCCCCCGAGCGGAGAGTGTACCAGAGACAGAGATGGTCGCAATGCACGGCCTCGTGCTCAACAGCCTCACCACAACATCAACCCTTCATTCTCCACTCCCAACCTCCAAACATCTCAGCTCATCTCTACTATACTACAATTTCACATCGCAGCCCTGACATACATTCACATTATACTGGATCTTATTCACTAATTAGACACTCTTATCTACACTAAAGCCACTTCTAGTACCGTAGCCCTTTCCTGCAGTTAATGACCAAAAGCTCCCTCTTTGGCCTCATGGGTGTAATGTTATTCATATTTTTCATAATTTGAACATTAATAAAGATTAAAATCCGGTGTTTCTATGTCAAACGGTTTTGTTATATTTCAGTCTTTTGTGATCTATATAAAGTGAAATATTGGGATGCAAACTCAAAATGGAATATATTGGAACTCTATATCTGACATGGTACAGTTGTCGTCTTTTCTTTAAGCTCATAACCATGTGTGTGAGGTGTACACTTAACTGGCATAGCTTTACGTTTGATCCTACTATGGACACACTGGTTGAATCAATGTTGTTTCAATGTAGATGTTCAACATATTGGGACGTGGAATCAACACGGAAAAGTATGTGGACACCCTTTCAAATTAGTGGATTTGGTTATTTCAGCCACACCCGTTGCTGACAGTGTATAAAATCGAGCGCACAGCCATGCAATCTCCATAGACAAACATTGGCCGTAGAATGGCCCTTACTGATGAGCTCAGTGACTTTCAACGTGGCACCGTCATAGGATGGCACCTTTCCAACAAGTCAGTTCGTAAAATGTATGGCATGCTAGAGCTTCCCTGGTCAACTGTAAGTCCTGTTATTGTGAAGTGGAAATGTCTAGGAGCAACAACGGCTCAGCTGCGAAGTGGTAGGCCACACAAGCTCACAGAATGGGACCAACATGTGCTAAAGCGCGTAGAGAGTAATAATCGCCTGTCCTCGGTTGCAACATTCACTACCGAGTTCCAAACTGCCTCTGGAAGCAACGTCAGCACAATAACTGTTCGTCGGGAGCTTCATGAAATGGGTTTCCTTGGCCGAGCAGCAGCACACAAGCCTAAGATCACCATGCGCAATGCCAAGGATTTTGCAGATGCCAGGAGAACGCTACCACCCTGAATGCATAGTGCCAACTGTAAAGTTTGTTGGAGGAGGAATAATGTTCTGGGACTGTTTTTCATGGTTTGTGCTAGGCCCCTTAGTTCCAGTGAAGGAAGATCTTAATGCTACAGCATACAATGACATTCTAGGCGATTCTGTGCTTCCAACTTTGTGGCAACAGTTTTGGGAAGGTCCCTTTCCTGTTTCAGCATGACAATGAACCTGTGTACAAAGCAAGGTCCATACAGAAATGGTTTGTCCAGATCGGTGTGGAAGAACTTGACTGGCCTGCACAGAGCCCTGGCCTCAACCCCATCGAACACCTTTGGATGAATTGGAATGCCAACTGCGAGCCAGGCCTAATCGCCCAACATCAGTGCCCGACCTCACTAATGTGGCTAACTTCCTTGTGGCTGAATGGAAGCAAGTCCCCGCAGCAATGTTTCAACTTCAAGTGGAAAGCCTTCCCATAAGAGTGGAGGCTGTTATAGCAGCAAACGGGGGACCAACTCCATATTAATGCCCATGATTTTGGAATGAGATATATGAGGAGCAGGTGTCCACATCATTTTGGTAATGTAGTGTATGTGGGTTTCTTGTAACATAATTACACGGCACAAGGCAATATTCCTTAAACTTACAGAAGGTAAACAATTTCTCCACATACTTTTGGCCATATGAAAAAAGTAATAAACCAGTAGTGTTTTCCTCTCATTTCAACCAGCATTGTAAACATTGAAATTAGGGAAAAACTTCAATTTAAATACACTGACTTAACCTGACTAACAGGTTGTTGCATCAATCTAATGTCAACATTATCATCAAAACTATGTATAGATAAGTTGAAATTGTGTTCAATATTCAATTTAGAAATGTAAAAAATCTTATTGGGTGGTTGAAATTATGTTGCATTTTATATTTGATTAGAAGTATTTTATTTGACCTTGTGTCAATGTTGATAATCAACGTAATTGTTTCAACGTCATAACATCAACCTTTAAATAAAATGTGAAGCCACAGTCCAAAGATTCCTGACTGAACATTGACTCCTACTGGTAATTAAAATGTTTGGTCATAAAGTCAATTGCCATTTCGCCCACTTTGCTTCCCTTCATTGAATGGGGCTCCGTTGTTTCATTGCCCCAACCAACGCGTTCAAAGGATCAAAACCGTTTGAGACTGAAAAGCCCTATACAGATGCCATGCAATGCATGCTTCCACCAGGATGCACGGCCAACAACTATGGTTTGCATGCCCTGCCGAAGGACTCTATTATGCGAATTAGGTGGTTGGAGTTCGTTGGTCCCCGGTGGTGAGTATACTGGTAGCTAGACCATACACTGCTGGTTATGTACAGTGCATTCGGAAAGTATTCAGACCCCTTCCCACATTTGTTTATTCTAAAATTATTTTTTTGTTGTTTAACCCCTTTTTCAATCTTGTCTCATCGCTGCAACTCCCCAACAGGTCAAGTCATGCCAAACCACACTTCTTAACGCCCGCTTAACCCAGAAGCACCATTCACCTGACAACCAAGGTCAGCCTGCAGGCACCCAGCCCACCACAAGGAGTCACTAGAGCACAATGAGCCAAATAAAGCACCCCCAGCCAAACCCGGACGATGCTGGGCCAATTGTGCACCGCCCTACAGGACTTCCAATCACTGTTGTGATACAGTCTGGGATCGAACCCGGGTCTGTAGTGACGCCTCTGTCACGGTTTCGGCCGAGGCGGCCCCTCCTTGTTCGGGCAGGTTTCGGCGGTCGTCGTCTCCGGAGTACTAGCTGCCACTGTTCTATGTTTCATGTTTGATTGGTTTTGTCTGTTTGTCACACCTGTTTTGTGTTATGTCTCATTAAGCACCCTATTTAGATCCTTGTTGTGAGTTTAGGTGTTGTGTGTAATTGTTCCCGTTGTCGTGTTGCTGCGCTACCCGTTTCGGTGCGCTATTTGTAGCTTACCTCCTTGTTTCTTTAGGAGAGGATTACGCACATGTTTAGTGCGCCCGTTTGTTTACGCCTGTGTGCGCTTTTCTCGCCTCCGGGCTGTTTTGGATTATATTTTGTGTGATCTACTAAAAGTCTTTGTTGGACTTAACTTCTGCGTCCTGCGCCTGATTCCACACCACACCTACCTACAGCAACACCTGACAGAATTACACACCATCGCATGGAATCAGCAGGAGCACCCACCGACATCATGGAGGAACGTCTCCGTGGTCAAGACGATCGGATTAACCAGATCGGGCACGCCCTGGACCGGATGATGAACATTCTCCATCGTTGGGAGACCAGCGATGTACCCACACCTCCACCTACCGCACCATCACCATCGGTCAGCCCGCCCGTCCAACAACCGGAACCCAGTGGGATTCGGCTCTCGCTCCCGAGGGCGTACGACGGCACCGCTGCCGGGTGTCAGGGGTTCCTGTTACAGGTGGAACTCTACCTTGCCACCGTACACCCGGCGCCCTCGGGACACGAGAGCGTTTCGCCCTCATCTCCTGTCTCACCGGCAAGGCGTAGAGTAAGGCCAACGCCCGAATGGAGGAGAATAGACGCGCCACTGTCACCTATGCGGAGTTCTCCGCCGCTTCCGTGCGGTCTTCGACCATCCACCAGAAGGGAAGGCGGCGGGGAGCGTTTATTTTACTTCCGACAGGGGGATGAGGAGCGCTCAAGAGTTTGCGCTGGAGTTCCGGACTCTAGCGGCAGATGCAGGGTGGAATGAGCGGGCCCTCATAGACCACTTTAGATGCAGCCTCCCGGGAGGACGTCCGCAGAGAGTTAGCGTGCAGGGATACTACACTATCATTTGACCAGTTGGTGGACATGGCCATTCGGCTGGACACCCTGCTCGCGACCCGCGGACGTCCCCAGGTGGGGGTCGCCCATTCCACCCTCCAGCGCCTCCGAGCCGAGCCCGATGGAGCTCGGAGGTGCTGGCGCTAGAGGGGGAGAAGAAGGAGCCCGAGGGGGCGGTCTCCTGCACCAACTGTGGCCGCGGAGGGCACACCGCGGCTAGGTGCTGGGGAGGGTCCCCTGGTGAGGGAGACGGCAGGTCACACATTGGGGAGTACTCCCAGGTGAGTAGGTGCCCTACTTACCCAGAGCTTTCTGTCGTACACATAACTATACCTGTTTGTTTTCCACAGGTTGCACCTCGTTCCCAGCATAAGGCGCTAGTCGATTCAGGCGCAGCTGGGAATTTTGTAGATCGTAAATTCTGTGTTGAGTTAGGGATTCCCCTCCTTCCGGTTGATAAGCCTTTCCCTGTACATGCCCTAGATAGTCGTCCGTTAGGATCTGGGTTGATTAGGGAGGTCACGACGCCACTTAGGATGAAGACGCAGGGGGGTCATGAGAGACGATTCAACTCTATCTGATCGACTCTCCTGCGTATCCGGTGGTACTGGGGCTTCCCTGGTTGATTACCCATGATCCTACGATTTACGTGTCGAGAGAAGGCTCTTAAAGGGTGGTCTGCTCAGTGTGAGGGCTATGTCTGGGTGTTTCCGTAGAGGCGACCTCGGTGGAGAGTCCGAACCAGATGCCAGCACTGCACATTCCGCCTGAGTATGAGGATTTGGCACTCGTGTTTAGTAAGACAAGAGCGGCACGGTTGCCGCCTCATAGACAGGGGGATTGTGCGATAGACCTCCAGGCAGGAGCTGCGCTCCCGCGGAGCCATGTGTATCCTTTGTCACAGGAGGAGAAAGGGGCAATGGAGACATACATTGCCGAGTCTCTGAGACAGGGATACATACGGCCCTCCACTTCTCCCGCGTCCTCGAGCTTCTTACCTCCAGAGTCTGGAGAGCCTTTATGAAACGGTTGGGGGTTTCGGTGAGCCTTACCTCGGGTTACCACCCGGAGAGTAATGGGCAGGTCGAACGAGTCAACCAGGATGTGGGTAGGTTTCTGAGGTCATATTGTCAGGGCCGGCCGGAGGAGTGGGCGAGATATGTGCCCTGGGCCGAGATGGCACAGAACTCTCTCCGCCACTCCTCCACTAAACTAACCCCTTTCCAGTGTGTGTTAGGGTACCAGCTGGTTCTGGCACCTTGGCATGAGAGCCAGATCGAGGCCCCTGCTGTGGATGAGTGGGTGCGGCGCTCGGAGGAGACGTGGAACGCTGCACACGTCCATCTGCAGCGAGCCATCCGTCGACAGAAGACGAGCGCCGACCTCCACCGCAGTGAGGGGCCAGTGTACGCACCTGGAGATCGAGTCTGGCTCTCAACCAGAAACCTGCCCCTCCGCCTGCCCTGCCGGAAGCTGGATTCGGCAGTTTGTGGGCCTTTTAAAGTCCTGAGGAGATTGAACGAGGTGTGTTACAGGTTACAACTGCCCATTGATTACAAGAATATTAACCCCTCGTTCCATGTGTCTCTCCTCAGGCCGGTGGTAGCTGGTCCACTCCAGGACTTTGAGATAGAAGAGACTCCTCCGCCCCGTTGGACATCGAGGGGCTCCGGCGTACACTGTTCGGACCATCCTAGATTCGAGACGCCGGATGGGGGGTCTCCAATATCTCGTGGAGTGGGAGGGTGCGGCCCGGAGGAGCGGTGCTGGAGTGCCGAGGAGGGACATTCTGGACCCGTCCCTGCTGACCGAATTCCATCGTGGTCATCCTACGCGCCCTGCTCCGCGTCCTCCTGGTCGTCCCCGAGGCCGGGCGGCGCGCGCGGCTGGAGCCCGCGCGTCAAGGGGGTACTGTCACGGTTTCGCCGAGGCGGCCCTCCTCCTTGTTCGGGCAGGTTTCGGCGGTCGTCGTCTCCGGAGTACTAGCTGCCACCGTTCTATGTTTCATGTTTGATTGGTTTTGTCTGTTTGTCACACCTGTTTTGTGTTATGTCTCATTAAGCACCCTATTTAGTTCCTTGTTGTGAGTTTAGGTGTTGTGTGTAATTGTTCCCGTTGTCGTGTTGCTGCGCTACCCGTTTCGGTGCGCTATTTGTAGCTTACCTCCTTGTTTCTTTAGGAGAGGATTACGCACATGTTTAGTGCGCCCGTTTGTTTACGCCTGTGTGCGCTTTTCTCGCCTCTGGGCTGTTTTGGATTATATTTTGTGTGATCTACTAAAAGTCTTTGTTGGACTTAACTTCTGCGTCCTGCGCCTGATTCCACACCACACCTACCTACAGCAACACCTGACAGCCTCTAGCACCGCAATGCAGTGCCTTAGACTGCTGCGCCACTCGGGAGGCCCTAAAGTAATGTTTTTCCTCATCAATCTACACAAAATACCCCATAATGACAAAGCGAAAACAGGTTTTTAGAATTGTTTGCAAATTATGTATTTTTTGTTACAAAAAACACCTTCTATACATAAGTATTCAGACCCTTTGCTATAAGACTCTAAATTTTGCTCAGCTGCATCCTGTTTCCATTGATCATCCCTGAGACGTTTCTACAACTTGAATGGAGTCCACTTTTGGTAAATTAAATTGATTGGACATTATTTGGAAAGGCACACACCTGTCTATATAAGGTCCCACAGTTGACAGTGCATGTCAGAGCAAAAACCAAGCCATGAGGTCGAAATAATTGTGTGTAGAGCTCCGAGACAGGATTGTGTCGAGGCACAGATCTGGGGAAGGTTACCAAAAACATTCTGCAGCATTGAAGGTCCCCAAGAACAGTGGCCTCCATCATTGTTTTTATTTTATTTTATTTTATTTTATTGCACCTTTATTTAACCAGGTAAGCCAGTTGAGAACAAGTTCTCATTTACAACTGCGACCTGGCCAACATAAAGCAAAGCAGTGCGATAAATGGAAGAAGTTTGGAACCACCAATACACTTCCTAGAGCTGGACGCCCGGCCAAACTGACCAATCGGGGGAGAAGGGCCTTGGTAAGGGAGGTGACCAAGAACCCGATGGTCACTCTGACAGAGCTCTAGAGTTCCTCTGTGAAGATGGGAGAACCTGCCAGAAGGACAACCATCTCTGCAGCACTCCACCAATCAGGCCTTTATGGTAGAGGGGCCAGACAGAAGCCACTCCTCAGTAAAAGGCACATGACAGCCCGCTTGGAGTTTGCCAAAAGGCACCTAAAGGACGCTCAGACCATGAGAAACAAGATTCTCTGGTCTGATGAAACCAAGATTGAACTCTTTGGCCTGAATGCTAAGTGTCTCGTCTGGAGGAAACCTGGCACCATCCCTACGGTGAAGCATGGCATACATTACACAAAATGTATGAATTATATATTTACTTGGCTGCCTTCAAGGGTTGTCTGTGCCGTCTTCATGGGCAGTGTCTCTCTGTGCTTTCTTAATGGGTTGTCTTCAGGGGCTGTCTGTTTGCCTATCTATTTGATGGGCTGTCTTCAGGGGCTGTCTGTCTGTAAATGACAAAACAATAAAAAAAATATTTAGACATTATACACAATCACATTACCTGTGCTGTCAATAAAAACAATGTAACAACAACTGAATCTTCATAAACAAATAACAATCTTTAATTATTTCGATATATAGATTATAAAAACATTTAATAGTACAAGATGTTTGACTCACCTAATCAATGAGATGGGTGTGCCTGCCTCTTGGACACCAACAGGTCAAACGTCGGAGGGATGGAGGAGAGGGACACTCAAGGTGTTTTCAACAGCCAGTCTGCTGCAATATTTTGATTTTGTTGCAGCAAGAGAGGAAAAGCTGGTATATCATAAGTATGTAGAATGAAAGGGGATTAATGTCTTCACTGTCATTTCGCTGTGTTGTGGGTATTCTCCATTGCTGAACAGCCGGAATATGGACAGGCGCATTTCATTAAAACAAGCGCCCAGGACTTGGTCACAGGAGAGCTCCAATACTTTATCTTCAAGAATTGGTGACAAGCTGTGAGTCTCTTCAGTGCTGGTGAACGGATTACGCATCCACTGCTTTCCTGGGCGTGAATCAGATTGTGAGGGGAAGTAATCCTAGAATTTGAGCTGAGTTTGGCTCAGATGTGACCCCATCAATTTACGCATGTGATCCATTTCTACATCACTCTCATCAGCCAGAGTTGAAAATAGGGGGAATATCGAAAATGCCTTTATCCACTCGGTCTCTCCAGACGTCCAGCTTTTTCTTGAAATCTGCAATTTTATTGTTTGCTTGGAAAATGACACTTGCGCATTCCTGCATGGATAGGTTGAGCAGCAGTCTCGTCGGTACAGATCCAAATACAACAGTCCCATCGTATTCCATGTCCCGTTATGTACTCGTCAGAACACAGAATATTTCACCTGCAGTTGTATTCTGAGGCAACTCTTTGCAACAAATAAATTCTTCATATATGTATCGAATATATACAGTTGAAGTCGGAGGTTTACATACACTTAGGTTAGAGTCATTAAAACTCGTTTTTCAACCACTCCACAAATTTCTTGTTAACAAACTATCGTTTTGGCAAGTTGGTTAGGACATCTACTTTTGTGCATGACTCAAGTAATTTTTCCAACAATTGTTTACAGACAGATTATTTCACCTATAATTCACTGTATCACAGTTCCAGTGGGTCAGAAGTTTATGTACACTAAGTTGACTGTGCCTTTAAACAGCTTGGAAAATTCCAGTAAATGATGTCATGGCTTTAGAAGCTTCTGATAGGCTAATTGACATCATTTGAGTCAATTGGAGGTGTACCTGTGGATGTATTTCAAGGCCTACCTTCAAACTCAGTGCCTCTTTGCTTGACATCATGGGAAAATCAAAAGAAATCAGCCAAGACCTCAGAAAAAGAATTGTAGACCTCCACAAGCCTGGTTCATCCTTGGGAGCAATTTCCAAATGCCTGAAGGTACCACGTTCATCTGTACAAACAATAGTACGCAAGTATAAACACCATGGGACCACGCAGCTGTCATACCGCTCAGGAAGGAGACGCGTTCTGTCTCCTAGAGATTAACGTACTTTGGTGCGAAAAGTGCAAATCAATCCCAGTGTCACGCCCTGACTCAGGGGACTCGTATATGTTGAGTCAGGGTGTGTAGTTTCTATGTTGTGTATATCTATGTTGTAGTTTCTATTATGTCTAGATCTATGTTGGCCTGTGTGGTTCCCAATCAGAGGCAGCTGTCGCTCGTTGTCTCTGATTGGGGACCATACTTAGGCAGCCTATTGGCACTAGTGGGTTGTGGGATCTTGTTCCGTGTAAGGTATGTTGTTTGTGTGCTACCTTGGACTTCACGTTTTCGTTTGTTGTTTTGGTTGTGTGTTTATTCGTTAAATAAACATGTTGGCATATCACGCTGCGCCTTGGTCCGTCCCGTCTATATACGATCGTGACACCCAGAACAACAGCAAAGGACCTTGTGAAGATTCTGGAGGAAATAGGTACAAAAGTATCTATATCCACAGTAAAACAAGTCCTATATCGACATAACCTGAAAGGCCGCTCAGCAAGGAAGAAGCCACTGCTCCAAAACCGCTGCTCCAAAACCGCCATAAAAAAGCCAGACTATGGTTTGCAACTGCACGTGAGGACAAAGATCGTACTTTTTGGAGAAATGTCCTCTGGTCTGATGAAACAAAAATAGAACTGTTTGGCCATAATGACCATCGTTATGTTTGGAGGAAAAAGGGGGTAGCTTGCAAGCTGAAGAACATCATCCCAACTGTGAAGCACGGGGGTGGCAGCATCATGCTGTGGGGGTGCTTTCCTGCAGGAGGGCCTGGTGCACTTCACAAAATAGATGGCATCATGAGGAAGGACAATTATGTGGATATATTGAAGCAACATCTCAAGACATCAGTCAGGAAGTTAAAGCTTGGTCGCAAATGGGTCTTCCAAATGGACAATGACCCCAAGCATACTTTCAAAGTTGTGGCAAAATGGCTTAAGGACAACAAAGTCAAGGTATTGCAGTGGCCATCACATATATGTGGACAGAACTGAACAAGCGTGTGCGAGCAAGGAGGCCTACAAAACCTGACTCAGTTACATCAGATCTGTCAGGAGGAATGGGCCAAAATTCACCCAACTTATTGTGGGAAGCTTGTGGAAGGCTACCCGAAACGTTTGACCCAAGTTAAACAATTGAAAGGCAATGCTACCAAATACTAGTTGAGTGTATGTAAACTTCTGACCACTGGGAATGTGATGAAAGAAATAAAAGCTGATATAAATCATTCTCTCAACTATTATTCTGACATTTCACATTCTTAAAATAATGTGGTGATCCTAAGTGACCTAAGACAGGGAATTATTACTAGGATTAAATGTCAGGAATTGTGAAAAACTGAGTTAAATGTATTTGGCTAAGGTGTATGTAAACTTCCGACTTCAACTGTACAAGAAGTGGGGCATTAATAATGTAATTCGTCTCATCTAATTGGATTGCAAACCAATTTGATGTGCAGATTCTGTCTAAAACCTGTGATTCAATATCATCTGCCATATCTGTGATTCTACGTGTGGCAGTGTCATTGGAAAGTGTGATTTATGCTGGCACTTGGAAAATGTTATGAGATAGTATGAAGCCTTCAGTAAAGTCTGTGAAATTATTGTGCAGCATTTTTGTTTGGTATGGTCATCTCTTTTTTGTAAAAAAGCCCCATCTGGTTTATCCTTGAGATGTGGATGCTTTGTTTCTAAATGTCTGTGCAGTTTCGATGGCTTCATAACATCGTTACTGAGGCATGTCTAACATATCACACAGACCGGTTTTGGCAGGCAGCTGTCATTTGAAACAAATCCAGGGAGACTGAGAGCGTGCAGGCTGCGCAGCATGGCTAGCTTGTGTGTGTGTGTTTGGTGTAGCTATAGTTAGTCATGGCAACACAATTTGTTTACTGCAGCATGCATAGTTCAGTGCATTGCGCAAGTATTTATTCATGACGTGGACCAGAAAACTCCCCAATCATATTTAAGACAAATGTGCCGCGGACTGGCAAGCATTCCTCCACAGACCGGCACCGGTCGACGGACCGTGGTTTGAGAAAGGCTGTATTATATCACCCTGTCACAGGCCCTCCCAGTCAACATCACCTCATAAGATTGCCTGCTGCAGTTGTTCGAGAGATGTCCAGTTTGCAGCCGAACATGCAGAACAGAGCAGACATGCCCTCACTGTGAGCCACGTTGGCAAGTATCCGGCCAGCAACCTTCACCTGTCAGAGGCAACAGCGTTCACGGGATAATAATTTGTATAAATACAGAAGGTAACCCATTTCAATACTTTGATACATTTGATAGCTCAATTGTAAAACATAATATGTAAACTGATATTGTTTGTTGCTAATTCTCTACTTCTTAGATGCATATAATGTCCAGGGCATAACCTAGACTGGTGGAAACAGCCTGACTGCTGTATTCACCATTCTATTTCACTTCACATTTTATGATATCTGAAGGGAAATAGAAAGGTGAACGCAGCAATCAGGTTGGTTCCACCAGGCTAATCATAACCACTAGCTGATCTACTCTGCTATTCCCATCAATGGGGCTCTGGCAAAGGCTAGGGCTGTGGCGGTCATGACATTTTGTCAACCGGTGACTGTCAAGCAAATAACTGCCGGCCTCACGGCAATTGACTGTTAATGAACATAAACACATCTCCTGGCTTCCACACATAGCCTACAAGCCACTGATGCCGACCTTTGGAACATCTACATTTTAAATAAATTATTCAATATAGCCTACACCACCACAATAAATCCATTATTTATTTTAGACAGGTCTAAAGAAACATGATATGAAGAAAATGTAGTCTATTTCAGAAGAACAGAATAGCATACTCTGAGTTGTCCTTATGTTAGGTCCTGATCTGGCTATGCTATATCGCTGTGGGCTACACTAGTTCATTTAGCAGACAAGATTTACTTAGAATTCCGTGGCATTATTTTATAGTATGAAGAATACAACTGAACATAGCTGAATAAAATATAAATAATTGTCAGATGGCGTGGATGTGGTGTAGGAATCAATCGCAGGACACAGAGGCTTAGTCCAAAAGTCTTTAGTCAAAACAAAAATGACACGGCTACAAAACAGAGCCGGAGGCACGAGAAAATTACGCACACTGCGTAAACGAGCTAAATACAACAAACGCGCACAACAAGTGCAACGAGAACTTAAAGGACACATAATCAACACTAAACGAGAACAGGTGTACCAAACAGACCAAACCAAACAAACATAGAAAACAAAGAACGGTGGCAGCTAGTACTCCGGAGACGACGACCGCCGAAGCCTGCCCGAACAAGGAGAAGGAGCAGCCTCGGCCGAAACCGTGACAGTACCCCCCCCTTGAGCCGCGCGCCGACCCCGGCCTCGGGGACGACCAGGAGGACGCGGAGCAGGGCGCGTGGGATGACCACGATGGAACTCAGTCAGAAGAGACGGGTCTAAGATGTCTCTCCTCGGCACCCAGCACTGCTCCTCCGGACCGTACCCCTCCCACTCCACGAGATATTGGAGACCCCCCATCCGACGTCTCGAATCCAGGATGGACCGAACTGTGTACGCCGGAGCCCCCTCGATGTCCAGCGGGGGCGGAGGAGTCTCTCCTATCTCACAGTCCTGGAGTGGACCAGCTACCACCGGCCTGAGGAGAGACACATGGAACGAGGGGTTAATATTCTTATAATCAATAGGTAGTTGTAACCTGTAACACACCTCGTTCAACCTCCTCAGGACTTTAAAAGGCCCCACAAACCGCCGACCCATCGGGGCAGGTTTCTGGTCGAGAGCCAGACTCGATCTCCAGGTGCGTACACCGGTCCCTCACTGCGGTGGAGATCGGCGCTCGCCTTGGGTCGACGGATGGCCCGCTGCAGATGGACGTGTGCAGCGTTCCACGTCTCCTCCGAGCGCCGCACCCACTCATCCACCGCAGGGGCCTCGATCTGGCTCTGATGCCAAGGTGCCAGAGCCGGTTGGTACCCTAATACACATTGGAAAGGAGTTAGTTTGGTGGAGGAGTGGCGAAGAGAGTTCTGTGCCATCTCGGCCCAGGGAACATACCTCGCCCACTCCTCCGGCCGGCCCTGGCAATACGACCTCAGAAACCTACCCACATCCTGGTTTACCCGTTCGACCTGCCCATTGCTCTCCGGGTGGTACCCCGAGGTAAGGCTCACCGAGACCCCCAAAGCGCTCCATGAACGCTCTCCAGACTCGAGAGGTAAACTGGGGGCCTCGATCAGACACTATATCCTCGGGTACCCCGTAATGCCGGAAGACGTGAGTGAATAGAGCCTCAGCGGTCTGTAGGGCAGTAGGGAGCCCCGGCATGGGAAGGAGACGACAGGCCTTCGAGAACCGATCCACAACGACCAGGATGGTGGTATTCCCCTGGGAGGGGGGAAGGTCTGTAACAAAATCCACCGAGAGGTGAGACCAGGGTCGTTGTGGAACGGGCAGGGGTTGTAACTTACCCCGGGGCAGGTGTCTGGGTGCCTTACACTGGGCCGAGCAGGAGGAAACATAAACCCTCACATCCCTGGCTAACGTTGGCCACCAGTATTTAGTGCTAAGGCAGTGCACTGTCCGGCCAATACCTGGATGTCCAGAGGAGGGTGACGTGTGAGCCCAATAAATAAGTCGATCCCGAACCTCGAACGGAACGTACGTCCGACCCACAGGACACTGGGGAGGACTAGGATCGGTATGCAACGCCCACTCGATTTCGGAGTCGACTTCCCACACCACCGGTGCCACCAGACAAGACGGCGGTAGTATGGGTGTGGGCTCAACGGACCTCTCCTCCGTGTCATACCGCCGGGACAGGGCGTCTGCCTTACCGTTCTGGGACCCAGGGATGTACGTGATCTTAAATACGAACCGGGCCAGAAACATGTTCCACCGAGCCTGGCGAGGGTTCAGTCTCCTAGCTGCCCGGATGTACTCCAGGTTCCGGTGGTCAGTCAAAATGAGGAAAGGGTGTTGAGCCCCCTCAAGCCAATGCCTCCACACCTTTAGGGCCTGTACCACAGCTAGCAGCTCCCTGTCCCCTACGTCATAATTTCTCTCCGCCGGGCTGCATCGGAAGTGGTCTATGAGGGCCCGCTCATTCCACCCTGCATCTGCCGCTAGAGTCCGGAACTCCAGTGCAAACTCCTGGGCGCTCCTCCTCCCCTGTCGGAGGTAGAATAGACGCTCTCCCGCCGCTTTCCCCTCAGGTGGATGGTCGAACACAGCCCTGAAGCGACGGGAGAACTCCGCATAGGTGATCGTCGCGGCGTCTATCCTCCTCCATTCGGCGTTGGCCCATTCCAATGCCTTGCCGGTGAGACAGGAGATGAGGGCGGAAACGCTCTCGTGTCCCGAGGGCGCCGGGTGTACGGTGGCTAGGTAGAGTTCTACTTGTAGGAGAAAACCCTGACACCCGGCAGCGGTGCCATCATATGCCCTCGGGAGCGAGAGCCGAATCCCACTGGGTTCCGGAGCTTGGACGAACGGACTGACCGGTGATGGTGGTAAGGTAGGAGGAGGCGTGGGTACCCAACTGGTCTCCAGTCGATGCAGGGTATTCATCACTCCCTGCAGAGCGGTTGTGATTTGGGCTATCCTGTCATCCTGTCCGCGGACGCGCTCCTCCCATGACTCGGTCGCTGCTGCTGCTCCTGCTGATTCCATGAAAGGTGTGTAGTTCTGTCAGATGGCGTGGATGTGGTGTAGGAATCAATCGCAGGACACAAAGGCTTAGTCCAAAAGTCTTTAGTCAAGACAAAAATGACACGGCTACAAAACAGAGCCGGAGGCACGAGAAAATTACACACACTGCGTAAACGAGCTAAATACAACAAACGCGCACAACAAGTGCGGACTCTCTATAAACAAAACAAATAGAGAAAAATGTACTGACTGCTCCAGCTGACAAAAGAACAACTACACACAAACACATGACAGAAACAACGAGAACTTAAAGGACACATAATCAACACTAAACGAGAACAGGTGTACCAAACAGACCAAACCAAACAAACATTGAAAACAAAGAACGGTGGCAGCTAGTACTCCGGAGACGACGACCGCCGAAGCCTGCCCGAACAAGGAGAAGGAGCAGCCTCGGCCGAAACCGTGACAATAATATTTTCTCCAAACGATTTGAGGGAGTGCGCACATGCGGCTGTTCTGTGTCTCTCATTCACAATTTGACAAGCAATTGATAATGCCTTGAATTTTCCGGCGGCATCCCCTTTGTGTGACCATGATGCCCCCTAAAAAAATCCATGCCTTTTGCGTCCAGTGACCATTGTGCCCTTTGGCTGAAAATAATAATTATCATTCCCTTCTCTCGGCTGCTTGCTCCGACACACCTCTCACTCACATGGCTCTCTCAGATATTTCAATTCTTATTAGCCAATGCCCGTCACGGGATTGGGTCCTTCTCACAGGCTACAAGTGAAGACAGACACATCGGGGACGCAACTGCGCGCATCATTAACGAATTCTGAGGCGCATATTGAAGATATTGGAAAAACTGTCCACATTTACTTTCTTCGTCAGCCAACAAGATGAGTAGGCCTAACGAACAGCAAAAGCACTAGCCTATGTCAATCTACTATCCCCCATAGTACAAAAGTTGACCTATTCTATTCTGTGCAATAAATAAATATTCCAAGCATAGTGTGGGATGCGATAGATCCCAAATTAATACAACCACCAGCATAAAAAAACCCGCTGAAAAACAATGAGGCTGACGCCACAGATCAGAACGTTTAGCTTAAAATGTTGATAAACTATTAGGCTATTTCTTCACATTATAAGTGCAGCAATGCGCACATGGCAGTAGGCTATAAGCGCAAATGTTCCAAAATGCAATCAATTAGCAGGAAAACACCATTCTCAGAAGTGATGCGATTATCCATGTAATGCTTTTATTATAAAGGTGCATTTTTATGGTGAAAATGATCTTCCCCAAACTTGAAACTCACGTGCCGCATATGTATGCCAGTTAGTCTCTACACCCGTTGTAAAGCGGATTAATGTGCTTAATTTTAAGAAGTTATTTGGCCACTTTAGTTGTGATACAAATCTTATCAAAACATATAGGCCTTTGGACTAGGCTACCTGAGGTGTGCGACTATGATTTGAAAAAGACTGCAGGAATGTCCACCATAGCTGTTGCCAGAGAATTAAATGTCAATTTCTCTACCATAAGCCGCCTCAACGTTGTTTTAGAGAATTTGACAGTACGTCCAACCGGCCTCACAAGCGCAGACCATGTGTATGGCGTTGTGTGGGCGAGCGGTTTGCTGATGTCAATGTTGTGAGCAGAGTGCCCCATGGTGGCGGTGGGGTTATGGTATCGGCAGGCATAAGCTATGGACAACAAACACAATTGCATTTTATCGATGCCAATTTGAATGCACAGATATACCGTGATGAGATCCTGAGGCCCATTGTTGTGCCATTCATCCACCGCCATCACCTCATGTTTCAGCATGAAAATGCATGGCCCCATGTTGCAAGGATCTGTACACAATTCCTGGAAGCTGAAAATGTCCCAATTCTTCCATATTCACCAGACATGTCACCCATTGAGCATGTTTGGGATGCTCTGGATTTACATGTATGACAGCGTGTTCCAGTTCCCGTCAATATCCAGCAACTTTGCACAGCCATTAAAGAGGAGTGGGACAACATTCCACCAGCCACAATCAATAGCCGGATGAACTCTATGCGAAGGAGATGTGTCACGCTGCATGAGGAAGCTCATGTTGTCCCACTCCTCAGCTTCCTCACACCAGATACTGACTGCTTTTTTTAATCCACGCCCCAGCCCCTACTTTTTTTTTTAAGGTACAGTATCTGTGACCAACAGTCATGTGAAATCCATTAGAGTCTAATTAATTTACTGTATTTCAATTGACTGATTTCCTTATATGAACTGTAACTCTGTAAAATCTTTAAAACTGTTGCATATTTTTGTTCAGCGTATATACAGTGGGGAAAAAAAGTATTTAGTCAGCCACCAATTGTGCATGTTCTCCCACTTAAAAAGATGAGAGAGGCCTGTAATTTTCATCATAGGTACAAGTCAAATATGACAGACAAAATGAGGAAAAAAAATCCAGAAAATCACATTGTAGGATTTTTAATGAATTTATTTGCAAATTATGGTGGAAAATAAGTATTTGGTCAATAACTAAAGTTTCTCAATACTTTGTTATATACCCTTTGTTGGCAATGACACAGGTCAAACGTTTTCTGTAAGTCTTCACAAGGTTTTCACACACTGTTGCTGGTATTTTGGCCCATTCCTCCATGCAGATCTCCTCTAGAGCAGTGATGTTTTGGGGCTGTCGCTGGGCAACACGGACTTTCAACTCCCTCCAAAGATTTTCTATGGGGTTGAGATCTGGAGACTGGCTAGCCCACTCCAGGACCTTGAAATGTTTCTTACGAAGCCACTCCTTCGTTGTCCGGGCGGTGTGTTTGGGATCATTGTCATGCTGAAAGACCCAGCCACGTTTCATCTTCAATGCCCTTGCTGATAGAAGGTTTTCACTCAAAATCTCACGATACATGGCCCCATTCATTCTTTCCTTTACACGGATCAGTCGTCCTGGTCCCTTTGCAGAAAAACAGCCCCAAAGCATGATGTTTCTACCCCCATGCTTCACAGTAGGTATGGTGTTCTTTGGATGCAACTCAGCATTCTTTGTCCTCCAAACACGACGAGTTGAGTTTTTACCAAAAAGTTCTATTTTGGTTTCATCTGACCATATGACATTCTCCCAATCCTCTTCTGGATCATCCAAATGCACTCTAGCAAACTTCAGACGGGCCTGGACATGTACTGGCTTAAGCAAGGGGACACGTCTGGCACTGCAGGATTTGAGTCCATGGCGGCGTAGTGTGTTACTGATGGTAGGCTTTGTTACTTTGGTCCCAGCTCTCTGCAGGTCATTCACTAGATCCCCCCGTGTGGTTCTGGAATTTTTGCTCACCGTTCTTGTGATCATTTTGACCCCACAGGGTGAGATCTTGCGTGGAGCCCCAGATTGAGGGAGATTATCAGTGGTCTTGTATGTCTTCCATTTCCTAATAATTGCTCCCACAGTTGATTTCTTCAAGCTGCTTACCTATTGCAGATTCAGTCTTCCCAGCCTGGTGCAGGTCTACAATTTTGTTTCTGGTGTCCTTTGACAGCTCTTTGGTCTTGGCCATAGTGGAGTTCAAAGTGTGACTGTTTGAGGTTGTGGACAGGTGTCTTTTATACTGATAACAAGTTCAAACAGGTGCCATTAATACAGGTAACGAGTGGAGGACAGAGGAGCCTCTTAAAGAAGAAGTTACAGGTCTGTGAGAGCCAGAAATCTTGCTTGTTTGTAGGTGACCAAATACTTATTTTCCACCATAATTTGCAAATAAATTCATAAAAAATCCTACAATGTGATTTTCTGGATTTTTTTCCCTCATTTTGTCTGTCATAGTTGACGTGTACCTATGATGAAAATTACAGGCCTCTCTCATCTTTTTAAGTGGGAGAACTTGCACAATTGGTGGCTGACTAAATACTTTTTTTCCCCACTGTATATCTTTCAGGATTTTGGAAATTCTCCCGCGACCCAATTTTCATGTCAGGTGATCCCACATGGGATCGCGACCCCTAGTTTGGGAACCGCTGCCCTAGAGGCTCCAATCACGTCAAGAGAAAGCAGCTGGATCTCCCCAAAGAATTCAGAGCCGTGGTCATGAAATCTTATCCACAATGATATGGGACATTTAGGCTATAAGAGGACTCTTGATCAAGCCCGTGCTTGGTTCTACTGGCCCTTCAGGTCCAGAGATATTGAGTTTTACTGCAAGTCATGTGCATGGTGTGTGCAGCAGAAGACACTGCCCACTAAATTAGCAGGTTTAGTGAACATCACCATTATGGCCCCCCTAGAGTTGGTGTGTATAGACTTCCTCCCTCTGGAGAATGACATGAAGAACATCAGTAACATCCTCGTAGTGACAGATCACTTCACTCGCTAAGCCCAAGCTTACACCATTAAAGACCAGAAAGCCAGCTCTGTAGCCAGGGTGATTTGGGAGAAGTTATTTGTCCATTATGGCCTGCCTTCCCGCATAAACTCTGATCAGGGCAGAGACTTTCAAAGTAGACTCATCCGGGAGGTCCTTCAGCTGGCTGGGGTGAAGAAGTCACGTAGATCACCATACCATCCTCAACGGAACCTAGAGCTGGAGAGATTAAATCGCACACTGCTCAATATACTTGGAACTCTTGAATCCAAACAAAAGTCCACATGGAGTCAGCAGTTGGGGTACCTCGTCCATGCCTACAACTGCACCCGAAACCACTCTACTGGATTCTCCCCTTACTACCCGATGTTTGGGAGGGAGGCTAGACTGCCCGTTGATCTGTGCTTCGGTGTCGCCCCGGATGGCAACTCCAACCAAGACTACCTGAAGTACACCTCCAAGTTAAGGGAACAGCTAAAGGAAGCCTATCAACTAGCCTCCACAGGAGCTTCGAGCAGGAATAAGGCAAACAAAACAAGGTACGACAAGTGGGTGAGACATCAAGAGCTACAGCCTGGCGATCGTGTCCTTGAGAATCCCAGGAAAGCACAAAATTGCCAACAGGTGGAAACCTGAACCCCATGTGATAGTGCAGAGGCTACTTGGACTGTCCACGTATCAAGTACAGCCCAAAAGAGGAGGACCTATGAGGACGCTCCACCGAGATCACCTGCTTCCCATTGGCCAGCTGACTGGTGAAGATGACAGTAAGACCATAGAACCTAAAAAGAGGATGGAGACACAGCATCAAAAGCATTTACGGCCCATTTCAATTTCTGCCACTAAAGACCAGAAAGCCAGCTCTGTGGCCAGGGTGCTTTGGGAGAAGTTTTTTGTCCATTATGGCCTGCCTTCCTGCATAAACCCTGATCAGGGCAGAGACTTTCAAAGTAGACTCATCCAGGAGGTCCTTCAGCTGGCTGGGGTGAAGAAGTCACGTACATCGCCATACCATCCTCAAGGTAACCCACAGCCAGAGAGATTCAAACAAAAGGGGTCAGCAGTTGGGAGACCATAGAACCTAAAAAGAGGATGGAGACACGTAATCAAAAGCATCAACGGCCCATTTTAGTTTCTGCCCTGCCATCTGATGAAGATAAGGAGACAGTTCTGGAACTTGCTATAGGAGAGGACGAAGGGAGCTCGAATGAGGAAATGGGATTCTCTTAACCTGATTTTGTGGACACAGTTGTCTCAGGAGCAAGTTCTAGTACACAAGCCCCTCCCTCGGAGCAAGTTGAACCGGAGCGCCCCTCTGAAGAGGAAAGTGAATAAGTCCCTGAACTGGCAGCAGAAGCTCTTGTGACCTCTGAAGAACAATTAAATGGCCCTAGTGTGCAACAATCTCTTGTGTCAAGTTCAAGCCCTAGTTCAGAGGAGTCACTAGCCCCAGGCCCTAGCTCTGAAGTGGCAGTAGTCCCTTGCCCGTTCAGAAATCCCACTAGCCTTTTGCCCTAGTTCAGATTAGTTTTTAGTCCCTGTTCCCTCAGAGAAGAGACAGTCTAAGCCAGTGGTTAGACTCACTTATGACCAGCTTGGAATGCCTCAATACACTCAGCTATCAATCATACACAGAGGAGTCTTAGTCTTTTGCAACACATTTCCCCTCATTACGGAGTGTTTTCTTGCACCACACACATCTCATACTTCTGAGAGTTTTTTGGTTTGAGGGTGTGTTTTTATATGCCTGTGCTTTACTGTTGCATAGTTTTAAGAGTAGGTGTCTAATTCAGCCGTTTCCAAACTAGGGGTCCCTGATATGAAAATGGGGTCGAGGGAGAATTTCCCAAATCCCCCTGTCAGAACGGCTACAGTGAAATGCGGTAGGCGAAGTCACACGCAGGACACAGAGCTACTGGAAACCGTACTTTAATGAAAGTAGCCAGTGAAAAGAAACTGTCTCCAACATCGGAGAAAACAAACAACCCGCACACTGCCGATGACGCAAACAATAACACACAACACACAATGCACGACAGAGGGTTAAATAAGGAATACAATACAACATAATGGGGAACAGGTGTACACAATCAGACACAACAAGTCAAACACCGAAACATAGATCGGTGGCAGCTAGTACTCCGGGGATGACGAACGCCGAAGCCTGCCCGAGCAGGGAGGAGGAGCAGCCTCGGCTGATTCCGTGACACCCCCCCAAAAAATATATACATTACCGTTTTTTTGTCCATTAAAATAACATCAAATTGATCAGAAATACAGTGTAGATATTGTTAATGTTGTAAATGGCTATTGTAGCTGGAAACCATCAGTCCTGTGTTCCAATGGCACGTTGTGTTTGCTAATCCAAGTTTATCATTTTAAAAGGCTAATTGATCATTAGAAAAACATTTTGCAATCATGTTAGCACAGTTGAAAACTGTTGTGCTGATTAAAGAAGCAATCAAACTGGCCTTCTTGAGACTAGTTGAGTATCTGGAGCATCAGCAATTGTGGGTTCGATTACAGGCTCAAAATGGCCAGAAACAAATCACTTTCTTCTGAAACTCGTCAGTCTATTCTTGTTCTGAGAAATTAAGACTATTCCTTGCGAGAAATTGCCAAGAAACTGAAGATCTCGTACAACGCTGTGTACTACTCCCTTTACAGAACAGCTTCATTAAATAGTACCCGCAAAACACCAGTCTCAACGTCAACAGTGAAGAGGCGACTCCGGGATGCTAACCTTCTAGGCAGAGTTGCAAAGAAAAAGCCATATCTCAGACTGCCCATCTTCATCTTTTCTTTTTATTGGCCAGTCTGATATATGGCTTTTTCTTTGCAAGAAGGTCAGCATCCCGGAGTTGCCTCTTCACTGTTGACGTTGAGACTGGTGTTTTGCCAATAAAGAAAATCACGTCTATGCTTATTTCTGACATTTGCCACACATTTCCAAAAGCTAGCAAATAATAAAATAATACAAGCCCAGCCAGGCTGCCTGTTCTTACCCAGTTTCAAAAGAGTTGCAGCCACCTTGATGCTGTGTTGAACCTCCTCAGCATTCTCTCGTTCCAATCCACACGGAATTTGCTTGTAAGATCCCTCTCAAAAGCCAGTTGAATCAGCTGCGCTTTCCTCCTGTGCAACATGCTCCGTCTGTGCTCACTGAATACGCTTTTCGATGTTGAAAAAGAGTTCTCGCAAGTTGCCGTGGATGCTCCAAATGTTAATCCCAGCTTCAATGCCATTATCACAGTAGGCATTGCTGTTAGAGGCCCGGAGTATCTATCCAAAATGCTCTGCATAGTCCATTTGTCTTCTCCAGATCGGGCGATTTCACTCTGTAGAAACTGGCGTGCGACAGTAAACTCAGCTTCCACAAAGTCTCCTGAGATTAAGTCCAGCAGTGGTATCACCTTTTCCACATCCATAAAGGTTTCATTCTCTGGGTGCAAGGCACGCAGGGCCTCAACAAGTTGGCTGTTTCATTTGTTAAATCTTGCTGATATTTCTCCCAGTACAGCATCCGGAGTGCTGAAAAACAGTCTATTGCACTCCCTGTCATTATCCTCTTCTTGCTGGCCCATTGTTGTTTCAACCACATATTCTTTCAGATTACTACTCACTACTCTTTGCCGTTCGCTTGGAGCGGGGGTGTCCGTGTGCTTGTATTTCTTCCATAACTCATCAAACTCAATGTCACGTCGCAGTTTTTTCACGCAATTGTGGGCACTGCGGACGACTCGGATGCCAGTGTACAGATCAGTTGCTTCAGCCTGAAGTAACTTGCTAGGGGGGTCGAGCAGGCTGATGACTTTGTGGACCATAAAGGCAATGAATCTGAAGCTCGGCTCGGAAACAGCTTTCAATAGGCCCACAGCCTCAAGTCGCACATGCGGGTACTCTCGATTTCTCTGAGCCGGTGGATGATGCTGTCCAGAGATTTTATAATGACACTCACCGTGGCTAGATGACCAGTCCATCGCTGCTCAAGCAGCCATTTCAGTTTCTCTCCCGTATATTGCGCAGCCAGAAAATGTGTCTCCTTGCCTATGTGACAGACATATTTGGGAAACTGAACGAACTGAATTCAAGCATGCAGGGGAAATACAAAAAAAATCTACAGGTGAGTGACTGAATTAGCAAATCCGTTTGACTGTGTTCCTGCCTCAGTTGACATGCAGGTAAGTGAAATCGAACAGCTGATCGAGCTGTCATGTGACCTAATGCTGCAGACAACGCATTCACAGGTCACTATGGAGGAGTTTGGGTTTCTGACTCAAGGGGAATACTGTGCCGTCTCCCTCCGAGCATTTAAACTCATGGTATGCTGATGCTGTGCTCTGCATTAAAAACAAATATCGATCCAGGTTGGATGTGAGAGGAGAGATGAGGTGTGCACTGTCGACCACACCCCCTGACTTTGAGAAGCTCTGACGTGACATGCATCAAGCACACCCATCTCATTAGTGGTGGTGAGATAAGAGAAATGATGTCAGACTCATTTGCAATTGACTGTCATAGCCCCACATTAAAAGTATATGATGGTGAGTTGAGAATACAATCAGAAATACTGTTAGACAAGCGCCAAACTTCTTAATATTATTTTCGGGGTGCTCCGAGGTTTTTATTGTTTATTAAACTTTAGTTAAGCGCTCTAAAATATTTTTTAAGTTTGCTATCTGCCGGCTTTTAAGAATATTGCTACCAGTTTCAAACTAGCTTCAACTTTCTAGGGTTATAGAAACTAACGTTAGTTACAGTACGTGTTTCCCTGGTTTCACCTGTTTACAGGGTTTGATCCATATTTGATATATGGTTGTACATTTGCAATACTGTTGATTTTTTATATGTGTCTTATTCGAATCCTTTTCTCATTTTGAGGTTTTAATATTATACCTGTTTCCAATTCATCTCAGGGTTTTATTAGGCCCAGTATTATTCGGTGTCCTTTGCGATAATTGTTGTCCTTAAATGTTTTACTTTTACATTCACATTTATTTTTGACCATTTATCTTTAGTTTGAATAAATTCCACTAATATGGAGGAAAAAACTAATTGTGTTTGCCATTGTGTGGGTGTATAATATAGTTTCATAATAACCTAGTTATAACCTTTCACGTGTTTATGCTTATTAGGTGGATCCACCGCATTATTCTATACATGGTACATATACAGTCTTCTGGTATATCTTCTAGTATATCTTCCCTCTGTATCGTTCATGGGCATACTGACTCATGGTAATACACATAGTGTCCTGTAGGTCTACATGATACCCGTATACACCCTCTTGTCTATTACTGCTACTCACCTATATATATATATATGCCCCACCTGATAGAAACCAGGTCTTATTTCTATATCAGTACTAGCCTAGTTAAAGTCATAACAAAACTGCCTGAAGAAAGAGGGGTCACATACAGTACAGCACAAATGTCCAGTAATAGCAACCCCCTTTTCATTCCATGTGTCACTGATGAACTCTGCCTCAACTCTGCCTATTTCTACAGATGGACTGGAGATGCTTTTGCCAGATGGCAGCCTCAGTCATTTGATGTGGAGACCATAATTGGGTAGGTTTTATCTGACCTGTTCAAACTTCAACATAGTAACTGCTTGTGTGTCAGATATGACCTATCCTGCCATTGGTAATAGAACAGTGACTATGTGTGTATGTGTTCACAGAACCATGTATGGAGCCAGCACATAGAGACTTTCAAGATGATGTGGTGAAGTCCAAACTGACAGACAGGCTTGATGCTGATGTCTCTGAATGGAGAGAGACATGGCACTCTGCATTAACATTTTACTAAAAACAACTTTTACATGTATTGTCTTTTTTAAATAATTGAATGTAATGGGATCAGTCAATATGGGGAGGGAGAAACCCTGTGTATTCTGCACCAGGATCAGGAAACTCCTGTTGTATACGGGACACCACACAGGAAGGTATGGCCACGCTGACATGTTTGCGAAGGTAGCCACATTACCACCAGACAAAATGCTGATAGGCTCAGTATCTGTATCGGCTGGGAATGACAATGAAAGATGAAAGGTGCACATTGTTATATTAGCAGAACCCTGCTTCTATGGTGTTATGTAAAGGGTTGTTTATTCTACATGGACCTGTTACTACATTTGAAAGTTATAAAAACACTTACTCTGTAGGCTACTGACCTATTCAAAGCTTCCTTCATCTCACCATACATCTGCCTGTAGTTATTGAACTCAACCTGCAGGAGGTTTGTTTGTTGGGATTGAGTGGGGGGGAACAGCTGCGGGCAAAGTCCTGATAGATGGGTGTGTCTTGGTGGTGGAAAGGAGACACCCAAGAAACACCCACATCAAACCACACCCCCAAACCAACTCACGTTTGGCTCCTGTCATGGCCGCCAGCATTTCTTGAGAAGCAAGCCAAAAAACAAGGCCAAATCAGCGGGTGCAGTTCCCCTTTAATGTATTTAAGTTGAAGTTTTATCCTAATTTCAATGCTCAGACGAAAACAGTACCGGTTGATGACTTTTTTCAAATCCAATGTATTTTCCACATTGATTCCATGTCACAATACGTTGACAAATTACATTGAAACGATGTTGATTCAAGCAGTGTGTGCACAGTGGGAAATGATGCACATGATGACATAAAGACATGGCACATATGATGATCCATTAAAATTCATGTTATGTTGATCTGCATTTCAATAACATATGTTAAAATATATTTTAAAGGGCACATTCTGATGGTGTTGCAAGCTGAAAATGTCCATTGTGTGAGATTGTTTGGACATTTCTTATGAAAAAAATTATAAAATCAACAAACCCCAGAAAGTGTTGACATTAAAAAAAAAGTATGTATTTCCACTATGGGATTGCTCCCTGCTTGTAGCATCTATTTAAGTATTGTTTACTGAAGAAAATAAGTTATGAGTTAATGCCCATTCCACCCTCATCGATCATAACATATGTTAGACTTTACCAGACGATGGACATTGCACTACAGAAAGAAATAACTCACTGGTCACAGACATAACCCAACATGCCCTCCAGTGTCAATGACTACAAACCAAACCTAAAAAAGTGCAGGATAACTCACCATCTAGAGGGCTCTGCCCTCTTTGGCAGCCATTGGTTATGTAAGAAACCTTTTTATAGTATAGCTCCTAGGTTACATTAAGGTTACGCAACACTTATGATACCCAACTGTGGATGTGGTACAACATTGTCAACAAGAGGGGCGGGTGGTTGATGTGAAAAACACAAAATCAAGAATGCACCTACCCACATACATACACACACACTGGGTAGGCAAATGGCGCAGTAAGATGATGGATGATTAATTTGTAGTGCTCTGAAAGTGAGTCACTGGAGGGTGACGATGTTTGGGAGACAACTGTAGGGTACAGCGCAGAGCAGAGCAGAGCACACACACACGCCGGAAGTGTACACACACAAACACTTATGTACAGTGAGGAAAAAAAGTATTTGATCACCTGCTGATTTTGTACGTTTGCCCACTGACAAAGAAATGATCAGTCTATAATTTGAATGGTAGGTTTATTTGAACAGTGAGAGACAGAATAACAACAAAAAAATCCAGAAAAACGCATGTCAACATTTTTATAAATAGATTTGCATTTTATTGAGGGAAATAAGTATTTGACCCCTCTGCAAAACATGACTTAGTACTTGGTGGCAAAACCCTTGTTGGCAATCACAGAGGTCAGACGTTTCTTGTAGTTGGCCACCAGGTTTGCACACATTTCAGGAGGGATTTTGTCCCACTCCTCTTTGCAGATCTTCTCCAAGTCATTAAGGTTTCGAGGCTGACGTATGGCAACTCGAACCTTCAGCTCTCTCCACAGATTTTCTATGGGATTAAGGTCTGGAGACTGGCTAGGCCACTCCAGGACCTTAATGTGCCTCTTCTTGAGCCACTCCTTTGTTGCCTTGGCCGTGTGTTTTGGGTCATTGTCATGCTGGAATACCCATCCACGACCCATTTTCAATGCCCTGGCTGAGGGAAGGAGGTTCTCACCCAAGATTTGACGGTACAAGGCCCCGGCCATCGTCCCTTTGATGCGGTGAAGTTGTCCTGTCCCCTTAGCAGAAAAACACCCCCAAAGCATAATGTTTCCACCTCGGTGGGGATGGTGTTCTTAGGGTCATAGGCAGCATTCCTCCTCCTCCAAACACGGCGAGTTGAGTTGATGCCAAGAGCTCCATTTTGGTCTCATCTGACCACAACACTTTCACCCAGTTCTCCTCTGAATCATTCAGATGTTCATTGGCAAACTTCAGACAGGCCTGTATATGTGCTTTCTTGAGCAGGGGGACCTTGCGGGCGCTGCAGGATTTCAGTCCTTCACGGCGTAATGTGTTACCAATTGTTTTCTTGGTGACTATGGTCCCAGCTGCCTTGAGATCATTGACAAGATCCTCCCGTGTAGTTCTGGGCTGATTCCTCACCGTTCTCATGATCATTGCAACTCCACGAGGTGAGATCTTGCATGGAGACCCAGGCCGAGGGAGATTGACAGTTCTTTTGTGTTTCTTCCATTTGCGAATAATCGCACCAACTGTTGTCACCTTCTCACCAAGCTGCTTGGCGATGGTCTTGTAGCCCATTCCAGCCTTGTGTAGGTCTACAATCTTGTCCCTGACATCCTTGGAGAGCTCTTTGGTCTTGGCCATGGTGGAGAGTTTGGAATCTGATTGATTGATTGCTTCTGTGGACAGGTGTCTTTTATACAGGTAACAAGCTGAGATTAGGAGCACTCCCTTTAAGAGTGTGCTCCTAATCTCAGCTCGTTACCTGTATAAAAGACACCTGGGAGCCAGAAATATTTCTGATTGAGAGGGGGTCAAATACTTATTTCCCTCATTAAAATGGAAATCAATTTAAACATTTTTTACATGCGTTTTTCTGGATTTTTTGGTTGTTATTCTGTCTCTCACTGTTCAAATTAACCTACCATTAAAATGATAGACTGACCATTTCTTTGTCAGTGGGCAAACGTACAAAATCAGCAGGGGATCAAATACTTTTTTCCCTCACTGTATGGGCCTATTAGAGGTGCCTTCAAGACTAGTTGACAGGCTCTAGAATACTACATGGGTTGTATGGATATCAAGATTAAAAAATATGCTGTGTAGGCATTTAAGGGCGATATTCATTCATTGTAAATAGATATCACAGCTATAGCGTCGGAGAGATAACACCCTCACAAGTATTACACAATCACCATTGACTAAAGCTATCAAAGCCCACGCTGAACCTCAGAGTACACGACTACATTATTCTTAAATGTATACCAGTGCTCACTAGTGTAAGTGTATTCATACACTCATACTGTAGAGTGGAAGGTGTGGCTGGAGTCTGGTTGGGTTTGAAATGTGTGTCGCCTGAGCCCTGTGAATAAAACTCTCAGAGGAGTGACCTGCTAGAGGAGACATCTGATTAACGCAGTGACATGAAACATGGAAAAGAGGGCTGAGCTGTCAGCTTCTTTAGCCCTCTCCGTCTCTACAGTATTTCCCCCTCCATCTCTCTTTCTCTCTCTCTCTCTCTCTCTCTCTCTCTCTCTCTCTCTCTCGATCACACTTTCTCGCTAACTCTCCTCTCTTCCCTCCCCTTTCCTCTCAGTTCCTCAACTACCCTCTCCCATTCCATTGCTCTACTTTCCATCTCTCACCTCCCTCTCTCACAACTCCTTCAATCTTTCACTCTCTCTCACTCTCTCTAGCTCTCTCTCTCTCTCTCTCTCTCTCTCTCTAACAGCTCCTTACCGCTTCAGGTGACAGGCTCACACACACTGCATGCACAGGTTCTTACACGCCCACTGCGCATCCCTGTATGCAAATTCACACTTGCATACACACACTTACTAAATCCAGCCCCAGATCTTCTCAGCACCACGAGGCCGGGCCGAGACAACACGCCGTGAAGCAGCCCAACGTGAATCTCCCGGAGCTTTGATGCGATTGGGTGGAATCGGTGGGGGGCCTCAAAGCCCCTCTGAGAGTGACGTCAATGCACGCCAGTGTGTCTACAACACATTCACACGCACACACAGGGAGGAGCTGGGAGGCTGCAGCTGGAGTTGACGTGTGGGCCTTCATGTTCCTTATGGGGGTGACATTGACAGCATTGATGTTCTGCTTTGTGGTAGCTGTCGTTATTTCTGACTAGAAATATGCCACCTCTGCTGATGATGATGAGAGTGTGAAATTTAATCTGGGTGAGAAAGGGGTTTAAGATTATTCTTTTCAAGTCCCTTTTGGGAGAATGACAAGCAGACAGCCTCAGGGTCAAAATCATCTGGCTTAAAATGACAGAAACAGTTTAAAGTGGCAAATATCATGCTGAAATATCGCTGCAATCTTACTGCAATGTCGGAGCGAGGCCTACTCTGTTCGAAAAGTTTATACCTAATTCTCATATCCAGCTTGAGATGTATGGATTGATATGAACTGAAGGCACTGCATGCCGAAACATTGGTTAGGTGTACCCATTAATTGTAGGGAGCATATTTAGAGTGTACTACTTTATTTTTATTGATATTGACTGATAAAAACTTGCTGATACAGACTGGCTAAAGTCTCCTCCCTACACCAATTGAGAGAACAACTCTACTATCCCCACCACAGATACAAATTCGCCATCATCTTGCCTCCTCTAAACTACTAGAGTACATTGTGTTACTGTCAGTCTCTTCAAAGAGACTGACAGTACATGCAATGTAAATGCTGACGCCATGTCATTTCAATTCCACGCAGAGAGAGAGCGAGAGAGAGAATGAGGGGACAGTGGTAGAAGAAAGAAGGAAGAGAGATAACGTGTGTGGTGGGGGGTGAGGATAGATGGAGTGGGGTTGGGAGAGGAAGGTGGAATGGGGAAGAGTGGGGGGCAGGAACATTTTAATTCCACCTCGACCTGACTGCAGTGCTTGACGGGCTGACGGCATTGTTAACGTGACAGACAGAGGAAACTAAAATAGCCCCGGCCCATTATAACCTCCACTACCTGGCTGTCTCCCTGGCTTCTAATTACTGCTGAGAGTCGGCAGGAATGACACATTCAGAGGTGGGCTGTGTGTTTGTGTTTCTGAGCGTCTCTACAGATGTAGGATCTTAACTTGAATCAGTTTGCTACAGCAGGGAAATAATCCTGCAGCAACAGGAAATGTGAATTATTATGTGGATTATAATTAATGGACATTTTTGTAGAGGTTGATGCAATGGAAAATCTAGTCAGACATTTCAAAGTGGAAATTACAAACTTCAGAGGCCTTTTTAAACCTCAAGTACACTACAAGTTTTACATTTCCTGAATTGCAGGAATGTTCTCCTGCAACAGAGTGATCAAATTAAGATCCTACATCTGTGTTTGTATGTATGTGTGTGTCTCTCTGTATCTGTGTGTCTGTGTGCTGCGATTATAACTCATACATTAAACCACCTAAAAGAGCAGGAGCCTGGTGAGAGGGTTTACGGAACATCTAATCCACAGTCTTAATACGACGGGTGGATTTCTCTGAAACTGGCGTCATTGTTAAACTGTTGAGCATGCCTGAGATTTACAAGTGTGTGCTTGAATGTGTGTATGTGTGTGTGTGTATGTTTGCTTAAGCAGCCACTGAGAGCAATGTAGGTCAGGCGCTCTGCAATTACTGAGTCTGTTCTCTTACTTTTGCCTGAAACCCAATGTTAAACAAGATTATACAAACACACATGCAAGTTGCACGCACACACACACACACACACACACACACACACACACACACACGTGCGTAAGGCCCAATCGTATCTAGGTCAGCCTTACGTTGGAGACAGCACTGACCTTTGGACACACAAATAGGAGCAGTCCGAGTGCCATCGGGTTCTGGGGGTGTGTGGCTTTCAGGGCGTGTGACGAACAGGAGCTATGCCCAGGTCTGTCTCTGTCTACCTGTGACTCTCTGCCAGGATGAGTATGACGTCTCCCTTATTCATGATTAACTACTGCTTTACTAATGTCTTATACCTTCCTATAAAGATCCTCGAAATCTTCATTCTCATCAACTTCACAACCATCTAAATTACCTTCATCGTCTCTTATGACATTACATATACCTTGTTATTCACTGTAATAATGCTCTAAGTTGTGTGTGAGAGCTTACTTAAGAGCATATTTCCAGTTTTTTGTTTTTCTTTCAGTGTTTTGTCTCTAGTGCTTTGTAATGTGACTGTGTTCTGCTAAGCCTATAACAGAGCTGCCAACTCTCACGCTTTCGCCGTGTGACACACGTTTTTGCCTGTTTTCACACGCACTCACGCCACACATCCAATTTCTCACGCAAGAAAAATCGGCCGAGACTTGTTCGTTCCTTTTTTCAAACTCCCTGACGGTAGATGGTGCTGATGAGCACCACTGAACCATATGCGCTGCACCCCGAAGTTAGCGACAGAAGAAGAGATACCATTGCCGCGAAAGACAACAGGAGAAGAAACGGTCACTACCTCAAGAAGTCTGATAAGAAGCTGAGCTGAGACTAGGTATGTAACAATGAAATGTCGTCCAATTGAGTACTCACTCTCTTAAACTTTAAATCTTGAAATAAATTATTTGTTTGTGCGTGTGAACAGGATTTAGTGTGGTGAATGTAAACTCAGCTGATTTCGAACAGGTCAGATGTATTCCAAAGAATTTAACATAAATACAGGAAATGTGTGCAATAGAAGTAGACTTGTGCAGACATTCACTGACCCCATGACAGAAGTGTACCTGCTGTTCTTCCAAGCCACCGTACCAACTTTCACTTCTTTCAACTTGCTGCTTCAGAGAGAGCAGTCATCAATATTTTTGTTACATGATGAGGTGGGATTGGATTTTGCTGTTTTTTTCCATTCTGTGTTTCTTGCTGATATCTGCAGGGATCCTCTAAAACAGGTTTCACCTACTATTTTTGTAAATGTCTGTTATAGATGGTGAAATTCGTATGCAAGCTATGTTCCAAGTTTATGGTTCCAGCAGCTCTGCAGTGCCATGAGGAGCCTTGTGAAAATGCAAACCATTTACCAGGTTAGTATTTGACTATTATTATGATCAAACACTGTGATATGTGATATTTAGCCTTGTACCTTATACCGATATGCTGTATCTGTGACAGGAAGAAAGTTGAACATTGGGTTCACAACCAGGTCTAAACTTAACAGATTACTTGATGAGGGTGACATCACACCACAGCAGGTGGATTCATTCCATGAAGCTGTGTTGTGTTTCCTGACAAGTGCTGTGGACTATGCACTTAAGAAGCTGCCACTGGAAGAGCCACTGATCAAGCACACACAATTTGTAGATGTACGGCAGAGAGCTGAAAATGACATCGAAGATGTCCTGTACTTTGTTGAAAGGTTCGTTGTTTTTCTCTAATTATTGTCTATCATCTTAGCTAAAATACCCTGTGTTTTATGATGAGGTGTGTTCACTCCTAAACTGCACATGAGATATTCTTATGTGGCTTCTCCTCAAAGATGTGTATGAACTGCTGCTGGTTGATGACTATATACCTAAAACGTAACAACTTGTAACTCTACTTTCATAAATAGGTTTCCCCATCTCCTCCCATACCATGGGCCAGAGGAGCATGACCTTCTGGGTGAGGAGTTTCTAAATGATCAGACCATGCCAATGATATCCCTGCAGGACGAAACTGAAATGGAAAGCTTCTGGGCTGAAATGGCAACCCGGAAGCATAAGGTAAACATTTTTTCATTTTTTGTCTTTCCTTTTGGCAGGTGTGGCTTGGCTACATCTGTTGCTTAAAATTGTTGCATGCATATATGTGTCATGCATGTTGCAAATTATGCATGTTTTTATCTGAACTTTGTTAATGGATCAACCTACAGTATACTTACAGTATTAATCAATCAAAAATCAAGGTATGTTTTTCCATTGTGTTTTGGTGCATTTTCCATAGGTGACAGGAGCCAAAGAATTCGAGAGGCTTGCTGCCGTCGCCAAGCTTGTCCTGGTGTTGCCCCATGCAAACGCAGATGCTGAGAGGGTGTTTTCAGTTGTGGGACTGAACAAAACCAAGAGAAGAAACAGCCTAGCATTGGATGGCACCTTGTCCTCAATAATGACCATAAAGATGGCCAATCTGGAGCCCTGCTTCAAATGGGAGCCCCCCTCCGATATCATCAAGGCCTCCAAGAAGGCCACAGGCCAGTATAACCATGCCGACAGATCATAGAGGAGGCTCATTTGAGATGAGCAGGTCTGCGCAGAATCGATCACCGGCGATCACCGCCCAATGCATGCTGGTTAGATTTGTGTCCGACTTGATCCCGACTTTCTCTGACGTCATGCACACGTGGGCAACGATAACCTCATGAGATCAAGGCGGCCGCAGTTCTGAGACGCAGGCAGTGCAATTGCTTTTCACCGACTGCAGGACCCAGGCGGACCCTGGACAAAATCTCACTCCAAGGTTGTTTGAAAAGTTGGCAGGTATGCTATAAGCTAAGTTACTGTGAGAGTATATGACCCCTCACAAACAGGGTGCTACAATCCACAACACATATCACGTGGTGTTGGGAACAAACCTACAACTTTGCTTCATCTTCATCCTTTCATTTCAAACATTGGATTTAATTTATTTTGTTTAATCTTGCTCTTTGTATACTTTGCCATTTCAAACTTTTGTGTCTTTTGAATTTTTTAACTGTACATTCATATTTTAGCCCTTGTTACTATAAGCTTACTTGCGATGTTTGTGTTATGAGGTTGTTTCGCCTCCCTTGGTTGAATGCTCTGGATAAGAGTGCTGTTATATCTAGCCTAGTTGTAAAAGAACGGACATCTGCACAGTTTCACATTGAACATCACTCTGTCGTTTAATGACATGTGCCACGCATTCTGACAACCCATTCATCCGTAACGCAGCACACTGTCGTAAACCATAACAACGTACAGTACGACGTACAGCACGTCGTACCATACATAACATTTCCCCCCTTTTCCAAAACCAGGGACTGGTACCATATATAAAATGTCCATAGGGCAAGAACCTAGAGTGATACCTGTAAGAAATAAACATTAACCCTTAAACGGATGGACTCTCCAAACTAGCCAGTTCAGTCCATTAACCTGGAGGTTGACTAAGACACCTAACGGAGCCTAAGAATGAAAAGAGGTTAAGTAGTCCCCCAGATAAGCAGGGCGAGTTCGTGCCCGCATAGGCCTTTCTTCCACCGTCACCGCTTGTGGCTCTGGCCCTTGGGGAACCCACAGAGGCTGGGGCTCAGGTGGTAGTGGTGGAGGAGGTCCATCCGGTGGCGTCTCTGGCCTGCATGTCTGTTTTGTGTGCCTTCGTGTTCCTTGAGGGGCAGGGACTTTTCTGAGGCGGCTGGCGTGCCAGCGTGATCCATTGCTCATCATGAATGTGGCGGGCCCCAGTTGTCGACTGACCTGCAAGGGGTCCGACCAGAATGAGGCCATTTTGTTGCACCGCTGAGGCCGTCGGGCTCGGACCCAGTCTGACACTTGAATGATCGACTTCTTCACCCTGTGTGCCTTGTCAAAACGCTGTTTCATTGCTCTTTGGTGCCCGGTCACTGCCTGCTGTTCTTGGGTGCGCCTAGTCGCGGTTCTGCTACTCTCTGTGTTCTGAGTCTGTCCAGTGGCAGTTCCATCTCACGACCTAGCATGAGGGATGCCGGGGAGACCTGTGTTGTTGTGTGTTTGCTTGCTCTGTAGTGCATTAGCGTTTGATTCAAAGCAGTTTGGAACGTGCACCCCTGGACCAGGTGCGCTCTGATGCCGTTCTTCAGCGTTTGGTTGAAGCGTTCCACCCCTCCGTTAGCTTGTGGGTTGTAGTAGGCCGTGCGGATGTGTTTGATTCCCTTGTTGCTGAGATATGAGGAGAACTCGGCAGAGGTTAGCTGGGGCCCATTGTCCGTGGTAAGGGTGAGGGGTAGGCCCCACCTTGTGAACAGGCTGTCTAGGATGTCCACGATGGCCTGTGCTGTGACAGTTCCGACAGGAACCACTTCTGGCCACTTAGAGTGGAGGTCATACACCACCACCAGGAAGCGCTGATGGTGAGGGACTGCGTGTCCATGGATCTCGCCACAGATGTCCAGTTGGATGTGCTCCCAGGGGTGGGACGGCCATGCGAGAGGCTGCAGGGGGGTGGGGCGGACTGTCCTGTTTTCCCACTGAGGAGGCATGCAGCACAATCCCTGACCAGGGCTTCAATGTCGTGGTCGATGCCTGGCCACCACACAAGGTCTCGACATCGCTGTTTGACCTTGACTATGCCCAAGTGACCCTCGTGCGCCATGGATAGAACACGCGCACGCAGGCCACTCGGGACCACAGTGCAAAACCCTCGAGAGACACAGACTTCTTCCCAGCAAGAAAGTTCGGTGCTTCACTCTGGCGAAAGTCGCCAGCTCTTCCGGCACATGTGCTGGCCATCCAGTGCGTATGTAGGTGCGCAGGGTAGACAGTGTGGGATCCTGTTCCGATGCTTGCTTCAGCTCCTCCAGTGAGACGACTGACTGAAGAGGAGCGTAGAGCATTTGTACAAGCTCTGTTTCGTTGTCGTCTGGCAAGACGGTTGGAGTAGGAGCGTCAAAGGAGCGTGAGAGGAGGTCTGCCACCACGTTATCCCTCCCCGGAGTGAACTTCAGCTGATAGTCATACTGTCTGAGGCGGTCGGCCCATCTGTGCAGCCGAAGTGGCTTGTGGCCAGTTCCTGATGCTGACAGTAGCGTTGTGAGGGACTGGTGGTCGGTTCGGAGTGTGAACAGACGGCCATATAGGTAGAGGTGCCACCTTTCGCACGCCCAGACACAGGCCAGTGCTTCTCGTTCGCCCACAGAGTACCGTTGTTCTGTGGGGCTCCAGGGCCCCTTGAGGCGAAGGCGACGGGCCTCTCAATGCCATTCTGCAGCTGTGAGAGGACAGCTCCTAGTGCTCCAGCTGAGGCGTCACATGTGACAATGGTGTGGCAGACGGGGTCAAAGTGAGCCAAGACTGGGGCTGTGGTGAGCTGGCTCTTCAGTGAGCGGACCGCGTCTGAGCAGGCTGCCGTCCAGGCCCATGGCTCATCCTTCTTGAGGAGCTGGCGAAGGGGGCGCTGTGGTCTGAGAGTAGTGGGGCAGAAACCGGAGGTAGTAAGCTGTCATGCCCAAGAATGAGGCCACCTGAGAGGCTGAGGTCGGTTCCGGGATCCGGTGGACGGCTTCAATGTTCGACATGAGTGGGGCAATGCCTTTGGCCGACAGGCGGAAGCCCACAAACTCGACGGCTGGAGCTGCAAAGGTGCACTTTCCACCGTTCAGGGTCAGGTTGTTCCGCAGTAGAGCACTGAATACTCTGTGGAGTCGATAATCATGGATGTGGAGGTCAGGGCCGTGGACCACGATGTCATCCAGATAGACCGCCACCCCAGGTATTCCAGCGAGGATGGTGCTCATCACCTTCTGGAAGCAGCTGGGGGCGGAGCTAAGTCCAAAAGGCATGCGTGTATATCTGAACACGCCAGCGTGTGTGACAAAGGCCGTGAGGTCTCTGCTAGCTGCATGGAGGGGTACCTGAAGATAACCCTGACGAAGGTCAAGCTTCGTGAAGATCGTGGAGCCATGGAATTGTGCGGTCAGCTCCTCAGCTGTAGGCAAGGGGTACTTATCCGGGACAACGGCCTTGTTCACAGCACGGAGATCACACAGGTCCGGATTCCACCGGACTTTTTGGTTGCAATGACCAAGTTTGAAATCCAGGGGGCAGCGTTGACTGGCTCAATGATGCCTGCATCCAACTGTGACTGGAGATCTTTTGTGACATCATCACGCAGTGCAAAGGGAATGCGCCGCAGGGGCTGCATGACTGGGGTCACTTCCGGATTCACTAGGGGCCTGTGAGTAAAGGCTGTGAGGCAGCCCAGTCCATCAAACAGAGTCGGCCAGTTCTGTTGCCATGTGCAGGTAACCTGGTAGATAGCTGACCCACTGTCATCTCTCAGTGTGAATCCCAAGCCTGTGAAGAGGTCGAGGCCCAGGAGGTTGGCACCCCGCTTTGCAACATGAAATGTGAATGATGGCAGATGTTTGGTGCCGTAGAGTACTGGGACCTGGAGGGTGCCTACAATGTCTATCTTAGATCTACCGTACCCACACAGGGCAGTGGAGGGCTGTTGGAGTGGTAGGTGACTGAAAAACTTGTAGTAAGTGGCAAGGTTGAGCAACGACACCGCAGCGCCAGTATCCAGCAGCAAAGGCAAACCCACCTCACCCAGCTGCACAGTGCATGTCCTGAATGACACATGGTTGGTGGAGACGGTTCGGATTTCCGTGTGTTCATGTTGAGAGTGAGATGAAACGAAGGGCCTGTTCTGGGTGGAGCTAGTAGCAGGGGCAGAACGACACACTTTCGCAAAGTGATTGTATTTTGAACAGTTCTTGCATATTTTCCCACCGGGCTGGGCAGTTTGAAGCCCTTGAATTGTGAGAGCTAGCCCCACAGTTGCCACAGCTAGTTCTGTTTGTTTGTCTGTGTGCCTGCTGCACGGGCATGTCGGTGTCTGTGTCCATGCAGCTATCGACGCGGGAGGCGTGCGCAGCGGCGTGATCGTTGTAGTGCGCCTGCTCGGGCTGAAGCTGCTGTGTGAGAATGGCTGGGGGCCGAGTGTATGCTGCAGAGCTGTCTGTTAGCATAGAAGAGCATTCCAACGCCGCTTCAACCTGGAGTGCTATTTTAATAGCTCCATCTAGTTGTAAATTATCCGATTCCAAAAGCAGTTTCTCCCTTGTCTTTTCACATAACGTCCCCTCTATCAACTGATCCCTGATGATCTCGTCCTGAAGTGTCCCGTAGTTACAAGAGCTAGCCAAATCCCTCAGATTAGCCACGTAGCTTTGAATGGACTCACCCGGCCGTTGGTGTCTCTTCCGTAGCCGTAGCGTCGGAGGAGCACTCGCTCTTTCCCGGCGAAGTGGTTCCGTAAGAGGCTGACTGCAGCAGTGAATGTAGGAGCCGATCCAAGCGCTCTGAAAATCCTCTGTCCCTCTGTACCAAGGCAGTGACGGAGCAGTGCTGTCCTCCGCTTGTCGGAGATTGTAGAAAAGTCCATAGCTTCTAAATAAGTGTTAAAACTATCAAGCCAGTTATTCCACGGGACTGGAGGTTCGCCAGGCACGGCGAGGAATGGTGCTGGCGGTGGTAAACTGAATTCAGCCATCTTCGTCGCCAATGTTATATCTAGCCTAGTTGTAAAAGAACGGACATCTGCACAGTTTCACATTGAACATCACTCTGTCGTTTAATGACATGTGCCACGCATTCTGACAACCCATTCATCCGTAACGCAGCACACTGTCGTAAACCATAACAACGTACAGTACGACGTACAGCACGTCGTACCATACATAACAAGTGCCTGCTGCAGTAAATAACTCAAATGTAAAATGTGAATGTACAGTACATGGAAATACACTCATAAGTAAGATACAGAGAGTCGATAGCTATCAAGTGGGTGTGACACAAAAAACAAACCAACTTGACCTGAAACCCTCAACCTACCTGTTCTAACAATACACAGAGTGACATAAAGGAAAAAGATGGAGGAAGAGAAAGAAAATGATTTAGAGAGAGAGAGAGAGAGAGAGAGAGAGAGAGAGAGAGAGAGAGAGAGAGAGAGAGAGAGAGAATGCCTTAATGCCTCACCATCAATCTCTCCCTCTCCTTGGTAAACAGCAGAGGCAGCATCATATGCTGGGTGACAGCTCCCATTTGTTTCTGGGTGTCCCCCTGAATTCCCTCACCTCAGCAAAAAGACTCAGCCCTGCCCCCTCTACAGCCCCCCGAGAGACTCCACATTTAGCCTCTCTGATATCTATGTCTGTTGGTCTCGATCTATCTCTACACAGATATTTTGCTCTAAAAAACATTTATGCTCATTGGACTCCTACAGTAAGTGTTTGATGTGGAATAATGCCAATCCTTTTCATTCCATGAAATCTCTTGACCTCATATTTTATCAATCTTTCCAGTGAGAATCATGCTAGAGACCCCCAATAAGTACTGTGATGTCATAGACAATCTAGGTGTGCCTCCACTCAGCCAGATAACTGATGTCCATCTGGCTCCCATGGGATCCTGGCAGAGGTCTTTAGGATTAGTGATGGCGTGGGAAGCGGAAGTCCAACTTCACATGTGAAGTACTGTGTAGAAGCTGTGCTCCCTCCAGCTCTTTAGGGCGCTACTTCAGTTGAACTCAGACCACGTCAAACTGAAACCCTACAACATGACAGCATTGTCGAGTGTGGAAGCACTGATGTTCAACAAATAAATGCTTTTTAAGATGGCTCCCAGTTTGCATACCATCCCTGTTTTTTAAAGCAAATATTCCACACTGGGCAACAACAAGGTCTTGTTGAGATTTATTGAAGCTGAATGTGGAACAGAGAATGGGTCTTGGGTATGACGCTACAAGCTTGGCACACCTGTATTTGTGGAGTTTCTCCCATTCTTCTCTGCAGATCCTCTCAAGCTCTGTCAGGTTGGATGGGGAGATGTTAAATCGGGTTCAAGTCCGGGCTCTGGCTGGGCCACTCAAGGACATTCAGAGACTTGTCCTGAAGCCACTCCTGCATTGTCTTCGCTGTGTGCTTAGGGTCATTGTCCTTTTGGAAGGTGAACCTTCGCCCCAGTCTGAGGTCCTGAGCGCTCTGGAGCAGGTTTTCATCAAGGATCTCTCTGTACTTTGCTCTGTTCATCTTTCCCTCGATCCTGACTAGTCTCCCAGTCCCTGACGCTAAAAAATATCCCCACAGCATGATGCTGCCACCACCATGCTTCACCGTAGGTATGGTGCCAGGTTTCCTCCAGACATGACACTTGGCATTCAGGCCAAAGAGTTCAATCTTGGTTTCATCAGACCAGATCATCTTGTTTCTCATGGTCTGAGAGTCTTTAGGTGCCTTTTGGCAAACTCCAAGCGGGCCTTCATGTGCCTTTTACTGAGGAGTGGCTTCCGTCTGGCCACTCTACCATAAAGACCTGATTAGTGGAGTGCTGCAGAGATGGTTGTCCTTCTGGAATGTTCTCCCATCTCCACAGAGGAACTCTGGAGCTCTGTCAGAATGACCATCGGGTTCTTGGTCACCAATTGCTCAATTTGGCCGGGAGGCAAGCTCTAGGAAGAGTCTTGGTGGTTTCAAACATCTTCCATTTACGAATGATGGAGGCCACTGTGTTCTTGGGGACTTTCAATGCTGCAGAATTTTTTTTGGTACCCCAGATCTGTGCCTTGACACAATCCTGTCTCGGAGCTCTATGGACAATTCCTTCGACCTCATGGCTTGGTTTTTGCTCTGACATGCACTGTCAACTGTGGGACCTTATATAGACAGGTGTGTGCCTTTCCAAATCATGTCCAATCAATAGAATTTACCACAGGTGGACTCCAATCAAGTTGTAGTTTATTTATTTAATCAATTTTAGAATAAGGCTGTAACGTAACAAAATGTGGAAAAAGACAAGGGGTCTGAATACTTTCCGAATACACTGTAAATTATATGGTGTGTACTGTATGGCTATATGTGGAAACGTGTGGAACTCACTGTGTGTGTGTGTGTTGGGGGGGTGGGTAATGTTTGTATGTGTAATGTTTCATGCTCCTTGCGTCCCCCTCTCAGTGGGGATAGGTTAACATAAGCAGCAGGGAATCAGGTCAGTTTCGGAAAAGCACACACACAAGCGTATACCCAAACACACAGATTCACACACATAGATTCACAGACACACACACAGATTCACACACTGTGATTCACACACACAGAGATTCACACACACAGATTCATAAACACACACACACGCACATCATCATTGTGGGTATCCTCCGAATTAAACACCACTGGTCATACTTACGCTTTCCCCCTCTTCAAAGTATTCCCTCTCTCCTCTCTCCAGGTCCACCCCCTCTATTTCTCACTCCTTCTACACATTCCTTAATTTCCTCCCGTTTCCTCTCAGTACCCCAATTTCAAATTCAAATATTTTTTCACAGGCCAGAGAGGAGCCTCTCAAGTGTTGCCAAAAGCTAAGAGACAATGTGACTGAGTAGTGATGCCTGCTGCTGAACACGCACAGGATACCGCAATGAGCCTTTCCACTTCACCCAATCCGCTATCCTCTCCCTCCATCATGATTGGACTCACACCTCTTCCCTCTCCACCTTCTTTCTTCCCTTCATTTCCTCTCCATCTATTTTCTCCCCCTCCACACCCCCTCCTTTAACAGCACCCCCCAACCCATCCAACACAATTAACACCCCCTTTTCTCCATCTCCCTTAATGTATCCATTATTCTCTTTATAGTTCCTGAGCACAACAGATGCACTCGCTCCAAGGCACTGGAGGCAGGTTCACACTCAGTCTCAGAGACTGGCACAGCCCACAGCCCACAGCCCACAGCCCACAGCCCACAGCCCACAGCACACAGCACACAGCACACAGCACACAGCACCTACTGCCAGAGAGCAAAGAAAGATAGAGGGAAAGGCAGTTATAGTAAGACAAATAAAAAGATGGAAGGAGAGGGGACAGTCTGAGAAAGCATGGAGAAAGTGAGTGACATACAGTATAGTGAGTGAGAGAGAGATACAGAGTGATAAAGAACATGCTATTTATAACTTTTTAAAACTAAACGACGACAAACAGAGATCATGCTCATGGTCCCCATCTCTCTCATCAAGAAACTGGGTCAACTCAACATGACAATCGACAGCTGCAGCATCTACACTCCAACTTCACAGTCAGGAATGTTGGTGTTACATTTGACCCCACTCTGTCAGTTGAACCCCACATCTGGAACATCCCCGAGTCAGCCTTCTTCCACCTCAAAAACATCTCACAACTCAGACCCTCTCTCACTGACCCCACTGCTGAAACCCTCATTCACACCTTTGTTTTATCATGCCTGGACTACTGCAGCACCATTCTCTACAAACTCCCCACCAAAACACTGGGCAGACTTCAACATATTCAAAACTCAGCTGCACAAGTCCTCACACACACCAGACCTGGCGACCACATCACCCCCACTCTCATCAAACTCCACTGGCTCCCATCTTCAAATTACTCATGCTCACCTACAAAGCACTCAATGGACTGGCGCCCACATACCTTACTGACCTCATGCACCCCTACACTCCCACCTGTTCGCTGCACTCCTCTGACACTGGCCTTCTCACCATCCCTCCTGCCAGGCTCTGCTCCATGGGAAAACAGGCTTTTAGCAGTGCAGCTCCCCAACTCTGGAACTCCCTCCCTCTCCATGTCAGAACCTTTGGGTGTTGTGAAAAGCACTTAACATTTATTATTATTATCATTATCATATATACATGGGAAGGCCATGACATGCATTCTCAGGACTAAGATGGCACAGGACTTTATTGTTGTGTGCCTACCACCTGCTTGCCTGTGTGTGAGAGAGAGAGGCCCCGTGTGGAGTGGTGCAGTGCGGCACTAAAACCGCTTCTCTCCAACCCTCCACCTCCGCCCTGCCAGCCTCTCACCACCTCTAATGCACTCTGGGTACCGATGATGAAGACCAGGGGAAAACTTGCTGAGACACCAGCCAGGTGTAGGCCGTCCTCACCAGCACCACAGTAATTGGGGAGACACCCCAACCGGGAGGGCTGATGGGGGGCCCGGTGTCCTCAAAGAGCTCATCTCTCACAGCTCAGCAAAGCCTTTCATGGTACAGGTGGCATGACGGAACTGAAAAACACAACTAGAATTCAAGGCACCATTGTAACTGTGGCAGCATTGTCAGCGTTTTGATACTGTATCGAACTACGGAAGCTCTGGGGACTAACATGAGCTAATTTAAATCAATAATCGTGGATATTAGTGATGGGGGACAAATTGATACAGTTACATATCGGGATATAATTGTTGACGATATATCGTATTATATCTTTTTCACAATATCACAATATTAGATTTGCGCTAGTTGGCTGTACCTGCACAAAAACTCCAGCATTTTTCCTTCATGCACTACATGACCAAAAGTATGTGGACACCTGCTCAACGAACATCTCATTCCAAAATCATGGGCATTAATATGGAGTTGGTCCCCCCTTTGCTGTTATAACAGCCTCCACTCTTCTGGGAAGGCTTTCCACTAGATGTTGAAACATTGCTGCGGGGACTTGCTTCCATTCAGCCACTAGAGCATGAGTGAGGTTGGGCACTGATGTTGGGCGATTGGGCCTGGCTCGCAGTCGCAGTCCTCCACCAAACTTTACAGTTGGCACTATGCATTCGGGCAGGTAGCGTTCTCTTGGAATCCGCCAAACCCAGATTCGTCCGAAGGACTGCCAGATGGTGAAGCGTGATTCATCACTCCAGAGAACGCGTTTCCACTGGTCTAGAGTCCAATGGCGGAAGCTTTACACCCCTCCAGCCGACGCTTGGCATTGCGCATGGCGATCTTAGGCTTGTGTGCGGCAGCTCGGCCATGGAAACCCATTTTATGAAGCTCCCGATGAACAGTTCGTGTGCTGACGTTGCTTCCAAAGGCAGTTTGGAACTTGGTAGTGAGTGTTGCAACTGAGGACAGGCGATTTATACGCGTCTGTGAGCTTGTGTGGCCTACCACTTTGCGGCTGAGCCGTTGTTGCTCCTAGACATTTCCACTTCACAATAACAGCACTTACAGTTGACCGGGGCAGCTCTAGCAGGGCAGAAATTTGACCAACTGACTTGTTGGAAAGGTAGCATCCTATGACGGTGCCATGTTGAAAGTCACTGAGCTCTTCAGTAAGGCCATTCTATTGCCAATGTTGGCTATGAAGATTGCATGGCTGTGTGCTTGATTTTATACACCTGTCAGCAACGGGTGTGGCTGAAATAGACAAATCCACTAATTTGAAGAGCATCAGCAGTCTTAGTCTTACTGTACCCAAATTGGTCAGGAAGTTTTAGGTCTTTACCATAGCTAATGTTAAGCCTGAGCATGGTGGAGTGGAATCACTTATCAGCAGATTGAATGAGACATTATTAAAACAAGAACCAAAACCACAAGGAGTATTTCATAACATCTTTATATTACAGGAAATGTACTTATTGTTTTGATCAAGTCATGGAAAAAGCTCATTACCTGACTAAACCCATTGTAGATAGTCAGAATCCTCAACGTGGGCATACATCCATTCATTCATTGTCAATTAACTTTTTATTGAAAAAGCCAATTTCATGTCAGCAAAGTTTTCAGAATAACCCTCAAGTAGAAGGTCATAAGATAAATAGGGTCATTGGTCAGACATGTATTGGTAAAACGATTATGACTAATGTCTGCATGCTAATCATGCATGTCCTTTCCAGGGAATTGCAGTAACAGGGATATTACAGAGGCTGTCGGTGGCTTGCATACACAGAATTGATTTCCAATATATACGTCAGCAGACCAGGCTCTTTGTGCCAACTTACTGGTACTTGCTGTCCACAACAAGTAAACACATATGCCAACCAATCAGTACACAAAACATGCAGCCATGGACACTGTTGTGCAGGTGTTCTACTGACCATGCCTTTAGAAGATAGAAAGACATGGTTACTGCACACTGAGTCAATATACACCAGCAATCTACAGCCATTACATTTAGAGAACTAATGCACTAATGATTCAAACATAATACATAAACTAAACGACACATACACTGAGTGTACAAAACATTAAAAACATATTCTACCGTACCCCTTTCAAAGGCACCTAAATCTTTTGTCTTGTCCATTCACCCTCTGATTTGCACACATACACAATCCATGTCTCAATTGTCTCAAGGCTTAAAAATCCTTCTTTAACCTGTCTCCTCCCCTTCATCTACACTAATTGAAGTGGATTTAACAAGTGACATCAATAAGGGATCATAACTTTCACCTGAATTCACCTGTTCAGTTTATGTCATGTTCAGTTTATGTTATGTACACTCAGTGTATAAATTAATAGTAAACAGGTATGTTATGGTTAATAAACGATTTCAAACTAAAATCATTTATAAGCAGTTAATGAGTGTTCCCCAGAGCACACAGGAAACCAGAAATGACTCAACACGTCCCCAGTCCCAGCCTACCAATGTATGAACCAACAATCCACCCCAAATGCATATTATTTGGAGAACAGAACAGAACATAGAACAGCGTTGAACATTCTGACTCTGTCCTCTGATCCTCGTGTGAGTGGAGCAGTGGGTTCCCTTCCCAGCAGCCTCCTGGCGATGATAAGACGGCCGTTTTCCATGCGTCTCTCCCACGGCGCAGGCCGTTTGAAGTCACAAACACTGGCGGCTCAGACTCAGCTATCACCTCCACGCTTGTTATTCTGATTATTACCATAGCATCAAAACATAATGCGCTAAACTGCAGCTTTGGTATTTTAAGCAGGAAGGTTTGGGTGGGTGAAGGAGCAAGGGTGGTTTGGTGGGTGAAGGAGCTAGGGTGGTTTGGTGGGGCAGGTAAAGAGAAGGAGATGGAGAGTGGGGTGTCTTTGTATTGTGGAATTGAAGATCCCAAAAGAAGATACGGGCAGGAGATGGTGGTGTTGTGGCAAATCAACACAGCCAAGCAACCGTAGATAATTAAGCTGCAGCATTTAAGAACATACAATTATTTGACTCCTGCTCACATGTAGACAAACAAAATGCCCCAAAATCAATGTACATCAACAGCTATCCAGCAACAAACACACACACTCACACACACACACACACACACTCACACACACACACACACACACACACACAAACATACAGCCTATCACAGCCTATCAAAGCAGCACACACAGTGAAAATGCTGATGTATACAAAGACAAGGGAAGCATAATGACAGGACAGTGAATGAGTGGGGGATCAAAAACACTAATCAACACAATTTGCATTCACACACCACCCCAAAACAGCCTTGCTTCCGGCAAATAGTACGAAGACAACAATAACAACAAGAGCTCCGCAACAGAATGTCAGAGCAGGTGGGAAGAGAGAAACAAGTGTGATCAGAGGTGAGAGAGAAGGAGGTCTAGAGGAAAAGGGGAGTGAGAGAAGAGAGGAGACAAAACACAGGGGCTCTAAATTTAGCAGCGGTGCTATTGTTTACAGGTTGGAGGGGGGGTGTTGGCGAACCAGCATGTCACAGCTCTGAGCAGACAGAAAAGCTCTCCAACGGATCAGCTTGTCCCCCCTACCCTCCCATCCCCCACGAGTTTGTGCTCCTCTCACGGTTTTTAAGCTTCAAAAACAGCCGCCGCCGCAGCGCATCGCATTATTATGATCGTTATTCAGACGCTTAGCAGGCGACCTTATCTCACAGTGATGTATGGGTGCAAATATATTCTCTATGATATACTCGATTATTCTCCACTTGCTGTTTGGCTGGCAGCACCTTTCTCCAAGGCAAAGTGGTTTGTGACAGTTTACTGTTGAATGATAACCATGGCCATCCCCAAAAAGTACCTTGATCAAGCACATACAGGAGTTTACACAGGTAATCTGGGGAATCCAAATTGGGAATCCAACCTGCAACCTTGTGTTATTGAGTCACAGGCCTATTTGCTAGTCGATGCTTACAATACAACCTCCCATCCCATTTCATCTCACAGTATGGGAGCATGATCAGAAGTTTGTGTCAAAATAAGATGTGCGTTGTACATTCACTGTCATTAGCATTGATTGGGCCTGTCCGGTCAATGGATGGGATGAGAAGCGCGCATGACTCCACACAGACTGCTGGAAGAATCGATGCCCATCCACCGTGTTACACAATCAGGGTTGACCCCAGGTTTGGCTCCCTGTGCCACAATCTCACCTCTTCTCCTATTTTCTTCTTGTCTTGCTTCCACTCTCTTCAGCTCTTGTCTTCCCTCTGTAGTATATGAAGAATTATGACTTTGATAAGGTTTTAAGTGGAACCTGAGAGGATGTTTATTTAGTAGAGGGAGCCATTTTGTAGTGACACCCCTGTTCGTTGGAGACAGGTGATTGGACAGTAGAGGGAGCCACCCATATTTTTGTATATCTTATAAGTATAGGCTAGAGACAAAGAACGGCAGAGCAGACATTGTAATTTGGAGGACACTGCTCTCCGGATGCTATATACATCTGTACACTTATGCTGAAATCTTGTGATATGAATAAAACTTATGATCAACGTTCAGTATAAGCGGACTCCTTTGTTTAACAGCAATGATTAGCAACATTGACTCGACACTACAAAATGGCGCCCGAACAGGGACCGGTCTGCGTCTCTCCTTTGTTCCATTCATGGGCGCCGAGCTGACTCTCGTTCCAAAGTCATGGCCAGATAAGGGTGAGTTTCCTCACCACTTTGGGCATTTGTTAGTTCGAAGGCTATTTGAGTGTGCGCTGGGGAGATGTACTGTGTAAAGTACTTGTGTGTGTTGGTGTGGCTGTTGTTGCTGTTGACTAAGGGTCTGTCATAACTATTCTAAATTTGTTTGCACTGGTAAACGGCGCAAATAGGGGGGAGTGTCTATAGAGATATTTTGCTTGAATAGGAATTCAAGAACAATCGATTTGAAAGGAATAAGGCCAAGGTATATGTATACGAATTAGGACATTGCGGATCTGGAAAGACCTCTAAACAAGGTGACCTCTATGGTGGGCTGGAAATCCTGTAACGCGTTAGATGTGTTTTAGGTGAGTCCTGGGGACTCTGGAGACTGTGGTATATACATTTTATTGCAAGTTACTGCTCATCTTATAGCTGACGAGGTATATGTTTGATGTAACCGCTCATAGAATATCCATAACTCGCGGCAGCATAAAGTTAGGGACAAAGGAAAAGGAATTTTGGCGCAATGTAGATTACATGCTACATGCTACATGCTACATGCTACATGCTAACATGTGACCTTAGAGGGCCATCGAGATGGAATAAAGCCTCTTAAATTATGTTTGTGTGTGTAGAATTTAAGTTCTATGCTTTGTGAGCTCTGTTAAATGTTGTTTGGCTATGAGGAGAAAACGGAGTTACAGCGGGACTGTTAACTTTCTGTTTGGCTTGGAGAGAGAGCTGCTTGAGGGCTCCGTCCACGCTGAAATCGTATTGGTGAATGAACTGCGCATGCGTGTGATTTTATGACTTTAGAGTTACGTAGGGAGAATATGCCTCTGCTATACACTGTGCAAGGGGGGGACACAGACGCAGACAAAAGACAGAGATTTAGAGTCTAATGGAATGTTCTAGTTGTTACATAGGCTGTTGCTTAATGATGAAGCTATTTGTTGAGATCTATTGAATTGATAAATGAGAGAGATATGTTGACGGATTGAGAAATAAAATAAAAATAATAAAATAAAGAAAATAAAATGTTATTGAGCTATCTATAAATATTCCTGAGTTAAGTTGTTTGCTTATTTCTTAGCGCGAATGTGACTGGAGGAATATTGAATGGTTGAAATAACTCAGTGACTGCATAAACTGCTAAATGCTTGTCTGTCCTTTGTTCTTCTGTCATATGAGAGACGAGAAGGAGGAGAGAGAGAGACAGGAAGGGCTGACGTGTAAATCACGCGACAGGGGTGTGACGCGACAGAGGATCGAGTCAAAAATCAGGCCAGTACTGTTTTGTTTACAAACCTTGCCTTCCCATACAGAATATTTTGTGTGCCTTGCATATTTCATGTTATGACAATTTGACAAAGACTTGGCAAAAGACTGATCAATTGATTAAAATTAAAATTGCGTATTGGAGTTTTTGTGCATGAGTGAGTTTGATTAGAGTTGTGTTGGGAATCGAGTACTGACATTATTCTGTAAGATTGAGGTCATTTGGTGCTTATTAAATAATTGGTTTATGAGTACTGTAGTGTTGCTGGATTATAGGTATTATACGTACTTTTCCTGATTGAAGGTGGTAATTGATAAATTAGTAAAATAGGAAATAGAAATAAAAATTATTTTTGATTATTCATAAATTTATTGATTAATTGTTTGTGAAGATGTGAAGATCATCTGGAGGCCAGGTGAAACCTTAAAGGAGCAAGGATTCTAGAGTGCCTAGAAGATCCGAAGGGGGGTGTCAGCTGATAGCACCGATTAGGGAGAAAAAATATCTAACAATTGAAGTGAAAACAAAGGACGAGGAGAGGTTAATAGTGGAAAAGCTTTTATCTGTGTTGAGCCTAAAGAGGTTAAACATCTCACTATGTAAAATTAACTAATTAGGATAGGGATTTGAGGGAGTAAAACAGTTGATTACTCTTAAGGAACCAATTGAGCTCTGCTATAAAAATCAAAGAGAAATTAAAATACACATACTGGTATTAGAACATATACCTATTGCATTGTTGGGAAGAGATGCATTGTGTAAATTGAACTGTACAATAAGATGTACACTAGACGGCTGTCTGGTAGAAGATTTTAAAAGAGTAGGGTTTTTGGGAATCATATTTGCTTGAAAAGATAATGTCCTCCTTCCTATGACAATCTATTAGACTGCCTATTAGACAATCTGTCTGAAAAATAAAGTTAAAAGGGGTGACTGTTATTCTTGGTTACCTTCCTACACCAAGAGGTGCAAGAGATTTCAAACTAGGCTAAAATATGTTTAATCGTTTGCCAAGTCTGTGTGTAAAGAAGTCAGAAGCAGGTGGGGACTTCCCAATCACATATTCTAAAAATTGGTGGTAAGGGATTTTGTGAATAAATCAGTGGAAAGGGTTTTTAAAAGTTAGGAGAAAAGATTAGATTAAAAAAGGTTATGAGAACTAGGGTTGAAGGAACTCTAGGACAGTAAGTTAAGTTTCAATGTTAGTAGGAAGAGAGAGTGACACTAGTGGTGATAGATGGAAATACAGGTAAAAAGTTCAAAGTCTTAGGGAAAATGGATGAAGTAACAACAAGGACATTAACACTTCAGCCTATTATAACAACAGTGAGAAGCAATTTAACTCTTTCAACATTGATAGTTATTAAAGCCATAAATATATCGCATTTGATTACAAGGGAGCAGATAGCTCCAGCACCAATTTTAGGGGAATTTGACTCGACACTACACCTCCACTCTCTTTACCTCTCTTCTCTCCTCTCCTCGCCTCTTTTCTCTTTACATCTCTTCTCCTCTCCTCTCCTCCTCTTCCCCGCTGGCTGGGTAAATACTCTGGGGCTTAACCCTCTTCCTACCACTTCTTCCTGGTCTCCATGGTGATGACTCCACAGTTACCAGGGCCACTACCAATCATGTGACAGTGTGAAGGGCAGACGGTACAGTCGTCCACTGCTTCTGTCAAGAACACCAATAAAAAAGTGTGGGTAGGGCCAAGTCATTGACCCATTATGATGTTATGGTCAGTGGTATGGCGTGGTGTGCTTGAGGAACTGTACTTGTTACCATGAGATCTAGATCCCCAGTGACAGAGCTGAGCAGCGGACCTGTGACTGAAGCTTATTCACTTCACTACACACAACCTGTTGGAGGACGAATATGATGGGTATAAAACTATCCACAAATTATGACAGGTTTGAGCAAATCCGTGAGACCTTAAAATGACCCCCCCCCCCCCTCCCCCCATCACCCCCTTTTCAACCTTTAGTTGAGACATTCAAAACATCAGAATTTCCAAATGTAGCCTTTTTATTGCAACTGCGCCTCAGGGTTGCACAAATAAAACAAAAACACAACAGACCACAAACATTCTGGAGCAATTTAGAGCCATACTCACATAACTTTGACTTGAGTAAATCGAGTTGAGGACTACATAAAACAACAGTCGCTACTTAACTGCTATTTGAAGGGAGGTGGTGGGGTGTACACTAATTGCACTAAGTTGAGCGTTGCATAAATGGAAAATATATTTAATTGCAAAATAATTGGATCACGTTCACTCACTGCGACAACACCCTAGTGTGTGCTGGGACCTCCAGTCACTCCTTATGGCACTTTCTTTATATCGCTTTTTTACTGCTAATTAATTCCTATTCTGTCACTAATTAATTTGCCACCACTAATTACGCAAAAGATAATGAATGCCAAAATAACATGCAAAACAGGCAAAATAAATAAATATATAATGTATATATATTTTTTTGTTTATTTTTAACTAAACAGGTGGGGCTCAACCTGCCCCACCTGTCCTGAATGATGGGTCGCCACTGGCGTAGGCCCAAGTCATTGACCCATTATGATGTTATGGTCAGTGGTATGGCGTGGTGTGCTTGAGGAACTGTACTTGTTACCTTGAGGTCCAGATCCCCAGTGACAGAGCTGAGCAGGGGACCTGTGACTGAAGCTTATTCACTTCACTACACAAAACCTGTTGGAGGACGAATATAATGGGTATAAAACTATCTACAAATTAGACAGGTTTGAGCACTGGGTAAGGCACTAAATATCTTTAAATGACCATTCAAATCCGTGAGACCTTAAAAAATGACTTCCCCCCCCATAACCCCCTTTTCAACCTTTAGTCGAGGCATTCAAAACATCAGAATTTTAAAATGTAGCTTTTTTATTGCAAGTGCAAAAATAAAACAAAACCCAACAACAAAACACAAAAATGATGGAGCATTTTAGAGCCACACACACAACTTTGACTTGAGTAAATCAAGTCGAAGACTACAAAAAACAACAGTTAAAAGCTACTTTTGACTAATTGCACAAAGTTGAGCGTTGCAGAAAGGAAAATATATTTAATTGCAAAATAATGGGATCTCGTTCATTCACTGCCAGTGTGTGCTGGGACCTCCAGTCACTCCTTATGGCACTTTCTTTATAGCGCTTTTCACTGCTAATTAATTCCTATTCTGGCACTAATTAATTTGCTACCACTAATTAAACAGAGGCACCTTCCTTTCAGGCTCCCCTCTCCTTCTTTCTTTGTTTTTGTCGCCCTCGCCTGAACAAACTCAGTGACTTATTCCCTGGTGCTGGTGTAGCAGACAACTGATCTCATCGTTTAGCTTTCCCCAAGCTAAATGTACAATATCCTAGTATTTGTTCACTTCAACGGTTTCCCACCAGGAGCTTTTTAACAAATTCAAAATAGAATCACATTCAATTCTATGCATTTGTAAGTGTCCAAGGCTAAAAGTGGCACTGTTATTATGTTTGCATCTACTGTAGCATAAAAATACTACACTCTGCCTGGTGAATGGTTAACTAGTTCATTTGATGCCACAAACTGATTTATCAACCAAAGACATTTCCAGGAAAACAGAGTTGGTTCAAGTGTAGGGTAGATGCCAAGGTACAGATTGCTCTGCTGACCCTATCTGACAGGTCTGTCATAGAAACACATGACATGTACATTTGGCCAAGGTCTACATCAATACAGAGCTGGGGCTAAGTACATAGCACACACATAGCAGCTCAATTTTATGGGCAGAGGGCTCATTCTACCAAGAGCCACACATTCATCCTCTGAGTAAAACGCCAGCAGCTTGCTCATCCATATAATTGAGCACTCTTGGAAGTGGTGGCTCTTGGAGAAAATAGTCTGGAAAATTAGTACATGTTTTTTGTTTAAATCAACAGTCACTTACGTCAATATTGATAATGACTTCTCCCACTTGGCACAGACGTCAATTCAACGTCTATTCCACGTTGAAATGACGTGGAAACAATGTTGATTCAACCAGTGTGTGCCCAGTGGGCTTCCACCACAATACTAGTATGAATGTTAATGAAAAATAATACTGAATTGATCATATTAATAAATTCTAATCACGCCGTAAATTACTTCCACAGAAGTCGTCTTCATCAGGGATGTAGTTGTGAAAAAACGACAGTTCTCCATTGATGGATGGTGTATGTTTCACTAGTAGTGGAGTTTAGAGAGGTAATAGTCAGACAGGGAGGGGAGGCAAGAGACACACTGTTTGACCTTGGGAGAGTCAGTAAGGGTTTGACCTGAGGGGGTTAACCGGACGAAGTAAGCTACACACACGCTTACTGCTTAATTAACCCTGATCCATACAACCAGGGGAGACTGAGTCGGAATACAAGATATGGTATTGCGTTTTGTTTGGACCAGTCAAGTAACGGTTGTATGAGTGTGTGTGTGTGTGTGTGTGTGTGTGTGTGTGTGTGTGTGTGTGTGTGTGTGTCTGTGTGACTGTTATGTCTGTGGATAGGTTTTGTTCCTGCAATTGATTATTGAGTATTCAGTCTTTGTATGTACAGTATGTGTATCTGTATCTGAACAGTAATTGTACATGAACATTCATTTGAATCTGAATAAGTGTCAATGCTCGCCACATGTGTGACCGTACATATGTGTATTTGCAATCCTCCTTTCAGTGTCTGTAGATAGGTTATACCAAATCATAGATCGAATGAATAATACGCTGATATTCACAAGATATATGCATTTGCTCTCAGTGTTTAACATTTCAAACAGCACTATACACTACACTCATTATTTATATTCATGCTACAAATATATTTCACATTCAATTACTGGTCGTATCCATGGACACATTGGCTGGCTACTTTCCTGTTCACTTTCAGGATGAGGTGACATCCCTGAGAGGGCCATGATATTCATGAGGGGGTCATAATATTCATGCCACTATAACCAGATACACTGAACACCTGAGAGCAGCTCATGTAACACGTGGACCATGTGGACTGGCTCCTTTTAAAATTAAGTGGCGTAGTGACATGTATGACAAAGTCTGTCCTCTATGGAGGGATATCATGTTTGATCAACAGCTTTCTACTGACACAGCAATCACCATGACAGGAGGACCAAACCCGTCCTCAGCCTCATTGTGGAAATGAAACTGAAACTGTAACTCAATACGTTCAAGGTAGGAGGTGTAACTGTGGGGTCGCTTGGCTAGCTGTATAGGTCAGCTATTACTGACAGTAAATAGTATAATTTGAATTCAACATGAATGCTTTGTTAAACCTAACATATACAGTACATTTCTCGATAAGACTTCCATGGTTTAGGAGACAGATCAAATGTATATATTTGGAATCTGTCCAGTTATCCAAGTCTCTTGAGTAACATACAGTTTAGCCTTTATCTATGGAAAGAGAGGGGGCTCATGGGTAGGCGTCAGTAAGAGCTGGGAGTGGTGGGATTAACTAGAGTGAGAGGTAGAGAGAGAGAGAAGCAGAGAGGGAGGGGTTGCTGAACATAACAGTATGCCAGCGGAAGGGAGGACAGTAGCAGGTGACCCAACTGTGGTTTGTGACTATTATGATCTCCCATTGTAGCCAATTCAGTTTCAGTAATTCCGTTAATTATTTTTTGGTCATTCCGTTACCAATTTGGTAACGGAATTACGAGTTTTAATTACTTAATAATTCATAAACACACAAATCACATTAACCTCCTCAATTGGGAGAGAAATTAGAAAATATATCTGAAAGTATATATACAAAAGCATGTGGACGCCCCTTCAAATTAGTGGATTCGGCTATATCAGCCACACCCATTGCTAACAGGTGTATAAAATCAAGCACACAGCCATGTAGAATGGCCTTACTGAAGAGCTCAGTGACTTTCAATGTGGCACCATCATAGGATGCCTCCTTTCCAACAAGTCAGCTCACAGAACGGGACCGCTGAGTGTTGAAGCACGTAGTGCGTAAAAATCGTCTGTCCTCGGTTAAAACACTCACTACCGAGTTCCAAACTGTCTCTGGAAGCAACATCAGCAAAATAACTGTTCGTCTGGAGCTTCATAAAATGGGTTTCTATGGCCGAGCAGCCGCACACAAGCCTAAGATCACCATGCGCAATGCCAAGCGTCGGCTGGAATGGTGTAAAGCTTGCGGCCATTGAACTCTGGAGCAGTGGAAACGCGTTCTCTGGAGTGATGAATCAAGCTTCACCATCTGGCAGTCCGACTGACAGATCTGGATTTGGCGGATGCCAGGAGAACGCTACCTGCCCCAATGCATAGTGCCAACTGTAAAGTTTGGTGGAGGAGGAATAATGGTCTGGGGTAGTTCCAGTGAAAGGAAATCTTAATGCTACAGCATACAATGACATTCTAGACGATTCTGTGCTTCCAAATGTGTGGCAACAGTTTGGGGAAGGCCCTTTCCTGTTTCAGCATGACAATGCCCCTGTGCACAAAGCGAGGTCCATATAAAAATGGTGGTAAACAATTTCTCCAAAACCAATTATAAGTGTTGATATTAGCTGAAATAGTTATTCCAAGTTGGAAACTTCCATTTGTAATTCAAATGGTTATCCATGTTTTGGTTTAAAAATGTGTGCAATAAGTTGTGATGGTAAGATAAAATCATATACTTTGCAAGCTTTTATATGTATGTGGTGTCAGCATAGGGAGTGAGGGTATTAAAGGGATAGTTCAGGATTTTCCATGGAGTCAGATAAACTTGTGGATACCATTTGTATGACTCTGTGTCCAGTACGAAGGAAGTTAGAGGCAGTTTTGCAAGTCAACTAATGCTAACTAGCGTTAGTGCTATCTTAGCGTGCTTCGGGTACAGCAATGCTAACTAGCTTAGCACAAAGATACTCTCACTCCCTATGCTGACACCACATACATAGACAAAGAGTGTGATTTTAATTTACCATCACAACTTATTGCACACATTTTTCAGCCAAAACATGGCTATCCATTTGAATTATGAATGGAAGTTTCCAACTTGGAATAAATATTTAAATGGACTGAATGAATTATTTGGCCTAATTTTGAATATTTCAAAGTGAAAAGTGAAGTGAACCATTAGAGTACAACTGTTGGACTTCCCAAGGAATCCCAAATTAGATTAATAAAAATTTAAAAAAAAGTTCAAGAAATGCTGGGCTGGCTTATGTGAGAGAGTGGTATAAGGAAATAATTTGTGACTTTTCATAAACTATGCGAATCAAAAACAAATTCAATTTTCAACCTTTTCCCCCTTGACTTATATACATTTCCCTTATCCTATAATGTGTTGGAGAGGACTACTCTTTTTTCCCCTTTAACTGGTAACACAGACTGACCCTTGAAGTGCTTGATTACTCATCTATAACCACCAGTTATTATAGTTCATGAAACAGTTATTGTACAGTAATTAGCAGAGCAAAATAAACAGCCTACAGCAGCAGTGAAAATATGTGTGATGTCACCAGCCACAGCACTGTCAGAGATGTATGAGTCATCAACCGGCTTAAGACACACGGACTGAAACAAGAAATCTGACTTAATAGACTGATCAAGTAACGCACAAACACAAACATCATGCCCATAAACAGTCCAGTGATGCACAGGCAAATCATGTCAAAATAAATGATATAAAACATAAACTGAAAAAAGAAAATAGCATTTACAAAAACACATGTTCAAAAAGCTCTAGACAAATAATAGGCATATTGATACAGATACGTTTGAAGTATTGCAGATACAATCTACAGACACCGTCTACAGACACGATCTACAGACACAGAGTCTTTAAATGGTGCCAGGGTGGCAGAGGCAGACACCCAGATCTGGTGTTTTCCTGTGGCAAACACAGGGTTACAGGGTGTCATGACCCCATTCTGTGTCAAAGCGCTTCAGTGGCAGTGCTATTCTGGCCACAGGGCTTGAGAGCCCTACTTGATGGAGCTGCTATAGGCACAGGCTTATATCAACAAAAAAAAACGATCTCACTTTATTGATCTCTCTTTCTCTTTCACTTTCTCAGCTTTCTCTCTCCGCCCGTGTCTCGACCTCCTCTTACTCCTTTGCTGTTCTCTCTATCCATCTCCCTTTGTGTTCCTCCCTATCTCCACTGCCACCTTGGGCCTCTCTCTTTCGCCCTCTCTGACCGTTCTTTCTCTGTGTGTGGGGAGGCTGGTGAAAGATCCCATCTCTGGTTGGCTGATTGGGTTACTGGGGCCAACACTGGGGCCAGCCATGCAGGGGTAGTAAGACAGCTTTGCATGGGCATTAAGACCACAAGGAGAGAGACGGATGAAGACATACAGACAGACCTCATGGCCTGGCCAGGAGGTTAGTCCACTCTATAAGTGATGAGAGACTGACTGACGGACTGGTGAGGTGCATCAATACTGCAATACATTAGCACTGCACTGTTCTCATTGAGCTGGGGAGGGAGGGAAGGAAAGAGTGGGATAAAATGTATTCATGGTTGGTTGAAATATTCTGAAAAGGGAGGACAGAGAGAGTGAACATGCAAAGGGTCAATGATGATGAGATGTCAGGGAGTGATGGGAGTTTTGAAGAAAGACATTTAATAATATACTTTTTTACACAAGAATAGCAACAAAACAAATGGTTAATAACACACAATTAGCTTGAAGTATAATAACAACCACAAATAATCCAAAAAAATTTAAGATGTACAATAGATTTTTGTCCCACATTATCTTACAACCTGAATAAGTTCACTCACCTTTCACAACAGATTGTGTTTCTGGGCAGTTTCCTTCGGAAAAACACTGGGCCGGAGGACTGAGATATTAGAGCAAATGGGCCTGACCTGTCGCACATTTCTGTACTGGCAATAAGTGGGCGGAAGTGATTTATCCACAGCGTGTACATTTAGCAAAGGAATTAAATCTCCATTCATTACCATGAGAGAGTTTCTCGGCCATTGCCAAAGCTCTCTTGTTTATAAGAACAAACACTCAGTGTCCTTAAACAAACACACACACACAGGTTTGTACACACCATGCGCTTACAAGAGCACACACTTTTGCAAGCATGCACAGGAATTGACAAATACTGGAAGTGCTCTGAATGTAACGTTAAGCCATTCACAATCTCCATCTACTACAGTATATCCATATCACCTCTAACTTTCAACCCCTCCTTCCACTTATCCTAGGAGGGACACAACCTCCCTCAAAAAACAAACAAGATGTGAATGTCTGGAGTGGACCAGATCAATGCTGGGTGTGCAATGTCTAAACCCTGCAGTCAAGAGTGTGGGTGTCGGGGGGCACTCGCTCGCTCGCATCGGTGCTTGCAGTAGCTCAGGAGAAATGCTAGAATAGCCAAAGACATCAATCAGCGTCCAGACGTAACAGTATTTTAGGCAATAAACTCCCACTGTTTCCTCCCCGAACTCGGCCTGGCAGCAAGGGCTTCTGAACCAGACAATATGCTTCTCTCTCTCTTGGTCTAGACTGTAGGCAGAGTTAAGTCATTAGAGTTTGGTTCAACCCACCTCTTTTTCTCCATTTGCTCCACCTGTCCATCTCTCCGTCTCTCTCGGTTTTTCTCTTTCTATCTATCTGTTTCCCGCCATCTCTTCCTCTCCCACCCAACATCCAAGAGACCAGAACCAAAACGAATCTACAGTGGGGAAAAAAAGTATTTAGTCAGCCACCAATTGTGCAAGTTCTCCCACTTAAAAATATGAGAGAGGCCTGTAATTTTCATCATAGGTACACGTCAACTATGACATTGTAGGATTTTTAATGAATTTATTTGCAAATTATGGTGGAAAATAAGTATTTGGTCAATAACAAAAGTTTCTCAATACTTTGTTATATACCCTTTGTTGGTAATGACACAGGTCAAACGTTTTCTGTAAGTCTTCACAAGGTTTTCACACACTGTTGCTGGTATTTTGGCCCATTCCTCCATGCAGATCTCCTCTAGAGCAGTGATGTTTTGGGGCTGTCGCTGGGCAACACGGACTTTCAACTCCCTCCAAAGATTTTCTATGGGGTTGAGATCTGGAGACTGGCTAGGCCACTCCAGGACCTTGAAATGCTTCTTACGAAGCCACTCCTTCGTTGCCCGGGCGGTGTGTTTGGGATCATTGTCATGCTGAAAGACCCAGCCACGTTTCATCTTCAATGCCCTTGCTGATGGAAGAAGGTTTTCACTCAAAATCTCACGATACATGGCCCCATTCATTCTTTCCTTTACACGGATCAGTCGTCTTGGTCCCTTTGCAGAAAAACAGCCCCAAAGCATGATGTTTCCACCCCCATGCTTCACAGTAGGTATGGTGTTCTTTGGATGCAACTCAGCATTCTTTGTCCTCCAAACACGACGAGTTGAGTTTTTACCAAAAAGTTATATTTTGGTTTCATCTGACCATATGACATTCTCCCAATCCTCTTCTGGATCATCCAAATGCACTCTCGCAAACTTCAGACGGGCCTGGACATGTACTGGCTTAAGCGTCTGGGACTGCAGGATTTGAGTCCCTGGCGGCGTAGTGTGTTACTGATGGTAGGCTTTGTTACTTTGGTCCCAGCTCTCTGCAGGTCATTCACTAGGTCCCCCCGATTTTTGCTCACCGTTCTTGTGATCATTTTGACCCCACGGGGTGAGATCTTGCGTGGAGCCCCAGATCGAGGGAGATTATCAGTGGTCTTGTATGTCTTCCATTTCCTAATAATTGCTCCCACATTTGATTTCTTCAAACCAAGCTGCTTACCTATTGCAGATTCAGTCTTCCCAGCCTGGTGCAGGTCTACAATTTTGTTTCTGGTGTCCTTTGACAGCTCTTTGGTCTTGGCCATAGTGGAGTTTGGAGTGTGACTGTTTGAGGTTGTGGACAGGTGTCTTTTATACTGATAACAAGTTCAAACAGGTGCCATTAATACAGATAACGAATGGAGGACAGAGGAGCCTCATAAAGAAGAAGTTACAGGTCTGTGAGAGCCAGAAATCTTGCTTGTTTGTAGGTGACCAAATACTTATTTTCCACCATAATTTGCAAATAAATTCATTAAAAATCCTACAATGTCATAGTTGACGTGTACCTATGATGAAAATTACAGGCCTCTCTCATATTTTTAAGTGGGAGAACTTGCACAATTGGTGGCTGACTAAATACTTTTTTCCCCCACTGTATAGTGAGTGACAGTTACTGACTATAGGACTGATGTACTGTCCCTGGCTAGAGAGAGAGCGAGAGAGAGAGAGAGACAGGGAGGGAGGGAGGGAGGGAGGGAGGGGAGAGAGAAGGGGAAAGAGAAAGAGAGAAAGAGGGAGGGGAGGATGAAGAGGTACAGTATAGTGGACATAGGGGACAGCGGATGGAGGGAAAAAGATTAATACAGAGGGATGGAAAAAGGAATGATGATGACACGTAATATATTTTGACATTCATATTTTATTTAGAGGGATGACAGGGGGAGATCCAGTGTGCAACAGGAACAGCTCTCCACTCTCTGTTTAGGAGGTTTTTTTGATGGGATCAGATTGGTACAATGTGTGCTGCAAAGGTAGAACCAGGCTAAAATAAATATGAGTGCCACAGGGGTGCCATCAGAACCGGTGATAATAAAATGATTAAAGACAGAACTCTCATCTAGCCTGTACCCTCTCTGCCCTTTATCTCCCCCTCGAGACATTTCCTATCATCCCCTCTTTCTGCCGCTCCATCCATCTCATCTTTCTTTCCCTCTCTCCACTCCGTCCTCACTCCCTCTCCCCCCTCCATCTCAATAGATAATTGTGGGCAGCGTTCTGTATATATGAGTGCAATATTTCACAGAGCAGCAACATTGCATGACATCTTTATCAACAGCATACTTTCTTACTGCAGGCAATTTCATACGAGACCTGCAGTGAGGGAGGAAGTTAGAGAAGAAAAATAATATTGAGGAGATGGAGGAGATGTGAGACTTGGAGAAAGAGTGTATATGACTGCACGTTGCGGAGTGTGTGTGTGTGTGTGTGTGTGTGTGTGTGTGTGTGCCAGACTGCCTTAGTGTGTATGTCTGTATGCGCTCTGCCAAAAATCCTAAGTGAATTTGGGCAAAGAGGGTTGGTAAGGGTTAGACAGAAGGAGATGCTGTGCAGGGAATAGTGATGGGAAGGCGAAACGACACTGTTTCAAAGAGAGAAAGAAATAGAGGGAGAGATACAGATATACAGAGACAGAGAAGAAGAAGGGGGCAGTGAAATTAAAAAAAATAAGAGAGAAAAAAAATATGAATATTCAAAAGGAGTATAATGTCAACAGCTTTGAAACAGAATAAAATATTTAGCAGCATCCCTTAGTTATTTTGCTATGTCTTCTGATGAGGATGCATATTCGCTTGGAACGCACGAAGAAGACCCAACGGCGCTTCTTCTACCAAATCTAGTTCATGTACAACATTAAATAAGGGATTATTCAAACTTTGTAACATTTTGCATCTCTCTCTCCTTTCTCTTTGTCCCTCTCTTTTCATCCTAATCTCTCAGGCCCTGCTCTTTGGTCCGCATATCTGCCTTTCCTGCAGAATATCCTTTTCCTAGCCTTCAATTATCTCCCTTTCTCTCATCCCCCATGCCGTCTTGTCTCTCACTCTTTCGTCTGCTATTGATCTTCCCCTTCCTCCACTACCTGGCTCGCTCCCTCTCCCTCTCCATCTATTCCTACTCCTTTCCTTAATCCCCCGCCAATCCATCCCTCCTGCAATCTAATGATTCCTCTCCTTCCCTTTCTCTGTCAAAGCCGCCCGCCCCTCTCCCCTGCTTTCCGGTCCCTGTTATGTCCTCTCTCTCTCTCTCTCTCTCTCTCTCTCTCTCTCTCTCTCTCTCTCTCTCTCTCTCTCTCTCTCTCTCTCTCTCTCTCTCTCTCTCTCTCTCCTGTATTATACTCTCCTTTACTCACTCCCCCCCTCCCTCTCCTCTCTCTCCCTCACTAAATCAAATCCAGCAGCACATGTTAGAGACATGCTCACACAAAGACCAGGGGGGTGCATAGGCATTAGCACCATCACGCTCACACATGGACACACAACCACACACAGTTAGCACCACTGCACTCATCTGTTGAACCGAGGGGGTTTAAAAAGAGAGAGGGGTGTCCAAGCTAAACAGAAAAGGTTAGACAGCAGGTCAAAATAAATGAGGGGATAAAAAAAGAAAAGAGAACAGAACGAGAGAAAGGGAGAGAGATGGAGAAAGACGTCAAGAGAGAGATTTGGAAGGAGAGAGTACAAAAAACATGGGACAGAGCCTAGGGAGGAGGAGGGTGTCAGTGGCAGAGAGAGAGGGGGGGGGGGGGAGTCAGCAAGAGAGGTGTGCTCATTCGCTCACGAGAGTGAGTGAGAGATAGCGAGAGAGAGAGAGAGAGAGAGAGCGAGCGAGCGAGGGAGAGAGCGTGTGAGCATTTAGTCCTGCCAGCGCACGATAGTGCAACATCAACGGAAGACGGGATAAAGAAGCTCTGAGCGAGGGACAAGGAAAACAGAGGAATACACTTCTGAAGAAAAACAAAGAGGGGATGGAATAAAAAATCGCATCCTACTGCTGTTGGTTATCCTGTTTCATCCAATTTCTGTTGGAGAATTCCATAAGCAAAGAAATAGAGAAAACACATACATGTGATATATATATACAACTCCTATACATATATATCAAATTATGCCTGTTTTCACACAAGCTGCTTTTGGGGAAGGACTGTGTTGAGGTCCCTTACATAACAATTGGAAGACTGTTTTAATGTGCAGCATTTGGTAAAACTGTTGCATATTAATGCTTTGGCTTTTTTGTCTCAATGGAAAAAACAATGCAATGATGCAAATGAACATGATAAAAGACCACAAACAGCTTTGCTGCAGTCCCATTTTTGGAGGCTTCTTGAAAACAGGATTTTGCATTGCCTTTTGTTGCCGCCTCTCCAGTTATTTAGCCCTTGGAACAGGTGGGGGAGTTGAGGCTTGGGTGTGTTGAATGCATGGACCGCATTCCACAGGCTCAGTAATACCTTCCCGTATTCACAGCAGTAACGCAGCAGAAAACCTGCTCTTTAGTTGTGTCTGAAAGAGAGAGAGGTAAGTGAGGAAGAGAGGAAATCAGAGCAAGAAAAACAAACAAAAAAGGCAGCAGAGAGGGATTATGGAGTCTTGGTAAATAAATGAAGACAAGGAAAACAAGGGACCAAAACAAATAAAGCAACTAACGATTGACTACAGTAAAGAAGTGCGACACTCTACTCAGAAATGTAATTACACCGCATGTTCGCTCAAAAGTGAGCTTCTCATAAATTTAGACTAGGGAGGACTGGACTAGACTCCACAGGCTGGGGGGATTTTTCAGCACGCTGCCCTTCTCATTCCCCAATCCCCTGCTTGGTAGCACTTGTGGGGTTCTAGTTGTCAAGCAGCAGAGCTGTATTGGTGACCCCATCTTTTCAGAATCCCTCTCAGGTGTGGTGTGGAGCCGATCTGACAGCACCAAGAGAAACCCACAACAACAGAAAGTGACTGGACCCCCATCCCTCAAAATCCATTAAGCCAAACTGACACTGACGGAGCACTGTCGCCTATGGATTTGAGTGTGTGTGTGTGTCTGTGAGAGGGTGTGTGTGAGTGTGTGAGAAAGGCTGCCTGCCTCAGGTGCTGAGGACTGCTTTTTAATCTGGACTAAATCATCATGGGATTTTAGTTTAGATCTCATAGGACAATATTGAAGAACTGCAGGCTGTGCTTTTGCTAGAGGGGGTGGAAACAAAAACCAACATACTTTTTTTCTGGCATAATATAATATTGAAGACCAATTGTAGAATAGCATCTAACTGGAATTGCACGTCTGGAAAGGGAAGGAATGAGAGCAGCATGTTCCACTGAGCAAAGGGATTCAAAATGGCTATAACAAAAATAAGAAAGAATCAAATGAACATTCAGTTGAAGACCAGGCAGTTGCTAGAGGCAAGATAATCTGAGTGGGGAATATCAACAACTCCCATATTTATAGATTATGACAAGTGGATTATCTAGAAGTTCCAGTGCTTTGCAGTTTCCCCCACTTCAGCATTGATTAATGCTTGGCAGGGCAATTATCAAAATCTGTGTGTCCCTCTCCTAAATGAAGACGTTTACAGAAAGGAGCTTGGATCCGTGAGGAATCTGCTTTTCCACTGGCACTGTTGGGATTCCAAATCTCTCTGGTTTACGGATTACACCTTCTCTATTGGGGGGAAGATTTTTTTTAAATGCCACGGGCCAGTTCATTTCTGGGTGACACCTCCTAAACTGGAGGTGCTCCAGATTTCTGGATTTTGGATCACATCTGCTGTTAACATTTGGCAGAAAAGGGCAGTATTTTCGCAACGCTGCCAGTACTGTGTGTCTGAGTCTGGGACTGAATCACTGGGGACTCATTCGTGAGGAGCAGGTTGAGATTCGAGGTTGATTTGTTTCACTTACTTGCTCATCCCCCTTCTTCATGGTCATTTATTACTTCACACTGAGCCTCCTGTAACTGTGTGCCGTAATAACTCTTAGCAAGGTAATTGAAAGCTCTTATTCTTTCAGGCAGTTGCTGTGAATATAGGCTAATCCATAAACTCTCAACTCCTTTTCAAATCTCTAGTGTGTGAAATACCTAAAAGGCTATTTTTCCATGTCAGTTTTTTGGGACCAGTAAGAAGCCTGCATTTCTGAAGTTGGTGTTTATTGGTCTGCACCAGCTTTGAGACACTTCAGCAACTGAACAGAAGCAGCATCCACGGGTATCCAACATGGCTGCCCATTCTGTGCTTATCTGCCTCGCCTTTAGCTTTCTGCTGGGCTTCACTTCACTGGGCCAGAACTCTAGGCAGGCTGGGGCCGATGCCCAGGCCACCAACCAGACGGCATCCCCCTCTGATTCTCCGGAGGCTACGCTGGCCACTCCGGTGGCGGAGGACCAGACCATCCCAATGATAGGCAGCCGCTGCCGGGGCTACTACGACGTCATGGGCCAGTGGGACCCGCCGTTCAACTGCAACGCGGGCGTCTACCTGTTCTGCTGCGGCTCCTGCTTTTACCGCTTCTGCTGCCAGTTCAAGGTGCACAGCCTGGAGCAGGAGTCCTGCTCCAACTACGACACGCCCGTCTGGGCCAACACCGGCAAGCCGGCGGCCCCCGTCACTGAGGTGCAGGAGGAGCCCGACCGAGACCGCACCCACATGATCGTCTACATCATCTGTGGCGTGGTGGCCATCATGGTGCTGGTGGGCATCTTCACCAAGCTGGGTCTGGAGAAGAGCAGAGGCGGCCAGACAGACATGACCAACTCTAGGTAAGAGAGTAGCAGGGGTCATGGGCCAGTGGGACGGGGTGGCTGGGGGGCAGGGTGGATGAGGTTGTGCTCTTAACAGCGATAATAGGTGTGAACATGGAGTGTTTGCGTAAAGCTATTTGTGGAGAGCCCAGACTATGGCTTCTAGTACACTGTGAGGGAATGGGAGCTGGTTTTTTGGGGTGGACTATTGACATGTGCTGGCTGGCGCACTGCCAAGGGCTAATTCTAGTTCAGCGAAAGTGAAGGGAGGGCTGGGTGTGACTGGCTGTCCTATTGGTTGTTAAGAATGAGACCACAGGGATGGTGTTAATACAAGTGATTAACGGATCTCTCAATTGAGGGGAGGGGGACTTCAACCACACCAGTATTATTACTGAGAGAACAGAGGGCCCAGCCACACCCTCGCAGGCTCTGTTATCTCAGAGGAGACAAGCTGCAGGGCTGAGGGGGCGAGAGAGAGAGAGTCAGGAGCCTCCGATACCCGAGTCATCCGCTGTATTGATGAACCCAATGACAAAGGCGGGGGGAATGGAAGGGCAATCCATTGGAGCGCGAGGCTGGGCGGCCATCATTTCCCCTGATTTACCGTAGTGCGCAGGGTTGTTTTTACGAGCCTCGATGAAGGCGTCCTGCCATCCTACAACGGGCGGGAGTGGGGGGAGGAGTGGGGGGAGGGCGACAGAGAGAGGGGCAGAGGGTGGTATCCTATTGATCAGCAGGGAGAAACCCAATCAGGTCAGTCAGCCAGTTGTCCCAGTCACTGGGCCCATTGATTCACTGAGACCCCAATTTCAAGGTTGTGGACGGCTAAAACACGCACACAAACATTGTAGATGCCTGGGGATAGTTTTAATTACGTTACTTGAACAATAACCTACTTTAATAAACTATGACTTTCCAAAGTGTTTTAGCTTTTCCTGAATGGATCTAGTGAGTCTAAATTGAAGAGAATAGATTGATATGATTTGACATCAGAAAGGGTATGATCACTAGTATGAGAAAAGTAATCAAATGTTTTCATGAACATGAAACAGTGCCTTTAGATCTTTGATATATTAGAGGGAAGGAGACAGTTGTCTGTGGCTCATCACAGGGGTACTGTATCTGGAATTTGCTTCTCACTGTGTGTGTTTGTGTGTGTGTGTGTGTGTGTGTGCATCCTGCGGTAAAGCTTTCTTACAGTGTAACAGAATATGTCTGGTGTTTTGTTGTGCATTCAAGGAGTAATTTATTTCATTCATTCAAAATGCCTTTCAACAGCTGAATGTTATTGAATGCTGTATACTATAGCACAGCATGAATGTAAGTTTAACTAAGATGAGCACATATTTTAATAACAGCTTTCTGTTATCAGATATTCTATTGGTGAATGTGTAGTAAACTACCTGTGAAATTGATCATTCATACTTTCTAAGTTGGACGTGTTTCTAAGATAAAAAATTTAGTGTGATGTATACAGTATGTACTTGTGTGAGATAGTGTTTTTATAGGTCTACTACTGCTCAGCTTGGGAGAGTTTACCGTCACTGCACCACTGCTTGCTTTGATTGCAAGACACAGATCCCATCATACCGTCAGCAGCTTTATCACCATTTTATTCAAACATCTCGCGTTTGAACCGCATCCCAGGCCTCCGTGCCGCCCTGTTCCCCTGTACCACTGTTTTATTTTATTTTTTATTTCACCTTTATTTAACCAGGTAAGCCAGTTGAGAACAAGTTCTCATTTACAACTGCGACCTGGCCAAGGTAAAGCAAAGCAGTGCGATAAAAACAACAACACAGAGTTACATATGGGGTAAACAAAACATAAAGTAAAAAAATACAACAGAAAATATATATACAGTGTGTGCGAATGTAGTAAGTTATGGAGGTAAGGCAATAAATAAATAGGCCATAGTGCAAAAATAGTTACAATTTCGTAATTAACACTCTAGATCCAAACTGTTACTGTACTGTACTGTTCCGCTGTACCACTGTTCCCCTGTCCCACTGTTCCCCTGTCCCACTGTTCCCCTGTACCACTGTTCCCCTGTCCCACTGTTCCCCTGTCCCACTGTTCCCCTGTCCCACTGTTCCCCTGTCCCACTGTTCCCCCGTCCCACTGTTCCCCCGTCCCACTGTTCCCCTGTACCACTGTTCCCCTGTACCACTGTTCCCCAGCGGGTACATGTGTTTGTTTGCTACGCCACAGCGAGCCTCATAGTCTCCAGCACACATTGCGTAAAATGCTGCACAGAGATATTAAAAATGCATCATCTCCTTTGATGCGCTGATTCGCCCGGCTCGTTTAGAGAATTACTAATGTGCCAAGCCAACTTCAACTCAGCTAATCTTGTGCATGGCTTAGTCTGATGTGGACGAGCGGGGAGAGAGTGCTTTGCGTTTCCCTCCAGATTCAGATATGGAACTGGAGGGGATTTGTGGCCCATGCCTTTAGCTCCTGATGTCCACGTTTCTAACAGGTTGCTCATGTATGTGCAGCACAGCAGACTTAGTCCCACGACGAGGACAAAACATTTAATAGTTTGATGGGTGAAATATTTCAGCTCTGTCTCAAGCTTTACAAAATGTAATTTCATGTTCTGTGTGCTTACAAGATGCTTTTACTTACCAGGGAGTGGCTCACCTGTTTAAATCATTCACATAGGCTATTCCATTAATGCGGCTGGATATTCATCTTGAGCAATTCAACTGAAGTGCTATCCTCAAGGGCACGGCATCAGCCTGACCCACCAGAAGTCTAAACAGCCAATACTTAGCATACTATTCTCACAATTCCTACCACTGCTCTTGATCATTCATAGCCAATGGTTGCCTGGCTACCCATCCACATTGTTCCGCCCAACTGGTGTTTCTTCTCCACAATGAGTCTGGATTTGCCTCCCTCCCTGACGATTTCTAGAATGCAAACACATTCTGACCGCTTTGATTGGTCCCAGACAACGATGGGTTGGGCCAGAGCCGGCCTACATGATGACATTATCAACTTTGATACTCTGATTGGTTAGACTTGTTAGAGACGATCCAATCGCTGATTAATTTGTTTTGTACAACGCCCCTCATTTTGAAGTCACACAAATTACTTTAGGGTGGAGGTTTCAAACTGAATGTACGTAGTGATCGATAGAGCAGTGGAATTAAATTCAGGATGAGTCATCAGGCAAAACCAATGCCAGCTTTGAAGGACAGAAAGAAATATGCAAATATTTGAAAACAGAGAAAATGTATGCCTTCACAAATTAAAAGGGCAACAACTGATGTGAAGTATATTCCTCCAGTGTAGTCTTTAACAGGGGATTTAACATTATTAATATCTTCACCTCTTTCTCCACAGAGGTCCCTGCTGCATATGTAAAACAACATTCTGCCCTATTATTTTCCTCTATGCTCTTAATACAAAAACCAAAATAAACACTTTGATGATTTCTCGAACAACAAAATAACCTCCCTCCCACATTGCAGAGGCGGACCAAATTATTTATCTTATGAGCCCCCATATTCAGTGTAGCTGAGCGAAGAAAGAAACTTTCTCCCATTAATAATGCATGGGGGCTTGCATGGAGCCATGCATCGTCTGCAGATGGCCTTGTTGTCCCTTGGGACTGAGGCCACTGTCCGTCACTTCATGTCAGTCACTGCGCACTGAGTGTACTTTGGTGTTCGATAACGCTCTATTGGAAAATAAGAGCCCTTAGACAGTGATTCACTGACAGCCAGGAGCTCGTCTGATTTGTGGATCTACTCAGTGAGCAACAGCAAACCAACATAGACAGTGAGGGGTTGAAATATTGTTTCCTGGGGACATATACTGCCATCAATTTTTTGAGGCTTGAATATAGAAACTGTACAGCCGAATCCATGCAAAGGCACAGCCATTATGGCTCTGGTGTGAACACCTTACTCAGAGACGCAAACAGGTGAATGACTTAAGGCTGGAGTGCGAAAACTGGTTCCAGCGTGGAGCGGTCATGCACAACTTCTATTTACCCTCTGTGGAGACCCACCTGCTCACACATGCCCACACCTAATGGATCATTCTTGACACACACGGGAAATTGTTGAATGTGAAAAACCCAGTAGCGTTGCAGTTCTTGACACAAACCGGTGTGCCTGGAACCTACTACCATACCCCGTTCAAAGGCACTTAAATATTTTTGCCTTTCCCATTCACCCTCTGAATGGAACACATACTCAATCCATGTCTCAATTGTCTCAAGGTTTAAAAATCCTTCTTTAACCTGTCTCCTCCCCTTCATCTCTACACTGATTGAAGTGGATTTAACAATTGACACCTAGATTCACCTGGTCAGTCTATGTCATGGAAAGAGCAGATGTTCTTAATGTTTTGTATACTCAGTGTAGGTAAGTTGTCTGAATGGACAAGTAAAAAAACCCCGAAAAATATCAATAATTTACTCCGATCAGAATTCGATAAGAGGCCAACATTGGAATAATATTAAAATCTATTTTTCATATACAAATAAAAAAGCATACATGTCAAAGTGTAGGTGATATTCATAGCCTATTGGCTACAGCATAATGTCCAAACCGATGCTGACATGATGGAGGCCCCAGAAAATGTAGCCAAACTTTAGTGAGACTTTTAATTACATCAAAATATAGGCTACACACCAGTCATGTTTAACAAATAATTAACATTAACGTCTAAAGGCTTGATTCTGTTGACAGGCACGGTTCGTTCAGATCAAATGGTCACAAGACCGGCGAGTGAAGTACAATGCCTGTTGTGCACCGCACATCACCCACCTTGATTCTGAGCGGAGGCGTCAGCATTTCTTTACTATTTAACCATAAATGTAATTGTTTAAAACCTGGACGTTTTATGTCATTTTATGACGCATGCCTTACCTTGTTTCAAAGTAGCCTTGCCTAGCCACCATAGAATTGTTGAGGGAATTATTTTATAAACACTTAATATGCCATTAAAACCAGCATTTTTCTCATGTTCTATTGGTTTTCAAATCAAGGTGATTTTATTGTCCAAAAGCATAATCATAATCATATTAGTAGGGTGGCTTGGAGTTAAGAAAAAGATACCCCAGGGAAATCAATGCAAGTCAATGGCACCTATACTAGCATTTTCCAAATCATGTCCAAATCATCTATAAGTTACTTATTTGAGTTCGACAATCAATTTTGAGATACTTTAGGATGATTTGGACAGGAAGGGCAAAAATAATCAAATCAAAACTCATAATAATGAGGATATTAATAGTGAGATGTGCAATGTCATTTTGTTCCGATATTTTATGCATTTCATTCAAATAAGATACCTAGACTTTAACTTTTAAGAGTCAATTACAAAATAATTACAAAATAAAAAGTATGAAATGGATTTTAACACACTAATTTTCAGGGGGCGTTTTGCCTCGATAGTGGGGCAAAAGGCCCCCTTTCTAAAAAGTGTATGTTTTTATTGATAACAACAAAAAATCTGCCCACTTATTTCCCTTCAAAATGTGTGCCTAAGGATAGCCAGTATACACATATCTAACTCTTACCAAACTTCTGTCAGAAAATAGACATTTCCCTTAAAGAAAAGATCCACCCAAAACCACTCATTCCTTTAATTTACAGTGTTAAATAACACTCATATGTGAGAACAATATTTTTTTGTGAACAAATGTTTCATTTTGGCATTATAATAAGGTTGGTAGCAACATGGAAAATCGTTGTGGAAATCTGTTGTAGCTCAAGACTACCAAATGCAATGCTTTCTCTATGGGCTGGCTGGCTAGCTAGGTAGCTAGCTAGCAACTGTAGCTACACACAATAATACCAAAGACAATATCAGCATGTAAAGTAGCTGTAAAATCGCCTAAACAAACTGCACTATCAATTTAGGAGTCTACAATCTCACCATGTTCAACCTGCAACCTCACAGAGTGGTCTGACATTCGCAACGGAAGATATACTTTTGAGGAGATGGGAAACGTTGCCCATGCAACGTCAATGGGCCACACGGTGCATTCTGGGCGATTCTGGGAAAAAGGAGTGCTCTCCTCAAGGAGTGTATTGGGCGCTAGCTCAAAAACCCAACATTAGCACGAATTTCGTCAACAAGAGGTACAACATTACAAATCTTATCTGAGATGTGAGATAATTAACTTTCTATCTGAAATATCGTATAGCTTTGGAATTGTGACATTACGTACTTTCGAGGAAAATAGGCACGTCAACATATACACTGACTTTGAGAAGGGATTTCGTGACGATTAATTTAGCAACCGGGTGACGCAGCATGACAACGTGAACGCGATTGGAAAAATGTTTACCTTATGCTTCCGGGTTGCCATTTCAGCCCAGAAGCTTTCCATTTCAGTTTCGTCCTGCAGGGATATCATTGGCATGGTCTGATCATTTAGAAACTCCTCACCCAGAAGGTCATGCTCCTCTGGCCCATGGTATGGGAGGAGATTGGGAAACCTATTTATGAAAGTAGAGTTACAAGTTGTTACGTTTTAGGTATATAGTCATCAACCAGCAGCAGTTCATACACATCTTTGAGGAGAAGCCACATAAGAATATCTCATGTGCAGTTTAGGAGTGAACACACCTCATCATAAAACACAGGGTATTTTAGCTAAGATGATAGACAATAATTAGAGAAAAAAAACTAACCTTTCAACAAAGTACAGGACATCTTCGATGTCATTTTCAGCCCTCTGCCGTACATCTACAAATTGTGCGTGCTTGATCAGTGGCTCTTCCAGTGGCCGCTTCTTAAGTGCATAGTCCACAGCACTTGTCAGGAAACACAACACAGCTTCATGGAATGAATCCACCTGCTGTGGTGTGATGTCACCCTCGTCGAGTAATCTGTTAAGTTTAGCCCTGGTTGTGAACCCAATGTTCAACTTTCTTCCTGTCACAGATACAGCATATCGGTATAAGGTACAAGGCTAAATATCACATATCACAGTGTTTGATCATAATAATAGTCAAATACTAACCTGGTAAATGGTTTGCCTTTTCTTTAAAGGCAATTTCTACAAGGCTCCTCATGGCACTGCAGAGCTGCTGGAACCATAAACTTGGAACATAGCTTGCGTACGAATTTCACCATCTATAACAGATATTTACAAAAATAGTAGGTGAAACCTGTTTTAGAGGATCCCTGCAGATATCAGCAAGAAACACAGAATGGAAAAAAACGGCAAAATCCAATCCCACCTCATCATGTAACAAAAATATTGATGACTGCTCTCTCTGAAGCAGCAAGTTGAAAGAAGTGAAAGTTGGTACGGTGGCTTGGAAGAACAGCAGGTACACTTCTGTCATGGGGTCAGTGAATGTCTGCACAAGTCTACTTCTATTGCACACATTTCCTGTATTTATGTTAAATTCTTTGGAATACATCTTACCTGTTCGAAATCAGCTGAGTTTACATTCACCACACTAAATCCTGTTCACACGCACAAACAAATAATTTCTTTCAAGATTTAAAGTTTAAGAGAGTGAGTACTCAATTGGACGACATTTCATTGTTACATACCTAGTCTCAGCTCAGCTTCTTATCAGACTTCTTGAGGTAGTGACCGTTTCTTCTCCTGTTGTCTTTCGCGGCAATGGTATCTCTTCTTCTGTCGCTAACTTCGGGGTGCAGCGCATATGGTTCAGTGGCGCTCATCAGCGCCATCTACCGTCGGGGAGTTTGAAAAAAGGAACGAACGAGTCTCGGCCGATTATTTTTGCGTGAGAAATTGGATGTGTGGCGTGAGTGCGTGTGAAAACAGGGAAAAACGTGTGTCACACGGCGAAAGCGTGAGAGTTGGCAGCTCTGTAATTGTATTTTCGAACGTTCACACGTAGCTTACAGCCATGTGGGCATTGTTGAGCTTATAATATGAAGAAATTAAACCTTATCAACATTTTAAGCTAAACGGTCTGATCTGTTGTATCAGCTCTATTGTTTTTTTTAAATTTCTTAATGTGCGGTGGTTGTATGAATTTAGGATACGTCATCCCAGAACTGTCCCAGAGTCTGTTTTGAACCGTAGACATATTTGTATAGTCCCTGGGACAACAGGATGCCCTTAAATTTGAGCCCTGGTTGTAATTGTAATGTTGCAGTATTTTATAGGCTACCAAGGGTGGCCAACCATCCTCCAGGAGAGCCTTAAATAGGCAGTGTTGTATTTTGAGACAGGCTTGAATATGCAAAGAAGCCAATAGACAGTGTAGCCTTAATTTTTCTCTGATTCTCTATAGTAAAGAAGATAGTAATGCATTTTATTTTGTAAAGTGGTTCCATGCATCATACAATTATGTAAAAATGGTGTTAGACCTTTTTTTTTACTTGAGCTTTTGGACAAATAAAAAGTCTGTCCTACTTGTCTGAAAGACAAGAGTCTAAAAAAGTGTCAAGCCCTGATGTATGCACACAAACTCATATGCCTGTACACACACACAGACACACAGACACACAGACACACAGACACACAGACACACACACACACACACACACACACACACACACACACACACACACACACACACACACACACACACACACACACACACACACACACACACACACACACACACACACTGATAAAACACTTTTGACAGCAGGTGGTCTCCAGGCTTTTCCTTTACCCTTTTCTGGTATATCACTCCTCACTTTGAATTGTCCGGTCATTTCACTCCCTTCATCCAATGTCTCTATCCTTTACTCTCCCACCCCTTAGTGGTGGCCCCCTGTACGCTGTCTGTCGCTCCAGATCAGGTCAGGGGGAGTGGTCCATAAAGCAGTCAGGAGAGATGGGAGAGGCTGCTGCTCCAAAGTGGATTTTGCATTAGGTGTGTCCTGGACACGATGGGACTGGGACCCCATCCAGGGTGTAGGTAGTGAGTGCAGGCAGGGACGCTCAGATGTGCTATGTGCGCGGCATTATTTACAGTCTTTTCCACACATACACACACACGCACACGCTTGTGAACATACAATACAAACAAAATGTGTTATAGTTTAATAAAACTAAACCCAAAATAATCCACTGTCTGCTAGCACTAATAAGCCCTAGAACACATAGAGATCACAGGAGTTTGGTGGCACCTTAATTGAGAAGAACAGGCTCATGGTAATGACTGGAGTGGAATGGTGGAATGGTATCAAATACATCAAACCCATGTTTGATGCCATTCCATTTGCTCTGTTCCAGCCATTATTATGAGCTGTTCTCCCCTCAGCAGCCTCCACTACTAGACACCGTTAAATGCTCCCAGTTTTACTACACCAAGATGTTATACAGAACCCCCCCCCCCACCCCCAGAATGTTTTATGTTACACACACACACACATCCCAGGCTTTGTGGGAGTGACATCACTTAGAAGGCCACACCACACCCCATTGCAGAGCAGCACAATGAGAGAGAGTGAGTGAGAGCTGCAGAATATTGAGGAACGCAGCTCAACTGTTGCTGCATTATCCCAAAGCTACCTCTCACACACATTATCCTAAAGGCAAACTCACACAGCATAGATAGACACATACAATACATGTTGTTTACTAAAACTGTACTACAGCATGGTTTTGACTTTAATTTTAATGTTAGTAGATAACTCTTGATAGTAGGCTTTTTGTTTACAGAACTAGAGACTAACCGCTTAAATAGTGTATTTTTCATTGTGAGACAAGGCGTTTGAGGTGATGGGAAGTGTGCATAGTAACACATAACACTACAGTAATAATTCAGTATAGGCTTTGCAAATAGCGAGGACTACAAACTGCCGCTATGTGTGAGTATGTGTATGTGTGTGTGTGTGTGAGTGTTTGTGTCTGTGTGTGTAGTGAGCGCATATGATTGTGTATACCGGAGGCTGGGACATGCAGTACAGCCCGGGTCCTGTTTTCACTCGACTGGGCCGGGTAATGGGCAAGACCAGGGTGGATTGACACAGTGCCCAAGCCACAGTGACAGAACATCAACTGCTAACTTGTAGCGATTTGTTGGAGCGGACTCAGTACCAAGCACTATCGGAGCCTCAGTCTTTATCTGACCAGCAAACCCAAACCCATCAGTTTACCCTCCCTCCATCCTCATCCCTCTCTCCATCCTCTCCTTAATCACCTAGGCCCTTATCGTTCACACCATCGGCTAGAGCCTAAAAAACACAGCAGACAAAAGAAAAAACAAGAGAGAGATGAGTATCAGTGATGGGAAACTCTGCTCGGGCCTCGAGGGGGAAACAGGGAAAGCAGCATGCTTCTTTATTTTCCTTTCATCTATTTCTATTTCTCCCTCCCCCTCATTCCCTCCCTCCCCCTCGTTCCCTCCGCTCCTCCACTGCTCATTCATCCTGAACTCTTCGGTGGTGTTTGGGACGGCAGTGTGACTGAAGGCCTTTGTGAGACCAAATGCCGTGTAAACGGTCGCAGTGACAGACCCGTTAGGGTTAATTTGCTGTGGTGCGGAGAGACCAGAGACTGACTGACCCCACTGCAGGGAATAATGACCCTGGGGGAGGACCGGCCATGGCTGGATCTGTACACTGCCTGGTCCTGATGTATCTTTTGTTCATTGTACCGTGTTCTCATTTCAAGCTAAATGTACAGAATGAAAAAAGGGCATGGGCTTTAAAGCACACATTGAGAAATATTTTCAGAACTGTAAGTGAAGGGCCCTGTTGAAAACCAAAGCACCTCCCTGCTTCCAGTTACATTAAAGAGCCTAGGCCTAAAGCCTCACCTGAATGCGGATGTCCACTCTCAAAAGGCCTTGAAGAGTAACGCTCGTCTGTCTGGTATAATCACCCCGGCAGTTTCTCACCTTTTCGCTGGAAAGCTGCAGTCATTCATCTTGGCTGCGATAGATTTCCCTCACGATCTCACTCCGATGTTTGCTGAGGCTTTGGTGCACTGTGATTGATGGCCAGGCAAACCCACGGCTGGTTCAGACAACCCTGGTTAATCATTGTCTCTCCAGCCGGTCTGGAGACGCTCCCAGAGATGGCCCCGTGTCACCCAGGTGGCACTTATGTTTGAGACAGGTTATATCATAGATCCAAGATGGCGTAGCAGTGCGGCCCTGTATTCTGTTGTGTCCTTGTGTAAATAGCCAGTTTTTTAGTTTTTTGTATTTTTTCGTATATATTTCTCACTTATATCTCACTTTCCATCCTTTAACTAAATATACTTTCCTGCAACCTGCCTCACCCAATGTGGAACGGATTCTATTATTTCTTTATTTTTATCAAGAACCTACGGCTGAAACTAGCCTGCTAGCCAGCTAACTAGCTACTTGCTATTATCCACCATTAGCGGTCTTCACCACTGTCCGTGGCCTGCACTACCTACCAGCCAGCTCTAGCCTGGACAATTATCGGCCAGTCTGCACAGCGTGCTATCAACCCAGAGCATATCGGATTTTCTGAATCACTGGACCTTAACACCGGATCATTGCAACTAGCTAGCTGCAACCGAATGGCTGTTGTTGGCTAATTCACCACTGTCCCGACGTACCAGTTAGCCTTGAGCTAGCCTCGAGCCAGGCCCATCTCCCGGCTATCTACCTCTCTGTCAACCGGACAGGACCTCCTAGTGTTAACATGGAGCCCCGCTGATCCATCACGACTGGTCTGCCGACGTAATCGTCTGATGTGGTTTCAACAGGCTTCCCGTTGCGACGACCATAAAGATCCATCTGCTAGCCCGCTAGCACGTGCAATCAACAGCCGTGCCTCCTGCTCGCCTGTGCTGTAGCAGCCTACGAACTGCTCCCGGACTTACCTATTGCTGTTCACTGGACCTTATGATCACTCAGCTACACAGCTGATGGCTGCTGGACTGTTACTTTACATGGTACCCTATCCTGTTTATCTGTTTAGCCTCAGCCCAAACTTTCATCACCATTACCAGTTGTTGTCTAAGCCCTCTCGAATAACACCTGTGATTGCGTAATGCCTCTCTCCCATGTCAATATGCCTAGCCTATTGCTTTTTGGGCTAGTTCTTATTGTACTATTTCACTGTAGAGCCCCCAGTCCCGCTCAACCAGCCTCAGAGAGCTCCTTTGTCCCACCCCCCATACACGCGGAGAACGGCTCAATCGGTACCTCCAGTGATGCTATCTCTTTCATCGTTACACAATGCTTAGGTGTACCTCCACTGTACTCATATCCTTCCATATCCTTGTCTGTACATAATGCCCTGAATATATTCTACAACGTCCGGAAATCTGCCCCTTTTATTCTCTGTACCCAATGCACTACAAGGCCAGTTCTTAAAGCCTTTAGCTGTATCCTTATTCTATTCCTCCTCTGTTCCTCTGGTGATGTAGAGGTTAATCCAGCCCCTGTAGCCCCCAGTATCACTCCTACTCCCCAGGCGCTATCATTTGTTGACTTCTATAACCGTAAAAGCCTTGGTTTCTTACATGTTAACATCAGAAGCCTCCTCCCCAAGTTTGAGTTATTCACTGCATTAGCACACTCTGCCAACCCTGATGTTCTAGCAGTGTCTGAATCCTGGCTTAGGAAGGCCACCAAAAATTCAGAAATGTCCATTCCGAATTACAACATTTTCCGTCTAGATAGAACTGCCAAAGGGGGCGGAGTTGCAATCTACTATAGAGATAGCCTGCAGAGCTCTATCATACTATCCAGGTCTGTGCCCAAACAGTTTGAGCTTCTACTTCTAAAAATTCACCTTTCCAGAGCTCTATCATACTATCCAGGTCTGTGCCCAAACAGTTTGAGCTTCTACTTCTAAAAATCCACCTTTCCAGAAATAAGTCTCTCACTGTTGCCACTTGCTACAGACCCCCCTCAGCCCCCAGTTGTGCCCTGGACACCATATGTGAATTGCTTGCCCCTCATCTATCCTCAGAGTTCGTACTGCTTGGTGACCTAAACTGGGATATGCTTAACACCCCGGCCGTCCTACAATCTAAACTAGATGCCCTCAATCGCACACAAATGATCAAGGAACCTACCAGGTACAACCCTAAATCCGTAAACATGGGCACCCTCATAGATATCATCCTGACTAATTTACCCTCTAAATACACCTCCGCTGTTTTCAACCAGGATCTCAGCGATCACTGCCTCATTGCCTGCGTCCGTAATGGGTCCGTGGTCAAACGACCACCCCTCATCACTGTCAAACGCTCCCTAAAACACTTCAGCGAGCAGGCCTTTCTAATTGACCTGGACCGGGTATCCTGGATGGATATTGACCTCATTCCATCAGTAGAGGATGCCTGGAAGTTCTTCAAAAGTGCTTTCCTCTCCATCTTAAATAAGCATGCCCCATTCAAAAAATTCAGAACTAAGAACAGATATAGCCCCTGGTTCACCCCAGACTTGACTGCCCTTGACCAGCACAAAAACATCCTGTGGCGTACTGCATTCGCATCGAACAGCCCCTGCGATATGCAACTTTTCAGGGAAGTCAGGAACCAATATACACAATCAGTTAGGAAAGCAAAGGCTAGCTTTTTCAAACAGAAATTTGCATCCTGTAGCACTAACTCCAAAAAGTTTTGGGAAACTGTAAAGTCCATGGAGAATAAGAGCACCTCCTCTCAGCTACCCAATGCACTGAGGCTAGGAAACACTGTCACCACCGATAAATCTATGATAATCAAGAATTTCAATAAGCATTTTGCTACGGCTGGCCATACTTTCCACCTGGCTACCCCTACCCCGGCCACCAGCTCTGAACCCTCCGCTGCAAAGAGCTGCAAAATCTGGACCCCTACAAATCAGCTGGGCTGGACAATCTGGACCCTTTCTTTCTAAAATTAGCCGCAGAAATTGTCGCAACCCCTATAACTAGCCTGTTCAACCTCTCTTTCGTATCGTCTGAGATCTCCAGACATTGGAAAGCTGCTGCGGTCATCCCCCTCTTCAAAGGGGGTGACACTCTAGATCCAAACTGTTACAGACCTATATCCATCCTGCCCTGCCTTTTGAAAGTATTTGAAAGCCAAGTTAACAAACAGATCCCTGTCCATTTCGATTCCCACCGTACCTTCTCCGCTATGCAATCTGGTTTCCGAGCTGGTCATGTGTGCACCTCAGCCACACTCAAGGTCCTAAACGATAAAATAACCACAATCGATAAAAGACAGTACTGTGCAGCCGTCTTTATCGACCTAGCCAAGGCTTTTGACTCTGTCAATCACCACATTCTTATTGGCAGACTAAATAGCCTTGGTTTCTCAAATGACTGCCTTGCCTGGTTCACCAACTACTTCTCAGATAGAGTTCAATGTGTCAAATCAGAGGGCCTGTTGTCTGGACCTCTGGCAGTCTCTATGGGGGTGCCACAGGGTTCAATTCTCGGGCCGACTCTATTCTCTGTGTATATCAATGATGTCGCTCTTGCTGCTGGTGACTCTCAGATCCACCTCTACGCAGACGACACCATTTTGTATACATCTGGCCCTTCATTGGACACTGTGTTAACAAACCTCCAAATGAGCTTCAATGCCATACAACACTCCTTCCGTGGCCTCCAACTGCTCTTAAACGCTAGTAAAACTAAATGCATGCTCTTCAATCGAACGCTGCTTGCACCCGCCCGCCCGACTAGAATCACTATTCTCGGCGGGTCTGACTTAGAATATGTGGACAACTACAAATACCTACCGTGTCTGGTTAGACCGTAAACTCTCCTTCCAGACTCACATTAAGCATCTCCAATCCAAAGTTAAATCTAGAATCGGCTTCCTATTTCGCAACAAAGCCTCCTTCACTCATGCTGCTAAACATGCTGACTATCCTACCGATCCTTGACTTCGGCGATGTCATTTACAAAATAGCTTCCAACACTCTACTCAGCAAATTGGATGTAGTCTATCACAGTGCCATCCGTTTTGTCACCAAATCCCCATATACTACCCACCATTGTGACCTGTACGCTCTCATTGGCTGGCCCTCACTACATATTCGTCGCCAAACCCACTGGCTCCAGGTCATCTATAAATCACTTCTAGGCAAATCCCCGCCTTATCTTAGCTCATTGGTCACCATAGCAACACCCACCCGTAGTATGCGTTCCAGCAGGTATATCTCACTGGTCATCCCCAAAGCCAACACCTCCTTTGGCCGCCATTCCTTCCAGTTCTCTGCTGCAAATGACTGGAACAAACTGCAAAAATCTCTGAAGCTGGAGACACTTATCTCCCTCACTATCTTTAAGCATCAGTTGTCAGAGCAGCTTACCGATCACTGCACCTGTACACAGCCCATCTGTAATTAGCCCACCCAACTACCTCATCCCCATATTGTTATTTACATTGTTATTTATTTTGCTCATTTGCACCCCAGTATCTCTATTTGCACATCATCTTCTGCACATCTATCACTCCAGTGTTAATACAAAATTGTAATTATTTTGCACTATGGCCTATTTATTGCCTTACCTCCATAACTTACTACATTTGCACACACTGTATATATATTTTCTGTTGTATTTTTGACTGTATGTTTTGTTTACCCCATATGTAACTCTGTGTTGTTGTTTTTATCGCACTGCTTCGCTTTATCTTGGCCAGGTCGCAGTTGTAAATGAGAACTTGTTCTCAACTGGCTTACCTGGTTAAATAAAGGTGAAATAAAAAATAAATACAAATATCTCTAATATCTCCTATATCAAATGGAGGAAGTCGGAGAATAAAGCGTTAGCATGGGGGATCCAAGTGGTTAAAAATAGCACTCAGTTCCATCCACTGGTGTCTCTTAGGAGATCTGTGAATGGCCAGCGGAGGCATCTGTTTCTGTGGATTCAGTTTAAAAGGAACTTGATACACTTCTTAGATCTTCAATGTAGTGAAGGGGTCGAAACACTATCTCTCTGATCTTAATCACTCCTTTCATCTGTTTCAGGGCTCTCAATGACGATTAAGACTTCCTTAGTGTGATAATGAATACACTGTACACCACTGCATCTAAATCCTTAAGCACCTCCTCAATAGTGATGTGCGGGTCAACTCAAAACCACAGGGCCCATGGGTTTCAGCAGTGTTCAGGAATGTATTTTTAATCAAGTTTTATATTCTAATACACCTGCAAGATACTTACTAGAAGTACATCCCTTTTCATTTTAATGATTTGTCATTATAATACTAACTCTACTACCTCGACTCTTTTAATTCAAAATACTATGTAAACACTGCCCTTCACACGCCATAAACAATGCTGCTTTCCAACTCCGGAAGTGCACTGTACATTGTACACACAGTGACGTTCAGCAAAAGTGAGACTGTCAATACTGATATGCATACTAATTACACTGCGGCCGTATCAATGTAGCCAATGACACCAGTGTTACAATGACGCAACAGTCCGATCAGTGACAGAGAGTTCCAACAATGATAGCTACTTAGTGTGTGGAGAGAGAGAGAGAAAGAGAGAGCGAGAGAGAAAGAGAGAGCGAGAGAGAGAGAGAGAGAGAGAGAGAGAGAGAGAGAGAGAGAGAGAGAGAGAGAGAGAGAGAGAGAGAGAGAGAGAGATAGAGAGACAATGTGCCCTTGAGCTAGACACAGGACACAATACAATACTCCCATTGGCCCAATGAAAAATAGGAAGTCAATGAGAAGCAACATGAAAACTGAGATTCTGCATGTGGAGTAGATGACCAAGTATAACTTCAACATCGCCCCCATCCCCCACACCCCAACAGCACCATGGCCAACCCCACTGTGCATATGCTGCTGTTTGATCCTTAAAGGGAAGAGTGTATAGAGATACTGTGTTACATGACATGGGACTTGGCTTCAGTGAGAAGAAGAGAGAGGGCTAGATAGAGAGAGAAGGGAATAGAACGAGAGAGAGGGAGAGTGCCATAGGAGAGATGACAGGACGTAAGTACAGATGTAGGATCTTAATTTGATCACTCTGTTGCAGGAGAACATTCCAGGAAATGTATCAACCTCTACAAAAATGTCCATTCATTATAATCTACATAATAATTCACATTTTCTGTTACTGCAGGATTGTTTTCCTGCTGTAGCAAACTGGCTCAAATTAAGGTCCTATATCTGTATGAGAGATCAAGCCCAGAGGACGCCTCCTCCTCCCTCTCCTCTTCCTCTTCCTCTTCCTCTTCCTCTTCCTCTTCCTCCTCCTCCTCCTCCTCTTCCTCTTCCTCCTCCTTCTCTTCCTCCTCCTCCTCCTCCCCCCTCTCTTTGGCAGAGCTAAAGCACATGCTTTTTGATGACCAAAGAGTTGTTGTGCGTCTTGTGTCCTTTGCTGCCGGCTCTCAATGTGACTAACCCCTCCTCTCCCCCACCGCCCTTAACCCCTCCTTCCCTCACCCCCTTTCTACCCACATTCCCCTTACTTTCACAAGGCATCAAAAAGAATGTGAGTCACCCTGACACATGTTGGGGGACATTCGCATTCTGAGCACATATATCTGCCCTCCGCAGAAAATATAATGATAAATCATGAGGAGAGCTGCTCTGTCTCTCTCTCTGGCAGTGGGAGACTTTTCAAAAAAGCCCTCTGTCTTCCACACCACCCTATTCACACACTTCTGAGAGGCGTCCTCCTCTAGATGCAGCAGCCTGCAATTCAAAACCAATCCTCGGTTTTTGGCAGGTGCAAAGACTGTAGAAGTCTGTACAAAAACAGGAAGTGTCTGTTGTGTGGCTCGACAGACATTGTCGTTTTCTTCTCTCATCCCAGTGCATTCCATCTGCTCCAAATACCATCACCACCACAAACATGAACAGACAATATTGTGGCACGTGTAAAAAGAACAAGTCCCTCCTTCCCCTCCCATTTGGAGTGGCTCTTTTTTCCCTCTCTTTTCTGATGTCTCTTTGGTTTCTCCCAAAACTCTTTCTGACGTCTGCAGCCCTGAAGATCGGTGAGTGTATGATGTGCTCACTTAGTTTGGCATGGGGGAAAACAGAAAAACACGCAGGAAGAAAAACACAACACTAAATTACTGGACAAATACAGCACCTGCATGCACATAAACATACACACGACTTATATACACAGTCGTCACACACACATTATTAAAGCACACGCACACACACACACACACACACACACACACACACACACACACACACACACACACACACACACACACGCACACACACCAAAAATACAAATACACCAAGTCTCCTCAGCAAACAGATGGATGCGCTGCATTACAACAGGTCACTAGACCAAGCATATAAACCCCTCCTCCCCCTGCGGAGCTGCTTTATTTAACCTCTAGACGTGATCCTTCGCTTCATGTGATGCAGCACTTGACATTTGTGTATGTGCTGTCTGGGCCGCCGTGACACGCTGGGCTGGCCACCTCTTCATGAGCTTGGGGACTGTTGGTCCAAATGACTCTGTCTGGCTTGGCTGGACTGGCCTCGGCCCAGTTTGGTTTAGCTGTCTGTAAGTGCGTTTCTGTACGTTTGGTTGAATATTTGGGTGAGCTGACCCTGGCTACGCAGAGTTGGGTTTGGGTAAACAGCAGAACAACCCTGCGAGAAGGCTGCATTAACGAGTATTGATTGTGAGTGGGAGATATCAGCATGCTCTGGGAGGGACTAGCCATAAATCCCCTTAATGACGGGATACATTATCAACGGCTTAGCAGGTGGGACAGTCATCACTTAGAGGAAGACAGCCAGAGAGAAAGGAAAGGAAGGAGAGAGAAAGATAAGAAATGAAAGAACAAGAGATAATATGAAAGAGATGGAGTGAGAAAGAGAGGGACAAGGATATGAAAAGGGAATGGCAGAGAGAGAGAGAGAGAGAGAGAGAGAGAGAGAGAGAGAGAGAGAGAGAGAGAGAGAGAGAGAGAGAGAGAGAGAGAGAGAGAGAGAGAGAGAGAGAGAGAGAGAGAGAGAGAGAGAGAGAGAGGTGTGCTCTGGGATATTTGACACAAAGAGACTGAGTGGACGGGGAGTACAGTAAAGCTGGTTCAGACCCATTAGCAGGATATTGCATATATTAGCATTTTACAGCACTAACGTGATTGCCTTACGAGCTCCTGGCTGTGAGTAACCATGCCTGCAAGAGCTTAGGAACACCATAGAACAAAATGTACCGGCTGCCACATCTTGACTTTAAGCATTGCATGTTAAATGCATGTTTTACAGTATACAGTACATGCCAGTACACAAAATATGTGTGAAAAATGTAGGAGTGCAGGTATGCGTATGTCTAACTCTTTAAAGATGCTACAGTTTGCCTCCATATCTGTCTAAAACTATGTCTCTGTGTGCCTCTGTAGAAATGAACAACCTTTTAAGCAAGTGTATGTTTCTGTGTGTAAAAGGCAAAATCTGTGGGTGTGTGTTTGTCTGTGAGTGAACTTTTGCCTAAGAATGTCCTGTGTGTGTGTGTGTGTGTGTGTGTGTGTGTGTGTGAATCAGAGGCCAGTTTGTCATGTTGCTGCTCCAGAGCCCTGATCCAAGCAGACAGGTGAAGCTGAGCGCGGCTAAACAGAACACGTAACAGGGAAGGAGGGAGCGAGAGAGCATGAGAAACGGAGAGAGAGGGAGGGACTTTGGGAAAGAGGAGATTAACTATAGAAGGAGATAGGGGTTAATTGCCATTTTATCAGAGGTTACTGGTGGATGTTAATTTTTCATGGCTACATGTTCTCTCCTGTGGCGTTCTGTTAGTGTCTCTTTAAGCTCATTTGTCAAGGCATGAATATTATTGTCATGCCAATCAGTCACTATGAGGGGAATGGAGTCAAACAGAGGACGGATACTCAATATAATTGCTGAATGACTGTAGCATACTGATACAGTCAGTGCACATAGCTCAAGGACTGCATGGAAGACCAGAGAGTTGGGAAGAGAGAGGGCGAGAGAGAAAGAGAGAGAGAGAGAGAGAGAGAGAGAGAGAGAGAGAGAGAGAGAGAGAGAGAGAGAGAGAGAGAGAGAGAGAGAGAGAGAGAGAGAGAGAGAAGGTTGGACACGTTGATAAATTACAGTCATTGATGTGACCCACCCAGTAGATACACATTCACTCATGTAGAAAGAGTAGTAAAGATAAAGCATGTTTTTGCTATTAGGAAAAATAAGAAGCAACAATTGAATGTGAGTGTAATATGCATTAGGATATTATCCTGCATTGTCAGAGTATCCTTACACTATTTCTCCCCCTCATATGGGTATTTGGGTGGGTATATTTGAATAAACATTGTGACATTCTGTATTTTGAGAGTATCCTCACTCCGTACGTGCATGGGAATGCTTTGATCTTATGTATTGTGAGAGGTATACCCATGTGTGTGTGTGTGTGTGTGCGAGCTATGAGCTTATGTAGAGTGACCTGTGTGTGTGTGTGTGTGTGTGTGTGTGTGTGTGTGTGTTTCATACGCGTTAGCAACCATGACTTCATAGGTTTATGGCTGGTGTATTTTTGTAAGTGGTACATTGCCAATGTTTGCGTGAAGTGCACACAGAACAAATTATTATGCACGTGTGTTTGTGTGTGTGTACATGTGTGCATGTGTGAGCTGGTGGGTGTCCTCAGTAGGTAAATAGAAGGTTGTGCATGACTGCTCCACACTTGAACCATTATGCATTTGCACCTGCGTCCATGCTTAAACCCAGTTTCTGCACTTGGGCCTTAAAAGTCATTCATCTGTTTGCATCTCTGAGTACAGTGTCAACACCAGAGCCATAATGGCTGTGCCCTTGCATGGATTCGGCTGTACAGTTTCTGTATTCAAGCCTTTAAAGATGGATGTCAGTGTATGTCCCCAGGAAACAATATTTCAACCCCTCACCGTCTCTGTTGGTTTGCAGTTGCTCACTGAGTAGATCCAGAAATCAGATGAGTTCCTGGCTGTCAGTGAATCACTGTCTAAGGGCTCTTATTTTCCAATAGAGCGTTATCGAACACCAAAGTACACTCAGTGCCTAGTGACTGACATGAAGTGACGGACAGTGGCCTCGGTCCCACAAGGCCAGCCGCAGACGATGCGTGGCTCCATTCAAGCCCCCATGCATTAATAATGGGGGAAAGTTGGAGTCATCCTTAGCTCAGCTATGCTGAATGTGGGGGCTCATAAGATAAATAATTTGATTTCACTCTGCACTGTGGGAGGGAGGTTATTTTGTTGTTCATGAAAAGCATCAAAGTGTTTATTTTGGCTTTTGGGTAAAGTGTGTAGAGGAAGGTGGGGGCGGGGGGTTTTAGCGATAGGGAGCATGGATGGAATTAAAAGCATGAGGGTTGGACAGGTTGATAAATTACAGTCATTGATGTGACCCACCCAGTAGATACACATTCACTCATGTAGAAAGAGTAGTAAAGATAAAGCATGTTTTTGCTATTAGGAAAAATAAGAAGCAACAATTTGATGTGAGTGTTATATGCATTAGGATATTATCCTGCATTGTCAGAGTATCCTTACACTATTTCTCTCCCTCATATGGGTATTTGGGTGGGTGTATTTGACTAAACATTGTGACATTCTGTATTTTGAGAGTATCCTCACTCTGTACGTGCATGGGCTTATGTAGAGTGACCTGTGTGTGTGTGTGCAGTGATGTAAAGTACTTAAGTAAAAATACTTTAAAGTACTACTTAAGTAGTTTTTGGGGGTATCTGTACTTTACTTTGTATTTTTGGCAACTTTTACTTTTACTTCACTACATTCCTAAAGAACATAATGTACTTTTTACTCCATACATTTTCCCTGACACCCCAAAGTACTCGTTACATTTTGACAGGAAAATGGTCCAATTCACACACTTATCAAGAGAACATCCCTGGTCATCCCTACTGCCTCTGATCTGGCGGACTCACTAAACACAAATGCTTCGTTTGTAAATTATGTCTGAGTGTTGGAGTGTGCCCCTGGCTATCCGTCAATAACAAAAGAATAAGAAAATTGTGCCGTCTGGTTTGCCTAATATAAGGAATTTGAAATGATTTATACTTTTACTTTTACTTCTGATACTTAAGTACATTTTAGCAATTCCATTTACTTTTGATACTTAAGTATATTTAAAACCAAATACTTTTAGACTTTTACTCAAGTAGTATTTTACTGGGTGACTTTCACTTTTACTTGAGTCATTTTCTATTAAGGTTTCTTTACTTTTACTCAAGTATGAACATTGAGTACTTTTTCCACCACTGTGTGTGTGTGTGTGTGTGTGTGTGTGTGTGTGTGTGTGTGTACATGTTTTCCTACATTATCAGGACCACAATGTCCTGGCAAGGTAGGAAAACAACAACCTTTTTGAAAAGTCTGGACTTTTTTCCATGTCCTAAATTTGTTAAAATGCTATTTTAGGCTTAAGGATTAGGTTTAGGGTTTGGGGTTAAAGTCAGGCTTAGGGTTAAGGTTAGGTTTAATAGTTGGGTTAGGGGTTAAAGAGGGTTAAGGTTAGGGCTAGGTTAAGGGGTTCTGGAAAATTGGATTGTGTGTTGATGACAGGAGGGACACAGGCATGTCCAATTAGATACGTGAGATTCCCCTGTGGGAGGCCTAATCAATCGCCACAGAGCATTTAGGAACGCCGCTGTTCGCTCCTCCAAAACTCAATGTGATACGCGACGGGACAAAACATCCCCCTGATACCATGCAGGCGACTGATGAGAATCAGCTTTAAATGGGCTTTACGTAACGGGGATGGACCAAGCGGGCCGGACACAGGGAACAGGAAACAGCCACAGCACTCAACAGAGCACATGGCCACTAGCCATACTAACGGCATGTGTCCCTGCGGTCGAAAACAGTTAGCCTCGACCGCTAACTCGCCGGAAGGCTATTACAGGGCCATTACATTGATATGGCGGATGGAACTATGCTATTGTTAAGTCATCAAAACCCTGAGCCCCATGGCAGGCCGGTAATATACAATGACATCTTACACATGACACGGCCAGTATGGGACTGGAACAAATCCATAGAAAAATGTCAGTGGCGTCATTGATCGCTTGTCCATACAGTGGAGATGGATGGCCTGTGTGTGTGATAGAGCTGATGATGGGTCATGAAGCGATAAGGCCATGTGCTGGGGCAGGTTGTCATGGGGATGATGGTCAGACGATGGCCAGTCTGTGGTGTCACTTAGATAGGGTCAGTACCGCCCAAAACCACTCTCTTTTCCCGGGATAAATAACTGCGAGAAACAGGTAAATTATAATAAATTATTTATATGAAAAGCATGCCGTGAAATGGAACTTAAATTATATGTGATGTCTAAATCTGGCTTCTCTACGGCCTCTGCATGATGAATCATCAAGGCTCAGGGTGGGGACAGACAGCCCATCTCAGTATGGAGTGCAGTTCACAATGCATGTAGACCTATCATCTCATCATGGTAACTTTCTTTCTTGTGACAGATAGGCCTGCATTTGCTGCAGCATAGTCTATGCTACAGTAGTATAAAGACCGAATGTGTGTCTAATTTACCCATCTCCATCTGGCTTTCGGGGGATTTTTCTATTGTAAAGATTTAATTGTAATTTTAATGCAGCTGCAGAGTTTTAAAACAGCTCAAATATCGTTGCTTTAAATCAGTGCACACATGAGCACTCTCTCGCATTCTCTCGCAATCAACTCCATTCAAATAGATAAAAAATCTAGATAATCCTGTTCTAGATTGATATATACAGTGGGGAAAAAAAGTATTTAGTCAGCCACCAATTGTGCAAGTTCTCCCATTTAAAAAGATGAGAGAGGCCTGTAATTTTCATCATAGGTGCACGTCAACTATGACAGACAAATTGAGAAAAAAATTCCAGAAAATCACATTGTAGGATTTTTAATGAATTTATTTGCAAATTATGGTGGAAAATAAGTATTTGGTCACCTACAAACAAGCAAGATTTCTGGCTCTCACAGACCTGTAACTTCTTCTTTAAGAGGCTCCTCTGTCCTCCACTCGTTACCTGTATTAATGGCACCTGTTTGAACTTGTTATCAGTATAAAAGACACCTGTCCACAACCTCAAACAGTCACACTCCAAACTCCACTATGGCCAAGACAAAAGAGCTGTCAAAGGACACCAGTGTCAAAATTGTAGACCTGCACCAGGCTGGGAAGACTGAATCTGCAATAGGTAAGCAGCTTGGTTTGAAGAAATCAACTGTGGGAGCAATTATTAGGAAATGGAAGACATACAAGTCCACTGATAATCTCCCTCGATCTGGGGCTCCACGCAAGATCTCACCCCGTGGGGTCAAAATGATCACAAGAACGGTGAGCAAAAATCCCAGAACCACACGGGGGGACCTAGTGAATGACCTGCAGAGAGCTGGGACCAAAGTAACAAAGCCTACCATCAGTAACACACTACGCCGCCAGGGACTCAAATCCTGCAGTGCCAGACGTGTCCCCCTGCTTAAGCCAGTACATGTCCAGGCCCGTCTGAAGCTTGCTAGAGTGCATTTGGATGATCCAGAAGAGGATTGGGAGAATGTCATATGGTCAGATGACACCAAAATAGAACTTTTTGGTAAAAACTCAACTCGTCGTGTTTGGAGGACAAAGAATGCTGAGTTGCATCCAAAGAACACCATACCTACTGTGAAGCATGGGGGTGGAAACATCATGCTTTGGGGCTGTTTTTCTGCAAAGGGACCAGGACGACTGATCCGTGTAAAGGAAAGAATGAATGGGGCCATGTATCGTGAGATTTTGAGTGAAAACCTCCTTCCATCAGCAAGGGCATTGAAGATGAATGTGGCTGGGTCTTTCAGCATGACAATGATCCCAAACACACCGCCCGGGCAACGAAGGAGTGGCTTCGTAAGAAGCATTTCAAGGTCCTGGAGTGGCCTAGCCAGTCTCCAGATCTCAACCCCATAGAAAATCTTTGGAGGGAGTTGAAAGTCCGTGTTGCCCAGCGACAGCCCCAAAACATCACTGCTCTAGAGGAGATCTGCATGGAGGAATGGGCCAAAATACCAGCAACAGTGTGTGAAAACCTTGTGAAGACTTACAGAAAACATTTGACCTGTGTCATTGCCAACAAAGGGTATATAACAAAGTATTGAGAAACTTTTGTTATTGACCAAATACTTATTTTCCACCATAATTTGCAAATAAATTCATTAAAAATCCTACAATGTGATTTTCTGGATATTATTTTCTCATTTTGTCTGTCATAGTTGACGTGTACCTATGATGAACATTACATGCCTCTCTCATCTTTTTAAGTGGGAGAACTTGCAAAATTGTTGGCTGACTAAATACTTTTTTTCCCCACTGTATATGCGTCAGACTACTAATTATACAAATAGGCCCTATTATATTTAAAACAATTAATCAAATTCGCTAGCCTATACTTGTAACTTTGTAGGCCACATGTGCTGCACCAGAATCGCATGTTCTCTCCCTGCTTTATCATGGTTTGAATGAGGTGTGTAACTCCAGTCCATGTAATACAGTATAATACAATACAGTACAGTAATACTGTCACGCTCTGGCTCCGGGACTGTGTATTTTGAGCCAGGGTGTGTTCATTTGGTTGTGTTTGGTATTGGTTTTGTTGTATTTGGTTGTGTTTCCTTGTTTGGTCGTGTGACTCCCAATCAGTGGTAACGAGTGTCAGCTGTCGGCTCGTTATCTCTGATTGGGAGCCATATTTAAACTGTCAGTTTTCACCTTAGTGTTGTGGGTTTTTGTTCCGTATCAGTCATTGTAACTGAGGACTTCACGATTCGTCATTGTTTGTTGTTTTGTATTGAGTACTTTGATTTAATAAAGTCATGTTCGTATCGCACGCTGCGCCTTGGTCCACTCACTTAGTAGACGTTCGTGACAGAAAAACCCACCCACCAGGACCAAGCAGCGTGTCCAGGAGCCAAGGGTCTGGACATGGGAGGAGATTTTGGATGGTAAAGGGTCTTGGACTTGGGAGGAAATCCTGGATGGGATGGATCGCCGGCCATGGAGTAAAACAGTGGAGAGGCGACTGAGAGAGGAGCAACGGCGTCAGCAGGGCCATCGTCGGAAGGACGAGAGGCAACCCCAAAAAAGTTTTTGGGGGGGCACATGGCTTGGGCGGCTGGGCAGCAGGAGGCTGCCACAGGGGAGACGTGGAGAGAAGGCTACCGGATTACGGGAGCCATTGGCGAGTAGAGGGAGGGAAGTAGTTGAGGCACGGCGTGAGAGACTGAGGTGTGTTACCAGTCCGGTCCGGCCCGTTCCTGATCCCCGGTTAAGGCCAGTGGTGTGTGTTCCCAGTACGGACCGGCCTGTTCCTACTCCACGCACCAAGCCCACGGTGTGCGTCGCCAGTCCAGCCCGGTCGGTTCCTGTTCCACGCACTAAGCCTACGGTGTGCGTCGCCAGCCCAGCCCGGCCTGTTCCTGCTCCACGCACAAAGCCTACGGTGTGCGTCGCCAGCCCAGCCCGGCCTGTCCCTGCTCCACGCACAAAGCCTACGGTGTGCGTCGCCAGCCCGACCCGGCCTGTTCCTGCTCCACGCACAAAGCCTACGGTGTGCGTCGCCAGCCCAGCCCGGCCTGTTCCTGCTCCACGCACAAAGCCTACGGTGTGCGTCGCCAGTCCAGCCCGGCCGGTCCCTGCTCCACGCACCAGGCCTACGGTGTGCGTCGCCAGCCCAGCCCGGCCTGTTCCTGCTCCACGCACCAACCCTACGGTGTGCGTCGCCAGCCCAGCCCGGCCTGTTCCTGCTCCACGCACTAAGCATACGGTGTGCGTCGTCAGCCCAGCCCAGCCGGTCCCTGCTCCACGCACCAGGCCCACGGTGTGCGTTGTCAGCCCAGCTCGTCCTGTCCCTGCTTCACGCACCAGGCCCACGGTGTGCGTCGTCAGCCCAGCCCAGCCGGTCCCTGCTCCACGCACCAGGTCCACGGTGTGCGTCGTCAGCCCAGCTCGGTCTGTCCCTGCTCCACGCACCAGGCCCACGGTGTGCGTCGTCAGCCCAGCCCAGCCGGTCCCTGCTCCACGCACCAGGTCCACGGTGTGCGTCGCCGGCCCAACCCGGCCTGTTCCTGCCACTCGCACCAAGCCAAGGGTGCGAGTCGTCAGCCGGATTCAGCCTGTTCCGGCCACTCGCACCAAGTCAAGGGTGCGAGTCGTCAGCCGGATTCAGCCCATTCCTGCTACTCGCACCAAGCCAAGGGTGCGAGTCGTCAGCCGGATTCAGCCCATTCCTGCTACTCGCACCAAGCCAGGGATGCGAGTCTTCAGCCTGGTGAGGCCTGTTCCGGCTCCACGCACCATGCAAAGGGTGCGTATCGTCTGCCAGGTCCGGTCCATTCCTGCCTCACGCGCCAAGCCAGGGGTGCGCGTCGGCAGTCCTGATCCAGCTAACTGGGTCAGATCGGACTGGGGGGCACTACGGGGGATTGTAGTAGGGTGGTGGTCAAGCCCGAGCCGGAGCCGCCTCCGAGGAGCAACACCCACCCAGCCCTCCCCTATTTGGGGTGTGGCGCGGTCGGAGTCCGCGCCTTTAGGGGAGTACTGTCACGCTCTGGCTCCGGGACTGTGTATTTGAGCCAGGGTGTGTTCATTTGGTTGTGTTTGGTATTGGTTGTGTTGTATTTGGTTGTGTTTCCTTGTTTGGTCGTGTGACTCCCAATCAGTGGTAACGAGTGTCAGCTGTCGGCTCGTTATCTCTGATTGGGAGCCATATTTAAACTGTCAGTGTTCACCTTAGTGTTGTGGGTTTTTGTTCCGTATCAGTCATTGTAACTGAGGACTTCACGATTCGTCATTGTTTGTTGTTTTGTATTGAGTACTTTGATTTAATAAAGTCATGTTCGTATCGCACGCTGCGCCTTGGTCCACTCACTTAGTAGACGTTCGTGACAAATACAGTTCACACTCAAAAAGATTAGCCTACAGGAGCTAGTTTCATGTATTTACCCAAGAGAGCATATAGCTAGCTACATCTATGGGCTTTTATGTTTATCTGTCGTGCTGTCACGTTCGTTGTGTAAAGGATTGGACCAAGGTGCAGCGTGGTATGCGTACATGTTTTAATTATTTAAATAAACACTTGACAAAATAACAAAAGCAACTGAACGTGAAGTTCTAAAGGCTAACAGCAACACACCTAAACAGAAACAGAATCAAGATCCCACTACTAAAGGTAGGCAAAATGGTTGCCTAAGTATGATCCCCAATCAGAGACAATGATCGACAGCTGCTTCTGATTGGGAACCACACCCGGCCAACATAGAAATAGAATAACTAGATTCTATCCAAATCACACCCTGACCTAACCAAACAGAGAATACAGGTGATCTCTAAGGTCAGGGCGTGACAGTACCCCCCCCAAAGGTGCGGACTCCGGCCGCAAAAACCTGACTCATTAGGGGAGGGTCCGGGTGGGCTTCCAGCCTCGGTGGCGGCTCCGGCGCGATGCTTCCCCTCTCAGTCCTCCCACGATGCACCATGGACCCTAGTGTGGGAGGCCCCGATCTTGGAGAGGGGTTGACGTCTGGTTCCGGCTCGGACCCCGGTGGAGCAGATGGCTCCGGCATGGAGGAAGAGTAGACGACCGGACCTGGACTAGGCACCGGTGAAGTGGACTGCCCCGGCTCTGGTAGGGAACATATAACCGGAGCTGGACTAGGCACCGGTGGAGCGGACTGCTCTGGCACTGGAGTGAAGCAGCTGACCGGAGCTGGACTAGGCACCGGTGAAGCGGACTACTCTGGCACTGGAGTGGAGTGGCTGACCGGAGCTGGACTAGGCACCGGTGGAGCGGACTGCTATGGCTCCGGACTGGAGCAGCTGACCGGAGCTGGACTAGGCACCGGTGGAGCGGACTACTCTGGCACCGGAGTGGAGCAGAGGACCCTCGCTGGAGGTCTGGTGCGTGGCACTGGAACAGGCCGTACCGGACTGGAGACACGCACCACTGGTCTGGTGCGAGGAGCAGGCACGGGCCGTAGCGGATACACGCACCACTAGTTTGGTGCAAGGAGCAGGTACGGAGCGCACCGGGCTGGCGACACGCACCACTGGTTTGGTGCGAGGAGCAGGTATGAGGCGCACCGGGCTGGCGACACGCACCACTGGTTTAGTGCGAGGAGCAGGTACGGGCCGTACAGGACTGGAGACACGAACCACTGGTTTGGTGCGAGGGGCAGGTACGAGGCGCACCGGGCTGGCGACACACACCACTGGTTTGGTGCGAGGAGCAGGTACAGGCCGTACAGGACTGGAGGCACGCACCACTGGTTTGGTGCGAGGAGCAGGCACAACCTGTCCTTGCTGAACGCTCATTTTAGCCCGGCAAGAGCGGGGCGCGGGCATCAAGCGCACCGGGCTGTGAATGCGCACTGGAGATACAGTGCGTATCACAGCATAACAGGGTGCCTGTATGGTCCCATGCTCCTTAACGCGAGTGCGGGGAGTTGGCTCTACTCTGAAACCTGGCTCCACCAGCCTCTGCTCTAAGGACTGCGTTCTCTTTTGCTGTAGGCTTAACTCCTCTCTCAGCTCCTCCTGTTGTCTAGCCAGCTCCTCTCTCCGTGCATCCACTGACTCCTTCTCCCTGTGGGCCTCCTGCAGCGCCTCCTTCTGAAGGGAGAGCTCCTGCTCCCTCTTCGCTATCAGCCCCCGTAAGGTAGTTATCTCCTCTCTCAGAGTGCTGAGCTGCATGTCTTGGAGGGCCTCTATAACAGCGGCCTCCTCTTCCTCCACAGTCAGCCCTTTCAGGGCCTCCTTCTGCTCCATGTGCCCCCCCTCTCTCGTGCTTCCTTCACGGTCGGCACCATCGGTCATCGCCGTTGATCCTCTCCTGCCTGGGCTTCTTCCTTCGCCCAGGGTCCTTTACCGGCTAATATCTCCTCCCATGTCCAAAATGTCTTCCCCACATGTGTCCAGGGTGTCTGCTCCTCCTGGCCACGCTGCTTGGTCCGTTGGTGGTGGGATGTTCTGTCACATTCGTTGTGTAAAGGATTGGACCAAGGTGCAGCGTGGTATGCGTACATGTTTTAATTATTTAAATAAACACTTGACAAAATAACAAAAGCAACTGAACGTGAAGTTCTAAAGGCTAACAGCAACACACCTAAACAGAAACACGATCCCACAACTAAAGGTAGGCAAAATGGCTGCCTAAGTATGATCCCCAATCAGAGACAACGATCGACAGCTGCCTCTGATTGGGAACCACACCCGGCCTACATAAAAATAGAATAACTAGATTCTATCCAAATCACACCCTGACCTAACCAAACAGAGAATACAGGTGATCTCTAAGGTCAGGGCGTGACACGTGCGTAATGTGCAGTAGCCTATATCATATAGGCCTATGTATTGGATAACGGCACAATCATTTTTATTTTGGGCTCATTAAATGTCGTTAATGTAGGGCTCATAAAATGTATTTAATGTATGGCTCATAAGGCTCAGGAAGCATCAGGCTTGAATTTTCGATCAAAGCTCTAATCAAATCCAGACACAGGCCTATTTATATGCTTTATAATGCTTTTGAATGACACTTCCGGTTTTGGCGGAAAATACCGGGTTACCTGGAAGAAAAGTGATTTATTCTCAGAATGGAACATTTGTAAAATATCGGAAAAATATTAAACCCTAGCTCCCATGACATCATTGCGCAAAGCCTGGCTTGATCTAAGAGGTGCTCCTCCAGAGTCCAGCCTATCCAATGGATGAATGTGAATGAAGTGTGTGGTGCTGGAATTACTTTTCATCCAAGGAATGATGAATGGTGTAACAAATGGTGTGTGTGTGTGTGTTGAGGAGTTGAAGAGAAGTAGCTTCAGCAACTATACATACTACACATATTTCACATAGAGTGCACACACACACACACACACACACACACACACACACACACACACAACTCCTCGGAAGGGAACTAGGCCACTGCAGACAGCACAGTCATGCCCACCCACATACGAACACACAAACATAAACATACCCTGGCATAATCACACAGCCATGCTAAGGGGCACTATTTGGCAGCTGTCGGGTCCAATACCAAAATAGGGGAGACAGTGGCAGGCAGCTGCAAGCACTAACACTGCTGGGGCTCACTATCTGGCAGTGGCAGCTGCAGCGTCAGCCTCCCTGGGTGAGAGGGTACTCAGCTCTGACCACCGTGGGGTGGGAGACTCAGAACCCAAAACACAGGGTGTCTATTCTGCTACTACATCCCTCCATTAGCGAGCACCAGGGAGGCACAGCCTGAATTATTGATCAAGGGAGACAGGGTTTAGGGAGAACTGTTGGTTCTGTCAGCTCCGAAAACCTAAATAAAGAAAGAGCAGAGCTACAGATGAGGAATGTGTACAAAATGACTAAACTTTCACGCCTGGTGAGTGAAGCTAGTTGTTGGGCGCTATGGTGTCACTTAGGGACCGAAATAATGTAAACCAAGCCATTGTCGCACCATGCAGCCCAGAATTTGTTTTCTGCGCTGGAGGGTTCATTTTATCTTTTTGTTTGGGAAACTTTTCTGGTAGCTCAAGGTCCCCACCCACACTTAGCCTCGGCAGCACACCCTCAGTGGGATTTAGGGGTGACTCAGTGGGGTGTCGTCATAACAACCCCGGTGGACTGAACACGAGGTGGGGTGCCACAGATAAAACCCCACCGTAGAAAGAAGACAAAGTGTATTAACAAACACTATAGCTAGTGGTGGATGGTAGAGGCAAATAAAAACACACTAACCTGGTGTGACAGTGGTGGTGATTCAGACCCTACAGTGTCAAGAACAAAGGGGTTCAAACAGACCCCAAAGCAGTGGACAGTAAAGGTGATATAAACACACAGAAGTTACTGCAATTTCCGCCTTGAAAGGACAATAAACTAAATCATTAAATCTGAATTCTATTTTATTTTACTGTATTGTACAGAAGTGGACAGCAGCTGGAGGTAACAGTGAGACACCCTGGCTCCTGGCTGAGACTGCAGGGGGTCACAGCAGGCCTATTCTGCTCAGTGGGCTCCAGCTGTCTGGTGGTAATGAACTAATACACACCACTCACTTTGATTGTGGCCTTACCACCCACAGGGAGTGGAGAGGAGATAGAGAGGCCTCACCCTTACCACCCACAGGGAGTGGAGAGGAGATATGCAGGCCTCACCCATACCACCCACAGGGAGTGCAGAGGAGAGTGGCAGGCCTCACCCTTACCACCCACAGGGAGAGGCCTCACCCTTACCACCCACAGGGAGTGGATAAGATATAGAGAGGCCTCACCCTTACCACCCACAGGGAGTGGGGAGGAGATAGGCAGGCCTCACCCTTACCACCCACAGGGAGTGCAGAGGAGATAGGCAGGCCTCACCCTTACCACCCACAGGGAGTGGAGAGGAGACAGGCAGGCCTCACCCTTACCACCCACAGGGAGTGGAGAGGAGATAGGCAGGCCTCACCCTTACCATCCACAGGGAGTGAAGATAGGCAGGCCTCAACTCCAACCTGAACCCCCCCCACTGCCTCCACCAGGGTGATGAGAAAATCTCAGAGTAACAGGACCTTCATGCCGATCCCAGAGCCGTTTATAATTGAATAGAATTTATCTCTCTTTTTTGTGAAAAGGAGAAGAACAGGAGTAGAAGTAGTGTTGCCTCATGCCTTTGTTCTTGTGTAGTGCATCAGCAAGAAACAAAACAATTAGCTACAGATGGTTGAAATCACAACATAAATTATCATTAGCATAATTAGATTCATGCTTGAACAATACCAGAGGAATCCAGCTTTGAGTATCAGACATTGTTACAGTCTAATTCCTTTTACTCTGAAAACCTGCATGCACTATACTGTAGCATCCATCAATGAGTGAAGCAACTCACAAACTTAACTCAGTGTAAAATCTTTCTAAATAATTGAGCCTATGTCCTTCGTTCAATGATTCAATCTAGTTGTTTGTGGCGTAAACAAGTCCTCACCTCACCTCTCCTAGAATAGCTGTGTTTTAATGACAGGAGACGTTTTCACACGACACATTACCTCTAGGTGCTTCTCTAATGCTCCCTCTAGGTAAAGACAGCACAGCCAGATTCATTAGCTTCATGTAGCGTGAGGACCTAGTCGGGGGACTTTCAAAAGGCGTGTTCAAGGCTTTACATCTGTAATTAATACAAAAGAATCTTAATAATTACTTTACTGAATTGTGGCAGTTTAATAAAGGGCCACATTGTCCCCCTAAATTGACATGCTGTGCAAACATCAGCATGATTTAAGATAATATTTTTCTATAAACCACTGAATGATCACTGATTGCTCACAGCCAAGATTTGCGCTTGGTTGAGAAGATGATGGATAGATTGTGAAATCCATTTGATGTAATTACCATCCATATTTAATTGGTGCGCCAAAACACGTTTGCACAGTGGCTTAAAACTCTTTGAATTTGTAACCATATTTTAACAGCCCATTAGGTGCCGAGTTTCCACCTTTCCATTTTTTCACGTGTTCTTTCCCTTCAAATGTCACTCATAGCAACTGACAAGTCAAACCTGTGGAAACCTCAGACACTGCAGTATTAAATAAGTCATAATCATCAGGACCGACCAACCAGCATTTGGAGGAAATAGAAACGATACGCCTCAAGAATTTCCAAGATCTTGCCTCATACAGTAAAGCCCCTCAGGTCGAACTTAAACTTTCCCAATTTAACTTTTCTCCTTTCTGCTGACACACTACTGCTGATGAGGGTGCACAAAACTTTATGGTTATCTTTAATTCATTAATCGATTCATTTCCTTTCTTGTATTACAGTGCACAATCCATTTTTAAGTAATTAAACTGCAAATGAGTCTCTTCTGTGGCCTTATCTGATGCAACCTCAAGATAACCCCCATAATGTATGGAATCTGGAAAACAATGTTGCCCCCTCTCTTAACAAAGTGGCACAACATGAGAGAGAGAGAGAGCGAGAGGGTGAGAGAAAGAGAGAGAGAGAGAGAGAGAGAGAGAGAGAGAGAGAGAGAGAGAGAGAGAGAGAGAGACTAAACAGACTAATGCCTCAATGAACACCTTCAGTGACAAACTACAAGGGCTTTTCGAAATGTACAAAGCCACATGATAAAATGGCATTTTCTAAATCTGGTCTTTTTTTCTAAGTAGTTGACATTTGACCACTGCAGTAGGATTGGCAGAGCTGTCTAACACAATTTCCTTTGTAACATTATGGCAGAGAGAACGTGTTTGAAACAACACCCAGGGAAATAGTTCTGTCAGCCCCGAGAATTGTGTTTGCGGAACACTGGCTTGTCCAACCAAACCCTTTTCCCAGGTTCTTATGATAAAAGAGACAGATCCCGGGTGGCTGTGGTATCTGTGCATGGGATTCGCTAGGGCATTTGGCTGCCATCGTGGTTTAAACATTTCCTTGCCCTTGTAATGTCTGCGCCTAAGAGAGGGCTCTGGGAATTTTTCTGAAAAGTGTTGCAATGTTATCAGATCACATCATACTTTTCCATCTTTATATTAGCTAGGAGATGTGACAGTCCTGGGGGGTTAGAATATGGGTTCAGAGAGCTGACGGCTGTGTTGAGGAGGAAGAACAACCAGCACTCCACAATAACAGCACCCTCAGCAATGACTGAGAGAATGAAAACAGAGAGAGGATGAGAAAGAGAGAGAAATGCTTTAGCCAAGTGGGAATGAGTGAGATGAGAGAAAGACAGAAACTAGCCAGAAAGACAGAAACTAGCCAGAAAGACAGAAACTAGCCAGCAAGACAGAAACTAGCCAGAAAGACAGAAACTAGCCAGCAAGACAGAAACTAACTGGTGGTGACAGAAACTAACTGGTGGTAATGAGTTAAGGAGTAGTGTTTGTTTGTGCACTGCTGAATGTGTGACTGGAGGGCATTTTAGAGAGAAACCCAACCAGTGAAAAGAAAAGCATGAAAAACAGAAAGACAATATTTCAGCATGGCAGCGGGACTTTGTCCTTGTCTATGCCAGCTGTCATTCAGTCTGTCAGCACGGCCCACATATTAACCCTCTTTCCCATCACAACAGTAATGACGTACTAGCCGTGGCTGATGTCTAGCCAGCTAAGCTGTCAGCAGGCATGGAGCAACACAAACATAGGCACAGACACATGCATAAACACACATAATAACATACGCACTATACACACACATATACATGGATCTTGTGTTGTAGATATGTGGTAGTGGAGTAAGGGCTTGAAGGCACACACTTCGTGTGTTGTGAAATCTGTTATGAATGTATTGAATTTTTTTTTTTAATTGCATAACTGCCTTAATTTTGCCGGACCCCAGGAAGAGTAGCTGCTGCCTTGGCAGGAACTAATGGGGATCCATAATACATACAAATACAAATACAAATGTACCATTTAAATTAAACCGATTTCTTTGAAAAGTTCCAGCGGTCAGTACTATACTACACTATGATTAAAGCGTTTGTTTTACACACCAATGGACATCACATATAAGAGGGCTTTTATGACTGCATGGCCAGGCAAGATTCCAACACCATCATTAAGTTTGCCGACGACACAACAGTGGTAGTCCTGATCACCGACAATGATGAGACAGCCTATAGGGAGGAGGTCAGAGACCTGGCCGTGTGGTGCAAGGATAACAACCTCTCCCTCAACGTGACCAAGACAAAGGAGATGATTGGGAAAAAAAAGAGGACTGAGCCCGCCCCCATTCTCATCGACGGGGCTGTAGTGGAACAGGTTGAGAGCTTCAAGTTCCTTGGTGTCCACATCACCAACTAACTATCATGGTCCAAACACACCAAGACAGTCGTGAAGAGGGCACGACAAAGCCTATTCCCCCTCAGGAGACTGAAAAGATTTGGCATGGGTCCTCAGATCCTCAAAAGATTCTACAGCTGCATCATCGAGAGCATCCTGACTGGTTGCATCACCGCCTGGTATGGCAACTGCTCGGCCTCTGACCGCAAGGCACTACAGAGGGTAGTGCGTACGGCCCAGTACATCCCTGGGGCCAAGCTTCCTGCCATCCAGGACCTCTATACCAGGCGGTGTCAGAGGAAGGCCCTCAAAATTGTCAAAGACTCCAGCCACCCTAGTCATAGACTGTTCTCTCTGCTACCGCACGGCAAGCGGTACCGGAGTGCCAAGTCTAGGTCTAAAAGACTTCTCAACAGCTTCTACCCCCAAGCCATAAGACTCCTGAACAGCTAATCATGGCTACCCGAACTATTTGCACTGCCCCCCCACCCCCACCCCCACCCCATCTTTTAACGCTGCTGCTACTCTGTTAATTATTTATGCATAGTCTATCCACATGTACATATTACCTCAACTACCTCAACTGGCCGGTGCCCCCACACATTGACTCTGCACCGGTACCCCCCTGTATATAACCTCCTTATTGTTATTTTATTTTACTGCTGCTCTTTTTTTCTCAACACTTTTTTGTTGTTGTTTTATTTTACTTTTTTTATTAAAAAATAAATGCATTGTTGGTTAAGGGCTGTAAGTAAGCATTTCACTGTAATGTCTACACCTGTTGTATTCGGCGCATGTGGCAAATAAAATTGTATTTTATTTTATTTTATTGTGATCAAATCACACAGATTAGGAAATGATAGCAGCACACTTCCATTTGATGTGATGTTCTAGAAGGAGTTTATTCTATGGTGATCTCAATCGATTTGACACAATGCTCTCTAGTCTTACTGACGGGTGACCTTTAACCTAACACCTGTCTTTGTCTTTCTCTCTGCAGGGCCTTGACAGAGTTGTTGAAGCAGCCCGGAGAGGTAGGCGGAGTGGACGGGACCGGGGGTCACCACCCCATAGGGACCAATGGGATCTCTGGCAGGTCACTGCGCAGCAACAATGGTAAGCCTGTTTCTCTGGGAGCGACAGGGGTTATTACAGGAGATGTCTCTCAGTGTAATTAAGCATATCGGATGCTGATCCAGCAACGCTTTGCAAGCACTCTCATGAGTGCCCTTTTAGCGCTCGATATACTAATGAGGGCACTACTAACTCTGAATAGGGTACTCAGGAATCAGAATAGGGTAAAACAGGCTATTTCAGACTCTGGCTGTCAGAATTGAGGATTATATTTTAGATGCACACACTGCACCTTGACTCGGTACTGGTACCCCGTGTATATAGCCAAGTTATCGTTACTCATCGTGTATTTATTCCCTGTGTTATTATTTGTATATTATTTTTAAATTTTTCGCTCTGCATTGTTGGGAAGTAAGCATTTCACTGTTGGTCTACACCTGTTGTATAAGAAGCATGGGACAAATACAATTTTATTTGACGCACACACTCACACGTGTGCATGCATGCAGAGACACCTGTTATTGAGCTAGGAGGAAGGCTCAATTCCATAGCAGCCCCTGCTGCCTCCCCTCCATGACTGAGCGGAAGTGCAGGGACCGGCTGGTCATATTTAATTAAGGTGTAATTATCTTTGTTCCGGTCCGGGACCTGTTGATATAACACCACACAGTTCATCTGTCTGCTAATTAGATCCCCTCAAATCCCTCTGAACCCCACTCCCCTCCAGTACACACACACACACACACACACACACACACACAGAAATATGCCCACACAAACACACAAACACTTGCTTTGCTTTCATCTTCACTCTATTGCAACAATTAATGTATCCCTTACGTTCATGCCAACCTACACCTATCAGTCTCTAACTTCCCTCCATCTCTACTCCTCTTTATTATTTTGCCTAACAACACTCACTCCTCCTCTTTCCTTCCTTTCTCCTGTCTCTCTGTGTGCAGTGTCTGACTGGCGTTGGCCATTAAATGAGTCTTTAATGAAGTGGTCATTATCTGTGGAGGGCTGATACAACAGGACGGGGAGGCCAGATATACCTGTCTGTGTGCCCCCTGTCCCCCAGCTCTCAGCATGGTGTGTCCCCCCCCTCACAGCTCTCAGCATGGTGTGTCCCCTGTCCCCCCTCCAGCCCTCAGCATGGTGTGTCCCCTGTCCCCCACCCCCCAGCTCTCAGCATGGTGTGTCCCCTGTCACCCACCCCCCCAGCCCTCAGCATGGTGTGTCCCCTGTTCCCCCCCAGCCCCTCAGCATGGTGTGCCCCGTGTTCCTCCCCCAGCCCTCAGCATGGTGTGTCCCCTGTTCCCCCCCAGCCCTCAGCATGGTGTGCCCCGTGTTCCTCCCCCCAGCCCTCAGCATGGTGTCCCCTGTTCCCCCCCAGCCCTCAGCATGGTGTGTCCCCTGTCCCCCCAGCCCTCAGCATGGTGTGTCCCCTGTCCCCCCAGCCCTCAGCATGGTGTGCCCCGTGTTCCTCCCCCAGCCCTCAGCATGGTGTGTCGTCCCCCCCTCAGCATGGTGTGTCCCCTGTTCCCCCCCAGGCCCTCAGCATGGTGTGCCCCCTGTTCCTCCCCCCAGTCCTAGGCATGGTGTGTCCCCCCCTCAGCATGGTGTGTCCCCTATTCCCCCCTCAGCATGGTGTGTCCCCTATTCCCCCCCAGGCCTCAGCATGGTGTGCCCCCTGTTCCGCCGCCCCCAGCCCTCAGCATGGTGTGTCCCCTGGCCCCCCCCAGCCCTCAGCACGGTGTGTCTGCTGGCCACACAACCACAACCTGCCACCACCCGCATGACCTTCATTAAGAACCACAGACCAGAGAGAGAGAGAGGGAGGAGGAGGAGAGAGAGGGGGGTAGATGGAGCAAGATGAGAGAAAGGGCTTGTTTGAGAGAGAGAAAGAGATGGATGGGGGACAGAGAGCTTGTGTGTGAGAAAGGGGGGGCAGGTAGAAGTAGAAAGATGGAGTGCAGAGGATGGAAGAGGTGGGAGAAAGGGAAGGAGGAGCTTGGCAGAGAGATAGAGGGAGATAGATTTCTAGAACAAATATCGAAGGAGGGGGCAAGAAAGGAGTGACAAGGTAAAAAAATGGGATGGAAAGACAAAGAACACAGGAATGAGGGAACGGTGGGGATCATAACACAGGAATGAGGGAACGGTGGGGATCATAACAGATAAGGGTAAAAAAAATGCTGACATTTACAAAGATGAGAGAGAGAGACAGTAATGACGGGGTGACATATCCATTGAGGAATTCCCGGAAATATATGGGTAAAAAAACACATCAAATAAAACCAGATGAAAGAAGGACATTGACTGGGGTGTGCCATTGTGTCATGATGAACATTAAAGAGAGGCATTACAGGTGCTCCCTAGTCTACGGAGGTGGATGAGAATGTAAAACACTGACTCTGCACACGTTTTCCATCATTGCTATTCCGCCCCATACTGCTCTGCACTGTAATCTCAGCGCTTTATCTGACATGATCTGGTTAAGGCTGTATCTAGATCAGTGTCTGAGAGGGTGGGGTTTGGGGACAAACCTGGCAGTGTGTGTGTGTGTGTGTGTGTATGTGTGTGCAAGTGTGCTCTAGTATCTTTGCGATAACAACTGAATATACTGTGCGGAGTGTGTGAGACTGTTCACTGAACAGCACAGTAACTACCATATGTGAGGCCAACTTTGGTAGAGAATTAGAATGTTTGTGCATGTGTGTATTATTCTTGGCAATGAGTGTGTATAAGCTGGCAATTACAGTGTATAAGTATCTACATGAGGTGTGATGGAATTTAGTGTTCCTTTTGGAATTGTGTGTTCCTGTGAGTGTGAGGGTGTCTATGTCAGAGTGTGTTTGGTATGTATTATATGTACTATAGGTCTATGTGAATGTGTGTGTGAGTGTGTAATTATCACGACTTCCTCCTGTGGCTGCCTCCTCTCCTTGTTCAGGCAGGCTTCGGTGTTTGTCGTCACCGGCCTTCTAGGCACTGCCGCTCCTCATCATTCCATTTGTTTTGTCTTGTTTTGTCTTGTTGGTTCATATCCCCTCATCAGTACCTATATAAGTAATCCCTCTGCCCCCTTGTCTTTGTGTGTGATTGTTTATTGTGGAGGAGAGAGAAGCTCGGTGGAGCTCCGTGTATTTTGTATCGCCGGGAATGTTCCCTGTGTGCCTTGTATTTTCCAGTGCGCCTGTTTTGCGCACTGGAGTGTTTTTACGCATTACTGTGTAACTCTGTGGTTCAGAATAAATCCTGTTCTGCTGCGATTTATCCTCCTGCGTATGACTCCTTCATAATCACCTCATCACAGTAATACAGTGTGTGTGTGTGTGTGTGTGTGTGAGTGTTGTATGAGAGCATTCTCATGGCAGTGAGTGGGACAGCTGGACAGAGCTGCTCTGGTGTGGAGAGCTGCCCTGAGGGTCAAACAGCTCCCAGTGAACAGGCCGTGTATGTTCCTCTGTGAAACAACAGAAGGAGAGAGATAAGAGACAGAATGACAAATAAAGAGACTGAAGACATTTGAGATCGATTTTGGGGAATAGAGAGAAAGGAAGAGAAAGACGAGAACATGAAGAGAACGAGAGGAAATTGGGTAAGGACAGAAACAGAGGGACTGAAAGCAGACTGAAAGAGAGAATGATTGAGAGAGTACAAAGCACAAGGGCTAGCCTATCCTAATCCCACCTGTTTCTGCTGTCTGTGAGCTGTGTTCCAGCACCATGGACAGAGCCAATGGTTCTTTACAATAAAGGAGACTGGCTTCAGAATCTGGCTGGTTTAGACGCCTTAGAACTGCACCATGCATTCTTAAAGCTTTGCTATATGCTTGAACAGACCGATCACAACATTCATAATTTCTTAATGTTTTGGCAATGACGACAATTACACTATTGTTATTGAACACAATGAAGACGACGTCCCTGATGTTGTTGATGACGCTGATAGTGATGACGAAGTTGATCCTGCTCATACAGTGGCTAACCGTTATCTAAACAAACACATTCAGAGGAAAATACCCCTGCGTTGAATAATCTAGGCTACGAGCAAGTTCTACATTGGCACTGTTTCTGCTCTCTTTGTAGATAGGGGGGAATCTGCATTTGTGGAGCGTGTGTAATTTGCATGTTGCAGAGCCAATCTGTGAGGGGGAGAGTGATAGCATCAGTGTGACATTGAAATCAAAACAACTAAATGAGGGATATGGGACGGGCGGACGGGGTGTTAAGTGAAGGGGGGGGGGGGACTAGGTTTGTGTATGTGTGTTAATTTCTATGCATATTCACTGTGATAAACATCCACATGGGGCCAGTGCCAATTACATACGTACTGTGCTTGCCTACCAGTCAACATCTGACGCTATGGTAATGCTACTCTGAGACAGAGAGGATGCTATGGGAATAACAGTCACACTGCACCACATACAGTACATGTATGTGTCCTCTGCAATCTGTGTGTTGGTGCTTTGAGCTATGTTGGGCACTGTATGTACAGTACATTCATAAAGTATTCAGACCCCTTGACTTTTTCCACATTTTGTTACGTTACAACCTTATTCTAAAATTGATCCCAAAAAAAACAACGTTAATCAATCTACACGCAATACCCCATTATGACAAAGTGAAAACAGGTTTTTAGAAATTGTAGAAAATGTAGTAAAAACAAAAAACTGAAATACCTTATTTACATAAGTTTTCAGACCCTTTGCTATGAGACTCGAAATTGAAGAAATTGTCCGTAGAGCTCCGAGACCGGATTGTGTCGAGGCACAGATGTGGGGAAGGTTACCAAAAAATGTCTGCAGCATTGAAGGTCCCCAAGAACACAGTGGCCTCCATCATTCTTAAATGGAAGAAGTTTGGAACCACCAAGACTCTTCCTAGAGCTGGCCGCCCGGCTAAACTGAGCAATTGGGGGAGAGGTGACCAAGAACGTGATGGTAACTCTGACAGAACTCCAGAGTTCCTCTGTGGGGATGGGAGAACCTTCCAGAAGGACAACCATCTCTGCAGCACTCCACCAAACAGGGGCCTGATGGAAGCCAATCCTCAGCACGACGGCCCGCTTGGAGTTTGCCCAAAGGCACCTAAAGGACTCGGAGCATGAGAAACAAGATTCTCTGGTCTGATTGAACTCTTTGGCCTGAATGCCAAGTGTCATGTCTGGAGGAAACCTGGCACCATCCCTAAGGTGAAGCATGGTTGTGGCAGCTCCAGAGTGCTCAGGACCTCAGACTGGAGCGAAGGTTCACCTTCCAACAGGACAACGACCCTAAGCACGCAGCCAAGAAAACGCAGGAGTGGCTTCGGGACAAGTCTCTGAATGTCCTTGAGTGGCCCAGCCAGAGCCCGGACTTGAACCCGATTGAACATCTCTGGAGAGACCTGAAAATAGCTGTGCAGCGATGCTCCCCATCCAACCTGACAGAGCTTGAGAGGATCTGCAGAGAAGAATGGGAGAAACTCCCCAAATACAGGTGTGCCAAGCTTGTAGCGTCATACCCAAGAAGACTCGAGGCAGTAATCGCTGCCAAAGGTGCTTCAACAAAGTACTGAGCAAAGGGTCTGAATGCTTATGTAAATGTGATATTTCAGTTTTTTATTTTTTATAAATGAGCAAAAAAAGTTTTTGCTTTGTCATTATGGGGTATTGTGTGTAGATTGATGAGGGGGAAAAACGATTTAATACATTTTAGAATAAGGCTGTAACGTAACAAAATGTGAAAGAAGTCAAGGGGTTTGAATACTTTCCGAATGCGCTGTATGTATTTGTGCATTTGTGTGTACTTGAGTCAACCTACCTGCATGTTGTCATGTTTGTGATTCTGTGTTTTTTAGTGTTTGTTCTGTCAGAGTGTGTTTGTCAGGGCGTTTTCAAACATAGTTCTGAGCTATAGTTCGAATCAGGGTTTGATTATTTGTTACATTATATATATTTTTTTTGGTCCGTTTGGTTTCACATTGCCAAATGTCAAACAAACTAAAATGCCAAAACAAAACCACATGTTCATGCAAGTCATTTGTTTATTGGACAAAAATGCTCATGTTAACTCCATCTCTGATTATCAAGAAGAATAACTTGTGTGGAGTTTGTGTTGCAGATGGCTTAGCAGATAACAACAAAATAATAACAATATTTACATGGCTCCAAGAGAAGGAATATAATATCTATTGTTTACAGGAAACTCATTCTACAATTCTAGATGAAGTTGTGTGGAAAAGGGAATGGGGGGGCGAAATATACTTCTCCCATGGGCAAAGAAACTCAAAAGGGGTGATGATATTAATTAACAGTCATTTCGATCCGAATGTGCAAATTGTCCAAACAGATACGCAAGGTAGATGGATTATTTTAAATATGTTATTGGACCATAAACAGATATGTCTCATTAACCTTTACGGACCAAATAATGATGATCCACACTTCTTTGACAATATATATAATAAATTATCAACTCTGCAAGCAATTCAAGACTATATTATTATGGTGGGAGATTATAATACAGTTTTAAATAGCTCAATGGACCGTAAAGGAAATCACACTACAAACAATCACCCTCATGCTCTTAAGGAAATCATGATTTTTATTTTTTATTTTATTTCACCTTTATTTAACCAGGTAAGCCAGTTGAGAACAAGTTCTCATTTACAGCTGCGACCTGGCCAAGATAAAGCAAAGCAGTGCGATAAAAACAACAACACAGAGTTACACAAAACAAAACATAAAGTCAAAAATACAACAGAAAATATATATACAGTGTGTGCAAATGTAGCAAATTATGGAGGTAAGGCCATAGCGCAAAATAATTACAATTAGTGTTAACACTGGAATGATAGATGTGCAAGAGATGATGTGCAAATAGAGATACTGGGCTGCAAATGAGCAAAATAAATAACAATATAGGGATGAGGTAGTTGGGTGGGCTAATTTCAGATGGGCTGGAATGTCATGGATACATTAGAACTAGTAGATATATGGAGGCTTAAATATCCTGATCTAGTGAGATATATATGGCGGAGACTCAATCAAGCTAGTCGTCTTGACTTCTTTCTTATGTCATTTTCGTTGGCACCAAAAGTTTAAAAAGTGTTGATAGGGGACAGAATGCGGTCGGACCATCATATAATTGGCAAATACAGTGGGGGAAAAAAGTATTTAGTCAGCCACCAATTGTGCAAGTTCTCCCACTTAAAAAGATGAGAGAGGCCTGTAATTTTCCAGAAAATCACATTGTAGGATTTTTAATGAATTTATTTGCAAATTATGGTGGAAAATACGGTTTCGGCCGAGGCTGCTCCTCCTCCTGGTTCGGGCAGGCTTCGGCGGTCGTCGTCCCCGGAGTACTAGCTGCCACCGATCTATGTTTCATGTTCGTTTGGTTTTGTCTTGATGTTGTACACCTGTGTCTTGTTAGTCCTTGTTAGTGTCCTATTTAGTTCTCGTTGTGTGTGTTTGTCTTTGTGTGTGATTGCTCTTCTGTTTTGTGTTGGAGCTACGTACTTCCCTCCAGTGTTTTGGAGAGGTTTTTCGCACATGTTAGTGCGCCGTTTGTTTGACGCCTGTGTGCGCCGTTATTTCGCCTTCGGGCTTATTGTGCTTATTTTCTACGTGAATATTGCACTAAAGTCTTTTGGACTGAGCTTCTGCGTCCTGCGCTTGATTCATGCACCACACCCACCTTCAGCACCCCTTGACACTTTGTTGGCAATGACACAGGTCAAACGTTTTCTGTAAGTCTTCACAAGGTTTTCACACACTGTTGCTGGTATTTTGGCCCATTCCTCCATGCAGATCTCCTCTAGAGCAGTGATGTTTTGGGGCTGTCGCTGGGCAACACGGACTTTCAACTCCCTCCAAAGATTTTCTATGGGGTTGAGATCTGGAGACTGGCTAGGCCACTCCAGGACCTTGAAATGCTTCTTACGAAGCCACTCCTTCGTTGCCCGGGCGGTGTGTTTGGGATCATTGTCATGCTGAAAGACCCAGCCACGTTTCATCTTCAATGCCCTTGCTGATGGAAGGAGGTTTTCACTCAAAATCTCACGATACATGGCCCCATTCATTCTTTCCTTTACACGGATCAGTCGTCCTGGTCCCTTTGCAGAAAAACAGCCCCAAAGCATGATGTTTCCACCCCCATGCTTCACAGTAGGTATGGTGTTCTTTGGATGCAACTCAGCATTCTTTGTCCTCCAAACACGACAAGTTGAGTTTTTACCAAAAAGTTCTATTTTGGTTTCATCTGACCATATGACATTCTCCCAATCCTCTTCTGGATCATCCAAATGCACTCTAGCAAACTTCAGACGGGCCTGGACATGTACTGGCTTAAGCAGGGGGACACGTCTGGCACTGCAGGATTTGAGTCCCTGGCGGCATAGTGTGTCACTGATGGTAGGCTTTGTTACTTTGGTCCCAGCTCTCTGCAGGTCATTCACTAGGTCCCCCGTGTGGTTCTGGGATTTTTGCTCACCGTTCTTGTGATCATTTTGACCCCACGGGGTGAGATCTTGCGTGGAGCCCCAGATCGAGGGAGATTATCAGTGGTCTTGTATGTCTTCCATTTCCTAATAATTGCTCCCACAGTTGATTTCTTCAAACCAAGCTGCTTACCTATTACAGATTCAGTCTTCCCAGCCTGGTGCAGGTCTACAATTTTGTTTCTGGTGTCCTTTGACAGCTCTTTGGTCTTGGCCATAGTGGAGTTTGGAGTGTGACTGTTTGAGGTTGTGGACAGGTGTCTTTTATACTGATAACAAGTTCAAACAGGTGCCATTAATACAGGTAACGAGTGGAGGACAGAGGAGCCTCATAAAGAAGAAGTTACAGGTCTGTGAGAGCCAGAAATCTTGCTTGTTTGTAGGTGACCAAATACTTATTTTCCACCATAATTTGCAAATAAATTCATAAAAAATCCTACAATGTGATTTTCTGGATTTTTTTTCCTCAATTTGTCTGTCATAGTTGACGTGTACCTATGATGACAATTACAGGCCTCTCTCATCTTTTTAAGTGGGAGAACTTGCACAATTGGTGGCTGACTAAATACTTTTTTCCCCCACTGTACATTACTCTTACTGAATTTCCACGTGGGTGAGGATATTGGAAATGTAATCAAAGCCTATTGGATGATATAATAATAATAATAATAATAATAATAATAATAATAATAACTTGTTTTTAACTAGGACAGAGGAATTTATAACTGATTTCTTCCGACATAACATAGGTACAGCAAATCCCCTTATTGCATGGGACACCTTTAAATATGCCTTTAGAGGCCATGCAATTCAGTACTCATCTCGAAAACAAAAGCAATTTAGGTCAAAAGAGTCCACACTAACAAAGGAAATAGAAGGTCTAACAGAACAGATAGATAGCAATAAAAACTGTAACGTAGAGGCTCAGAATAAATTAGAGGAAAAACAAAAAGAAATGGAGAAACTTATTCAAGTCAGATCAAGTGTAATATATTATAGAAATAAAGCAAACTGGATGGAATATGGGGAAAAATGCACCAAATATTTTTTTTTTCTTCAACATAGGAATGCTACCAAAAAGAATTTATTGAAACTGGTTACAAATGATGGAGTCACCCATGATTCACCAAATTATATTTTGAAGGAGGAAACAAAGTACTTTAAGGATATATTTTCGTTTCAGTCGCCTCCATCTCCTCTAACTGAAGCAAATTGTAGAGATTTTTTTTCTATTGATAATGTAAAATTAACAGCCATGCAGAAAGACTCATGTGAAGGTGAAATTACAGAGGAGGAACTTCTGGATGCAATTAAAGACTTTAAGTCCGGGAAAACTCCAGGGTTGGATGGCATACCAGTCGAGGTAGAGGACCATTATTAGCATGTTTTAACCACTCCTATGTAAATGGTAGATTATCAGACAATCAAGAAGGAGGTCTGATTTCATTATTACTGAAACAGGATACAAGTGGAAAATATAAAGATCCAGTCCATAAAAAAAATTGGAGGCCCCTTACACTTCAGTGTTGTGATGCAAAAGTTCTAGCAAAATGTATAGTGCATAGAATTAAAAAGGTATTGTCGGACATTATTCATTCTAATCAGACAGGTTTTTTACATGGGCGATACATTGGAGATAATATAAGGCAAGTACTGGAAACAATAGAACACTATGAAAAATCTGGGAAACCAGGCCTACTATTCATAGCAGACTTCGAAAAGGCATTTGATAAAGTACGACTGGGGTTTATATATAAATGCCTGCAACATTTCAATTTTGGACAATCTCTTATAAATTGGGTTAAAATCATGTATAGTAACCCTAGATGTAAAATAGTAAATAATGGCTATTTCTCAGAAAGTTTTAAACTGTCAAGAGGAGTGAAACAATGTTGTCCACTATCGGCATATCTATTTATTATTGCCATCAAGGTGTTAGCTATTAAAATCAGATCCAACAATAATATCAAGGGATTAGAAATCCAGGGCTTAAAAACAAAGGTGTCATTGTACGCTGATGATTCATGTTTTCTTTTAAATCCACAACTTGAATCCCTCCACAGCCTCATAGAGGATCTAGATACATTTTCTAACCTCTCTGGATTACAACCAAATTATGATAAATGTACTATATTACGTATTGGATCACTAAAAAATACAATTTTTACATTACAATGTAGTTTACCAATAAAATGGTCTGATGGTGATGTGGATATACTCGGAATATATATCCCAAATGAAATAAATGATCTCACTCTAATACATTTTAATAGAAAGTTAGCAAAAATAGATACGATCTTGCTACCATGGAAAGGTAAATACCTGTCAATTTGTGAAAAAATCACCCTGATTAACTCTTTAGTATTATCCCAGTTTACCTATTTGCTTATGGTCTTGCCTACGCCTAGCGAACAGTTTTTTAAAATATATGGAGAAAAAAAAATCATTTTTATTTGGAACGACAAGCCAGACAAAATTAAACGGGCCTATTTATATAATTAATATGAATTCGGAGGACAGAAATTATTAAATATTAAAGCGTTAGACCGATCACTAAAAGCTTCAGTCATACAAAAGTTATACTTAAATCCGAACTGGTTCTCTAGCAAATTAGTAAGATTGTCTCACCCAATGTTCAAGAATGGCCTTTTTCCCTTTATTCAGATTACAACCTCTCACTTTAAATTATTTGAAAAGGAAATAATCTCCCAAATATCACTATTTCTAAAACAAGCCATAGAAAGTTGGTTGCAATTTCAATTTAATCCTCCAGAAACGACAGAACAAATAATGCAACAAATATCGTGGTTAAACTCAAATATACTAATTGATAAAAAACCTTTTTTTTTGACAAAATGTTTAAAAAAGGTATAATCTTCTTAAATGATATTATCGGTAGGACTGGTGGAGTTATGTCGCACATGCAGCTAACAAAAACATATGGAAATATCTGCTCTACCCAAAATTACAACCAAATAATTGCAGCATTACCACAAAAATGGAAAAGGAAAGTGGAAGGGGAAAAAAGTAAGGAACTTGTCTGTCGGCCTTGCATTAACGAATATAATTGGGTAAAGAAAACTGTGATAAATAAAAAAGTATACCAGTTTCATTTAAGGACCAAAGGATTGACAGACGTCCCATAGATTGCAAAATAGTTGGGAAGAGATTTTTGACGTACCGATTCCATGGCATAGTGTTTATGAATTGATATGCAAAACGACGTCGGATTCAAAACTTAGAATTTTTCAATTTAAATTATTATATAAAATTCTTGCTACCAATAGAATGTTATTTATATGGGGGATACAATCTTCCCAGCTCTGCAGATTTTGCTGGGAAGAGACAGAATCATTAGATCATTTGTTTTGGTACTGTCCATTTGTAGCTTGTTTTTGGACACAGGTCCATCAATGGCTAAAGGATTGCAATATTTACCTGGAGCTAACCCTGCAGATAGCACTACTGGGTGATCTGAAAAGTCATAGTCAATCGATCAATAATATAATAATACTTTTAGCAAAAATTGTTATATTCAATTTACGATCTGTAGAAACAATGAGAATAGAAAGGTTCAGAACTTTTGTAAAACATCACAGTACAGTTGAAAAATATATGGCAAATAGAAATCAAATATGGATGGTGTTAAGAGATAGATGGGAGGTGTTGAATGGAGCTGAAGGATGGGACTAATAACAACAACTAATAACAACAAGATAACTAATGTAAAGCATACTGTGTCCATAATAAGTACAGTGGGGAAAAAAAGTATTTAGTCAGCCACCAATTGTGCAAGTTCTCCCACTTAAAAAGATGAGAGAGGCCTGTAATTTTCATCATAGGTACACGTCAACTATGACAGACAAAATGAGATTTTTTTTTCCAGAAAATCACATTGTAGGATTTTTTATGAATTTATTTGCAAATTATGGTGGAAAATAAGTATTTGGTCACCTACAAACAAGCAAGATTTCTGGCTCTCACAGACCTGTAACTTCTTCTTTAAGAGGCTCCTCTGTCCTCCACTCGTTACCTGTATTAATGGCACCTGTTTGAACTTGTTATCAGTATAAAAGACACATGTCCACAACCTCACACAGTCACACTCCAAACTCCACTATGACCAAGACCAAAGAGCTGTCAAAGGACACCAGAAACAAAATTGTAGACCTGCACCAGGCTGGGAAGACTGAATCTGCAATAGATAAGCAGCTTGGTTTGAAGAAATCAACAGTGGGAGCAATTATTAGGAAATGGAAGACATAAAAGACCACTGATAATCTCCCTCGATCTGGGGCTCCACGCAAGATCTCACCCCGTGGGGTCAAAATGATCACAAGAACGGTGAGCAAAAATCCCAGAACCACACGGGGGGACCTAGTGAATGACCTGCAGAGAGCTGGGACCAAAGTAACAAAGCCTACCATCAGTGACACACTACGCCGCTAGGGACTCAAATCCTGCAGTGCCAGACGTGTCCCCCTGCTTAAGCCAGTACATGTCCAGGCCCGTCTGAAGTTTGCTAGAGTGCATTTGGATGATCCAGAAGAGGATTGGGAGAATGTCATATGGTCAGATGAAACCAAAATAGAACTTTTTGGTAAAAACTAAACTCGTCGTGTTTGGAGGACAAATAATGCTGAGTTGCATCCAAAGAACACCATACCTACTGTGAAGCATGGGGGTGGAAACATCATGCTTTGGGGCTGTTTTTCTGCAAAGGGACCAGGACGACTGATCCGTGTAAAGGAAAGAATGAATGGGGCCATGTATCGTGAGATTTTGAATGAAAACCTCTTTCCATCAGCAAGGGCATTGAAGATGAAACGTGGCTGGGTCTTTCAGCATGACAATGATCCCAAACACACCGCCCGAGCAACGAAGGAGTGGCTTCGTAAGAAGCATTTTAAGGTCCTGGAGTGGCCTAGCCAGTCTCCAGATCTCAACCCCATAGAAAATCTTTGGAGGGGAGTTGAAAGTCCGTGTTGCCCAGCGACAGCCCCAAAACATCACTGCTCTAGAGGAGATCTGCATGGAGGAATGGGCCAAAATACCAGCAACAGTGTGTGAAAACCTTGTGAAGACTTACAGAAAACGTTTGACCTGTGTCATTGCCAACAAAGGGTATATAACAAAGTATTGAGAAACTTTTGTTATTGACCAAATACTTATTTTCCACCATAATCTGCAAATAAATTCATAAAAAATCCTACAATGTGATTTTCTGGATTATTTTTCCTCATTTTGTCTGTCATAGTTGGCGTGTACCTATGATGAAAATTACAGGCCTCTCTCATCTTTTTAAGTGGGAGAACTTGCACAATTGGTGGCTGACTAAATACTTTTTTTCCCCACTGTATATAGGTTATAGGTTTAGAGCTTTTGTGAAAGAGCACAGTTAGAAAAATATGGCATATAGAAGCAAACCAGATGGACATCGTGAAAATGATTGGAGGAAGTTCAGGAGTAAAAACAAACAAAATATAATTATTGTAGAATTTGACTGTGTCCATAAAATGTAAATAGCATGTATGGGCTGGAAGTAGAGGCCTAAGCGTTGTTGTTCACTAGTTTACTCCAATTGGGGAAGGGGTGGTGGGGTTGGAAAGTAATGAAAGGAAATATAATTTAAAAAAGGATATGTGTGTGTGTATGGATGTATGTATATATATGTGTGTGTATGTGTGTGTATGTATGTGTATATGTGTATGTGTGTCACGGATTCTGCCGAGGCTGCCCCTCCTCCTTGCTCGGGCAGGCTTCGGCGTTCATCGTCACCGGAATACTAGCTGCTGCCGATCTATGTTTCTATGTTCTACCTGTTGTTGTCTGATTGTCACACACCTGTTTCCGATCATGTATTACTCCTTCCCTATTTAACCCGGTGGCTCCCAGTGTGTTTTGTGCGTGTTTGTTTTCGTTTCGTGTGTCGTAGGTGAGCGGGTTTGTTCCTCCCTGTGTGGAGGTATTTTGTATTGTTTTCTTTACTTATTCAGTAAAATACGTTTCATAGAGTTCTGTGTCCTGCGCCTGACTTCGATCCACCGCATTACACTGACACTCGTGACAGAAACACGCACCAACGATGGAGTCAGCAGGTACAGCCTGTCAGTCCGAATCGATGGAGGAACGCGTTCAACGACAGGAGAGTATGATCCAGGCTCTCGGCACCGCTATGGAGAGGGTGGTGAATACTGTGGACCGATGGGAGAGAGGTGGCCTTCCTACACCTCCTCCAACCACTCAACCACCCATACCACTGACCACCCCTTCGCCACCTGGGGGATTCCAGTGGGATTCGGCTCTCGCTCCCGAGGGCATATGACGGTACACCAGCCGGGTGTCAGGGTTTCCTTCTCCAGGTAGAGCTCTACCTGGCAACCATTCACCCGGCGCCCTCGGGATACGAGAGCGTGTCCGCCCTCATCTCCTGTCTGTCGGGGAAGGCGCTCGAGTGGGCCAACGCAGAGTGGGGAGGAATTGACGCTACATCTGTCCGCTACGAGGATTTCACCCGCCGCTTCCGGGCGGTATTCGATCATCCACCGGAGGGGAGAGCGGCGGGCGAGCGTCTGTTCCACCTAAGACAGGAGAGGAGGAGCGCCCAGGATTTTGCACTGGAGTTCAGGACTCTGGCAGCCAGCGCAGGATGGAATGAGAGGGCCCTGATCGACCACTATCGTTGCAGCCTAAGGGAGGACGTTCGGCGGGAACTGGCCTGCAGGGATACCAACCTCAACCTGGACCAACTGGTGGAGATGTCCATCAGGCTGGATAACCTGTTGGAGACCCGCAGACGTTCTGATCAGGGCCCATTCATTCCATCCCCCAGCACCTCCGACCCTACCCCCATGGAGCTCGGAGGTGCTGCGCTTAGGGAGACCAGGAGAGGGGCCGTCCCCTGCACCAACTGTGGCCGCAGAGGACACACTGCGGGTCAGTGCTGGGGAGGGTCCCCAGGGAGTCGAGGCAGTAGGCAGAGCACTGGTCGACCATCTCAGGTGAGTAAGCACCCGACTCACCCAGAGCTCCCTGTTGGTCAGCTGTGTATAGAGGTTGTTTTCCCAGAGTTTTCTCCTCATTCCCAGCATAAGGCTCTAGTAGATTCAGGCGCAGCTGGGAATTTTATTGATCATCAATATTCACTTAGTTTAGGGATTCCCACTGTTCGTGTTGATGTGCCCTTCCCTGTACATGCATTAGATAGTCCCCTGTTAGGGTCAGGCCTAATCAGGGAGGTCACCGCTCCACTCTTAATGAGGATGCAGGGGGGTCATGAGGAGAGGATTAGTCTCTATCTGATTGATTCTCCTGCGTATCCTGTGGTGTTGGGACTTCCCTGGTTAACCACTCATGACCCCACTATTGAGGGCTCTCAAGGGATGGTCCAGTCAGTGCTCTGGGAGGTGTGTAGGGGTTTCCTTAGGGGCGACTAGGGTGGAGAGTCCAAACCAGGTCTCCACAATGCACATTCCTTCCGAGTATGCCAATTTGGCTCTCGCCTTCAGTAAAAAGAGGGCGACTAAATTACCACCCCATCGTCCGGGGGATTGTGCGATAAATCTCCAGGTAGGCACTTACCCGGAGTCACGTGTACCCTCTGTCACAGGAGGAGAAGGTGGCTATGGAAACATATGTCTCCGAATCTCTGAGACAGGGATACATTCGGCCTTCCACTTCACCTGTTTCCTCTAGTTTCTTTTTCGTGAAGAAGAAGGATGGTGGGCATTGATTACCGTGGGCTTAATCAGATCACCGTCAAGTACAGCTATCCCTTACCTCTGATAGCCTGTATGACAGAGTCACTGCACGGGGCGCGCTTCTTCACGAAATTGGATCTCAGGAGCGCGTACAACCTGGTGCGTATCCGGGAGGGAGATGAGTGGAAGACGGCATTCAGTACCACCTCAGGACACTATGAGTACCTCGTCATGCCATACGGGTTGATGAATGCTCCATCAGTCTTCCAATCCTTTGTCGATGAGATTTTCAGGGATCTGCACGGACAGGGTGTAGTGGTGTATATTGATGACATTCTCATATACTCCGCTACACGAGCCGAGCATGTGTCTCTGGTGCGTAAAGTGCTTGGACGACTGTTGAAGCATGACCTGTATGCCAAGGCGGAGAAATGCCTGTTCTTTCAGGAGTCCATCTCCTTCCTAGGGTACCACATGTCCGCGTCTGGGGTGAGGATGGAGAGTGACCGCATTTCGGCCATGTGTAATTGGGCGACTCCAACCATGGTGAAGGAGGTGCAGCAATTTTTGGGGTTTGCCAATTACTACCGGAGGTTTATCTGGGGCTTTGGTCAGGTAGCGGCTCCGATTACCTCGTTGCTGAAGGGGGGACCGGTGCGTCTGCGGTGGTCAGCTGAGGCGGACAGGGCGTTCAATCATCTGAAGAACCTGTTTACCTCGGCTCCAGTGCTGGCTCATCCGGATTCCTCCTTGGCTTTCACGGTTGAGGTGGACGCGTCGGAGGCTGGGATAGGTGCTGTACTTTCCCAGCGCTCGGGTACACCACCCAAGCTCCGCCCCTGTGCGTTCTTTTCGAAGAAGCTCAGCCCGGCAGAGCGCAACTATGATGTGGGGACCGGGAGCTGTTGGCTGTGGTCCAAGCCCTGAAAGCGTGGAGACATTGGCTTGAGGGGGCTAAACACCCTTTTCTCATTTGACTGACCACCGCAATCTGGAGTACAACCGGGCGGCGAGGAGATTAAACCCTCGCCAGGCAAGGTGCCCTCGCCAGGCATCGGTCGGACAGTGCATTGTCTTAGTGGGAAGTACTGGTGGCCCACCTTAGCTAAGGACATGAGGGTTTATGTTTCCTCCTGCTCGGTGTGCGCCCAGTGTAAGGCTCCTAGACACCTGCCCAGAGGGAAATTGCAATCCCTACCCGTTCCACAACGACCGTGGTCCCACCTATCGGTGGATTTCGTGACGGATCTTCCCCCCTCAAAAGGGAACACCACGATCCTGGTTGTTGTGGATCGGTTTTCTTAGTCCTGCTGCCTCATTCCTCTGCCCGGTCTCCCTACGGCCCTACAGACTGCTGAGGCCCTATTTACACACGTCTTCCGGCACTATGGGGTACCTGAGGATATAGTGTCTGATCGGGGTTCCCAGTTCACCTCAAGGTTCATGGAACGTCTGGGAGTCTCGGTCAGCCTGACCTCAGGGTTTCACCCCGAAAGTAACGGGCAGGTAGAGAGAGTCAACCAGGAGGTGGGTAGGTTTCTGAGGTCTTATTGCCAGGACCGGCGGGGGGAGTGGTCAGTTTTCCTCCCCTGGGCAGAGATGGCCCAAAACTCACTCCGCCACTCCTCCACTAACCTGTCTCCATTCCAGTGTGTATTAGGTTATCAGCCGGTTCTGGCACCATGGCATCAGAGCCAGATCGAGGCACCTGCGGTGGATGAATGGTTTTGGCGCTCGCAGGAGACCTGGAACGCTGCCCATGTGCGCCTGCAGCGGGCCATTGGGCAGCAAAAGGTGACTGCCACCGCAGTGAGGCTCCGGTGTATGCACCGGTGTATGCACCGGTGTACTCCGGTGTACTGTCACGGATTCTGCCGAGGCTGCTCCTTCTCCTTGCTCGGGCAGGCTTCGGCGTTCGTCGTCACCGGAATACTAGCTGCTGCCGATCTATTTTCTATGTTCTACCTGTTGTTGTCTGATTATCACACACCTGTTTCCCATCATGTATTACTCCTTCCCTATTTAACCCGGTGGCTCCCAGTGTGTTTTGTGCGTGTTTGTTTTCGTTTCGTGTGTCGTAGGTGAGCGGGTTTGTTCCTCCCTGTGTGGAGGTATTTTGTTTTGTTTTCTTTACTTATTCAGTAAAGTACGTTTCATAGAGTTCTGTGTCCTGCGCCTGACTTCGATCCACTGCATTACACTGACACTCGTGACAATGTGTATGTGTTTATATATATATATGTGTATGTATGTATATATTTGCGAGAAAAAAAAGATATGGGGGATTGGAAGTGATGCAGACAATTACATTGATGGAAGTTACAATCTATCTGAAATATTAAAGCTGATCCCCCTAAAAAATGAATAACTTGTGGGTCCCAAACTTCTTATTACTTTCGCCTTGGTCTGCCAACAACATGCGGGAGGAAACAGCAGAATAACCGCTCTAACTGCGACGATATTCAGTAGCCTCTATCCCCGGTGTAGCTCCGGTCTCCCCTAACCTGCATCAGATGTCCTCATAAATGCGCTGCTATTCACAGAATGTTTTACGCAGCCACAGCTGGTACTGTGTGCATTTCATCAACTGCTCGCAGTCAACCAACCAATAATACCGCTCGCCTCTGGTTCTTTTCCTGTGTTTGGTCTGTCAGAGTGTGTCTGTTAGTGTTTGTTCTGTCAGAGTGTGTCTGTCAGTGTTTGTATGACGGAAGCCTCAACTTCCATTGCTGTGTTTGTGAGTTGGTGTTGATGTACTGGCTGCCTGGCTGTGTTCATGTGTGTGTTCTCGTATGTGTCAAACGAGGCAGATGTGTTTGATCACAGCACAGCTTCTCTCCAACGCCTCTGGCGCTCTTCTTCTGACCCATCCAGCTGTCTTTACAAAGCCACAGACCTTCTAGTATCCCCCTCAATCTCTCCCCCCTTCCTCCCCCTTCAGTCCTGCCCAGGGGTGTCTGCAGGCTATAACTGCAGGTTGCTTCTGCTGCGTCGCAACAGGCTAGACTGTGCAGTTTAAGGAGGGTTGGATTATATTATATATATAATAGGATTATAACGAAGAGTGCACAGGGCTTGGAGTGCAGCTAAGACAGACAGTGCCCCTAAGCACTGGTCCGGGGTCAGTTCTATTTGGATACCCTCTCAGCCAATGAGGTGTAGATTAGCATGGAGTAGCAGGTCCTGGACCAGTGCTGGGTCATCTCTCAGTGCGCTGTTTAGGATTTGGACTGACAGTAATGCACTGCCGCTGAGCTGTGGTTGAGGGGATTTGCAGTGCATTGATCCAGCGCCCGGGGTCCTTTCACTCTGTCATCTCAAGGACGCCTTACACTACGGGCTACAGCTGACACTGTAGAGTCTTAAGTGATGCAATATAGACAATTTATCCATGTAGGGCAATACAATAAAGACAAATGAGGCCTCGGCACAGTATGGACATGCTCTTAACCTTACAGCCTCCTCCCAACTCTCCACTGTAGCTTTGGGCTCCAACAGTTATGGATTGACACAGTTTTAGCTTGACCTTAAAAGGGCTGTGATGGTGATTGGGCTGAAGCAGACTTTTTGGCAATCCAGTGTGTCTGTGTGTAGCTGATAGGAGAGAAGCTGAGCCCCTCAGAGATGTGCGTGGCTATACATGAAATTACTGGGATAAGCCAGGCTGCTGACGTACTGATATTATGGCTTCCAGGCGGTTAAGTGGGGATGTGGCTCCATTCTGGCTCTGTTATTCCATCATAATGAGACCTAACCCTCTCATAGATGAGCCTCCAGAGCCAAGAGGAGTCCACAGTTTCCACCTAACCCCTGCAAGTCTCAAGCCCATCATTACCAGTGGGGTGATGTGTTTCTGATTGGATGTGTGCTGAAGATCAAGTGGCAGAATCCTCAACATACACTGAGTGTAAAAAACACTAAGATCACCTCATATTGAGTTGCACCCCTCTCCCCTCCCCCCTCCCCCCTCCCAACAGCCTCAATTCATCAGGGCATGGACTCTACTAGGTGTCGAAAATGTTCCACAGGGATGGTGGACCATTCTTGATACACACGGGAAACTGTTGAGCGTGAAAAACCCAGCAGCGTTGCAGTTCTTGACACAAACCAGTGTGCCCGGCACCTACTACCATACCCAGTTCAAAGGCACTTAAATCTTTTGTCTTGCCCATTCACCCTCTGAATGTCACACATACACAATCCATGTCTCAATTGTATCAAGGCTTAAAAATCCTTCTTTAACCTGTCTCCTCCCCTTCATCTACACTGATTGAAGTGGATTTAACAAGTGACATCAATAAGGGATCATAGCTTCACCTAGATTCACCTGGTCAGTCTATGTCATGGAAAGAGCAGGTTTCCTTAATGTTTTGTACACTCGGTGTATATTTGAAGGTCACAGCATTTCCCCGGAATAAGCACCACAAAATCTCCAGCCTAAGAGTCATTATCAGGCACAATGTTACCCATTGTAAAAGAAAGTGAGACCACTTAATGGCTCAACATGAGAGCAGAACTTTGTGAAGAACCAAGATGATCTGATAATGTATTCCGTTGTTTCTTTGAAGGTCACTCACACTGTGTGCTTTAATAGATCTACTCTTATGTTAGAATACCTGCTGTGTTCATCTATGTAGCTGAAATATTTCTGATTGGAATCAATCCCATAACTAAAAGCCAGTGCACACTGCTTACGATACGTCATAGCTGGCATCCCCTAATCAAGTCGTCTGATCGGATCAGAGCCCCTTTAGACTTAATCCTGGGTAAAGATTGCGCAACATAAATTGTAAGAGAAAAAAGCAGAACTGTCACGACAGCTGATGCTCATCTTGTGCCCATCGAGCTTGGGTGGAGGCCACATGGGGGAATGAAATAAACTGTGACCTTAACTTAAACTGTGACAGGCCACCTGTTTCTCTCATGCTGATGGTACTTTTAGCAGTTTTCATGCGATCTTAGTCCTGTCTAGACTGAGGATGCACCTACAGTCACCACCAGGGAGGTCATAGTTCAGTGCCTGAGGCCCAGAATGATCGATCCCAGTACCAGTTATAGGGAGAGTGATGTTTGGAGCGTACAGCACCACGGTCCAGGACCCATCCATCCATCACTGGAGAGTGACAGGAAGGGCTTCCTCCAGAACCCATGCAGAGAGAGTCCATCAAAGTGCTGCAGGTGCACTGCTGTGTGAGAGACAGACATCATTTGTCAACAAGCCTCTGCTACAGCACTAGAGCTCTGGAACAAAGGAAGTGCCTGTGGACAAGCCAGGTTTAAGTCAAGAGAAGAGGATGGAGTGGTCTCCAAAACCAAAACCGGTAGGGTAGTGCCCATTCCCCTAGGAATGGTGGGGATTTTATTTACCAGACAGTCTTGTCCAAGGTGAAGGTGATTAAGAGGGGCTACCTGTCAAAACACATGGGACAGAACAGCAAGAGTCATTGGTGACACACGGAGAGCCAGTGTCAAACACAGTCACTTGGCACAGTGTTAAACTAGAGAGAGTGTGCTTTCTCAGACTTCCACTGTTTTGATAGGGGTGGACAGAGAGTATATTTTCAGACGTAAAATCTCTGAGCCATGCAAGCACTTGGAGGAGTTGGTGCAGGGAGAGAAGCCCCCTTGTGGAAGTGGTATTGATCTTAGCACACAGCACCTAGAGAAGTGTTTGCAGAGAGTCGGCGCTGACACCACGATCAGGCAGCATTATGGGGGATCAAAGAGGCCCTGTCCGCCCAGTGATCTGATGACAGCAAGGGAGTGAGCATTTCCTGTAGACTGACGCTCCAATTTAGATGGCCGTCATCGAATGGAGCCTCTCAATCATTCATCCTAACACAGAGGAGGGTGGGGAGACAGATAGGGAGAGAGCAGAGGATGAGAGAGAGGGAACAAAGAAAGTGAGATGGAGAAACGTTGCTCTGACAGACTAGGAGGGATATGGGAGACAGAGAGATGGAGGGGGAGGGTTTGTGAGGTGGCAGAAGAAGGTGAGAAACAAAGAGGGAGTAAAATTGGAAAGAAAGTAGAAATAAAGTGCGAAGAATGAGGAGTGGCAGAGGAAATAGAATAGAGAGAAGAAAGTGAAATGTATAGGGGAAATTGGTACGGAAGACAATGCAGGAGGGGTTAGGAGAGGGAGGCATGGAACATTTAGGGAAATGAGGGGGACAGAATTTATAGAGCCATTGGTCAGTGTTCTGGAAAAAAGACCCCTGGAAACCCCTTCGACCCCCCTTTCCCCACTGTCCCTCGCTCTCTCTGTCCTCGCTCTCTCTGTCCTCACTCTCTGCTGCAGTGCTGCTTAAATGTCATTGGACAGCTTACATGTGGTAGGTGCAGAATGAGCAAAATGTCAAGCATGGTAAAGGGTGACGTGCCTGTGTGTCATTGTGTGTGTGCCATGTGTGTCTGTGTGTTTGTGAGAGTGCATGTATTTGCCACATGCATGTAGTGTTATATTAAGTGTGAATTCATGTAGTATTCTATCTATGTACCCTAGTATAGTTATGTGTGTGAAAGCATGTGGATAGGCTTGTTATTCAGTATAAGGTTCCAAAGGAGTCTTTACTTGAGGCATGTGTAGGCCTATGTTTTGGAATAAACCCGGCAGCTGTACACTTCATCTGCTTTCATCAATTGGGAGCTGAATCACTGATTTAAAATGTCACGGCCATGACCTTGGCAAATGAAGTCACAAAAATGGTGCTATTATAGCAGCTGTAGGTAATAAGTAAGGATGTTATGAAAACATTTCCCATTAATATTAATGCTGCTTTCTATGGGATTGATATGAAGGTTTGTTTATCTTAATTGCATGCCTCAATCTACTTTTTATTATCAAAAATGCATAATAATAAATACAAATGTTGTGTTAGAAAGACAACAATTGCACAATGTAAAAATGATCTCATTATAGACATTAAACACATACAATTACTCTGCAGTGCACAGAGCCTGTGTCCCACGCCTCTCTATGAGAGGAGGAGCAGCAATTCCAGCTGTTGGAATGTGACAGAATCCACAAATCAGAGCCTTAAAGGCCCAATGCAGCTGTTTTTATCTCAATATCAAATAATTTCTGTCTAACAATGAAATACCTTACTGTGATTTTTTTTCTCCAATTAAAATGGTCAAAAAGAAACAAAAATTGCTTCTTAGCAAAGAGCAATTTCTCAAGCAAGAATTTAGCTAGGATTGTCTGGGAGTGGTGTGTGGAGTGGGAAACCAAAAACTAGCTGTTATTGGTAGAGAGGTTTGAAACTCTCTTTCTTATTGGTCTATCAACTAATTTACCACATGGTGATGTCACCAGGCAGGCCAAAACTCCATTCTACCAAAACAAGCTGACATTTCTGGTGGTCTTTTCAAACAGCTCTTACACTTAAAGGGCATTATCATAATTTGCACAATTTCACAGTATTATTCCAACCTCATAGCGTGGATATATAAATAAAACACAAGGAAAATCACATGTTTGACTGCACTGGTTCTTTAAGGGAGAGTGGGAAACATACAGCTAGGGAGAGAGAGAAATAGAGAGAGAGAGAGAGAGAGAGAGAGAGAGAGAGAGAGAGAGAGAGAGAGAGAGAGAGAGAGAGAGAGAGAGAGAGAGAGAGAGAGAGAGAGAGAAATAGAGAGAGAGAGAGAGAGAGAGAGAGAGAGAGAGAGAGAAATAAAGAGAGAGAGAGAGAGAGAGAGAGAGAGAGGAAATAAAGGGAGAAAGGGAAGAAGAGAGCATGAGCACAATTCTGCTATTACACTCTAATTAGTCCCAACACCTGGGATTGAAGATACACAGAGAGAGAGAGAGAGAGAGAGAGAGAGAGAGAGAGAGAGAGAGAGAGAGGTAGCAGAACAAAATGTGATTGATGGAGAAAGGTCAAAAGAGAGAGACATGTAAGTCCAGGAGAAAGCATGATACAAATAGAGACAGGTTGAGCATAGAGACAAGACAGATAGAGAGAGGGAGAGTGGGATAGAAGCAAGGTATGAGAAGGGAACCATTACAACAAGGGGAAAAACATGAAAAGAGAGTGATCATTATTCTCAGTGACAAGAGAGCAGCTGGACGCTGTGATATACGTTTCTCTCAGTCTTCCCCTCTTCCTCTCTTTTTAAAATGTCTCTGTTAGCCATCTGTACTGGGAGTGTCCATCTCCCAGTACAAATTTTTATGCATTGTGCTATTCCGCCGTTCTCTCACAATGAGCCTCTCACCCTTTCCCTCTCTCCTCACAGACACTAGCAGAATGTACAGTGTGGTATATAATCTGCATGGAGGCTTGTTAAACACAACCCCCACCCCAGCCCCCAAGCCCCCGAGCTCAGTGACCCATTCCGACACCACACAAATCAGGTTCTAGCCAGACCATACCAAGTCAGGAACAGAAATAGGGGGGATGGCGAGGTAGGTGATTTGAAGGTCAAAAGACTGGGCTGTCTGTTAATGCGTCTGCAGTACATCAATCACAGTTTGCAATGGTGGGTGGTCGTGCAGACAGAGTGCACACGCCTTGCACATGCTTGAGGGCTTTGCCTCAAATCAGACAGTGTGTGTGTGTGTGTGTGTGTGTTTGTGTGTGTGTGTGTGTGTCAGTGTGGTGCAATATAGAACAAAGAAATGTCCCAATGTTGAATCTACTGGTTGTTAACACAGGATGGGTTTGAACACCTACTCTTATACCATTCTTTTTTACCATTATTTCGTATCATTCTTTAATGGGTGGTTTTAAAAGAGCTGATGTACACTGAACAAAAATATAAACGCAACATATAAAGTGTTGGTCTCATGTTTCATGAGCTGAATTAAAAGATCCCTGTAATTTACCATATGCACAAAAAGCTTATTTATCTCAAATGTTGTGCACAAATTTGTTTACATCCCTGTTAGTGAGCATTTCTCCTTTGCCAAGATAATCCATCCACCTGACAAGTGTGGCATATCAAGAAGCTGATTAAACAGCATGATTATTACACAAGTGCGCCTTGTGCTGGGGACAAAAAAACACCCCTCTAAAATGTGCAGTTTTGTCACACAACACAGTGCCACAAATGTCTCAAGTTTTGAGGGAGCGTGCAATTGGCATGCTGACTGCAGGAATGTCCACCTGAGCTGTTGCCAGAGAATTGAATGTTCATTTCTCTACCATAAGCCACCTCCAACATTTTTTTGTTGAGAATTTGGCAGTACATCCAACTGGCCTCACAACCGCAGATGACGTGAATGGCGTCGTGTGGGTGAGCGGTTTTCTGATGTCAACGTTATGAACAGAGTGCCCCATGGTGGCGGTGGGGTTATGGTATGGGCAGGCATAAGCTACGGACAATGAACACAATTGCATTTTATCAATGGAAATTTGAATGCACAGAGATACTGCGATGAGATCCTGAGGCCCATTGTCGTGCCATTCATCCGCCGCCATCACCTCATGTTTCAGTATGATATTGCACAGTCCCATGTCGCAAGGGTCTGTACACAATTCCTGGAAGCTGAAAATGTCCCAGTTCTTCCATGGCCTGCATACTCACGTTTGGGATGCTCTGGATCGACGTGTACGACAGCGTGTTCCAGTTTCCGCCAATATCCAGCAACTTCGAACAGCCATTGAGGAGGAGTGGGACAACATTCCACAGGCCACAATTAACAGTCTGATCAACTCTATGCGAAGGAGATGTGTCGCGCTGCATGAGGCAAATGGTGGTCACACCAGATACTGACTGGTTTTCTGAGCCACTGCCCTACCTTTTTTAAGGTATTTGTGACCAACAGATGCATATCTGTATTCCCAGTCATGTGAAATCCATAGATTGGGCCTAATGAATTTATTAAAATTGACTGATTTCCTTATATGAATTGTAACTCAGTAAAATCTTTGAAATTGTTGCATGTTGCGTTTATATTTTACTGCAGTATAGTAATGTATGATGGCGTCAGATTGAGCTAATACGGATGAGCTAATCCTCTGATGGGCTCTGGCAACACACACACACACACACTCTGGGGGATAGCATGATGGAGAGCTTGTGTGTTCCGCCTCATCTGTAGCTTTAGCTCTGCACATTTGCCCATACACTCACATCAGGTCTGCAATTAGCCAGAACAAGTCTGCGAAGCTCACAGCTCAAAGTATGGTAGCATGTTCCAGTCATAGGGACAGCATGAAAGGTTAACAACGGCACTATCAAACATCCATGACCTTACATAGACAGACATACATATACATACATACATACATACATACATACATACATACATACATGGCACACATACACACACAGAGACATGGATAGACAGCATCATTTCACCAGGGACTGTATGAGAATTTTCAAGTGGTAGTGGCATGACATTGTCAACAATTGTTTTACTAAATGTAATATTAGGCTTATGTATTTTGTTCAGTAAACAAACATAGCTTCATCTATGACTGTCAAATTGTATTCTACATAAATGAGTTTGATTTGTTGTACAGACTTTGTAAGATATAGTGATCTTTTGATCTTCGAAAACCATGACACCGTATCATTCTTTTTAGATACACTGCCGATTTTGCAGGTTTTCCTACTTACAAAGCATGTAGAGGTCTGTAATTTTTTATCATAGGTACACTTCAACTGTGAGAGACGGAATCTAAAAAAAAATCCAGAAAATCACATTGTTTGATTTTTAAGTAATTAATTTGCATTTTATTGCATGACATAAGTATTTGATCACCTACCAACCAGTAATAATTCCGGTTCTCACAGACCTGTTAGTTTTTCTTTAAGATGCCCTCCTGTTCTCCACTCATTACCTGTATTAACTGCACCTGTTTGAACTTGTTACCTGTATAAAAGACACCTGTCCACACACTCAATCAAACAGACTCCAACCTCTCCACAATGGCCAAGACCAGAGAGCTGTGTAAGGACATCAGGGATAAAATTGTAGACCTGCACAAGGCTGGGATGGGCTACAGGACAATAGGCAAGCAGCTTGGAGAGAAGGCAACAACTGTTGGCGCAATTATTAGAAAATGGAAGAAGTTCAAGATGACGGTCAATCACCCTTGGTCTGGGGCTCCATGCAAGATCTCACCTCGTGGGCCATCAATGATCATGAGGAAGGTGAGGGATCAGCCCAGAACTACAGGGCAGGACCTGGTCAATGACCTGAAGAGAGCTGGGACCACAGTCTCAAAGAAAACCATTAGTAACACACTACGCCGTCATGGATTAAAATCCTGCAGCACACGCAAGGTCCCCCTGCTCAAGCCAGCGCATGTCCAGGCCCGTCTGAAGTTTGCCAATGACCATCTGGATGATCCAGAGGAGGAATAGGAGAAGGTCATGTGGTCTGGTGAGACAAAAATAGAGCTTTTTGGTCTAAACTCCACTCGCCGTGTTTGGAGAAAGAAGAAGGATGAGTACAACCCCAAGAACACCATCCCAACCGTGAAGCATGGAGGTGGAAACATCATTCTTTGGGAAAGCTTTTCTGCAAAGGGGACAGGACGACTGCACCATATTGAGGGGAGGATGGATGGGGCCATGTATCGCGAGATCTTGGCCAACAACCTCTTTCCCTCAGTAAGAGCATTGAAGATGGGTCGTGGCTGGGTCTTCCAGCATGACAACGACCCGAAACAAACAGCCAGGGCAACTAAGAAGTGGCTCCGTAAGAAGCATCTCAAGGTCCTGGAGTGGCCTAGCCAGTCTCCAAATCAAATCAAATCAAATTGTATTGGTCACATGCGCCGAATACAACAGGTGCAGACATTACAGTGAAATGCTTACTTACAGCCCTTAACCAACAGTGCATTTATTTTAAACAAAAAAAGTAAAAATAAAACAACAACAAAAAAAGTGTTGAGATAAAAAAGAGCAGAAGTAAAATAAAGTGACAGTAGGGAGGCTATATATACAGGGGGGTACCGTTGCAGAGTCAATGTGCGGGGGCACCGGCTAGTTGAGGTAGTTGAGGTAATATGTACATGTGGGTAGAGTTAAAGTGACTATGCATAAATACTTAACAGAGTAGCATCAGCGTAAAAAGGATGGGGTGGGGGGCAGTGCAAATAGTCCGGGTAGCCATGATTAGCTGTTCAGGAGTCTTATGGCTTGGGGGTAGAAGCTGTTGAGAAGTCTTTTGGACCTAGACTTGGCACTCCGGTACCGCTTGCCGTGCGGTAGCAGAGAGAACAGTCTATGACTAGGGTGGCTGGAGTCTTTGACAATTTTGAGGGCCTTCCTCTGACACCGCCTGGTATAGAGGTCCTGGATGGCAGGAAGCTTTGCCCCAGTGATGTACTGGGCCGTACGCACTACCCTCTGTAGTGCCTTGCGGTCGGAGGCCAGACCAGACCTGAGTCCAGACCTGAACCCAATAGAAAATATTTGAAGGGAGCTGAAAGTCCATATTGCCCAGCGACAGCCCCGAAACCTGAAGGATCTGGAGAAGGTCTGTATGGAGGAGTGGGCCAAAATCCCTGCTGCAGTGTGTGCAAACCTGGTCAAGACCTACAGGAAACATATGATCTCTGTAATTGCAAACAAAGGTTTCTGTACCAAATATTAAGTTCTGCTTTTCTGATGTATCAAATACTTATGTCATGCAATAAAATGCAAATTAATCACTTAAAAATCATACAATGTGATTTTCTGGATTTTTGCTTTAGATTCCGTCTCTCACAGTTGAAGTGTACCTATGATAACAATTACAGACCTCTACATGCTTTGTAAGTAGGAAAACCTGCAAAATTGGCAGTGTATCAAATACTTGTTCTCCCCACAGTATGTGTGTTTTTCTCTGTGGTGTTGTGTGTGTGAATGTGGCTATGATAGGCTGGATGTGTGTGACAGTGACATAATTGTTACTATAGAGAAGCGATTGCCAGCAGCGGGAAAGGCCCTCACTAACAAGCAGGGGGCAATAGGAGGAAACGAAAACTACTCGACTGAGGGTTACCCTATACACAGACACCACATATCACTGTCATGTTTTTTTCATTTTAGCAGACGCTCTTATAGTTAGTGAGTGCATACATTTTTTATACTGTTCCCCCGTGGGAAACGAACCCACAACCCTGGCGTTGCAAACACCATGCTCTACCAACTGAGCTACATGGGACTACCATCTACCATTAACCATCAAATTACATCACAACAAAACCTTTCCAACTCACCGCCAATGAGACGAGCCAAAAGGCAAAGGAGAGCTGACAGCTCTTATGTAACAATATACCACATTAAACATCTACATCTGTACACTAGACAGCCCATTTGAACAATTTCTGGAGTAGAAAACCACCATCACCATCAACAAGTTTTGTAATAGGCCCTAGATAGGGTACTGCTAAACTCGCTCTAATCCACTTTACACCTCCCCACCCTGAGTACTTTCCTTTGCCTTCAAACGTCTGGCTAGTAATATTTAATAGAAAAATGAATATGCATACTGACTGCTCTTTCTTCTTGTGTGAAAACATGAATAATGAATTAACAGCTCAACGTTTCTTGCTTGTAGAACTTCTAGAAGATTAGGAGGAAGCATGTCCTCAGTCTTTTTGCCCTGAAAGGACTCTCTCATTATCCTCCATTAAAGTATCTGTCGCCAAATGATGTTGGCGTGACGTCAAGTAGACATTTGACATTAATCTAAAAATATAGATTATTTCTGTCTGAAACTGACTGCATTACCCTTAGGACACTGCTATACTTAGGCTAGCTAGCCTACTTGTCGGTCTAAACTGGTTTAGCCCAAGGGCGTAGGACTTTTTGCGCTCTAGGGCCAATGAAAAGTTGTGTTCTTCGTCAATAATTAATTAATGCCTTGCAGTTGGCTACCTGCCTTGGCATTGCGACATGCATCCTGCGTAGCCTAACCAGCTGGCAGGTGGCGCTATTATTCATTTTACGTCGTTTGTCATCTGTGTCCAACTGGAATGTATGCAGCCGGCTATACAGTCGTGTCTCCCGGCGACCGGCTCGTACATAAAACATCCTCCATTCAGGCTGCAAGGGCGTCGGTTTCCTCCTTAACTAGCTTTAATGGCGAGCTGGCGATTTTTTTTTGGGATAAATATGCGTACTAAAACAAATTAACTATTTTCCACCACCACACTAACTGTAGAGTGGCTAATGCTACTTCCTGATGTAGCACACAGCGTTTTGATGGGGATTTTCTTTTTTATGTTACTCAGATTGAAGCATGGGTGCGTCAATAGACTCTTAAGGATCTTTCATATTGTAATGTATAGCCTGGGCTACTTCTTGCAATCCCTAAATGAAGTCCCTGTTGCTGCACTGTACTGTATATGTCGGAATAATTGTCAAAAAATACATTGAGAGGCTAAAACATTAAAATAACAATACTAGGCCCTCTTTGGCATCTCTTGCCAATTAATCCCAAAATGAAAAAGTGTTACTAAAATTTCCATAAAATATATTTCCAGCCAAAAGAAGGGAACCTAATAAGAGGCTGTTGCGTAACTGGGGTTTCAAGTTCTCCGCTGTATAAACTGTCTGTAAGGGAAGCTTGAGATGATTGTGCAATTCAATTACCTATTTTAAATTATTAAGTCTTTTGAACTTAAAAAGGAGCACCCGGAGGTTCGGTGTGTTGTTACTTTATGCATCACGAGGGAGAGATAGATAGAGGGCAGACACTTGATACAAAGGGAGTTCTATCTGGGAGAGTTTCACTGCCGTGATTTAGTCCACTCATAAACACAATCCACTGGGCAAAAACTGGTTGAATCAACAGTGTTTCCACGTCATTACAACAACAAAATCTATGTGATGATGTTGAATCAATGTGGAAAACTGATTGGACTTGCAAAAAGTCATCAAAGTAAGGGAATTTATTATTTTTTCACCCAACTTTTAACCTAAATCCAATGTCACAGAGAATGTTTTTGTTGATTTCATGTTAAATTCACATTAGTTGACAACTGACGTCTGTGCCCAGTGGGAAACACTCAACCACGTCATGTATTCAGACAAGCACATTTTCTTACTCACAAACAGTGATAGGATCTTAGGAAGTTGTTGATTTACACTCTGTAAAGTTTATTAGGTACACCCATCTAGTACCGGGTCACAGGACTGCCGCTGACTGGATGTTTTTTGTTTGTTGCACCATTATCGGGAAACTCTAGACACTGTCGTGCGTGAAAAGCCCAGTAGGCTGGCCGTTTCTGAGATACTGGATCTGGCGTGCCACGCTCAACGTTGCTTAGGTCACTTGTTTTGCCCATTCTAACATTCAATCGAACATTAACTGAATGCCTCGATGCCTGTCTGCCTGCTTTATATAGCAAGCCACGTGACTCACTGTCTGTAGGAGCGAACTATTTTCATGAACAGGTTGGTGTACCTAATAAACGGAGTGTATGTATCAGATGTACAAATTTAAAATTAATTTGTTGCTTTGTAGGCCTACACATGAGAATTGCAACTATACATGTGTGTGTTTTGTGTGTGTGTGTTTTGTGTACAGTGACAACTGTAGTACAGAAAGATCCCTCAGCACAACACTGATGACTTTTGACTTTTGGAGAGAGCGATGGTGCACTGAGGGGGAATTGACTTTAATGGACCATAATTCAGCACAGCGTGTGTTTGTGTGTAAAAGAGAGAAGGTAGGTAGAGGTGCCTTTTAAATCTCTAAGATGGGCTGGACTATGCTGACCACAGCAAACCCATTGTCCTGGCTAAGCCTTGAATTCAGTCCTCCTCTCAGGTGGAGGGACAGAAAGGAACAGAGAGAAAGAAGAGATATAGAGGGAGATAAAGAGAGGGAAGTAGGGAGGGGTAGTGAGAGTGATAAAGAGAGAGAGAGGGGGATGAGACAGTGTGATGTGAAAAGAGGAAAGAGCGAGAGAGTGCGAATGAGCAGCAGAAAGGAATGGCTGATCTCCCAAACACATCTTTTTAAAGCTTTTCACGTGAGCACAACAGATGGTCCAATGCACGCTCCATCACAAGTACAGGCAGGCAGGGTACTTAGCGCTCTGGAAATGAGAATCTTCTCATGTTTAAATTGGGAGGGCTTATTTCAGCTGCCAAACCCAAGCCACATTTGTGTGAGTTGAAATGGAGTAATTTCAGTATACAGAGAGGGAGAGTCTAGTGATAGTCACATATGTCTGTGTGAAAAAAATAGTGATTTCATTACTTAAGTTTAGATTAGAGAACTAGGTGTGCGTGTGTGCTTGAGAGAAAGAGAATGTGTCTGTGTGAGAGAGAGACAAAGTGTGTATGTGTGTGAGAAACTGTGATTTCAGTGCCCCAGCTGTAGTTGAGAGGAGAGGCAACATGGCAGAACAGACTGCCAGTGACTGCCAATGACAGATGTATCTCTTACTGTCGTTTTCTCTGTATTTCCAACATCCTCCCTGTGGAGTTCTCCATTCTCTCTCTCTCTCTCTCTCTCTCTCTCTCTCTCTCTCTCTCTCTCTCTCGCTCTCCCTTTCACTTGCTTGCCTGCTCACTCTCTCATCTTTTCTCATCAAGTGTAAAATGCCTCTTGCTCTGTGATATCAGTATTTAATCTATTGGTGGAGTAGTGCACGGTCTCTCGCCCCCACTCTGTCTCTGTGTTTTAGAGCCATGTCAGTGGCAGATCTGTTGAAGCCCTTGCAGCACTAGGACCCTTTGAAGTTCAGCCCTGCTGAATTAGGCCATCGCCCAGCAGTGTACTGCACACCAGCTCCGACTCATTCACAATGTGTACACACACATAAATCCAAAGCTCTCCCTTGCACTCTCTCTCTTTTTTTCTCTCTGTGTCTTTTCTCTCCCCCCCTCTCTCTCTGTTTATTTATTTATTTATCTCTCTCTCTCTCTCTCTCTCTCTCTCTCTCTCTCTCTCTCTCTCTCTCTCTCTCTCTCTCTCTCTCTCTCTCTCTCTCTCTCTCTCTCTCTCTCTCTCTCTCTCTCTCACACACACACACACAATTTGAAATTCATATCAACATACAAATCCTTATTCGCAGAGGCACTCACACTCATACCCACTTCAAAACCTTACACTCTCTTTAAACCTTGTTCTGTGCCCACAGACTCAAGGGAACCTACGCACAAACTTGGTAAAAAAACCTGCTCTCATATCCGTGGATATTCAACCCCATTATTGCAGCACAGATGGCCATCACACACAGTGTGGGCACAGTGTCCAGCTCCATCCCCACCGTGACTACCACCACCACCACCACCACCACCACCCATGTCACCAGCACATAACCCTGTGGTCAAACTGGAAAGAGGTCAGGGATTTTTTTTCATCAAGGCAATTAGTTGATTTTTTCTCTCTAGTTGTATCTCTCTTTCCCTCTCTCTCTTGGCCTTTCCTCTTTCCACTGCTGATTAGTCAGTTAGAGTTGGATTTAACAGCACAACGGCAGAGTCATGTCTTAAGTGTAAAACTAACAATGACTCAATAATCCATGTCTTCTGTGAATGCTATAAAGTCCAAAAGTTATGGACAGAGTTAGAAAGTTAGCTGTCAGTAGTATTACAATGTAAATGTACTTTTAATCTGTCAAAAACTACAAAAACAACATTTAAAAAAAAGAAGAATGAAAAATAGTTGGATTTAACAAGCACTAAGCTGTAGCTCTGACCAGCCAGTCAGTCAGAGTGCATTCCAGAGTTTTCAGAACAGAGGGGAAAGGGATTCAGAGGGAATTTCGGTGAGAGGCAGATCTCATTAGGGGTGCCAGCTCAGATGACCGCTGGGATTGCAGAGGGATGGACCCCTCTTGAGAGGGAGAACTGGTGGGAAATGTCCCGCGCGCCTGAATCAAACGCTTCACAGCTCATCAGCCATGGAGCGAGTGAGCCTCGGTGGCCAGGCGCCAGTCTCACTATTCTCCTTGGGGTGGAGTGGAGTGTAGAGTAGTGGTGCACTGTGGCACGAAAGACAGTCAATTTTCCGCACGGCTCACTCAGCGTGTGTCATAATCACATATCAATTACACGGGGATGTGAAGATCCATTTCTAATTCAATCAGTCAACTTCAGCGTCATCCTTCACTTGCTGCTCTTTTCTACCACTCCTTTTATCTCCTTGCATGGTTTCCATTGATGTGATACATAACATGCATTGGACGATCCGGATCCCATCCAGGACTACAGAATTGCTCTGTGTTTGGTAACTTTTCGTGCCACTAAGTGACCTAGGAATAACAATGCCTTCCAAACATTTTGTACATTATGTTACGTAATGACCCGGAAGCACAAATGGTTAATTTACAAAAAGTTATCATTCTATCTATTCACTGAAATGTGAAAGATATTTAGTGAATATTTCAAAATGTCCTCACCAGGGACACACAAAACAGCTGTGTACAGTAGCTATATAGCTTTACATATCTTAAATGAGCATGCAATGACTAGTAACCTTACAGAGAGTCTGACAATAATGTGTGACTCAATTATATTCTGAGTTGCAAAGATGCATCTAAAGCGGCCCAAACATTTAACATTTTGTCACCCTCTGGTGCTTACATTTGGGCAACTGTCAGTCATCTCAGGTCAGGTTGCTGTTGTTGTCACGCTAGCTAGCTTCCTATCTTGTCATTGGCCTGAACACCAGCATCACCTCACTGGATTGGTGAGCGTGCTAGAAGTTGAGGTCTGCGGGGTCCCATTTCAGTGCTGTGATAATAGGAGAGGGCCAAAGCGACCAAGCCTCTTTCTGTCACATTTGTTCAGTGTATATGGCATGTTCCGCTTACAGAATGTTCAAAATCACAAGCCATACAAAAATGTCACTGTTGAATATACCGTATATAAGGGCAGTTGTGGTGAAATTTCGATTATGCGTGTGTGGCGGTCACCTAACCGTTATGAACAGATGAACATAGTGGATACATAGTAGATACAATAATGTTTTTTGATGGCTACATGTCTGTTGTATGTTTACATGTTATACCCTACAGTGGCTTGCGAAAGACCCCCCCCCCGAAAACTTGAGCGTGCATAACTATTCACCCCCCCAAAGTCAATACTTTGTAGAGCCACCTTTTGCAGCAATTACAGCTGCAAGTCTCTTGGGGTATGTCTCTATAAGCTTGGCACATCTAGCCACTGGGATTTTTGCCCGTTCTTCAAGGCAAAACAGCTCCAGCTCCTTCAAGTTGGATGGGTTCCGCTGGTGTACAGCAATCTTTAAGTCATACCACAGATTCTCAATTGGCTTAAGGTCTGAGCTTTGACTAGGTCATTCCAAGACATTTAAATGTTTCCCCTTAAACCACTCGAGTGTTGCTTTAGCAGTATGCTTAGGGTCATTGTCCTGCTGGAAGGTGAACCTCCGTCCCAGTCTCAAATCTCTGGAAGACTGAAACAGGTTTCCCTCAAGAATTTCCCTGTATTTAGCGCCATCCATCACTCCTTCAATTCTGACCAGTTTCCCAGTCCCTGCCGATGAAAAACATCCCCACAGCATGATGCTGCCACCACCATACTTCAATGTGGGGATGGTGTTCTCGGTGTGATGAGAGGTGTTGGGTTTGTGCCAGACATAGCGGTTTCCTTGATGGCCAAAAAGCTCAATTTTAGTCTCATCTGACCAGAGTACCTTCTTCCATATGTTTGGGGAGTCTCCCACATGCCTTTTGGCGAACACCAAACGTGTTTGCTTATTTTTTTCTTTAAGCAATGGCTTTTTTCTGTGGAGTGTATGGCTTAAAGTGGTCCTATGGACAGATACTCCAATCTTCAGGGTTATTTTTGGTCTCTTTGTTGCCTCTCTGATTAATGCCCTCCTTGCCTGGTCCGTGAGTTTTGGTGGGCGGCCCTCTCTTGGCAGGTTTGTTGTGGTGCCATATTCTTTCCATTTTTTTATAATGGATTTAATGGTGCTCCTTGGGATGTTCAAAGTTTCTGATATTTTTTTATAACCCAACCCTGATCTGTACTTCTCCACAACTTTGTCCCTGACCTGTTTGGAGAGCTCCTTGGTCTTCATGGTGCCGCTTGCTTGGTGGTGCCCCTTGCTTAGTGGTGTTGCAGACTCTGGGGTCTTTCAGAACAGGTGTATATATACTGAGATGATGTGACAGATCATGTGACACTTAGATTGCACACAAGTGGACTTTATTTAACTAATTATGTGACTTCTGAAGGTAATTGGTTGCACCAGATCTTATTTTTGGGCTTCATAGCAAAGGGGGTGAATACAAATGCACGCATAACTTTTCCGTTATTTATTTTTTGAAACAAGTTATTTTTTTCATTTCACTTCACCAATTTGGACTATTTTGTGTATGTCCATTACATGAAATCCAAATAAAAATCCATTTAAATTATAGGTTGTAATGCAACAAAATAGGAAAAACGCCAAGGGGGATGAATACTTTTTCAAGGCACTGTATGTGTGTCTGATGGAACACACACAGCATTGACCCTTCACCTCCACTTGACCCCTGGCTTCCCGCTCCACGTAGCAGGAACACATTAGGCAGAGTCAGAGCCATGTATTTAGAACAGGGATGGGCAACTTTGATTGAGGTGGGGGCCACAAAAAAACAGAACTCATTATGAGGGGCTGCAGTGGCTCGTGGGTTATCATGGGCTAATTGAGTGACTGCTGATGCACAACCAAATTCTGAAATTGCACCTTGTGTATTCTATGCCATGTTAGCTCCCCATTAACATTACATGGGGAATATTTAAACAATGTCATGTAACTGAATGTCTAGAATGAGCATTATGATGCATTTACATGCCACTTCAACATTCTATGGCAGCCATGTTAGCTCCCAATTAACATTACGTAAGGAATAATCAACGAGGGGCTATGCGTTCTATGGAAAATAATAAACGACGTGGAAGGTGTTGGAGTTGCATTATTTTCTAGAGAACGCATAGAGCCCCGAGTGGATTATCCCTTTTATATGATGGCTATAATTAACACATTTGCCACTAGAAATGTGATCATTTGCCAGTAGAAATGTGTTCAACATCCACTGAAGTAGCTAGCAAGTTTACTAGATAACTACAGTAGTTGCCATGGTAACCAAACAAACAGACTTGCTAGTTTAGCTAACCAAACCATCAGTACTAGCTTGCAATTATAAAAATTGAATTCAACAATACCAATAATGTTTTCAATTCGACTTTTGCTTTCAAAAGCAGCTCAAACATAGAACGTAAGAATTAACTATTCTACCGTGCAAATATAACGTGCGTTATTTAAGCAATAAAGCACGAGGGGATGTGGTATATGGCCAATATACCACAGCTAAGGGCTGTTCTTAAGCCTGATACAATGCGGAGTACCTGGATACAGCCCTTAGCCGTGGTATATTGGCCATATACCACAAACCTCAGAGGTGCCTTATTGCTGTTATAAATTGGTTAGGGCAGTAAAAATAAATGTTTTGTCATACCCGTGGTATACGGTATATACGATACGATATACGATATACCACGGCTGTCAGCCAATCAGCATTCAGGGCTCGAACCACCCATTTTATAAAGGGAATTATACAACAGGTGGGTCTAATCCTAAATGCTGATTGGTTAAAACCATATTCCAGCCGGTGTCTATTCCACAAGTTACCACCGGCTAAATCTATGACGTTAAAATGCCTATCTACTCTTTTCCATCTGCACAATCCACTGTCTCATCAGCCCAGCCAGGCAATTTATAAACTTGATCTCCACTATAAAAAGCATCTAGACATTATCTCACATTTCTTTTAGACTAACATTTAGTTTTCAACAGCAGAGATTTGGATAAACCTTGCTGTCTGTCTCTCCGACATTTGCAACATTGTTTCAATATTCAATTTCGATCTCCAGCTGTCCCATAGTAATGAACTTGTTGGGAGTCGGGATGAGACAGACAGGCAGCTTTTCTCAGCAAGTCGAAATGAATCAGCATCATTTTTATGGATATATACAAATAACTATCAATGGAAAACAGGTCAAACAAAACAAAGTGCAGCTAGTTTGCTGTCTTCCCAGCTTCAGTTTGAAGTGATTGTGTTAGTTGTGTTGTTGGCTATCTCCTCTGAACAACAGTGTCCTGACGAGAGAGCACATTTTCTATGCCAGGCGAAATCGCGCATCATTAGCTCATTGTTATGGATGTATCCAAATAAATGTCACTACAAAACAGCTTAAACATTTGCAAATGCAGCTACTTTGCTGTTATTCTGGCTGCACTTTTTGACGTGACTGTAAGTTAGCCAAAGTTGGCTAGCTAGCAAGCAAGGGATAAGAACATTGCCAGCCAGTATGGCAATGGAACATTTAGAATGAACGACTGGGATACAGAACATAGATGTTGGGACTATATTTTGTGGAAGGATGAAATAGTATGAATAAATTAATCAAAATAACGTTTAAATTAAAATATGACAATCATTTTTTGAATATGTTGGAAACCCGTTGTATAAAAGTGATAATGCCCTCGAAGCTGGTGTTTGGAGGATATATTGGCTTCGTCTCGGGCCTAACAACACCCGTGCCAATATATCCTCCAAACACCGGCTTCTCGGGCATTATCACTTAAATAAAGCACACTCTAGAATGCCCTTCAAGCCAATCAGAAAGGAGTATTCAACAATGCCATGGTATTAATAATAATAATAATATATTTATTTTATATAGGGCTTTTCATTCCAAGTAGAATCTTAAAGTCGCTTTAAAAACAAAATAAACAAAAAACTATTTAACAAAACAAATGGAGGGATCTGGCAGTTCTTGGGCGATGGTTTAGGTCAGTTTATTAGGATCTCCATTAGCTACTGCACATGCACCAGCTACTCCTCCTGGGGTCCACATAAAATGGACAAATACATGACAAAGTACAGAACAGTAATAGACAAGAACAAAATAAGATATTACATTAAATATATAAATACAATTGTTTTCCACAGCTTTAGATGAAAGGCAGTTCGGAAAAGGAAGTGTAGATGGTACAGTCAGGCAGGGAGGTAGAGACATCTGACAGACAGGCCACAGAGCGTCTTCGATAGTCACAGCTCCTCCTCCATAGTTAGGCTAGATCATCCACTACTGAAATGTAGCACCCACCTGGGTGATGCTTCGGCGACTGTAAAAGCACCAGTAAGACCACCACACCTCAGCAGTGGTCCAGAAAAGCCCCCTACAAAGCGAGCCTCTGCATCTCCTCTGGGCTCCCGAGTGGCGCAGCGGTCTAAGGCACTGCATCTCAGTGCTTGAGGCGTCACTACAGACCCCCTGGTTCGATTCCAGGCTGTATCACAACCGGCCGTGATTGGAAGTCCTAGAGGGCGGCGCACAATTGGCCCAGCGTCGTCCGGGTTTGGCCGGACTTGCCTAGTTAAATAAAGATAAAAAAACAAAAATCTCCTCACACTGCGGTTCACTTTCCTCTAGGAATTGGGGCATGGGGCCAAAATGCAGATGCTGTTGATCTGGTGTTGCTGCATCATTCTGGTGGGTCACCACCAGATATTACAGTTAATCTATCAACAAGTTATCAAAAACAAAGAAAGTTCATTCAAAAATGCAATAAAAACACTTAAAATATGTACTCTGCCCAGAGCCATACATTTAGAGAGTTATGCCAACTTTTAGAATTTTGAATATTGTTCTAATTGTAGACATTCAGTTACATAGCATTGTTTAAATATTGTAACTGAATTTCTAGAATTAGAACAATATTCAAAATTCTAAAAGTTGGCATAACTCTCTAAATGTATAGCTCTGGGCAGAGTTTCCATCTGCATGTCGATGCTCTGCATGTGTGTACCACAACAATCCATCCGGCCTCACACCGCCCCAGGGCAAACAGAGAGGCGGTGCTCATGAGCGCCATATCCGTGACTGCAACTACAGGGCCACGTTAGCCCCCCATTCACTGTGACCCAGGGTGCACCACTGTGGGGGTCTGGTTGAATGAGGGTTAATGTCGGGTCACAACAACCTTGACACGGTATAGTTACAGCTAGTACTGTACAGTGTGGTTGTGGTTGTGTTGTGTTGTGGTTGTAGTGCCTGTCAAAACACCTTTGGGAAATAGACTCTTTGATGTCGGGAAGACGGGATTTGAGCCATCATGCCTCCTATACACTCTTAGAAAAAAGGGTTCCAAAAGGGTTCTTCGGCTGTCCCCATAGGAGAACCCTTTTTGGTTCCAGGTAGAATCCTTTTTGGTTCCAGGTAGAACCCTTTTGTGTTCCACGTAGAACCCTCTGTGGAACGGGTTCTACATGGAACCCAAAATAGTTCTACCTGGAACCCAAAAGAGTTCTACCTGGAACCAAAAAGGGTTCTTCAAAGGGTTCTCCTATGGGGACAGCCGAAGAACCCTTTTAGGTTCTAGATATCACCTTGGTGCTACACATGGTGGTACACATGATGGTACACATGATGCTACACATGGTGGTACACATGGTGGTACACATGATGCTACACATGGTGGTACACATGATGCTACACATGGTGGTACACATGGTGGTACACATGATTCTACACATGGTGGTACACATGATGCTACACATGGTGGTACACATGATGCTACACATGGTGGTACACATGGTGGTACACATGGTGGTACACATGATTCTACACATGGTGGTACACATGATGCTACACATGGTGGTACACATGGTGGTACACATGATGCTACACATGGTGGTACACATGGTTTCTGTCAATTTCTGTCAACGGTGTATCTTCAATCCCAGGTGTTGGGACTAATTAGAGTGTAATAGCAGAATTGTGGTCATTCTCTCTTCTTCCCTTTCTTCCTTTACTCTCTCTCTCTCTCTCTCTCTCTCTCTCTCTCTCTCTCTCTCTCTCTCTCTCTCTCTCTCTCTCTCTCTCTCTCTCTCTCTCTCTCTCTCTCTCTCTCTCTCTCTCTCTCTCTCTCTCTCTCTCTCTCTCTCTCTCTCTCTCTCTCTCTCTCTTTCTCTTTCAGATCACAACCACCTGAATAACGCTGCCCTCTCACCCCTGGGTCCAGCGATGGCGCTCTCCCACCCTCACAACAACCTTGGTCTGGGCTTTAACAAGTGCACCTCCCTCAAGGCTGTGGGTAAGCAACGCATTGCTCACTACAGACATCCTGTCACATACAGTGCCTATCGACATAGACCAGTTCACATAGACAGAAATACACTAAAACCTATTCACTCATGCAAACATAAATCCAAAACCCAATAATATAGACGTATTTTATGTATTTTATATTTTGATATTTCTACATATGTGCATTTGAAGAACTGACATCATTATTACGTTAGACACAGTGCCTGTGACACTCCAGTATTGAAGAGAGTGGGTACGACCCTATAATGTTATATAATGTTACTGTATATTATAAACTGGGTGGTTCGTGCCCTATAAGCCTCTAGGGTATTTCACTTATTATCTTCTCATTATCTTCTCATAAATGGAGCAGACACCTGCATATGCACAAATACACACACATACACACACATACACAAACACTTGCTGATTAGCCACAGGTATGACAAAACATTTATTTTTACTCTTCTAATTATGTTGGTAACCAGTTTATAATAGCAACAAGGCACCTCAGCGTTTTGTGGTATACGGCCAATATACCACGGCTAAGGGCTGTATCCAGGCACTCTGAGTTGCGTCGTGCCTAAGAACAGCCCTTAGCCGTGGTATATTGGCCAAATACCACACCCCCTCAAGCCTTAGTTCTTAATTATAACATGCCTATACTTTGCTCTCAAAAACATGTTTGACTGTGTGAAACGGGTGAAAAACATGTGTGGTAATCAAGTAGAGGGTGTATATTGTATATGAACAATGATGTAACTCCCACACATCCTCCACTGCCCTACTCTATCATGACTAACTCATAAACACACATACTGACACTACTACATATCCTCCAAGACACATATGGAACACAGACAGCTCAAGCACAGACAGTCAGGATAGTGAGTGACATGACTCCCTGTTGAGTGACTGACAGTATATGTCTGGATAGGTCAGAACCGTTGAGGGATACCAGGACATGGTGGCTCTTTCCCCTTTGGCTGGCCACCTGGCCTCACACACACTCACACACACACAAGCACACACTCACACATACTTACAGTACACTGACTCCAACATACACACACACACACATGCATACTGACGCCACACACACACATGCATACTGACGCCACACACTCACACTCACACACACACACACACACACACACACACAACCATACGTGATTGTATCTGATCACTCTGGACAGACAAGGACACACTGATGCTTATTTGGAAAGACAGCACGACACATGCATGCACGCGCCATAAGAGTATTGCATGTCATTAGAACTGCTCACTAGCCCTCCTATTCTAAAACCACAAATGGCAGGATGGAAAAGTCCACTTCATTATGCTGCTCACTGACTAAATACGTGTGATTGCACCAAGGGACCGTCAATAGAAAAGCCAATAGATTCATATGACGTTGTCATTGACATTTGCAGTAAAATACTTAAATTAACATTTTCATCCGAATGTGATGCAACACTATTTTTCTCCATCCGTTGTCATATTCCTTTCCGTTTGATGAATGCACATTTTATAATCCCAAACCCCTCTCACCAGGAGGACCCTAAACAGAATACATAAGTGGATGACTTGGTCCTTAATGTAGTCACTTTTAATTGCGCTGCATTCATTTATTTATTTTTACTCTCACGCACACACACACACTCTATACACCACACACACACTCTACACACACTCCACACACACACACATGGCTGTAGGTTGTACAGACGATGGCGTGGCTGCCATCCGTGGTCCCAGCCGGGGCACGGGTCCTCTGGCACAGCAGGTTGGCATGCCGGCTCATCGGGCCCTTGACAAGGGCGCACCTCACGGTTGGTGCATTACCACAGGCAGTTGCTTTGTATTTACATCTCTGCATCTCATTTGAATCCATTGATCTTAAGAGAGGGGAGTCTCTCTACGCCTCTAGGGTATTTCACTTATTATCTTCTCATAAATGGAGCAGACAGCCGTTTGGTCCTGCGGACACACACATGCATATGAACAAATACACACATACACACACACACACACACACACACACACACACACACACACACACACACACATACACATTCATACACAAACGCTTGCAGATGGCCGTACAAGCAGAAAAACAGGTTGATGCATGAGATTCTAAACAACACATACAAACACAGACACACTCACAAGCGCACATGCAGACACACTCATAAGGGCACACACAGCAGCTCATTTGGGATGTAGGCTTAGCCCTCTCATCTCTTCACACGTGATTGTACCCCCCAGCAAGCCAATAAACAACATGGCACGTCACCACTCGCTGTGTGGGCAAAGTCATTGAGAGGACAGAGTGTAGTTCAGAAGGCTTTGGCTCGGGCGCCAGCCAACTTCTGCCAGGTGTACCAGCATGTCCTTGGACCAGGATGTAGTCGTAGCCCTGTATCTTAATTAAACTCTAACGACCTGAGAATTTCTGCTAGGGCACAAAGTGGTAGAGTGAAAAAGTGATGGAGAGGGCGCGAAATGGACGGAGAGGGCAGCAAGGCCCCATTGCCGGTCCCCCGCCTTCAGCGCATATGCTCTCTCACCGCGCACTTCCTGTGCAGTCGGCCGAGAACGTCAGTGATTCCCTGTGACAAAATGCATGCTGCTGCAACCCCGAGGTCACTTTCGTGCAAATCTTTCTTAGCAAGCGTAGTAGTAGTTGGGTAGCATGGGTTTCAAGCATCACTAGTAAGGATAAAGAGCTAAAATGTCAGTCTAGTCTAGTGCAATATCGTTTGTTATCATTGTTTTCATCTGGCTAATTACAGCACACCCCTACTTGGCCTCAAAATGGCTGTGGTGTGGGGATCAATGGAAGTCTTAAACATGAATGACCTGGCACCTGCTAGACTGCTATTCTGCTGGAATAAAGCTGCTTATCCTTTTAGAATATTTAGAATGTATAAACACATGCCTGTATACAGTGGCGTTGGCAACATAGCCATTTAATCCTCCCATGACTTGCCAAACGTGGCACATGCCACAACCTGCCATTATCAGCATAATAGCTTTTAAAAATAATTTCCTGAAATTGCCTTGATTTGGCCATTTAAAGCAGCTTTATACATCTTTAGTTCTTCTCCTTTGGAAGATTGAGAACTTTCTTTAACAAAACAAAGTGTTATAATGTTCTGTATTAAAGCACAATTTCCCCCTTTTGATCGTTTTTCAAGGAAATTAATGTTTTATGATCTTCAAGAAATCCAGCTTTTTTCCAGACTGGTCTGTGATTTGATGATATTGGGTTTCAGGACCAATATACAGGTAACTGCCTAAATAAAGAAAACACCAACATAAAATGTCTTAATAGGGCATTGGGCCACCACAGCCGCCAGAACAGCTTCAATACGCCTTGGCATAGATTCTCAGTTGGTGGGATGCAACACCACTCTTCCACAAGAAATTGGCACCGCTCCAGAATCTCCCATAAGTGTTAAATTGGGTTCAGATCTGGTGACTGAGACACACACACACACAGGCCGTGTCCGAATACCCATACTTGCGTCCGAAATAGTAGGCCGTTTGAGTCAAAAGCAAAAAACAAACAAGCAATACATCATCATGAGTAGCCTATCTATAGTTGGCTAGATCAACTAATAGAGGCCAAGTCTTCAAGTGCATGCATCCTCCACAGATGGAGAGTGGGACTACAGACGATCCTTTCCGGTTCATATGTGAAGCCATAACTGATGGTGCGTTGAAGACAACAGGGAACTCTGAAAAAGAATGTGTTCCGACTGGGAAAAATTGTTTTGAATGGTCAGCCAACTCGGAATTACAAGTCAGAAACTCGGGCGTCATCCTAGAGCTCCGACTTTTCCGACGTGAAGATCACTGACTTCACGATTTTTCCCAGTCTGAGCTAGTTTTGTTTCCGAATTCCCAGTTGTCTTGAATGCATCAAAAGTAATAAGTTTCGGCCATGGCATACAGCATACTTTTTAATAAACAGTACGTGCTAAATAGTATGTAGTACAATTTGGATCACAGTATGCAGTTTGAGTAAATAGTAGGCAAGCCAGATTTAGGCCATGGCCACACTGTCACGCCCTGACCTATAGAGCTCTTGTTTGTTGAGTCAGGGTGTGGAATTCTATGTTAGACATTCTATGTTTAAGTTCTAGTTTTCTATTTCTATGTCTGGCCGGGTATGATTCCCAATCAGAGGCAGCTGTCACTCGTTGTCTCTGATTGGGGATCATACTTAGGTAGCCTATTGCCTACTGCAGGGTTCTTCAATTCCGGTCCTGGAGGGCCGAAACACTTCTGTTTTTTATTTCTACCTGGTAGTTAATTGCACTCACCTGGTGTCCCAGGTCTGAATTAGCCCCTGATTAGAAGGAGAGGATGAAAAACAGAGGTGTTTCGGCCCTCCAGGACCGGAATTGAAGAACCCTGGCCTACTGTGTATTGTGGGATCTTGTTCTGTTTTAGGCTTGTATGTGTATAGCCTGAGGACTTCGCGTTACGTTGTTTCTTGTTTTGTTTATGTTTATTGAGTTAATAAACATGTACGCTTTTCACGCTGCACCTTGGTCCGACCCGTCTCTCAACATTCGTGACACACACACCCGTTAAACCCCCTGTCACGATCGTCGTATGAGTGAGTAGACCAAGGCGCAGCATGTGAAACAAACATGACTTTAATTAGTTAAAGTTTCAAAAACAAAACACGACTCGTGAAGTCCACGGTGACAATGACCGAACACGGAACAAAAACCCACAAACACAAAGTGAAACACAGACAGTTAAGTATGGCTCCCAATCAGAGACAACCAGCAAACAGCTGACACTCGTTGCCTCTGATTGGGAGTCACTTAGGCCAACACAGAAAACAACAACCTAGAACACCCAACCTAGAAACAACCCACACAGAACGAACACACCCTGGCTCAACATACAGAGTCCCGGAGCCAGAGCGTGACAGTACCCCTCCCTAAAGGCGCGGACTGCGACCGCGCCTCAATAAGGGCTAAACAAGGGAGGGCTGGGTGGGCATACCTCCTCGGCGGCGGTTCTGGCTCCGGCCTTGCCCACCACCCTCCAATCAACCCCCCATAGCGCCCCTGGTCCGGGTCTGACCCCGCTGGCTGGATCTGGACTGGACATTGACGGAGCGGATTGCTTACGCTCCGTTGTGGAGCAGCTGACCGGTCTTACCAGGCTGACGACTCGCACCCGGGCTTGGTGCGAGTAGCAGGAACGGGCTGAACCAGGCTGGCGACTCGCACCCCCTGGCTTGGTGCGAGTGGCAGGAACGGGCTGGACCAGGCTGACGACTCGCACCCCTGGCTTGGTGCGAGTGGCAGGAACGGGCTGGACCAGGCTGACGACGCACACCGTAGGCTTGGTGCGTGGAGCAGGGACAGGCCGGACAGGGCTGGCGACGCACACCGTAGGCCTGGTGCGTGGAGCAGGGACAGGCCGGGCTGGGCTGACGACGCACACCGTAGGCCTGGTGCGTGGAGCAGGGACAGGCCGGACAGGGCTGGCGACGCACACCGTAGGCTTGGTGCGTGGAGCAGGAACAGGCCGGGCAGGGCTGTCGACGCACACCGTAGGCTTGGTGCGTGGAGCAGGGACAGGCCGGACAGGGCTGGCGACGCACACCGTAGGCTTGGTGCGTGGAGCAGGAACAGGCCGGGCAGGGCTGTCGACGCACACCGTAGGTTTGGTGCGTGGAGCAGGGACAGGCCGGGCAGGGCTGGCGACGCACACCGTAGGTTTGGTGCGTGGAGCAGGGACAGGCCGGGCAGGGCTGGCGACGCACACCGTAGGTTTGGTGCGTGGAGCAGGAACAGGCCGGGCAGGGCTGGCGACGCACACCGTAGGCTTGGTGCGTGGAGCAGGAACAGGCCGGGCTGGGCTGACGACGCACACCGTAGGCCTGGTGCGTGGAGCAGGGACAGGCCGGACAGGGCTGGCGACGCACACCGTAGGCTTGGTGCGTGGAGCAGGAACAGGCCGGGCAGGGCTGTCGACGCACACCGTAGGCTTGGTGCGTGGAGCAGGGACAGGCCGGACAGGGCTGGCGACGCACACCGTAGGCTTGGTGCGTGGAGCAGGAACAGGCCGGGCAGGGCTGTCGACGCACACCGTAGGTTTGGTGCGTGGAGCAGGGACAGGCCGGGCAGGGCTGGCGACGCACACCGTAGGTTTGGTGCGTGGAGCAGGAACAGGCCGGGCAGGGCTGGCGACGTACACCGTAGGCTTGGTGCGTGGAGCAGGGACAGGCCGGACTGGGCTATGGAGACGGATAGGAGACCTGGAGTGAAGAGCTGCCACAACCCGTCCTGGCTGAATGCCTACCTTCACACACTCTGTGTGAGGCATCAGCACAGGACGTACAGGGCTGTGTACCCGTACTGGCATAACAGCACGTGATACTGGCGCAGGATATCCGGGACCGAGGAGAGGCACTGGAGGCCCCAGCGCTGAGCCGGCACACTCCGTCCTGGCTGCATGCCCACCTTCGCACAACACGTGCGGGGTGCTCGCGACAGGACGTACCGGACTATGCCGGACCACTCGTGGCACAGTGCGCAGCTCCGCATACCGCGGAACCTGCCCAGTCTCATGCTGCCATGCCTGAGTACGGGAGTTGGCTCTGCTCTCCATCCAGGCTCCGCCAACCTGCCTTCTGGCCCCCAAACCCCGGTGGCCTTCTCTCCTCTTCTCCTATTTCGCCCTGTGGCAGCCTCCTGCTGCCCAGTCGCCCATGCCGTGTGCCCCCCCCTAAAAAATTATTGGGGGTGCCTCTCGTCCGTCCGACGATGGCACTGCTGACGCCGCTGCTCCTCTCCTGCCTGGGTCTCCCCCTTCATAGCCCTCCGGTACCGGACGGCCTCCTCCTCGGTAATCTGCCCCCAACCGAGGAGGACATCCACCAGAGTCACCTCCTGCGTGTGTTCCTGGACACGCTGCTTGGTCGTTGTATGGTGGGTTTTTCTGTCACGATCGTCGTATGAGTGAGTAGACCAAGGCGCAGCGTGTGAAACAAACATGACTTTAATTAGTTAAAGTTTCAAAAACAAAACACGACTCGTGAAGTCCACGGTGACAATGCCCGAACACGGAACAAAAACCCACAAACACAAAGTGAAACACAGACAGTTAAGTATGGCTCCCAATCAGAGACAACCAGCAAACAGCTGACACTCGTTGCCTCTGATTGGGAGTCACTTAGGCCAACACAGAAAACAACAACCTAGAACACCCAACCTAGAAACAACCCACACAGAACGAACACACCCTGGCTCAACATACAGAGTCCCGGAGCCAGAGCGTGACACCCCCTATGCTGCTTTGAGACCCCTCTTTCAAAGTCACTGAGATCTCTTATTCTAGCCATGATAACCAAAATAATGGTCAACTGGGTATTTTTACACATGGCCCAAAGCATGATGGAATGTTTAAATTGCTTAATTAACTCAGGAACCACACCTGTCAGGAAGCATCTGCTTTCAATATACTTTGTAACCGTCATTTATTCAAGTCTTTCCTTTACTTTGGCAGTTACCTGTAGCATAGTATGCTACCTAGCACACTACAAATGTACTTATATTGGCTGTACTGACTTATCATACAGCCAATATATGCTGAAGGGCAATTGTTGTATTTGAATACATTCACACATCATAGTCAATACAAAGGCTCAAATTTGTTGAACTTCAGGTCATTTTCAGTGCAACATTATTGCTAATCGCAATAAAACTGATTCAATAGTTTCCAGTGCACAGAAACTGCTAGGAGCTTTCGCAGTGATGAAAAAGAGAATGTTTCATGCATGGCACGCCACTAAATGACCCCATTTTTAAAATTACATCTACATACTGTACTCTGAGTAACCAATAGCCAAATGCATTCGTTCATGCTCAATTACTGCAAATAAAACTCAACTCTTGTTGCTTGTCTGCACACGCTATAACTTCCAGGGCATACCCTCTACCAGTATCTGCATTCATACATGTGCACTACATTCCAAAATCATGGGCATTAATATGGAGTTGCTCCCCCCTTTGCTGCTATAACAGGCTCCACTCTTCTGGGAAGGCTTTCCACTAGATGTTGGAACATTGCTGAGGGGACTTGCTTCCATTTAGCCACGAGCATTAGTGAGGTCGGGCACTGATGTTGGGCGATTAGGCCTGGCTCGCAGTCGGCGTTCCAATTAATCTCAAAGGCGTTCGATGGGGTTGAGGTCAGGGCTCTGTGCAGGCCAGTCAAGTTCTTCCACACCGATCTGGACAAACCATTTCTTTATGGACCTCGCTTTGTGCATGGGGGCATTGTCATGCTCAAACAGGAACGGGCCTTTCCCAAACTGTTGCCATAAAGTTGGAAGCACAGAATCGTCTAGAATTTCATGGTATGCTGTAGCGTTAAGATTTCCCTTCACTGGAACTAAGGGACCTAGACCATGAAAAACAGCCCCAGACCATAATTCCTCCTCCACCAATCTTTACAGTTGGCACTATGCATTGGGGCAGATAGAGTTCTTCTTGAATCCGCCAAATCCCAATTTGTCCGTCGGACTGCCAGATGGTGAAGCGTGATTTATCACTCCAGAGAACGCATTTCCACTGCTCCAGAGTCCAATATCGGTTAGCTTTACATCACTCCAGCCGAGGCTTGGCATTGCGCATGGTGATCTTAGGCTTGTGTGCGGCTGTTCGGCCATGGAAACCCATTTCATGAAGCTCTGACGAACAGTTATTGTGCTGGCGTTGCTTCCAGAGGCAGTTTGGAACTTGGTAGTGATTGTTGCAACCGAGGACAGACGGTTTTTACGCGCTTCAGCACTGGCGGTCCCGTTCTGTGAGCTTGTGTGGCCTACCACTTCGGGCTGAGCCGTTGTTGCTCCTAGACATTTCCACTTCACAATGACAGCACTTACAGTTGACCAGGGCAGCTCTAGCAGGGCAGAAATTTGACAAACTGACTTGTTGGAAAGGTGGCATCCTATGACAGTGCCACGTTGAAAGTCCCTGAGCTCTTCAGTACGGGCCATTCTACTGCCAATGTTTGTCTATGGCGATTGCATGGCTGTGTGCTCAATTTTATGCACTTGTCAGCATCAGGTGTGGCTGAAATAGCCAAATCCACTCATTTGAAGGGGTGTTCAAATACTTTTGACCATGTAGTGTATGTATGATGGTGCAGGCAGGCACGCACACATGTACGCAAGTACACACAAACACACACACACACACACACTCAGAGGCTGAGGGGGAGGGGGGAAAGAAACAACAACAACCAGGATCATTTTTTCCAACAAAATAGGCTAAAGAAAAACAGAAATGACAAAACAGTGAGGCGAACAAGGTTGTTGGTGTCTGAGGGCTGAGGGTCTGGCGGCTGTGACCTCACGAAACAGCACTCAGGGCTCCCTCACTAATACGACACGACACTCCAAACCCGCTCTATTTTTACTCCACTCAAAACTCCAGCTTATACGCCAGTTGCTGTTGCTTTTTTTCTTATTTGTTTTCATTCAACGTTAACGGTACAGGCATTTTAACCCCCCTCTCAAACACACAAACACAGACACACAGACACACAGACACACAGACACACACACACACACACACACACACACACACACACACACACACACACACACACACACACACACACACACACACACACACACACACACACACACAACCAAGCCCTGTGGGTATGAGCCACTGTACACTCTGTGCAGCTCTACCTCCATGTCATTGTAGGTTTACCTGACAGGTTGGTTTAGGGGTGATGGTGTTAAAGCTACTGTTTCCTTTGATGGTATATAATACAAAGCCAAGGGCACAGGGATCAACACAGGGGGAGAGGTGTCTCACCTTAATTATTCCCTTGGCAGCAGAATAGCATACAAGTGACTCCAGAAAGGGATACAATGTCTTGTATAACTTGCCTAAATGTGTACATTTAATTAAAACAGAGAGGTTGGGCGAGGTTCAAAGCTATTAGCAGTGATATGAGTGGGGTAGCTCAGTGCATTTTATACATCTGTGCTCTCTTATGCCAGCATATTTTACAGCCACACTATGATGGAGTCTATTACACTGCTATTACAATGTGTACAATGTAATTACCTGGAATCAAATGTGTATTTACAGCATGATAAAGTAGGGAGGAGATGCTTGTGCAGCAGGTCCCTACAGATTTTCATTGTTGTTGTTTTGTTTGTTTTAACTTGGTTTAGGGGTTTGGCCACTGGATAACAGAGCTCTTACTGTATCTGAACAAAGGAGGACATTGTTGAGGTCTCTGGGGGTACCAGGTAGATATTCTGACCCATATAACTCATTGTGGACCCACAGGTTGAGTGGATGCCATGTCTTGAAACAAAGGAAAAGATTAAAGGCATTTGGAAGGTATTTTGACCTGTATACCACTAACTGCATTTCTCTCTCTCTCTCTCTCTCTCTCTCTCTCTCTCTCTCTCTCTCTCTCTCCCACCTTTGTCTCCTCCCCTTTCTCGCAGCAGATACGGCAGCAAGGGACTACTACAAGGGCTACCCCATGGTGGACTACTCCCGCCATCACTCCTCGCCCCCCACCTTCCAGCCCATCGCCTTTCACAAGGACAAGCCCTTCCTGCCCCCTCCAGACATCCACGCCCCACTGGCCATAACCATCACCGCTGCCCAGCTCCCCAAGCCCAAGACCAACACCCACCCGCTTACCTCCAGCTCGGCCTTCAAAGTCTGGGACTCCAGTAAGGGCCATGTCCAGCATCCAACGGCCTCCCACATCGTGCAGGCACAGCAGCAGCATCCGCAGCATCCGCAACATCCGCAGCATCAGCAGCATCAGCAGCATCAGCAGCATCAACAACATCAACAGCATCAACAACATCAACAGCAACTACATCAACAGCCCAACAGCCGCCGGCAGGTCTACTCCAACAAGCGGCAGTTCAGCATTGAGACGCTCCCGGAGCTCTTCTCCCAGCCCCTGGGCTATGGACAGTCGCCCCACATGCACCCCAAAAACAAGGGGCTGCCCACCAACAGCAAGACAGAGGTCACAGTCTGAGCATGGACGTTTGAAGAGCAGGAGAGCAAGAGAAGAGTGTATAGGACTGGGAGGAAGGCCTGGGTGCGTAAGCTTTTTGTACGAATCAATGTCGTGTCGATGGCTAGGGGGACGAACAGGGACAAGCAATCTACTTTTGCTATTTTAATTCCAGGTTTTCTTCGCTATTGATCATGTATATGTAACACCCAAAACGGAAGATAACGATCACATGAAGTGACTCGCTCTCTCTCTAGACCTGGTTCCCTTAAGTTCCCTCCCTGTCCCAGCATCCTCCCTGTTTTGTTTTGGTCAATCTCCTCTTTGCTCCCCCTGGCACCACTACTCTACAAACCCCCACCCCCCACACACTCACACACTCTCCTACTGTTAGCAGCCTGTCAGAGTGGCACACATGGGTAAAGCACCCCCAGGACCCTTAACAACAGCAGGGACAATGCCATTGTCTTGTCAGCTCCCATCACCCTCCACCCAGAACAGAGTGTGATACCATTCTGGCAAATCTGTACCAGTGAGAGAGAAGGAGAGGGAGAGAGAGAAAGAGCGGGAGAGAGAGAAAGAGCGGGAAAGGAGGTGCTTGTTTATTCATCCTGGAGCATAAGGGATGAGGAACTAAACCGGACAGAGTTTTGGTGCGGCAAGCACCTCCTGTTTGTCACCTGCTTGAGAAGAGCCCTGAAGCTTCAGACCCCCTGGTCGTCAGAACTGGGGAATCTCACACAGTGGTTGTGTCTGGAGACCCCTGGGGATCGTCAGCATCCACGTCTCTCAGTGTTGTGTTGTTTGTTGTTGTTGTCTTAATCGGTAACGCATGCATCGGAAAGGGCAAACGGCACAGTTCTCGGCAAGGTCACCACAGTCGTGTTAAATGGAACCGTCTGTGTTAGTGAAACTTCAGCGGAGGCTAGACGCAAATCGCAAGGGACAATGGGCGCCTGCAAGAGGGCAGGACAGGTCACTGTGTCTGTCCCGGGTAATATGGTGCATAATTTATTTTGAAATCTTAGCTTTGGCTTGGTGTTGAAGAATTTGTCCAAACATGAATGCAAGAGTCAGGATGGAAGAAAAATCAAACACATAGTATTTTATTAAAGTATGTGTTCCAGACTGGCAGCAAATCATGTGATGCATGCATATATTATTGTAATATTAACATAGGCTTTAATCTGATTATTTTGTTGAATGCCAGTGTATGGTTCATCTATATGTATAATGAGTCACTTTAAAGGCAGTTGGGTTAAAGCTAGTGGTTAAACATAAAGTTACAGTAAGTCTATCATTTTACACTTGACCGCAAGGTACAATATTTGCATGGAACTCTGATACTGTCTAAGTTCACACAAGTTCCGTCCTTCACCGTACGTTTCAGTGGACTCTCCTGTTAATTAGCCCAAGCCTCAAGCTTAATTTATTATCATAAGTAAACAGGTTATGCCGCAGTGCATTCCTACGCCCAGCACATGCTAGACAGGTGGAACCGTATCAACGGGTGGCAGCCAGTCAGTCGTGTTTACTACAGTCACACACCATTTGCTGCTAGCTCCTCCCCACCAAACAGCTTCCAGCCTATTCCTGAGCTCCACCAGACCCCCTTCCCTCTGCTCTCCCTTTCCCCAGTGGGGTTGACTTATGGTGGAGCCTCCAGCGTGCAACCCCTGCATGGTCTTCCAAGCTGTTCCCAGCCTCAGAGGGGGTGCAGCCAGAATTAATGATACCCAATCCCCAGCATGGCAGGACCTCACACATTCTCACACACTAGGTGTGCATGGAGTGGAGCAGGGATTTCACACTGTTAAATTATTCCCATTCGGAGATTCATTTGGCTGCTATTGTCGAGACATTCTGTGTTACGGACAGACACCAAGTGGTTTCACTGTAGTCTATGTAGCAGCATGATATGGAATAGCGATTTATAGGACATTTGAATTGATTTCAACTACGTGCAGCCGGTGGATGAAGAAAAGTAAATCATAAAAATAGAGAAGTGTTGGGATATGCATAGTACATGTATAAATATGCATCATGCACATCTGCACACATAGCTACCATATGCAGCATGCACGCTCACCATTTACCTTTCTCCAACTTCAATTCGTAAATGAGGGGGGTTACACACAATGATTCTTAGCTTAACAGCCCAGCCATATAAAGTATTCTATGGACTCTCTCTTTTATCATTCAGGATGCATTAGTGGTTGTGAACAAGCAATGGATGTGTGCAAGTAACAAGCAATATGTTCTGTCTGCAAAGCAATAAGTACCCATCTGTCTGCAAACCCTCTCTCTGGGGTCTGTCTCTGGACCATTCTGGAGGCCTTTAAATGTAGGGGGCTGAGGTGGGAGCAGAGCTGCATGGACCCTGAGTTCTTTTTTGTTCTTTTTTTTGCGATTCTCTGGCTCTTCTGAAAGATATTTGGGACTATTTTCTCAGAAACCAGACCACTGAGCTTTTCACTGAGCTTAGTGAAATTCTCTCTTCTCTCTCCTCCTGCGCTTCTCTGGCAGATGAAGTTGCATTACCGAATCAGAACTCTGAGAACCCTATCCACTCAGAAAAAAAGCTTGATTAGCTCTCCATTACCTTTTGCTATTGGACGGATTAAAATGTTATTTTAGCAAGGCCATACTAAAGAAAACAAAAACCTACAAGCAGTTATCAGGGCTGGCCTGCAAGAGTGGACACCTCTGAAACCCGATCTGAGCTCTACAGGCTGCAGGCACTGGGATAGTGTTGCTAACGCTAGCTGAACGATGCAGACGTTGTGACACATGGATCCTCCAGGCTCCAGGGAGTCTCCCTGAGGAGGTTGAGCCTCTGGGAGGCCTCAAGGACAAACACAGCCTGGGGCCAAGCTGACAGCTAACGAGGCACCAGACTGTCGCCAGGCTAGCACCTTGGCTTGTCTCCTATAGTGGAACGAAGCACTGTAATTGGCTGAGATTCCACCTTAATATCCCTCTTCTTCCCATCGTTGTCCTGAGCGAATATCTGACTCATGGGAGAAAAACATTGCTGACTGTTCTAAACAGTGACACCCTCCTTGAGTATCATTTACCCGGTGAAGGGCCTTTCTGGCCCACAGGTATGCCAGAGTCTCTTTACCGCGGACCTCTATACAGTGAATTCGACACCAATACTGTCACAGTAAACCTGCTGGTTTTGGATTGCCTCAGTCTGTGTTGGACAGTCAAAAGCTCATTAAAGCTGTCGAAGGCTTACTGGCCCAACGTCTTGCCTCAGTTTCTCACCACTGGACGATGTAAATTATACACCACAGCAGGACAGAGGAGCCATGTATACAGTTGAAGTCGGAAGTTTACATACACTTAGGTTGGAGTCATTTAAACTTGTTTTTCAACCACTCCACACATTTCTTGTTAACAAACTATAGTTTTGGCAAGTTGGTTAGGACATCTACTTTGTGCATGACACAAGTTATTTTTTCAACAATTGTTTACAGACAGATTATTTCACTTATAATTCACTGTATCACAATTCCAGTGGGTCAGAAGTTTTCATACACTAAGTTGACTGTGCCTTTAAACAGCTTGGAAAATTCCAGGAAATGATGGCTTTAGAAGCTTCTGATAGGCTAATTGACATCATTTGAGTCAATTGGAGGTGTACCTGTGGATGTATTTCAAGGCCTACCTTCAAACTCAGTGCCTCTTTGCTTGACATCATGGGTAAATCAAAAGAAATCAGCCAAGACCTCAGAAAAGGTTCATCCTTAGGAGCAATTTCCAAACGCCTGAAGGTACCACGTTCATCTGTACAAGCAATAGTACGCAAGTATAAACAGGAAGGAGACGCGTTCTGTCTCCTAGAGATGAACGTACTTTGGTGCGAAAAGTGCAAATCAATCCCAGAACAACAGCAAAGGACCTTGTGAAGATGCTGGAGGAAACAGGTACAAAATTATCTATATCCACAGTAGAACGAGTCCTATATCGACATAACCTGAAAGGCCGCTCAGCAAGGAAGAAGCCACTGCTCCAAAACCGCCATAAAAAAGCCAGAGTACGGTTTGCAACTGCACATGGGGACAAAGATCGTACTTTTTGGAGAAATGTCCTCTGGTCTGATGAAACAAAAATAGAACTGTTTGGCCATAATGACCATCGTTATGTTTGGAGGAAAAAGGGGGTCGCTTGCAAGCCGAAGAACACCATCCCAACCGTGAAGCACGTGGGTGGCAGCATCATGCTGTGGGGGTGCTTTGCTGCAGGAGGGACTGGTGCACTTCACAAAATAGATGGCATCATGAGGAAGGAAAATTATGTGGATATATTGAAGCAACATCTCAAGACATCAGTCAGGAAGTTAAAGCTTGGTCGCAAATGGGTCTTCCAAATGGACAATGACCCCAAGCATACTTTCAAGTTGTGGCAAAATGGCTTAAGGACAACAAAGTCAAGGTATTGGAGTGGCCATCACAAAGCCCTGACCTCAATCCTATAGAAAATGTGTGGGCAGAACTGAAAAAGCGTGTGAGCAAGGAGGCCTACAAACCTGACTCAGTTACACCAGCTCTGTCAGGAGGAATGGGCCAAAATTCACCCAACTTATTGTTGGAAGCTTGTGGAGGGCTACCCGAAATGTTTGACCCAAGTTAAACAATTTAAAGGCAATGCTACCAAATACTAATTGAGTGTATGTAAACTTCTGACCCACTGGGAATGTGATGAAAGAAATAAAAGCTGAAATAAATCATTTTCTCTACTATTATTCTGACATTTCACATTCTTAAAATAAAGTGGTGATCCTAACTGACCTAAGACAGGACATTTTTACTAGGATTAAATGTCAGGAATTGTGAAAAACTGAGTTTAAATGTATTTGGCTAAGGTGTATGTAAACTTCCGACTTCAACTGTATCTCACAATCGCCCATTCTGTGGTTGTAGGTGCTGGACCAAAACAATTCTAATCAGGAGAAATTGAGTACACGTAACTTATAGCACACAGTGGGAATGCCGGACTGTGGACCATCAGCTTAGTGTGCATACTCAATCTCTACTGATTACACTGTATATATGGCACCCTCAAAGAGCTGAATGACTGTTCTTTGTAAAACTTCCTTAAACGCAACTATTCTACAACAGGTTATCTGAATGCAACCTGGTAGACATACTTGGGTTTCATCCTTAGCAATATATTGTGTATGATATTTTTTTGTACTGTATTCGGGTTTGAAGTTCTGTCAAAAATGTAGCGTTTGACTGATGAAAGATGAAGTGCTTCCAGATTTTAAACTGGCCACGCACTCCTTCCCAACAGAAAATGTACTGTGTTAGAATCTTGTGCTTTTTCGGTTAATATGTATGGTACATACACTCATGTATTCATGTCAAAAATGCATTCAAGTGCTTTGGCAACACATTAGTTAACAATGACGATTGAAGATTTGTGAATCCTGTGCAGCTTATATCTGCAAATCATGTGTTGTTACATACTTTTGGTAGTAGACTACCTTTGATTGCTATGTACTCGTGTATATATACTGTACCACTTGTCCGCTGTAAAAATTGTAGAATACTTGGTTTACATAAGGGCTTTTTATAGACTTAAACAAACAAGAAAAATACATCTTTCTCTCGTTTTGTGTCGAGTGGAGAGCTACTAGTGTCTCGGTCACCCAGATTGCGGTGTCCAAATTAATTTGTTCTGACATCTCCGATTTGGCTGAATCTGTTTCTCTGGGTTGTTAGCTGGCAGAAGCGTTTTAGACCCCTGGAGTATGTGAGGTTATCTGACGACATGCGAGGCTAAGGAGGGGAGGCCTCCTCCTCGTTCTATCAACTAAAAGTCCCCCTTCCTACCACACCTTCCACCTACTCCACTCTGTAAAGCAGGGCAAATACTGGTACTCTAATCTTAATCTTAACCTTATGAGGGGGCCAGTATCAGCAACATTTCTTTACCAGCAATCCGCCATACCCCCCCCCCATGAAACAGTATCAGTGGGTGCGTAAACTCTTCAGACAACAAGGAAGACACCATAGGGAGGATTTTAATTGACGTCCTTAACCAAGCATCTATCAAGTACTGTTGCAATGCCTGTAGAGTTGGTCAATAAAATAACACAATTGTAAATGTAAAATTGGATTGTTTTAAATGAAATAGTCATCTAATTTGATTTATATTCAATCTGTTCTAAGGTCCATGGCTTTTAAATGAATACGAAAATTGGTTTGGACACCTCTAATATGCCCAGTCTGTCTAGATAGAACGGAGAAACAAGGTAATTAAGGTGCTGGAACATTGCATGTTTTGAGAAATTATATTAACTGAGCTGACGGGCCTGTACTAGTTATACTGCCCTGACATCAAAAAAATTATCCTTGTTGTTGCAGGTGTTCTTATGTTCTTTGTTTACATGTGCATTGATTGTTCTGTTCTTTAATTCATAGTTCAAGGCCACGGGAAATGGAGCTAAAAAATAATATTTAATGTCTAGACAAATGTGTAGGCCTAGATGTGAAAAAATATTTGTACACACGAACACACATGCATCCATACAGTACGTACAGGTACCATGATGTTTTGCACACCGACACAATAAATACAGCTCCAGAATAACAGACACAAGACAAATTAATAGCATATTAATTTGGAGGCTATCATTCACATTGCATAAGGAAGACAGGCACTGTCAACAGAAGAAAACAATTAGAAGTCTAACCCTTTGGTCTGGGCATGTACTCCATGAGGTCAGCATTTATCTGGGCATCCCTCTCTCCCAGTGCCCTGCATTTGTTTTGTTCCCCCCAGAGACCCAGGCCAGCTGTCACTGATGTTTGACTTCGTTAATACGTCTCCAGGGTCTGGACTGACTCCATCAGAGAGAGCAAAGAGCCAAACGCCACAAACCATGTCCCCACGAGCCTCTCTCCCCCTCTCTCTCCCCCTCTTTCACATCCTCCCACTCCAGTAGTGGACAACCTGAGGCCCTGTCCTGAATTAGGAATTTTAAATATTCAGGTTAAAAGACTCTGAAATACATAGCAGCATACTCCTAATATATAACGTTAATATTTTACATTTTAAATTTTAGTCATTTAGCAGACGCTCTTATCCAGAGCGACTTACAGTTAGTGAGTGCATACATTTTTTTCATACTATATATGCATATGCATATACAGTAGGGAGAACAAGTATTTGATACACTGCCGATTTTGCAGGTTTTCCTACTTACAAAGCATGTAGAGGTCTGTAATTTTTTATCATAGGTACACTTCAACTGTGAGAGACGGAATCTAAAACAAAAATCCAGAAAATCACATTGTATGATTTTTAAGTAATTCATTTGCATTTTATTGCATGACATAAGTATTTGATCACCTACCAACCAGTAAGAATTCCGTCTCTCACAGACCTGTTCGTTTTTCTTTAAGAAGCCCTCCTGTTCTCCACTCATTACCTGTATTAACTGCACCTGTTTGAACTCGTTACCTGTATAAAAGACACCTGTCCACACACTCAATCAAACAGACTCCAACCTCTCCACAATGGCCAAGACCAGAGAGCTGTGTAAGGACATCAGGGATAAAATTGTAGACCTGCACAAGGCTGGGATGGGCTACAGGACAATAGGCAAGCAGCTTGGTGAGAAGGCAACAACTGTTGGCGCAATTATTAGAAAATGGAAGAAGTTCAAGATGACGGTCAATCACCCTCGGTCTGGGGCTCCATGCAAGATCTCACCTCGTGGGGCATCAATGATCATGAGGAAGGTGAGGGATCAGCCCAGAACTACAGGGCAGGACCTGGTCAATGACCTGAAGAGAGCTGGGACCACAGTCTCAAAGAAAACCATTAGTAACACACTACGCCGTCATGGATTAAAATCCTGCAGCGCACGCAAGGTCCCCCTGCTCAAGCCAGCGCATGTCCAGGCCCGTCTGAAGTTTGCCAATGACCATCTGGATGATCCAGAGGAAGGTCATGTGGTCTGATGAGACAAAAATAGAGCTTTTTGGTCTAAACTCCACTCGCCGTGTTTGGAGGAAGAAGAAGGATGAGTATAATATATATACCCAATAACACCATCCCAACCGTGAAGCATGGAGGTGGAAACATCATTCTTTGGGGATGCTTTTCTGCAAAGGGGACAGGACGACTGCACCGTATTGAGGGGAGGATGGATGGGGCCATGTATCGCGAGATCTTGGCCAACAACCTTCTTCCCTCAGTAAGAGCATTGAAGATGGATCGTGGCTGGGTCTTCCAGCATGACAACGACCCGAAACACACAGCCAGGGCAACTAAGGAGTGGCTCCGTAAGAAGCATCTCAAGGTCCTGGAGTGGCCTAGCCAGTCTCCAGACCTGAACCCAATAGAAAATCTTTGGAGGGAGCTGAAAGTCCGTATTGCCCAGCGACAGCCCCGAAACCTGAAGGATCTGGAGAAGGTCTGTATGGAGGAGTAGGCCAAAATCCCTGCTGCAGTGTGTGCAAACCTGGTCAAGACCTACAGGAAACATATGATCTCTGTAATTGCAAACAAAGGTTTCTGTACCAAATATTAAGTTCTGCTTTTCTGATGTATCAAATACTTATGTCATGCAATAAAATGCAAATTAATTACTTAAAAATCATACAATGTGATTTTCTGGATTTTTGTTTTAGATTCCGTCTCTCACAGTTGAAGTGTACCTATGATAAAAATTACAGACCTCTGCATGCTTTGTAAGTAGGATACCTGCAAAATCGTCAGTGTATCAGATACTTGTTCTCCCCACTGTATATATAACTACACTAACTAAAGGTTTACAGGATGTTGCATTTGGGCAGCAGATCAGTTGATAGGAGAGTTCCAATGACTTCCTTCCACAAAGACAGAGGACATTGATATGGGGGAAAATAAAAATCCCTCCCACCCAACCTTAACCCTTCTAACAGTTCTAGGCAGATTAAATCGGTCTCATAAAGACACCCTCATAGCATCAACAGGGTCCTTTCATTCCCTAGCTGTTTACTTACATTTTAAAAGAGGTTATCATTGATGATGATGATGATGATGATAATGACAATAATGATGATGAACATTGTTTCAAGTTTTTACAGCACTAATTACTATTATTTTTGAGGAAGAGTCAAGGTCAAACTTATTGTTTGGCTTTTTAACCATCTCTTTTTAGAGGAAACCTTACTAAGTGTTCTTTGTATGAACTTGATAAAAAATTAAAATGGTCAGAGAAATCTTGTGTCTTGGCATGTTTGTGTGAGTGTGTCTGTCAAACAGGGAGTAAAAAAGAGAGAAAGAGAGTGAGAACAAGAGAGAGACTTTCTTATAGTTATTCCTACACCAATACTGTGGTATAGTCCAAACGTTACACAGTACATTTCTGCTTCCTGCTCTCAATAAGTTTTACAAGCACCTGACATGGTGTATATCAACCTAGTCTCAGAGTATTTCATATTATTCTGTATGTTTATCCGAGACACTCCATTTAGTATGATATGATACTTTTCGTATGGTATGTATTAATTTGTGGATGTCCATCATCCATTTCGTATGACATGTTACGAATTACATTCCGTATGATATGTTACCAATTACAATATGTTCCGAATTTGCTAAAGTACAATATGTTAGAATTTGAAAAATGTACAATATGTTACGAATTTGCTAAATGTATGATATGTTACTGATTCCAATTTGTTGTGGCTAACATTAGCTAGGTGGCTAATGCTAACGTTAGCTAGCTAGCTAACATTAGCTAGGCTAGGGGTTAGGGTTAAGGTTAGTAGTTAGGTTAAAGGGTTAAGGTTAGGGTTAGGGGAAGGGTTAGCTAACATGCTAAATAGTTGCAAAGTAGCTAAAAAGTAGTATGTAGTTGCAAAGTTGCTAATGAGCTGAAATGCTAAAGTTATCCATGATGAAATTCGAACACGTTAACCTTTGGTTTGCTAGACGGTCGCGTTATACACCCACCGAACCAACCAACCAACCAACCAACCCTCCTTTTGTTTCTTGTCTTATGTAACCATACCAAACGCAACATATTCTAATTTCAGTGGCCCGGCTTTACATTTACTATGTTACGTCTAGTCTATCAGACCATGCTGTGTAGATAAGGGAGACCATGAGCACAAAAGGGACTGCAGTCAATAATGAAGGAAATTAATAAATCATAAAGCTATGGGAGTGGAAAAAAAGAGTGGCAAAGAAAGAGAGCAAGAATAAGACAGCGCTGGACAGTGAAAGAAGAAAGAGCAGGACAAATGGAAGCGGGGGAAAAAGGAAGGCGACGTTTCCAGAAGGAAAGAGGGAAGCAGAAATGAAGGAATTTAACATGAGAGAGAGACAGAGAAAGACAGCGCTAGTTTAAAAGAGACAGAGACAAGAGAGACAGCAACACCGGAGAGAGCTGATGAAGAGAGAGATAAGCCCACCACATGAGGAACCAGCATTGTGATTGTAATACTGCTGATTGATTGTTAACCGTGTGGCAAGAATGGGGGGCCTTGAGGGGCAGCTGGGCCTGAGGGGAGGGAGCAGAATAGGGTGTTTGAGACAGGCAGTCGTCTGGCACAACAGTAACGGCTGCTTGGACTGCAGTCGGAAGATATCAATCCTTTCAAACCTCCCTCTCCACACATATGCTCTTGCACACACACACACACACATACAGTGGGGAAAAAAAGTATTTAGTCAGCCACCAATTGTGCAAGTTCTCCCACTTAAAAAGATGAGAGAGGCCTGTAATTTTCATCATAGGTACACGTCAACTATGACAGACAAAATGAGGGAAAAAAATCCAGAAAATCACATTGTAGGATTTTTAATGAATTTATTTGCAAATTATGGTGGAAAATAAGTATTTGGTCAATAACAAAAGTTTCTCAATACTTTGTTATATACCCTTTGTTGGCAATGACACAGGTCAAACGTTTTCTGTAAGTCTTTACAAGGTTTTCACACACTGTTGCTGGTATTTTGGCCCATTCCTCCATGCAGATCTCCTCTAGAGCAGTGATGTTTTGGGGCTGTCGCTGGGCAACACGGACTTTCAACTCCCTCCAAAGATTTTCTATGGGGTTGAGATCTGGAGACTCCAGGACCTTGAAATGCTTCTTACGAAGCCACTCCTTCGTTGCCCGGGCGGTGTGTTTGGGATCATTGTCATGCTGAAAGACCCAGCCACGTTTCATCTTCAATGCCCTTGCTGATGGAAGGAGGTTTTCACTCAAAATCTCACGATACATGGCCCCATTCATTCTTTCCTTTACACGGATCAGTCGTCCTGGTCCCTTTGCAGAAAAACAGCCCCAAAGTATGATGTTTTCACTCCCATGCTTCACAGTAGGTATGGTGTTCTTTGGATGCAACTCAGCATTCTTTGTCCTCCAAACACAACGAGTTGAGTTTTTACCAAAAAGTTATATTTTGGTTTCATCTGACCATATGACATTCTCCCAATCCTCTTCTGGATGCACTCTAGCAAACTTCAGACGGGCCTGGACATGTACTGGCTTAAGCAGGGGGACACGTCTAGCACTGCAGGATTTGAGTCCCTGGCGGCGTAGTGTGTTACTGATGGTAGGCTTTGTACTTTGGTCCCAGCTCTCTGCAGGTCATTCACTAGGTCCCCCCGTGTGGTTCTGGGATTTTGCTCACCGTTCTTGTGATCATTTTGACCCCACGGGGTGAGATCTTGCGTGGAGCCCCAGATCGAGGGAGATTATCAGTGGTCTTGTATGTCTTCCATTTCCTAATAATTGCTCCCACAGTTGATTTCTTCAAACCAAGCTGCTTACCTATTGCAGATTCAGTCTTCCCAGCCTGGTGCAGGTCTACACTTTTGTTTCTGGTGTCCTTTGACAGCTCTTTGGTATTGGCCATAGTGGAGTTTGGAGTGTGACTGTTTGAGGTTGTGGACAGGTGTCTTTATACTGATAACAAGTTCAAACAGGTGCCATTAATACAGGTAACGAGTGGAGGACAGAGGAGCCTCTTAAAGAAGAAGTTACAGGTCTGTGAGAGCCAGAAATCTTGCTTGTTTGTAGGTGACCAAATACTTATTTTCCACCATAATTTGCAAATAAATTCATTAAAAATCCTACAATGTGATTTTCTGGATTTTCTTTTCTCAATTTGTCTGTCATAGTTGACGTGTACCTATGATGAAAATTACAGGCCTCTCTCATCTTTTTAAGTGGGAGAACTTGCACAATTGGTGGCTGACTAAATACTTTTTTGCCCCACTGTACACTCTGGTACTCAAACGCACATATACACACACGCCCATTCACACACTCTGCAGGCCAGCGACAGCTCCATCAATCTCATTGACTCAGTGTCTGCACACAGCAGCTGTCAGTGCACAGGCAGGGAGGTCGCAGGCTGCAACGACAGGTTTAAGAAAAGGGAGAGAGAGAGAGGGAGGGGGAAGTGTGTGGATGGAAAACATGGAGGACGAAGAGAAATAGATAAGAGCAGACACGGGTCAAGCAGCTGACATATGCAGGCGCCGTGCTCCGAGTGCCGCGGTGGCCCTGTAATGGTCAGTCACTCGGGCCGTAATGGTGTGTGGACGGCTGGACACCCTGTCTGTCCGCAGAAGGGCATCGACAGCGATCTCAGTACATTAGATGGATGGGCTCCATCAATCTTCCCATCCACCATTTCATAAACTCAATTAAATTTGAGCACTCCTGAAGAAGAGCTGCATAGTCCCCCTGCACTGCCATTCTCCCATTTGGAAGGAAATCAGGCACTCTTTACTTGAAGGTCACATTACACCCTGGTGGCCAGAATAGGTAATGCAGGAAAGAAAAAAGGATTTGGTTCCCTTCCAATGTCTGTCGTGTACCTCCGTCAATCAACTCATTTTGCAGCTCTACCTCTACAGGACTATTTTATCCCCAAAAATGTCAACCAGAGGGTTGTCATTTGTCAAATTAATTCCAGAGAGATTGCTTCAATGCCTCAACAATGGCAGGTAGGTAGAAAAAACTCCTGAGTCCTGACGTATGGTTTAAGAGGGGTGATCTGTGATGGAGTAGTGGATGGGGGTAGACAGCCCATAAAACCTGATGGATTATTTCAGCGCAGAAAGTCAATTAAATACAGAGGAATTCATTGCGATAGGACTTAAGTGGGATGGGAGGGGGCATGATGTGGGAGGACGGGGCGGGGTGGGTCTCGAGTGACATTTTCAATTAGCTTGCAGAAATAAAGTACCTTACTCAGTACTCAGAGACCTGCACACTATTGTTTCAGCCTCAATTACAGTCAGGAATAAAGTAGCAAGAGGAATTACACTGGAAAGACGTTAGACTTCTTCACTGAGAAAATAAAAGCTTACACAGTTTAATTTAGCTAATTAGCCAGAAAGTTCATTGGGGTTCCAGATTGGTTAATTCAACTAAAGGGACAATATGGGAGGGGCCAGAGGAGAACTAGAGAGCCTTCAAAGAATCCTTTAATGGTTCCTCAAATAACCGTTTGGGGTAACTGCTTATTGAAAGTGTCCAGAAGCCCCTGGGATCTTCATTGAAGAGGTAATGGAAGAGGATGGCTGCTGTGACTGAGTCCTGTAAGGTTTTTGAGAAAGCATTAAATAAAATGTGTAGAAAGATGATACATGTGATCTACATAACATGCGGAAAACCGATACCAATTGTATATACCTTTGTGTGCGTCCTCGTCAGTATACCTGCAGACACACAGACAAAAAAGTGAGCACATGAAAGTGGGCAGTTGCAAAGCAGGGTCTGTATCTATGGGCTAGTTGTAATAGTGTGTCATTCTAGGGGAGGGATCATCAACTAGATTCAGCCGCGGACCGATTTCTTCTTGAGTGGATGGTCAGGGGGCTGGATCATTTTTACAAATAATTGCCAAAACAGATGTAATATTTCACTAAAACAATTTCTAGCCTTGCTTACATTTGTATATGAACACATACTGTATATCTCTCTATTATGCATGAGAATTCTTTGGAACAGATTTCCAAAATTAAAATCACTTGAAGCTGATATGCTGGTGTTTTTACAGTCTTTTATGTCCAACAATAAAATAATGATATATCCCCCCCCAAACATCCACACTGTAAACAACAATTTTTATCAAATTTTTATTTAATCAACTATTTTCTAAAAAGAAGAAAACATAAATGTCAAAATATTCATGAAGAAGCCCAACCAGTTTCCCTCCCCAGAGCAATCCCCAAATCCCTCAAGTTTTGAAATGTTTCAGAATCCCTAATACAGCAGATCAGGGCTGACTGGTCTACAATCCTCCTATCATGGGGGGTTTGCCATTCAAGAGCACCAATCAGGCCACCATAAGGGCAAAGTCAAACAGGAGGATATACTGGACAGAAACTGCCTGACCACCCCCACCACAAACACAGGAGAAGTGAGAGAGAAGGATATCCTGAATGTATGTTTGTGGTGATATGCAACAAACCATGAAAAGGATAAATACATTCAAACAAGCAAGCGATGCTCAAATTGAGCATGTGCGCATGTGTGTGTGCAGTGTTGTGTGCGTGCTAGTCTGAGGCCGTGCAAATGGATATGGATACAGAGTTCACACTTGACAGAATATGTCACAGTAAACCACCTAAAATGGAAAACACTGTGCGTTATAATACATGTTCAGTGTCTAAATTGGTATATTACAGTAAGAATTTATAGGGAGGACTTTATTAAAAATCACATATTTTGGCAAAGGTACTGATACAGTACATATTAATAATACAATCCTGATGTAAAGGGGCATCCAAAATAATAACACAGCATTCGTGATTCACCAATGCAGCTCCTGGTTCAGTAGGCATCACCATAATTGACAGTACATAATTGACGGAGTGGACTACAGTATACACGTAATCTCTGCATACTTCATTGCTTATATAGGTTCAAATGAAACAGAAACATTTCCATCTTTGCAATCTCTTAACCCTAACTTACTTTAGCTACAGTATTAGCTGACATATAGTTCAGCGCGTATATGAAAATGAACGTACGTCCAGAGGAGATAAAGTCCAATACGTAGCAGTAAAACCTCTTAAAAAAGCAGGTTCTCATTTTTATCAAATATATAAAATCCCATCACGTCTGTCATAATGTTCTAGAGCAATATCATTAAAGCTAAGAGAGTAAGACCATGTGTTCTAAAACATGAAATCATGTTTCCTGGCATCTTCATATATATCCTAAAATACATCCCATATAATGGGCAAAAATATATCATAGTCAAATATCACTGTCTGTGTCTCTCTCCTCTGTACCAGGCTCCTCCTGCAGTTATCCTACTCAGTCAGAGCTGCGGTCACCAGACTGCTACACTGGAGCCATGGTCTGACTCCCATCCTGGAGGACACCTGCATGCATTCTTGCTAACAAATAGCTACTTCATTCTCCTTCACCTTGTCTTCCCTGATCATCTCCTCTAAAGTTTTAATGAAAATAAGTAGGTTGTGGTTTTTTAAACCCTAAAGCTGCTAGACAGACATGATTATGGTCTTGTTATCACATCATTGGTTCAACATTGTTACAATATCTCCATACTATTACTACTAAGGGCAATAATAAACATAGATAATAGTCTAGATAGGTAGCTATGGTAAGCTGCTGACTGGCTCAGATGAAGGAGCATCAGCAACTCCTGTCATCGACTGGTTCCTAAATTCAAAACAAAGTTAGTTCCCGCCGATCCACAGGGTTTGTTAACAAAGGTATTACTGTATAAGCTACGCGTGTAAGAGGGCCTGCCTTATAGAACGTAAGGGTCTACACATAATAAGTCTATCAAAGTGTATGTCAGTAAGAGGGACTGAGTTCAGAGTGCAGTAGAGTTTAACAAGCCAGTGTGTTTTTGAGTCGTTGCACGTTGAGAAAAGAGAGAGAGTGCTTTACAAAGTAACATCAGCATCCATCCGTGTGGATGACACTGTAAGACTGCCCAGGGCTATAAGCAGGAGTCCCAGTGGAGCTGCAGGTCTGAACTGTCCAGAAACTCTGCTGAGAAGACGCTGGGGGGCGTGTGGGGGCCAAGGGGACCCAGTGGGGCGAGTCCTGGGACCTCGCTGCTCGCCCCTCCCATGGTGATATCCAGCCAGTCCATGCTGTCCAGGGCATGGTCTCCGAAGTCCAGGCCAGGGGGGTTGGCCGTGTAGCCCGACAGCTCATAGGTGTCCATGTGGGAGGACGTGTGGTCCAGGATGCTGGGGGTGCTCAGCATTTGACTGTGGAGGTCGTCAATCAGGGTCAGGGGCCCGTCAGGCTCCAACCCCAGGAGGGGATTGCCCGTGGTGCTCTCCAGGAAGTCCTCCAGACGTCCACTTCCTGTATTGCTAACGTCCTGGTCAACGGTGGCCGGCACCTGCAGCTCCTCCTCCTCCTCCCTCCTCCTCCTCCTCCCCTGGGACCGGCTGGGGGGTCTCGGGTTCGGGAGGGGTGGGGGGCGAAAAGTGGAGTTGCAGCTGGAGAGGGGAGGGCGCCTGAGAGAGGGAAGGGGAAGGGGTGTTGGGGCGCAGTCGCGACAGGGACGGGTCGGGCGCTGGTTTGAAGGTGGCTGAGATTTCTGGGAGAGGAGGAGATAGAAGAAATGTAAATCATAAGTAGGAGACAAATATTGAATCAGGAAACCAGGAGGAGCTCTCCTTCTCTATCGGCATTCAACACTCACCTCCAGTCTGAATCAGGATGTCGAAGAGGTCGTCCATATGCTGGGTGGATCCATTATCCTGCGGGACAGAGGGATAATAGTATGTCCTGACACAGCCACTGAGGTGAGAGGTGGATACAGAATACAGAGGAGCAAGAGTCTTGGCATGGTTGGCCATAATGAGACCTCTGAGACACAAACATGGAAACAGTGATGCAGCCAGACGGCGTGGGTTACCTTGTCATCCGGTGGGTTAGGGGAGGGTGTCCGTTTGGGAGAAGGAGGGCTGAACAGGGGTTCATGGTCCAGACCTGGACTCAAATCCTCCTGATGGAAATATAAAAATAACGGTTTGTTCTCATGTCCTAAAAATGTATACTATTAACTTGTCCCTTTAGAGAACTGCAACTACAGTACAACTTTTAACAAGTTCACAATTACAGTTTGAGCTGGAGGAGAGGGGGAGGTGTCTTTTTCAGAAGGGGAGGAGTCATCATTGGGGAAGAAAGGCTGGAGATTGGGCGGGGCAGAGAAGGAGAGAGTGACCCCTGGGGAGTGATTGGTTGACACCTGCAGCCCAGTCTTCTGTCCCTAAGCAAAATGGGAGATAAATCTTAATTAGCTGAGATGCAAATGAGCTGAAAGCACAAAGATGAGGAATTTCATTACAGTAATTACCAGAATAATAACCACTATTTCTTTACATTAGTTAACAGCTCTCTTATCAAGGATGCTATCAGTGTCTTACAGGTTATACATCATTAATTCATAACACAGATGGTTATTGGAGTCATCGAGGCAATTCTGAATGACTCTCGCATTTAAATGGGACATTAGCAACAAGCCAGTCACCACCATAATGGAGGCTCCATTGACCGCTGTTGAATGGACATCCTACATATCAAGTAGATGAAATGACTTTTATAACCTTTCCCTTACCTTTCTGGTTTGCAGTTTCACATGGCCTGGTTGAGTTGTCGGTTTTGATTGGGTGTCACTGCTGGACAACTGAAGAGGGGATTGGCTGGGCAGCTTGGTGGGAGTTGACTGCAGTCTCTGGTTAGACCAAGGAGAGAAATAGTGTGAGAAGAAAAGTAAGCAGCACAAGGGGTATGTCCCTAAACAAAAACATTAGGTTTGAGTGAAAAAGGGATTGAAATGTTTACCTGCAGTGTGATGTGATTGGTTGCTTTGCCCTGTGGAGTGCCTTGTGGCGTATCACTCCCTTGGCTCTCGGCACAGTGATTGGTCAGTGCGATGAGGAAATGGTTGCCGTTGCTGTCTGTCACCAGGGTAGGTGTGGAGTGTGTCTTGAGGAGATCCAAGGGGAAGGAAGTGGTGGAGCCCGACTGCTGATTGAGGAACATCTGAGACACCTGGAAGAGACCAACAGCATTAGTCAGTGAGAGACTAACACAAGGTGACAGACTATTTTGACTGGGATCGCATTTGTTTTTCTGTCACTATCAGCAGCTCTTATTGTGACTAGCCATTGAGTTGGTTTGACTGCCACTGACCTGTTGTGACTTCAGCTGCTGTTGTTGTGCCTGCAATATCTGCTGATGTTGATGCTTTGACTGTAACAGCTGTTGGTTCTTTGATTGTATCTGCTGTTGGGACAGTAGCTGTTGCTGCTGTTGTTTGAGCTGTTGCTTGTGGGACTTCTTCTTCCTCTGCTGTGAGCGTTGTTTCTGCAGATTCTGCTGGTTCTGCTGTAGGAGCAGCTGCTGCAGGGCCTGCTGCTGGGCCAGCTGCAGCGCGTTGATCTGCTGCGTCTGCTGCAGCTTCAGCTGTTCCAGCTGCGACCGCTGCTGCGCCTGGATCTGCTCCAACTGCACCTGGACCTGCTGAGGTGGGGCTTCCAAGGATGGCTCCACGGCCTCTTCCACGTCCCCGACCTCCTGCTTGATGGTCATCTTGGTGACCTCCATGTGGCACTGGGGAGGGGTCGGGGAGTGGCCAATGGGGCAAAATGTGGAGGGGATGCTGGGGATGTCTGGTGGCTCTTCCTTCACCCTGACGAGGCCCAGGGGTTCTGGGGGGGCGTCCCGGCACCCTCTCTTGCCCTGCTCCAGCTGGAAGCGCAGGGTCTCCACCAGCCGCTGTTTCTGCCTCAGCATGCACGTCAGCTCCTCGATCTGCTTGTCCTTCTCCTGCAGCATCTGGTCCTTGTTCACAGAGGGGGGTGCTACTTGCATGGCTGTGGGCATCAGCAGGCGTTTCTGCAGAGCAGCTTTGGAGAACTGGCAGGCTGTGGGGGCCGAGCCACTCAACTCCTCTTTGACAGTGGCAAGGTGCTGGGGGGAAGGATGAAGGCTGAGCTGGGTGAGGGGAGAGCTTACCTATTTGGAAAGAGAAAAGTAGAGTCTCAAGATTCAAACCATAAAAACTGATTTGATATCTGATATCTGTGCACTATAAAAACCATTAAAAAACAAAGTAAGAACACATCTAGCATAGACTTGTAAAGAAAGGAGACCTACCATCTCCCCAAATGCGTCTCCATTACAGCTCGTCTCGTCTGGGCTCATCCCAGCTAGCGAGCGGTCTGAGGGGGCAGGAGAGACAGGTGGGGAGGAGCTAGTGCTGCCAAAGTGCATGATCTGCTGTGGAGCAGTGGCCACGAACGGGAAGGTTGCCAAGGTTACCACACCTGCATCTCTTGAATGGTGGACCACAGAGGACTGGGTCTGGTGTTGGGAAAGTTGCTGTTGCTGCTGTTGTAGTAGTAGTAGTTGTTTTTGTTGTTGTTTTGTTGGGTGGTTGGTTTTAGGAGCTCCGGCACCTGACCCTGTGGCACCCCCTGCTGTTGTAGTTGTTGCACTACCACCACCTCCACCCCTGTTCTGCTGAGCCTGGTAGTTCCTCAACCGCTCGATGAGGTCATTCTTGGTGCCTGATACAGGCAAGCTCCGCAGTTTGAGCTCATGCTTCAGTTCAGCCACCTGGAGGACAAAAGAAGGTGTCAGAATGTGAAATGTTTAGACAGTTGGTTTTGTCAACACAGTCAACTCTTGACAACTGCAACGGCTTTTACTGACCTTCAGGTCGTCCAGGTTAGGAGGCAAAGAACCTGGTGTGGCCCCTCCCACATGTGTGACATTCTGCCGGATTGTTGCACTTTGACTGGAGGAGGATGTCGAGGGGGTGGGCACGGCCAGAGAAGGAGAGGGGCCATTGGTGGGAGGTGGTTGATCTGTTGGGGGTCTGGAGAGAAAAAAGATGATGATAGGATACAGGCTGGAGTTGGTGGGTATGTGAAGCAGTTGTATACACACATGCGCAAACACACACACTCACTTGGGTGGTGCAGGAAGGATGGTGTGGTAGTTGTAGTGTTGCTGTTGTTGGTTGAGGATCTGCAGCTGGAGGAAGAGCTGCTGCTGGTGGAGGATCTTGGCGTAGGTGGAGTCCAGCTGAGGGGGAGGCTCGTGGTCAGCCTTCTGGTCCGGGGGGATGTACTGGTGGTACTTCAGCTTCCTCACCTTGGGCTTGTTGTCCTTGGCCTTCTTGGATCGCTGAGGGGGGCGCTCTGAGGTGGGTTTAGGCTGGGACTGCAGGGAGAAAGATCAGTGAGATGTAGTAGATTAAACACTGGACTAGCCTACTGTAAACAATAGAAGTAATGCTAAACTAATAATACAAATACAATGGGCTTTGGTACAATACTCATAATTAGCCGTGACAGCTGCCACTAACCTTGATCAGTGCAGGGGCGGTTCTCAGAACTGATGTCCCATTGCTCAACTTCAGCGGTTGGCAGGACCCATAGAAGGGAGGAAGAGGAGGGGGTGGCGGAGGAACCTGAGTGAGAAACTGTGTGGGGGAGGGGGTGCTGTTGCAAGCCAGGGCGTCGGGGGGAGAGGGCATAGGGCCGGGGCCCAGGGGAGAGTCCTGACCAATGGGCTGATCAGGAGAGAGAGTATCACTACTGTCCTCATCAAAGGAGGAGATCTCCCCAGCGACCTTGGGGAAGTCTGTCTCTGAGGGAGAGAAAGAGGGATAAAGAGAAGACCGACAGAACGAAAGAGTGAAAAGAGAGAAGTGGGAAAAAAAGAGGGAGATAAAGTGTTAGAAAGTACAATAATGAGCCACCAGTGACAGTTCGTATAAAGCAACAATCTACAGTGGGGAAAAAAAGTATTTAGTCAGCCACCAATTGTGCAAGTTCTCCCACTTAAAAAGATGAGAGAGGCCTGTAATTTTCATCATAGGTACACGTCAACTATGACAGACAAATTGAGAGAAAAAAAATCCAGAAAATCACATTGTAGGATTTTTAAAGAATTTATTTGCAAATTATGGTGGAAAATAAGTATTTGGTCACCTACAAACAAGCAAGATTTCTGGCTCTCACAGACCTGTAACTTCTTCTTTAAGAGGCTCCTCTGTCCTCCACTCGTTATCTGTATTAATGGCACCTGTTTGAACTTGTTATCAGTATAAAAGACACCTGTCCACAACCTCAAACAGTCACACTCCAAACTCCACTATGGCCAAGGCCAAAGAGCTGTCAAAGGACACCAGAAACAAAATTGTAGACCTGCACCAGGCTGGGAAGACTGAATCTGCAATAGGTAAGCAGCTTGGTTTGAAGAAATCAACTGTGGGAGCAATTATTAGGAAATGGAAGACATACAAGACCACTGATCATCTCCCTTCGATCTGGGGCTCCACGCAAGATCTCACCCCCGTGGGGTCAAAATGATCACAAGAACGGTGAGCAAAAATCCCAGAACCACACGGGGGACCTAGTGAATGACCTGCAGAGAGCTGGGACCAAAGTAACAAAGCCTACCATCAGTAACACACTACGCCGCCAGGGACTTAAATCCTGCAGTGCCAGACGTGTCCCCCCTGCTTAAGCCAGTACATGTCCAGGCCCGTCTGAAGTTTGCTAGAGTGCATTTGGATGATCCAGAAGAGGATTGGGAGAATGTCATATGGTCAGATGAAACCAAAATATAACTTTTTGGTAAAAACTCAACTCGTCGTGTTTGGAGGACAAAGAATGCTGAGTTGCATCCAAAGAACACCATACCTACTGTGAAGCATGGGGGTGGAAACATCATGCTTTGGGGCTGTTTTTCTGCAAAGGGACCAGGACGACTGATCCGTGTAAAGGAAAGAATGAATGGGGCCATGTATCGTGAGATTGAGTGAAAACCTCCTTCCATCAGCATGGGCATTGAAGATGAAACGTGGCTGGGATCCCAAACACACCGCCCGGGCAACGAAGGAGTGGCTTCGTAAGAAGCATTTCAAGGTCCTGGAGTGGCCTAGCCAGTCTCCAGATCTCAACCCCATAGAAAATCTTTGGAGGGAGTTGAAAGTCCGTGTTGCCCAGTGACAGCCCCAAAACATCACTGCTCTAGAGGAGATCTGCATGGAGGAATGGGCCAAAATACAAGCAACAGTGTGTGAAAACCTTGTGAAGACTTACAGAAAACGTTTGACCTGTGTCATTGCCAACAAAGGGTATATAACAAAGTATTGAGAAACTTTTGTTATTGACCAAATACTTGTTTTCCACCATAATTTGCAAATAAATTCATAAAAAATCCTACAATGTGATTTTCTGGAAAGAAAATTCTCATTTTGTCTGTCATAGTTGGCGTGTACCTATTATGAAAAGTACAGGCCTCTCTCATCTTTTTAAGTGGGAGAACTTGCACAATTGGTGGCTGACTAAATACTTTTTTTCCCCACTGTACCTCGTCTTCGTTGTTGTGATGTAGTGTGAGAGAGCCATGTAAAAAAAAGCCAGGCTTTGTGTCAACATTAGCCATGTCATCATTCCTCTCAGCAGCCAGTCAGTCTGTTTAGTCAGTCAGTCAGCATCAACAGAGGTGCCTGCAGTGGCAGCAGGAAGAGGTGGAGGCCTGCTGGGCCCGGGGCTTTATCATCACATTGTATATGGCTGGTACATCCCCATGTCTTTGATAAAGACCATTATGGATCTTTTATTTACTGACGGCAGGCAGTTGGAGCGCTCAGCGAGCACCGTTGGCTATTAATTTACCATCAGTGGGAGATGATGAATAACCAATATGGGGTTTGATTTATTATCTTCCTGAACCAATCATGTGATGGCTTCCCCTTTGCACCACCGTGTGTGTGTGGCTGAGTGTGGAAAGCAGCACAGGTTTAGGTTATGTCCCTGTTCTCTGTGTGGATATTACTGCCTGTAATTTGATTGTTGTTATTAAGAACCGCCGACAGCCAGGCAATCCCCTGAGATTGAACCATGCTGGAATCTGACGCTCAGACATCTTTACTTTCATCTTCACAGCAATCAATCTATTTTCCAGAATTTCATTTATCTCACGGTTTAACACCACAGTAGAGACTACCTGTTATGTTACTCTTTGGTGTGGCAATACATTTCCTTTATATCTAACCCAACCAATTGTGCCAAGTCATGTCCTGATGCGTGCACACACCCACCCACACACAAAAACTGACACTTTCTCACATTTTATAATGTTATGTGAAATTGAATCAATCTGTTTCTGTGAACCGTGCACGCACCGATGCAAACAAACATTAGTATGATTAATATAACTTGGTTAATTCGCGAAACTAGCGCCCATGAGGGGCCCGCGGTGGAGAGGTGGGCAATGAGGTTGGCCCCTGCTCATCAGACAGTCATGAATTTACAGTATATGTGTAAATGCACATGTAAGGTTAACGATGATATCTCCATGCATCTGAAGCCAGGCAGGGCCCTTCTAGATGGGCACGGTGGGAGAATACCAATGTGAACATCAATATGTTCATTATGGCTGGAGGAGGAGATGGCCAGGAGGGACTATCAGAGGTTCTCAAGTTAACACACATACATACACAGACACACACACGTGCACAGTATGAATATGAATATGACGTCTGACTGGGTCCGTTGTGAGCAGGGTTCATATATGATTTTGTTCAAGTCTGCAGTACCTGTTCCTGATGACCTTCATATAGAGTTTCACTGGGTGGACTATTTTAGCTTATTCGGCAGATGTGCACGTCATGCTAGTGAGCTACTTTGTGAATTGTGGCAATTGGAAACATGGGGTTTCTGGAATGGTGGACTTCTTACCTGTTTGATGCTGTTGAAACTATATAATAGGGTAGTAGTGATCATGAGAGCTCATTTGCTAGTGTGGCTACATAATATGGAGCGGTATTGTGTCTGTTTGAGGCTGCTGCTTTAGTTACCTATGATGGCCTGTTTGATGCTGCTGCTTTAGTTACCTATGATGGCCTGTTTGATGCTGCTGCTTTAGTTACCTATGATGGCCTGTTTGATGCTGCTGCTTTAGTTACCTATGATGGCCTGTTTGATGCTGCTGCTTTAGTTACCTATGATGGCCTGTTTGATGCTGCTGCTTTAGTTACCTATGATGGCCTGTTTGAGGCTGCTGTGCACCGGCAGAATGTTCTTGTGGATGAGCTCCATGGGGCCGGGCCGGTGGGAGATCTTGTCGTTGAGGTCGTCAGCCAAACGGGCCCTCTTCAGCTGCAGCTGTTTGGCCTGGAGGGAGGGTTCCGCCGACGTCTCTGAACACACAGCACACAGCGGGTTAGCCAGCCAACAACCATCAGGCACGTGATCTTTATCAGGGAACCAGGAAATCAAATGCTTATGTAATGATGCAGATACGAAGGTAAACACACACAGCACAGCTACCAGTTATGGAATGGAAGAGCAAACTATTGTGGGAATTTATTTTGTAGCCTACATTTTTTTAGGTGCAGCACCTTATGGCTCAGGAAGGGGGCACAGTCAGAGAAACTCACCCTCCAGAATGTGCATCCTGACCAGCTCCGACCTCTCCGGCCGACTTCGGATCTTCCTCTTTAGGTAGTCTTCAGTCTGGGAGTGGGGAGAAGAGGAAGAGAGAAGAGGAAGAGAGAAGGGGATAAATTATTCTGTTTTGAACCAGTTCACCTTTGAGAGTCAGTTTAAAAAAGTGTTCATCTGACAGAAACCACAAAGAGTGGGAAGAGTATGAAGGGAAACTCACCCGCGCTCGCTCTAAACTTCGTCTCTGTTCGTGGAAGGCAGCTGGACTTTTCAGCGCTGGAGAGAGAGAAGACATTCAAAGTGTATGTTCATGCTGATTATTAAAAAACAAGTGGCTAGAAGCTTATTATGTCCTCATGTAACAGGCAATGACTTCATAATGTACTTTACATTTTACACTTGAGTAGTCAAAAGCAATAGCATATCAGTATGCCTGTAGTCATTCATGAGTCAAATAGCAGGTTTCCATTTTCATGGTCCGACATAGTCACAAGGTGGGAATGGAATGGAGACGTCGAAGGGTTCTCCCTGTAATGTGATTTTCCACTGTTTGAGAATTACTCCAGTCACTAGATATTGCTTCCCGGTCTATTGAAAAAGGCATGTATTGTTGAGCTTTCATAAGGTACTTACAGTACCTACCTTCTGTGTAGAGAAGTGACATGTAACCTGCCTCTGCATTCAGAGCAGACAAGAGACAGCGAAAAAGAGAGTGCTAGCTAGATTGTCAGTCACACATTAGCCCTCTCTCTCTCCCACGCTGCAATGCACAGTGTGTGTTCTGACCGGGCGGGTCAGGTCAGTTGGCCCCAGGTCAGCCTCATAGTACCGGCACAAGCCTCAGTTCACCTCGTTGAGCATGGGCACGTCGCTGTTGCCCCCACACCCCTAGGACGCTACCCCCGTGCCCCCTAGCCTCCGGGAAGGTTACGTGACCTCCTTGGGCGGTGCGGTACCAGCGCCTGTCTATCAGTGAGGAGAAAGGAGCGGGAGGGCGATGAGGTCAGAGCCAAAAGCCCTATTTATCTGCATGAGCTCCTGCATCACCGGCCTTCAACCCCCTCGCTGATGACATTTTTTTTTGGGGGGGGGGTTGGTCTCTGGTGTAGCAGGTAGAACGTCACATTGATACAATGATGCTGGCAACACGTGTAGTGTAGCTGACTTGTAAGGGTCAGAAGCTTCCAATGGTGGAAGAGAAATGCTAATGAAGACCTATCACAGGTGGGCCAATTACTGTGCCTCACTTTTTAGTATTTTGAAGGTGAGAGGTGTTTTGAGAACTCTTTGATGCTATGCTATTCCTGTTACATGTTAATCTGCCATCAGTGTTGTTTACATCTAGCCTCAGGGAGATCTGTGACCACACTGGTTTGGAAAGGAGGTTGTTTATTAATGTGATGTTCGCTCGGAAATTGTTTGACGGGTTTGATTGGTTCTCTCAAACGTTTGTTTTTTTCTTCCTTGGGGGTTGATTTGAAAATCCAACCATTGTAATGGAAGGGGGCGGCTCTCGGGGCTGTGGGTGTTTGAGTGAGAAAGACACAGAGGAGAGCCAACAAGTAAAAGCACAGCCCCCTTCATTATCGAGGCATTGTGCTGACAACATCAAAAGAGCCATTCCAGGCTCTGAAGTCAGGAGGACTTTGAGAGTTAGGTGTTATCCTGAGTAGTTTACATCTGGTTGAAGTCAATTGTTGTGTTTTTATAGTGGAGTTGAACGTGTTTAGTCTGATGCTGGGTGTTTGTCTGTGCAACTAACTGTACAGGAACCCCACTTTCACTCTCTTCCCTTTTCACTTCCTGTCTGGCTTCCTCCCCTTCCTTCTAGTCACAACACCCCATTATGTAACCAAGATGTATGGGCTGAACAAAATTACCCTCATTACAGCCTCAAATTGAATTTAATGCTAAGATAATAAACAATAATTGCTGTTGTTCTCATATTCTCATAGTATACCACCCTAATCTTCTTTAATGCAATGTTAACTAGGTATTAATTGTTGAAAGTGTTTCCTGAACCTTCCTTTACCAAATAATCAACCAGCATGATTGCGAAATATATCTGGTCTCTTGAGCAAAACACTGTACATCCTTACCACTGAAGTGTTGTACATGGTGAAATAATTATTCTCAGTCCTTCCCTGTGGTCATAAATGGACTGACTGTGTCTGTATGTGGCTAAGCTTATGAACATCATGGACCATGATGGAATTATGCATGCAGAATAACGGGAGTCACCTAAGTGCATCTGTGAGTGTGAGGGTGAGTGTTTCGTTCATCATGCATGATGGTGTATGGATCATGTCTTCTCTGCAGTTTTACTAGTAGCAGCACACTGTGTCTTAAAGCGGATATAAATAACATGTAAGGTAGGACATCACCATGTCTGCTTATTATAGCTCAGTTTCACACAAACACACCCTTACACCACAGCCGGCTAACCATGCATGCAGACGCACAAATACCGTTAATAATTCCAACCATGAGAAACAGTCTTCATGATTCTTATTTCATTCAATACACTGTATGTGACATCACTAGCTATAACATCCATCTAATAAAAACAGCTCATGTCAATCATACAAACAATAAATCAACCATCATTAAAACTGTCCAAAATGGACAATAAAGTATCTATTTTATTTTAAAGGTCATTTTGATTCCTGTCATTGCTGGAATATAATCAAAGGCTTGACGTTTCATTGTTATCTTGAATTAGAAAAAATGCTTCAAATAGCAAAAATCACATCTCTCCACAGAGACATGAGTGTGTGCGTCCTGAATATGCTTCACTGTTTTCTAGATTAAAGCGTATAAACTATGGAAAATCCCATTATTTATACTTAGTAATTACATTTTCATACACTCGTATGAATGTGCGTAAGCAAACGCATGACTGTTAGCCAATGTCCTAGAATGTTATCCACCCTACAGTGCACATTCAGGCTAATGTTTGGCTGGGAAAAAAAAGCCAATTGGCTGTACACTATATATACTTAGTGGTTAAGAGCTTTGGGCCAGTAATTGAAAGGTCGCTGGTTCTAATCCCCGAGCCGACTAGGTGAAAAATCTGTCGATGTGCCCTTGAGCAAGGCACTTAACCCTAATTGCTCCTGTAAGTCGCTCTGGATAAGAGCGTCTGCTAAATGACCAAAAATAAATAAATAAAATCAATATACAAAAGTATGTGGACACTCTTTCAAATTAGTGGATTCGGCCATTTCAGCCACACCTGTTGCTGACAGGTGTATATTATTGAGCACACAGACATGCAATCTCCATAGACAAACATTGGCAGTAGAATGGCCTTGCTGTAGAGCTCTGTAGACTTTCAATGTGGCACCGTCATAGGATGCCACCTTTCCAACAAGTCAGTTTGTCAAATTTCTGCCCTGCTAGAGCTGCCTCGGTCAACTATAAGTGCTGTTATTGTGAAGTGGAAACTTCTAGGAGCAACAACTGTGTTAACATAGTAAATACAAGTGACCTGTTATATGCCAAATATAGGATTCAACTCATTGTTTGTGAACTACAGCTGTTTCTGTATTGTACTATATTTAGTCTTTGGACACACGGGGTTACTGTTTTTTTTAAACATATTTCATGAATCCGGTCATGTAAATATGTTCAAATGATCAGATCTTAATAATTGTATAGATTGCTTGGACCTATATTACTGAACAAAAATACACGATATATACAAAAGTATGTGGACCCTTCAGATTAGTGGATTTGGCTATTTCAGCCACACCTGTTGCTGACAGGTGTATAAAATCAAGCATAAACAGCTATGCAATCTCCATAAACATTGGCAGTAGATTGGCCTTACTGAAGAGCTCAGTGACTTTCAACGTCGCACCGTCATAGGATGCCACCTTTCCAACAAGTCAGTTTGTCAAATTTCTGCCCTGCTAGAGCTGCCTCGGTCAACTATAAAGTGCTGTTATTGTGAAGTGGAAACTTCTAGGAGCAAAACGGCTCAGCCTCGAAGTGGTAGGCCACACAAGCTCACAGAACGAGACCGCCGAGTGCTGAAGCGCGTAAAAATCATCCGAGTTCCAAACTGCCTCTGGAAGCAAAGTCGGCACAATAACCGTTTGTTGAGAGATTCATGAAATGGGTTTCCATGGAGCAGTTGAAACGCGTTCTCTGGAGTGATGAATCACGCTTCACCATCTGGCAGTCCAACAGACTAATCTGGGTTTGGCGGATGCCAGGAGAACGATACCTGCCCCAATGCATAGTGCCAACTGTAACATTTGGTGGAGGAGGACTAATGGCCTGGGGCTGTTTTTCATGGTTCGGGCTAGGCACCTTAGTTCCAGTGAAGAGAAATCTTAACGCTATAGCGTACAATCACATTCTACACGATTCTGTGCTTCCAACTTTGTGGCAACAGTTTGGTGAAGGCCATTTCCTGTTTCAGCATGACAAATCCCCTGTGCACAAAACGAGGTCCATACAGAAATGGTTTGTCGAGATTGGTGTGGAAGAACTTGACTGGCCTGCACAGAGCCCTGACCTCAACCCCATCGAACACTTTTGGGATGAATTGGAACGCCGGCTGCGAGCCAGGCTTAATCGCCCAACATCAGTGCCCGACCTCACTAATGTTCTTGTGACTGAATGGAAGCAAGTCCCCTCAGCAATGTTCCAACATCTAGTGGAAAACCTTCCCAGAAGAGTGGAGGCTGTTATAGCAGCAAAGGGGGGACCAACTCCATATTAATGCCCATGATTTTGGAATGAGATGTTCGACAAGCAGGTGTCCACATACACTACATGACCAAAATTATCTCTGAGGCAGCGAGTAGAAAACGTTGCAGGCCTCCGATAGAACCAGTCCTCCGGTCAGCAGTGATCAGAGGAGCCTGACACTGAGCATCGCCCCTCCAGCTAACACTCATTTAACTCTTCTCTTTTTCTGTATATATATTTTTTAATGGTGGTTCAAACAAAAACATTGCTTTTACATGAGACTACTTCCTCACTGCTCTCTGATTGGCTGGAGTGGTGACACCCTGGGGTTGCATAAGACAGAGGATGTGTCCCAAATGGCACCCTATTCCCTTCATAGTGCACTACACCAAACATTTAAGAGGGAATGAGAGGAAAGAGAAGTGGCTGTCTGCACACTGACAGTACCAGCAGTGAGGACCTATTTTTTTGCAGTATGGTCTGATACTCAGACCTAGAGGTTAAATATGTATTCAGGAGGGAAGCGAGAGGACGAGGGATAGCGAAGGAAGTAGTCAGGAGACATGACGACTCACCTGCCGGCAGGTGGTCGTTAAGCAGAACAATGCCCTTCCTGTGACTGCTACTCTTTCCCTCTCCTCTACTGTTCTCTGCCATCTCCCCACACCCTCTCCTATCCTCTGCACTCTTTCCAACATCCTCCCTCTCTTATGTTGAATGGGACCCTGGCCTTGTTGCCTAGTCTGGCCCCATGTAGACTGGGGTTTGCTCTTCTGATCAATGTAAGAAAGGAGAAGTAAACATAAAAGAGAAGCAGCAATAGCAGATAGAATAAGGCTGAGCAATACATTGCAACAAAGCGGCTACTGTGACTGAGTAACTAATTGTTGCATTTTCACCACTTGGAACGCACAGTAAATAAATATTGAAATGTATCAAGGCTGTTAGTAGTAGAAGCCTTTTTTATGATGACTGCACACATCCTAATTGAATTCAATCCTGCTGACACAACACTGTGTGCAGTTTCACTTGTTACCAGCAAAGCTTCATGAAGAGTGCCCAGGGATGGAAGACATTGAAGATGACAACTCAAATCCTACTCTAGCCAAGTCTGACAACCACTACACACATCTGTCTGAACAGAGTGTGACTAAATTCAACGGCACCCTTTGTCTCAACATTCTTAATAGGAGTAGATTTCAATTGGTATCTTCTCTAATACTCCAAAAGCATGGAGAATAGGCATTGTTAAATACTTGTCTAAACGCTAAGGTAGTCTGTGTCAAACCATAAGACCTACCCCTTGTGTGGTTCCCTACAGAACAAGGAAAATATGTGAGCAATTTATAATTGTGTTCTGTTCCTGTAATACTAGGCAGTGTACTGTAAATATGAACAACTTGCAATGCATAGAGAGTAACGTTAGTACATTTGCATTCCCTTTACTGGGCCAAATAGGGATTCGAAAGTGAAGAGAGAAAGTGTTCTATTGGCAACTCAAAACCCTGACGGGAGGATTATGCACCCTCAATGAATGAAATGCCAAAGAAAAACATGTATGCTACTGGTTTATTATTCATAAACCCAATCAGATTTAACCTATTCATGTCCATAACAGAAATGTATAATTTCCTTTGGTACACTTGTTCTCTGAGCTTACTGATGGACAAATCTGAATTTTTATTTAATTTTTTTACCGGCCAAAGCATTTGTCTACAATGTCAGTTTTTGATATTGTACTATATATTTAGACTTTAGACATATGGGTTTACTGTCTTATACACATTTCATGAACCAAGTCATGTGAATAAATGTTCAAATGATCAGATCTTAATTTTTATATATACTTAGTATATATTTTCTTCTTTTGAATCTGTACTCCAGCACTTTGGATTTGAAATGATACAATGACTATAAGGTTAAAGTGCAGACTGTCAGCTTTAATTTGAGGGTATTTTCATCCATATCGGGTGAACCGTTTCGAAATTACAGCACTTTTTGGATAGACCTGAAAATAGCTGTGCATCGACGCTCCCCATCCAACCTGACAGAGCTTAAAGAGGATCTGCAGAGAAGAATGGGGAAAAACTCCCCAAATACAGGTGTGCCAAGTAGTATGACACTTGTAGTGTCATACCCAAGAAGACTTGAGGCTGTAATCGCTGCCAAAGGTGCTTCAACAAAGTACTGAGTAAAGGGTCTGAATAGTTATGTAAATGAGATATTTCCATTTTTTATTTTGAATACATTTGCTAAAATTTCTAAAAACCTGTTTTTGCTGTCATAATGGGGTATTTTGTGTAGATTGATGAGGGGAAAAAACGATTTAATCAATTTTAGAATAAGGCTGTAACGTAACAAAATGTGGAAAAAGTCAAGGGGTGTCTGAATACTTTCCGAATGCACTGTATATGTGGACATCTGCTTGTCAAACATCTCATTTCAAAATCATGGGCATTAATATGGAGTTGGTCCCTCCTTTGCTGCTATAACAGCATCCACTCTTCTGGGAAGGCTTTCCACTAGATGTTGGAACATTGCTGCGGGGACTTGCTTCCATTCAGCCACAAGAGCATTAGTGAGGTCGGGCACTGATGTTGGGCGATTAGGCCTGGCTCGCAGTCGGCGTTCCAAATCATCCCAAAGGTGTTTGATGGGGTTGAGGTCAGGGCCAGTCAAGTTCTTCCACACCAATCTCGAAAACAATTTCTGTATGGATCTTGCTTTGTGCACAGGGGCATTGTCATGCTGAAACAGGAAAGGGTCTTCCCCAAACTGTTGCCACAAAGTTCGAAGCACAGAATTGTCTAGAATGTAATTGTATGCTGTAGCGTTAAGATTTCCCTTCACGGAACTAACGGGCCAAGCCCAAACAGCAACAGACCATTATTCCTCCTCCACCAAACTTATCAGTTGGCACTATGCATTCGGGCAGGTAGCGTTCTCACCGAGGACATATGATTTTTCCGTGCTACGCGCTTCAGCACTTGGCGGTCCCGTTCTGTGAGCTTATGTGACCTACCACTTTGCGGCGGAGTCGTTGTTGTGCTTAGATGTTTCCATTTCACAATAACAGCACTTACAGTTGATCGAGTCAATTCTAGCAGGGTAGAAATTTGACGAACTGACTTGTTGGAAATGTGGCATCCTATGACGGCGCCACGTTGAAAGTCGCTGAGCTCTTCAGTAAGGCCAATCTACTGCCAATGTTTGTTTATGGAGATTGCATAGCTGTTTATGCTTGATTTTATACACCTGTCAGCAACAGGTGTGGCTGAACTAGCCGAATCCACTAATTTGAAGGGTCCACATACTTTTGTATATATAGTGTATTTTTGTTCAGTAATATAGGTCCAAGCAATCTATACAATTATTAAGATCTGATCATTTGAACATATTTACATGACCGGATTCATGAAATATGTTTTTAAAAAACAGTAACCCCGTGTGTCCAAAGACTAAATATAGTACAATACAGAAACAGCTGTAGTTCACAAACAATGAGTTGAATCCTATATATTTGGCATATAACAGGTCACTTGTATTTACTATGTTAACACAGAATTTAATCATTTACACCCAAACAGAATTTGTTCTGTGGCACATTCTGATATCGTTCTAAATATAGTTAGAGGACGTGAATGTGTTAAAAAAAAAGGTTCCTGATCAACAGTTTGTTCCAGGAACTAACTAGTGTGAAACAGAGAGGAAGACGATCTTAATAATGTCAACATTAATTGACTGTGCAATGAAAAGAACAAGTGTAACAGCTCAAAATTAAATGTGCTGATGAATTAAATGCACAGGCCCCAGTACACACTGAATGAGTTTAGCATTCACAAGTCAGAAGCAGAGGAAGGAGCTCGATCCACTTTGCTTTGAAGACTGACACCGGCATTTCTCAGAAAAAAGACGATGCCGATTTAACCACATGCCAAATCAACAGGATCTCTAGAACCTTAGAACATGAAGCAAGGCATTGAGATGGGTATAGCCATGTAAGATGCTATACTGTTGTATATTAAGTGCCTGTTATGAAACAAGTGAGGTTGACTACAATAGGAGTAGCTTTACCGATTCTTATGGGCCTGAGGATAGGTCAATAAACTATCCATTCACTTTGAGAAGCAAGCTAGTGGGGTGAGGTAGCAGCTAGAGGAAGGAGAGATTGGTTGGGGTATGAGGTAGTTTGACGGACGGGGGAGTGTTACTTACGTGGCATGATCCCCTGGCTGACCAGTTCCTCACGGGTCCGTCTCTGCTGGAGTTTGAGCTGGAGCACTGCATAAGAGGGAGACAGCAAGAGGTCAGGTGAGTACACTACAGACAGAACAAGCAAGGGCAACAAGGACAACAACCAATAGTGAAACCCAAACGCCCTACAGTCAGTTTCCGCTCTGTGCTCTTCTTCTTGGGAGGAAATACAATGCCGGTTACAGCCATGTTGTAAATTAATATAGTGTATCTTTCTGGGAGGTAGATGCCAAGAGTTGGAGAAGAGTACCCTACTTGCTGCTCTTCTGGCCCTTGCGCTCTCCTCTCTCCCTCCCACAGAGTCGTCTGACAGCCGATAGAGGTTATCATCAGCGGCAGGGAGGCGGAACAGCGGGCAGATGGTCCCAGTCACACACGCGCTTCCTGTTTCTACACTCTGAAACAGCAGCCGGGTTGTCGCGTTTTGACAACTTTTACCACACAGAGAGAGATAGAGACAGCGACACTTCCGCATGGCTTGAACAATGCTAATGCACAGAGGGCTTCTTGTAAAAACAGGAAGGCCCAAATTCAGCACTCACAATTCAAAATAGAATGAGGTGTTCTATTGAGAGGAGTATGTGTACAGATACATTTTAACACTTCCGTACTGACTAAATGTGTATACATGTGTCATGCTAACAGCTGCCTAATCTCAGTGACAGACAGCTGGACCAAGCCTATAGAATGAAGACAGAAAGCTAGTGGTGGAGACCATGTTCTCTGCATCACATCATCATTGCTATCCAGTTTTTACACTTCAGCCACTACGAGCTGAGTGGACTCTTGTAAGTGATTCCTGTCAGATGTGAGGTGAAGTAAACCTACATCTCAGTGTGAGGTCCATTTTGCGCATAAGCAGTTTTCACAAAATTAGAGATGTGATACTGTACATGCAAGGGGGAAGTAAGGTGGTTACAGTATACTACATAGCCATACAGTATATAGCCTGGTGTGAGACCAGTCCATTGTACAGTACACACAGTGATGGTTGTGTGTACCTCCTGAGGTACTAGTGTTTGTAGCTGGACTGCTGCATACATCTGAACCCAGGGAAGCATACTGACTAATAAGTCAGAGTGAGATCAGTGTGGGAGATGTGGAACTTCTTTCTCATGGTCTCGGTCTCTCTCGGAGCTCAGCTTCTGTGGTTTTTCACATCTCTGAACAGCGTCAACATTTCTGACAGTCCAGGCTGTCGTCGCCTGGGCCAAAACATCCTAATTTCTCTTATATGGCTGCTCGACATATGACTCCCAATAGTACCCTCGACAGGAGACAAGATTAAAAAGGCTTAATGGGAAAAACATGGACGCACACAAACACAGACACTCCTCCAGTGGCAGATGATTTGCTAGATGTGCCAAATATGCTCACTCAAATGCCAGAATTTGAATTCATTACAGTTCTCAGTACCTCACTTAATGTGATGTAAATGAGAAGATTACATTTTCCCCACCACCTATCCCTCTCCATATCTTCCTTTATGCTCAATTTATGTATTGTCACCTTTCTCTGTGCGTCACTTCAAAACTTCCTGTGCACTTTTTCTATATCGCCTATTCAAACTACTACTTCTTAGAGAATAATTTCTAAACCTTCCATTCACTCCATCCCAACCCTGAGCTGAAACCCTTCCTCACCCTCTCCCTGCTGATTTCTATTTGTGGACCACACTGTAATAACTGGGAACTCTATCTCTCTGCCCAGCGCAGCCTGTTGAGTTATAGGGAATATTACTGTAAATCACCCGACACTCAAAACAGCTCCGAAGCAGAAATCTAAGGCCTGGGCTCAGCCTGGCTGCATGAGGGGACACATGTGAACAGACACCCTCCTCAATCAGGGTCAAGGTATGCTGTCCACCTTTGAAACTGTGAAGTCAAACCGGCTGCCAAGGCAGGTGCCTGTGGGTTACCCTATCATACAGTGTCTCTGAAAGACTGTACGTCTCGGTGCAAATAACCTCTCTGTAAATCACAGTCTGTCTCAATGGTTCCAAGTCCTTTTCAGTGTCTCAAGCCTGTCCCTGCTTCCCTCAGTGTCCATCTGTGTCTTAGTATCTAAACCTGTCTCTGTGTGTCACAGTAAACACCAATACCACAGTATCTTCAGCAGTCTCAGTATTTCTCACCTTAACTCAGTGGGCCAGAGTATATGCCTCACAGCACATTTATGTTTCTCTAAAAGTCAGTGTGAGATTCTCAGTGTGTCACGACTAAATCTGTCCAGGCTCCTCTCGCTCCAACTCAGTTGGTGTCTGGCCCTGGCTGCACCCACAGGTGCCTGAGTTCATGTCCACTGGACAGAGTCCTGGCGCTGCCCCATCTGTACCGGGGCCAGGAGGTCCACTTAGTATTTGACCAGCAGCCCAGAAGACACCAGACACCCACTGAGCCGGCCTGAGCAGCAAAACTCACTGAGAAAAACTCAACTGTATAGCCGGGTGTGTTTTATGGGGAGCTATGAAACAGAAGACATAGGAAGAGTAAGGAAGAGTAAGAAATTCTCAATAATTAGGCTATATCAAAGAAATCTGTTTGAAAATATATATACCAAACAAAGATAAATGAAACCATATCTTTCACTTTTCATATTATAAAGAGTTTGTGTGTATGTGTGTATGTGTGTGGGTGTGTGGGTGTGTGGGTGTGTGGGTGTGTGGGTGTGTGGGTGTGTATGTGTGTATGTGTGTGGGTGTGTGGGTGTGTGGGTGTGTGGGTGTGTGGGTGTGTGGGTGTGTGGGTGTGTGGGTGTGGGTAATATGAATCCCACCTTCCCTCAGGCTCTGACAAGCCCGGCGTTCTAACTCCAATCGTATGCGTTGCTTATCCATGCTGTTGCTGATTGGAGGGGGCCCAAAAGAGGTGGGGTCTGTGTGAAGGGACGGGTTGGTGTCCAGCATGGCGATCAGGTTCAAAATAATAAATAAGTCTTACTGAAAGACGGTGGTCCCATCAAATAAATCAATGAAAATAATGTCCAAAAACATTCAAATGTAACAAAAATTGAATTCTCTGTTCAGTTCAGTCCAATACATTCCAGTCAATGTGTATTATAACGTTTGTGATATCTTTTGGAAAAGTCACAAAGATTGCTAAATATATGAATGCAGGATATCGCCCGACAGACCGAAATAAGAGCATCAGAATAGAAGTGGTCCTTGTGCAAAAGTGACAAAAATCATGAGAAGAGTGAAGTGCTCCAAAAGTCCATATAAAGTGCTCTATACACAACTGCGTTCTCGCTGACCTCTCCTTTCTCTTGTTTTTTTAGCAAAAAAGTTCAGAATAGTTCAGAAAAATTGCCAAATCTCATTGAAGGTGTCAAAAAACAAAATGACCAAATGAAAACGATGGAAAAAAAGAAACACTGGCTTGCAGAGGAAATTTACAGCTGCTATGAGTTTCAAGAGCCAGTATCTACTGCAGCAAGACGAGTGAGTGAGGTGAGTGTGTGTGTGGGTGGGTGTGTGCATGTCAAATGCCTGTGAATCCTTGATCAAGCATTCTGTCACAGCTGTTGCTGTACCCACTCACTCCGCCATTGACAAACACAGACACACTTCAGCTAAACCTTTTCCTCCTAACCACAATCAAATACTTCCCCCTTGGCACCTGTGACCTCTGCTCATTAGTGACAACATAAGAGTGCACACCTGTGAGCTTTGTACACAATGTAGGCGCCCCATACTCAACTGGCGGAACGGGGTCAATACAGGCCGCGGGTCCCGACTCCAAAACAAATCAATATATTTTTTGGAACTAGGTCGAGCTTTGACCCCTGGTATCATAAACACACATAAGACATGGAACATTTTGTAGAATTGCAGGAAATTAGCTTTACACAGCAAAGAAAATAAATGCTCTGCCCCATGCAAAATGTGGAGAATTGTGGGATATTTGCTTTAAAATTGCAAGATTTTCTCTCCGTCAACAAGAGGGTTGTGAACAGTTTGGGGGTTGCATGGGTTGCGAGGTGGGGGTTTGTTACTAAGCCGATAAATTACAATATCCATCCGGACCTTTGACCCCTAGGAAATTTGTGGGCTGGAACATCTCAAATAGTCCTTGAGTACCCCTGATGTAGGCAGACAGCATAATGGCCCCAAGGGAAGAAACTGCCACCACACAGATCCCAAAACAGAAACACGTGTTGTCTCAAAACCAAGGCTGGGTCTTTGACAGTTTCAGTCTTCACCGTTTTACTTTTGTAAGCAAAACATTTGCTAATACAACAAGGCAGTGACAGAGAGTGAGAACTTTAAAATGCAAAACAAGTTTTGGTCTGCCACTTCTCATTAAAACATCAATGCTAATCAAAGCCTTAAAATAATTGTCTAAAGATGAAGTACAAAAAACTGAAAGAAATGTAGCCTACAGCTGTGTGTACTAACAAAGTAACCATTGGTATTGACAAATGGTGGATCAGGTGAGCTAAAATAAAGTAGGGAACTAGCCTGGGGGTCATAACAAAGAAGTATTAGAGGTAGAGAAAATCCCCAGGGAAGCTCTTGTTGATTATTATTGGCATTCACTTTGTGTTTTAGAACAGATGTGTGTAATGGTCTAGCTTTAGAGAGCCGGCCACTATAAAGGTGAGCATAAGAGACTATTTACAGAGCCAGCCAGCCAGCCAGCCAGCCAGCCAGCCAGCCAGCCAGCCAGCCAGCCAGCCAGCCAGCCAGCCAGCCAGCCAGCCAGCCAGCCAGCCAGCCAGCCAGCCAGCCAGCCAGCCAGCCGCGCCAGCCAGCCAGCTGAGCCGCCAGCTAGCTAGCCGCCAGCTGCCAGCCGCTAGCCAGCCAGCCAGCCAGCCAGCCAGCCAGCCAGCGAGCCAGCCAGCCAGCCAGCCAGCCAGCCAGCCAGCCAGCCAGCCGGCAGCCAGCCAGCCAGCGAGCTAGCCAGCCAGCCAGCCAGCCAGCCAGCCAGCCAGCCAGCCAGCCAGCCAGCCAGCCAGCCAGCCAGCCAGCCAGCCAGCCAGCCAGCCAGCCAGCCAGCCAGCCAGCCAGCCAGCCAGCCAGCCAGCCAGCCAGCCAGCCAGCCAGCCAGCCAGCCAGCCAGCCAGCCAGCCAGCCAGCCAGCCAGCCAGCCAGCCAGCCAGCCAGCCAGCCAGCCAGCCAGCCAGCCAGCCAGCCAGCCAGCCAGCCAGCCAGCCAGCCAGCCAGCCAGCCAGCCAGCCAGCCAGCCAGCCAGCCAGCCAGCCAGCCAGCCAGCCAGCCAGCCAGCCAGCCAGCCAGCCAGCCAGCCAGCCAGACAGCCAGCCAGCCAGCCAGCCAGCCAGCCAGCCAGCCAGCCAGCCAGCCAGCCAGCCAGCCAGCCAGCCAGCCAGCCAGCCAGCCAGCCAGCCAGCAGCAGCCAGCCAGCCAGCCAAAGCCAGCCAGCCAGCCAGCCAGCCAGCCAGCCAGCCAGCCAGCCAGCCAGCCAGCCAGCCAGCCAGCCAGCCAGTAGCCAGCCAGCCAGCCAGCCAGCCAGCCAGCCAGCCAGCCAGCCAGCCAGCCAGCCAGCCAGCCAGCCAGCCAGCCAGCCAGCTAGTAGCCTGCTAAGCCTTGTGTTTGTAGTCAACTTTGTTCTGATGTTATCGGCAGTCACAGAGACAGATAAACATCTTGTTTCTATGTTTAGCAGAGCTCTGTGTATAATATAATATAATATGCCATTTAGCAGACGCTTTTATCCAAAGCGACTTACAGTCATGCGTGCATACATTTTTGTGTATGGGTGGTCCCAGGGATCGAACCCACTACCTTGGCATTACAAGCGCCGTGCTCTACCAGCTGAGCTACAGAGGACCACCCATACACAAAAATGTATGCACGCATGACTGTAAGTCGCTTTGGATAAAAGCGTCTGCTAAATGGCATATTATATTATATTATACACAGAGCTCTGCTAAACATAGAAACAAGATGTTTATCTGTCTCTGTGACTGCCGATAACATCAGAACAAAGTTGACTACAAATACAAAGTTGCCAGTGTTTTTGCAATTGTTACAAACAAGCGAAGGATAAAAAGATGCTTCAAATGAAAACTGACATACATACAGTATATATGAAGCAGAAGAAGTATAAAGTGAAGCAGAAGGGCATAAAAGCATCTAATGACGCACTTAGCTGTTAGGAGTGGTATGAGGCAGTCGGTAAATACAGAGCGTTTTGAGGTGCAACTTTAGTAATAATGCTTTTGGGAAACAGCTTGGAAATCTAACCATGCTACTACGAAGGTTCTAACGATGAACTTAGCCTTAAGATGCTTTTGGGAAACTGGGCCCTGGGATCTCAGTACCTGGTGGGCCTTCTGTGTTTGAAACAAGATGGAGTCCACATTCAAACAGTTACTGCTGCTGCGATAAACAAGTCTCAAATGAACTCCTTCTCTCTGAGCCTGGGCTCCAGAATGTGAGTGACCCTCATCCACCCCCTCACCAAGCCTTCCCCTCGGGCTGACTGTTTTAAATAGTAGGGCCAGCTGGCTATGGGGGCTATATCCAGCTACCCTTAACCGGTGCAGACGGCGGCTAGGGTTACTCACAGATATCTCTGCACACACAACCTGACTCGACACATATCTTGTGTTAATGATCTAGAACCTGTTCTATATCCTCAGTGCATTTGAGCACATAAAAACACAAGTTTACACAGAAAAACACATTTTGATTACATTGAGAATTTCCAAGGTTTGAAAATGAACCTCATCTCATGATCCACAGGACATGATGCATACATGCAAACGTCAATGTATATGTGATGTGCCACAGTACTTCAATTCCCTGTCCTTCCTCTAATGCTGTAATGCCAGTAATAGTGTTTCTGTCAGCCACAAGATGGCAGCGTGTATCATCCCAAACAACAATGATATTTCTAGTGGTCCATGGTATTCAATCCAGCTGCTGTGTATATCTGGCAGCATGTGTTCAGGGCAGGGCCAGGAATGAAAGAGCAAGGTGGGTACGTAGGAGTTCAGGGTGATTAAACTCTTATGAACTCTTTGTGCAGTCATCCTTACTGTCACGCGTGTCACGTCTCTTATTCTGGGTCAATCACATTCACAGTACATGAGGTCAGCTATATGATTCAAGGTTTTAAACTAAACCTTGGGACAAGGTTTTAAACTAATATTTCACAGCTGAAAAAAATTCACATTTAGACTGATAGCAGTGGACTTTATATGCCTCTTGATCTCATCTCTTTCGCTCTTTGCTGCCCCTCGTTCATAATCTTTTTCCTCCCTTCCCGTCATCCCCTTCCATTCATCTGTTCTCCCTTCACCTCCCTTCTCTCTTTTGACAGCCATGATTACCATAGACATGTAAACATATCAAAATATTAACAGATAAAGAATTGAGGATATCTTTGTCAAGAACATACAGTGGGGAGAACAAGTATTTGATACACTGCCGATTTTGCAGGTTTTCCTACTTACAAAGCATGTAGAGGTCTGTAATTTTTTATCATAGGTACACTTCAACTGTGAGAGACAGAATCTAAAACAAAAATCCAGAAAATCACATTGTATGATTTTTAAGTAATTAATTTGCATTTTATTGCATGACATAAGTATTTGATCACCTACCAACCAGTAAGAATTCCGGCTCTCACAGACCTGTTAGTTTTTTCTTTAAGAAGCCCTCCTGTTCTCCACTCATTACCTGTATTAACTGCACCTATTTGAACTCCGTTACTTGTATAAAAGACACCTGTCCACACACTCAATCAAACAGACTCCAACCTCTCCACAATGGCCAAGACCAGAGAGCTGTGTAAGGACATCAGGGATAAAATTGTAGACCTGCACAAGGCTGGGATGGGCTACAGGACAATAGGCAAGCAGCTTGGTGAGAAGGCAACAACTGTTGGCGCAATTATTAGAAAATGGAAGAAGTTCAAGATGACGGTCAATCACCCTCGGTCTGGGGCTCCATGCAAGATCTCACCTCATGGGGCATCAATGATCATGAGGAAGGTGAGGGATCAGCCCAGAACTACACGGCAGGACCTGGTCAATGACCTGAAGAGAGCTGGGACCACAGTCTCAAAGAAAACCATTAGTAACACACTACGCCGTCATGGATTAAAATCCTGCAGCGCACGCAAGGTCCCCCTGCTCAAGCCAGCGCATGTCCAGGCCCATCTGAAGTTTGCCAATGACCATCTGGATGATCCAGAGGAGGAATGGGAGAAGGTCGTGTGGTCTGATGAGACAAAAATAGAGCTTTTTGGTCTAAACTCCACTCACCGTGTTTGGAGGAAGAAGAAGGATGAGTACAACCCCAAGAACACCATCCCAACCGTGAAGCATGGAGGTGGAAACATAATTCTTTGGGGATGCTTTTCTGCAAAGGGGACATGACGACTGCACCGTATTGAGGGGAGGATGGATGGGGCCATGTATCGCGAGATCTTGGCCAACAACCTCCTTCACTCAGAAAGAGCATTGAAGAGTGGCTCGTGGCTGGGTCTTCCAGCATGACAACGACCTGAAACACACAGCCAGGGCAACTAAGTGAGTGGCTCCGTAAGAAGCATCTCAAGGTCCTGGAGTGGCCTAGCCAGTCTCCAGACCTGAACCCAATAGAAAATCTTTGGAGGGAGCTGAAAGTCCGTATTGCCCAGCGACAGCCCCGAAACCTGAAGGATCTGGAGAAGGTCTGTATGGAGGAGTGGGCCAAAATCCCTGCTGCAGTGTGTGCAAACCTGGTCAAGACCTACAGGAAACGTATGATCTCTGTAATTGCAAACAAAGGTTTCTGTACCAAATATTAAGTTCTGCTTTTCTGATGTATAAAATACTTATGTCATGCAATAAAATGCAAATTAATTACTTAAAAATCATTCAATGTGATTTTCTGGATTTTTGTTTTAGATTCCGTCTCTCACAGTTGAAGTGTACCTATGATATAAATTACAGACCTCTGCATGCTTTGTAAGTAGGAAAACCTGCAAAATCGGCAGTGTATCAAATACTTGTTCTCCCCACTAACTTCCGGCTGCTATTCGCCAAAATCCACATGTCAACACCCACGCTCACACTATTATAGAGAAACACACTCACATCAATCAATCGTTTTATTCTTCTCTGCTACATAAGGCTCCTCGAGCATGAGTGTTTCAGATAAATGTCAGGAAGACATTTCTGTTTCCAAGGAAACAATAGACGTCCAGTGTGTGTGTGTGTGTGTGCCTATGCTGAGAATCAACTCTGTGCTCTGTGTGGAACAGTGTTAGTAGGAGACAAAAACATTTTTAAACGTGGAGGAACTAGCTGAACTAGTTCAGTAAGAGCACAGATTTCTGCTTTCCATTACGAAACATTTATCTCTGATGTGCCGTGACCTATTAAACACGACCCAGACACCTCATCACACCTGACTCCCTACAGACACACTTCACACTCTTCCCCGACCTCACCTGTCAGAACAGCAGACTAAAGGTGCAGAGCATGCTCACTCATAATGGAACCTATGTGTGCACGCTTATCGGCAAACGTACACTGACACTCACACACCCCAATTAGCATGCTTTCCATTGGTGAACATTCAGTCACCGAGTAAGATGGAGATACGAGTAGAGTAGAGCGCAGTATCAGGGCAGCAGTGTCTAGCCCTGCTGTGTTCTGAATTACAACTGTGGTCTGGGTGTGAGTGCAGTGCAGTGCAGTATCTCAACAACCACTACACACTTGATCTCTCAGGCCTCCTCCTTAGCAAAGTGGTTGGATCCAGACCAACTGTTATTAAAACAGTCGTGTTGAGCTGCCTGCACGTCAGTGAAATATTGGGCCAAGCATGTTACCTCTAAGACCCATGGGGCGGCGCACAATTGGCCCAGCGTCGTCCAGGGTAGGGGAGGGAATGGCCGGCAGGGATGTAGCTCAGTTGGTAGAGCATGGCGTTTGCAACACCAGGGTTGTGGGTTCGATTCCCACGGGGGGCCAGTATTAAAAAATTTAAATAATGTATGCACTCACTAACTGTAAGTCGCTCTGGATAAGAGCGTCTGCTAAATGACTAAAATGAAAAATGAAAAATAAATCCCTAAAGTAATCCCAGTGTTGGGGAACCTACTCTGAACATTTAGTTTAGCAAGCTACCAATTACTTCACACTGGAAGAAGTTAAGTTAAACTAAACTAAAGCTACCATTAAGAAAAATATAGTTTAATTAACTAAAGTTACTTTGAACAAGTAGTTCACTACATCCAAACTACTTCGTGATAAATAATCATATCTAAATCTGAAATATCAGACAACAAATTTCAAGAATAGATCACTCTGGAGTCAGATGTTAACAGATGTTTAATTTAGCCTGTGTTTCAAGTGAGAATAAGAAAGGTCTGATGCCGAAAAAAAAAAGAAAATTGTTTATATTTTATTTTTTGCAGAAAAAGTAGTGTAGTTCCAGTAGTTGGCTACATGGTACCTACTAAAAACCCTCCCAAGATTTGAATTAAGTTCAACTACCACCAAGCTACTGCAAAATGTAGTTAAATTACTAGTTGAACTACATGTAGTTCACTACTCCAACACTGAGCATGTGCGTGTATGCACGGGGATAACACGCAAAGTAAGAACTGCAGTTTGCTGCTTTGGCTGAGGTAATACAATGTTAACTAACACAGCTCAGCGAATGGGACTGCATCTGATGATAGCATGAGTGGAAAGGGTGAGATGAGTGGAAAAAGTGAACAAGATTAATTCAGACTTTTATTGCTCATGATATCATGCTGCTCTTTTTCATTTGCTTGTCTCACAGCTTCCCCTCGCTGAGACACTTTCTGGTTTTGGATGCTGGTGGTTTGGTGGAACAAAGTGCTTTTCAATGTTTCCAGCACTGCTGACTGTGTTTGTTGCTCAGAATTGTAATCCGTGAACCAAAAGGAGAGAGTAGACCCCTATGTTTTCTCTCATAGTCCGAGAGAATCTGGTCGTCACGGTGGTGGTACAGGTCTACTCATTTCTCCTAAGTGGAGATTTTCTCTTTTCTCCCTCTCTCACCTGTCCATCTCCTCATTTGAATTCCATGCTGTCACTGTCACTTGTCCACTCAAGCTTAACATTATTGTCATCTATCGCCCACCAGGTGCCCTTGGAGAGTTTCTCAATGAGCTTGACACCTTGATAAACTCATTTCCTGACGATGGCTCACCGCTCTTCGTACTTGGCGACTTCAAACACCCGACGTCTGCCTTCGATTAATTTCTTTCCAACTCTCTTTCCCCTCCTTGCCTCTTTTGACCTCACCCTTTCCCAATCCCCTCCAACTCACAAGGCAGGCAATACGCTTGACCTCATCTTTACTAGAGGCTGCTCGCCTACTAATCTCACTGCAACCCCCCTCCAGGTCTCTGATCACTACTTTGTTTCCTTTTCTGTCTCCTTTTCCTCCAACCCTAACCACTCAGCCCCTACCCAGATGGTCATGCGCCATCGCAATCTTCGCTCTCTCTCCCACTACTCTCTCCTCTTCGATCATCTCTCCCTTCTGCTAAATCTTTCTCCCTTCGGTCTCCTGATTCTGCCTTTTTGACACTACTCTCCTCCATTTCCGCATCCTATGACTCGCACTGTCCCCTTTCCTCCTGGTCGGCTCGGCCCTCCCCTCCTGCTCCGTGACTGAGTGACTCATTGCAAGCTTACAGAACAGGGCTGCAGGCAGCTAAACGAAAATGGAGGAAAACTAAACTTCTGGAGGACCTATCATCCTTTCACTCCCTCCTCTCTACCTTCTCTTTCTCTGTATCAGCTGCTAAAGCCACTTTCTACCACTCTACATTTCAAGCTTCTGCCTATAACCCTAGGAAACTCTCTCCCCTCTCTCTCCAGATGACATCCTGCGACTAGTGAGTTCTGGCCACCCGTCAACCTGCCCCTCGACCCCATCCCCTCATCCCTTCTCCAGACCATCTCAGGAGACCTTTTCCCATTCCTCACTTCCCTCATCAACTCATCCCTGACCACTGGCTGCGTCCACTGACTTCAAAATGGCCCGGATTGCTCCCCTCCTCAAGAAACCAACACTTGACTCATCTGACGTCAAAAACTGTATCCCTTCTTTCTTTTCTTTCCAAAACACCTGAGCGTGCTGTCTCTAATCAACTTTCTCGTTATCTCTCTCAGAACGATCTTCTTGACCCTAACCCAGACGGGTCATTCAACCGAGACTGCTCTTATCCTCCTAGATCTATCTGCTGCCTTTGACACCGTGAACCATCAGATCCTCCTCTCCACCCTCTCAGGACTGGGCGTCTCAGGCTATGCACACTCTTGGATTGCATACTACCCGGCAGGCCGCTCCTACCAGGTGACGTGGAGAGGATCTGTGTCTGCACCACGTACTCTCACTACTGGTGTCACACAGGGCTCAGTTCTAGGCCCCCCTCCTCTTCTCTCTATACACCAAGTCACTCGGCTCCATCATATCCTCACATGGTTTCTAATATCATTGCTATGCAGATGACACTCAACTACTTTTCTCCTAAACCCCCTTCTAACACTCAGGTGGCGACACGCATCTATGCGTGCCTGGCAGATATCTCAACTTGGAAGTCGGCCCACCAACTCAAGCTCAACAAGACGGAACTGCTCTTCCTCTAGGGGAAGGCCTGCCCACTCAAAGACCTCTCCATCACAGTTGACAACTCCACAGTGTCACCCTCCCAGAGTGCAAATAACCTTGGCGTGACCCTGGACAACACCCTGTCGTTCTCTGCAAACATCAAAGCAATTACCTGCTCCTGCAGGTTCATGCTCTATAACATCCGTAGAGTAAGACCCTACCTCACACAGGAAGCGGCGCAGGTCCTAATCCAGGCACTTGTCATCTCCCGTCTGGATTACTGCAACTCGCTGTTGGCTGGGCTCCCCGCTTGTGCCATCAAACCCCTGCAACTTATCCAGAACGCAGCAGCCCGCCTGGTTTTCAACCTTCCCAAGTTCTCCCATGTCACCCCGCTCCTCCGCACACTCCACTGGCTTCCAGTTGAAGTTCGCATCCACTACAAGACCATGGTGCTTACCTACGGAACAGCAAGAGGAACTGCCCCTCCCTACCTTCAGGCTATGCTCAAACCCTACACCCTAACCCGAGCACTCCATTCTGCCACCTCAAGTCTCTTGGCCCTCCCTCCCCTACGGGAGGGCAGCTCCCGCTCAGCCCAGTGCAAGCTCTTCTCGGTCCTGGCACCCCAATGGTGGAACCAGCTTCCCCCTGAAGCTAGGACAGCAGAGTCCCTGCCCATCTTCCGAAAACATCTGAAACCCTACCTCTTCAAACAGTATCTTAAATAATCCTCCTCACCTCGACTTAAAAATAAATAAATAAACACTTAACCAGCACTTGCACTCCCCCACCCCCCCTTCTAGCTCTGACTCTACTGACAGCTACACTATTGAGGAAGAATGTACTTTCTAATATATGTGGTTGTCCCACCTAGCTATCTTAAGATGAATGCACTAACTGTAAGTCGCTCTGGATAAGAGCGTCTGCTAAATGCTAAAATGTAAATGTTCAGACTTTAAATGTTCAGACTATGGTCAGGTTACCCGAACATTGAAGGGGTAACAACATGTTGATCATAGTGTGAGATGATCTCACTCTCACACACCATTTTTCCTCTTTTCCTTTAGGTGCATGTCTGTAAAAGCAATTTCATACACAAGATATTCCTCCCTCATGACTTAATGAGAGAAGCTAAAGTTTAGCTGGGTTTTATTCCAGCACACCAGCTCCTACTCCTCTTCCTCAAGTGCACTTTCGCACTCTCTCAGAGTGTGGAGGAACGAGGGCAAACCGCATTCCAGGTCCCCTTTGACCCTGAGTGCACATGGGTAAGCTACTACTCTCCTCCCCCTCATTGAGCTCTTTCAGTTGGAATTCTAACAACTTTGCCATGCAACTCTCCCTCCTTGACCAGTGACCACTGTGGGTACTGTGCCAAGTGAAAGGAAGTATGAGAGCAAACTAACAGTTATACAGTTCTATAGTGCTACTGGCATTATAGAAGTGTTTACACAACACAGAGCCTCAGACTGAGTAACCTGTCGATGCTTCAGAGCTGTATTCTTTGTTTTCATTTTCTACAGTTCATTCCAGTAGCTTTCTGATGGGAAGTGTGTGGGCTTTTCACCATATAGCGTCAGTGCACCAGGGTTTTAATCTCATCAGTGGGCTTGATGGCAGTTGCCTGGAATCAGAACGGGCACTCACTGTTTTTCCTGTCTCTCAGGGGCAGCAGGTTGGGGGCGGGCTGCAGCGACAGCTCTTGCAGCTCATTGGTCACTGCCTCGCTCTGTGGGCTGGGGGCGGAGTCAGACGACGCAGGAGCCGAACCACTTGTGCTTGGCTCCTCCCCTGCCTGGGCCTCCATGATCGTAGCTGTGACGGAGGGAGGCTGACGGACAGACCTGTGAGATAAACAAAATAACATATTCATCAAAAATGCCTAGAACCATCTCACTAAACTGTCTAGAACATCCCACCTTTATTTGCATCCCCAACTGCTTCCTCCCGCCTTACATCACCTGCCTGACACATTCCCAGGGCTCCCCTCCAGTTCACTAACCTGAGAGAGTGTATGAGCCCTAATCCAATAGGTTAATGGGTCCTGCTGCAGAAGGACCAGCCCATCCCCATGGCAACCCACCATAACAGGCAGGACCGCATATTAAACTGTGCCCAGCCAATACTGCGGCGGACCAGCTCCTTGCCATGGCAACGCCTTACATAAAATCCGCCCAGTGCAGATAAATGTACAAAATCACATGCTAACGGATTCAGAGAAGCAGCCTAAAACAGACAGTCTTAGACAGTGCTTTACATAGTGTTACACTGCCATCCATTGCCCTCTTGTTTCGTGCCTCGCCCCATTGTTAAAGGCCCAGTGCAGTCAAAATGGTGATTTTCCTGGTGTCAACTGACTTTCAGCTAGCTACTAACTACTTACCAACATGCTGGAAAAAGCACACTGTGTTGTGACTGGATGCCAGTGTTAATTTAACACTATTTTCCAGCAAGAATGAAGACATCCGACAGCAGTGGCTGCTTTTCATTTCAGGGGCACAGGCTGCACCGAAAATTACGATCATGTCACGCATGTGCAGTGTACATTTGGAGCGAAGTTGCTTTATCAATTGGGGGGGAACATTCGATGGGTCTTGCCAGGAAGCTAATCCTGAAGACAGATGCTGTACCATCATTGACAGTGGATCAGTGGATCTTGCAAGCGCTGACCATAATGTAAGTAACAGAGTTTGAGGAGTCTGACACGGGGGCTGTAACTGTGGCTGTTTTGACAGTATATTTTCCGTAACACACCTAATAGTCATTATATGTTTTATGTTCTTCCATCCCTAACCCATTGTGTGGGTTGTTGGTGTCATTGGGGCTAATCATGATGATTAACGGGGGGTATTATTATTTACATGTCCATCTCCTTTTGTCTTCCCACTATCATCAAGCTCTACTCTGTCTGCACTGCTTCCCAGGCAACCACCGCAGCAGGAATACTGTGATACAAAATCAGCTTTCCCAAGATAAAGAAGGAGGATATGCTGTGAAGCTAAACCCAACATACTGTAAGTCATAGTTATTCCTTTCAAATATAGAGCATTTCAGGCACACAAAAATTCCAAATACAAATTGAGTACTTCAAAAACACATTGCAGAATGAGTAGATCACTGCATCAACGAATTGATAGCATCATAACTCAGAACAATAAATACAAGGAAATAAAATTCACTACCCATTTAACAAACATTTCCCCTTTCAAAAACATTACAGGCTATGTAGACAGGCTCCTGGATCTCCTCTTCAACGAGGTCACCCTTGATCCAGCACAGTGTGTGGGGAAGCTGTTCGAGTTGTCCATCCCAGGACCCCTGTCTGCCCGGTGTGAGAGGCCTGACAAGGAGGAGGCCATTGTTGGAGTTGTATCCCGCTTCAATCTTGGGGGTGACTGGAGCCAAGTGGGTGACTGAAGCCTACTTGATTGAAGCGGGGCACATGAGCCCCCTCCTCTCCCGCTCCCCTCCACATCAATCTCTGTAGTTGGTTGCATTTCCTAAAGCCTAAGTAATTCACTTTTAAGTGATATGATATCACATTTTGTTACTTTGTATTGTTTTTTTAAAGCATTCGGACGGGAGATGAGTGTAAGAAATTGTACGAATCAGTGGGTCCTGCACACTGTAGGGCGGCTGGGTGCCTATATTAGGCTTATGGCTCTAATTACTACTTTTTATGTCAAATGATGTCTAACCATTATTTCTCATGAGTGTTCATGTTGATCAATATTTCAGCTATGCTGGCCTATTGTAAATAATCAAATAAATGTCTGATCAATACATAACGCTAATGCAAAGGCACCAATAAATTGTACAGTACACTTATTGTATGCTGTTTTCATGTACATTCCCTTATGTCTAAGGTGACTCAGGCTTTACTAATTCTTGTGAAAAAGTATCAGTGAACTGTATTCTGTAATTAGTTACAAAACAATAGAAATGCAATTGTGTATTGCTGCTGTTTGTCTGATATCCAACAGTCCATGATCAACTCTTGACCATGAAAGCATTTTGCTGCGAAAATGGGTTGAGGCATACTATTTAGGCTCAGAATGACGTGGCCCATTGTTTACCTGGTCATCAATAACATGTGGCCGATTGTTTACCTTGTTACCTGGAAACGTACACAAGGATGTTTGAAAGAGCTGTCAGTCAAGGCGAGCTCATGAACAAAAGCTCCCCGCCCACTCGGCCAGTTCATTCCGGCTTACTGATCGTTAGAGATGAGAGTAGGTAAAATTTATTAAATTCTGAGCATTTTAAAAGCGTAAATATATTATGGGAGATGTTTTGGTCATTCAAAGGCTATTTTTACTTGGGAAATAGGATGACTGTGCAGGACCTTTAAGTCAACATGGCAGTAACCAGAGCCCGATGGGTGGATTAACACAGCTGCCCTCTGTGAACCAAAATCACAACAATAGCCTCCTGCCACTCCAGCCATGTTCCAGAGGCTTCCACCCTGACACATTCTAGATACAACTGTCGGGGCACATACAAAATCATATTATGGCGTCAGGACAAGGGAGCGCCATCACTCCACTGCTCTCGGGGCCAAGGTGTCAGACGGCTGGGTTGTTGCTGCTACTGCTGCTGCCCATCACTTGGCGAAATAGACTAAGCCAAGAAAGCCTGACCGAAATGGACTGTGGATCTTAAAACACAGGCTTTAAATTGAACAACGACAGTTGCAACGATATCCAGTAACAAACCATGTGGTCCTGCAGTTATTGATTGCTATGGGAAGGCTTGCAAACTGAACCAGCCAGAAGGACCAATGTTCCTCCTGCCATGCTCAGTTAAAGGGGGGTGGTGGAATCTTTTCAAGCTGAAGGAGAGGTCACCAGAGAAGCATCGCATAGGAAGCCTAAGTTCACACAACCTTTGAACTCCACTGGTCCTGACTTGTGACCTTCCGAGGCTTTTCAATCTTTAAAGCGTTTCAAAATCCTATTTTTAAAACAAGTTCATAATATACCATGTCAGTTTCCATGGCAACCCAACCCCTTTCGTCAAACCTGCTCCGCTGCCCTCGTCCACCTCTAGCCGTAGATAGATATAGGCCTAGGCTATATGCTGAAAGGCTGCTGCTTATTAGTAGCGAGGAGAAAACAAGTTATCCATCTTCTACATACTATTTTTGCTTCAAATGAAACGAGTCAAGTCAGCTGCTGATGAGTGTTATAAGAGTGACTCACTTGTAATTTCCCAGAAAGCTATTAGAGTGCTTTAAATCAAATACACTTATGATAATTCAGTTCTACCGAAACCATCAACACTGTCCATAATTACATGGAAATCGTTTTGCTAATATTTAACTAAGCCAAAAGATGCAGCAGGGACTGTCCAGGAAGCTCTAGTGAAAGTGACATGGTAACCTGAAGGGTTGTTGTGAACTTGTGATAGATACAACTATACACGATAACAAAAGACAACAGATAATAGAACAATAGCTAGAAAAGCCATAAGAATGATAAGACACTGGACTGTTGTCCAGGTAAGCCATGTTGACTTGACAACCAGTTGGGAAACAGTCCGTCACCCAGAGTATAAGCCCTACTGAGACAAAACAGCAGACAGAAATGTTAAACAAACCCAGAATTATTCAAACAACAACATACCCAGAGATCCTCTAAACACACTTTAATCCTTTACTTTCAGAGACCAGTTTTGCTTATTATAAATTATCTTGGTTATGTGCTGTTGGAGAGGCATTTTTACTTTCCCTTAAAATGACAGCATGCCACGCCTGTAGCATGCACTAACAGAATGTATCACCATGTGGCAAAATGAGTTACAGCATCCCTCGACAGGACCACATGTGACTGACCTAATCGTTTCTGCATGGATATTAGGCTAGCTATGTGTTAGTTTGCTACTATATCTTGTCCATATCATTTCTCCCGATATTTGCCCAACTTTGGAGTCTTTCTTCCACCTGGAACCCAGATAAATCCCATAATTTGATAGACACTGATCTCAAGACCCAGAGCTTTGAGCGTACACTGCAATGCTCTCCTGTTATCAGAACTCTCGCTATCTGAGCACTTTTTAATACCTGGGATTCTGGCTTTGGTCTTAGTGGTATAGACCTACAGTAATGTATCCCCTGTCAGGTTAATACTCAGTAGCATAATGTTCATTCTAGCATTAAAACTAAAAAAGGATCATCATAGCTCTTTAGATTCTTTCTTGATTTGCAAAGCAACTGCAACAGATAGAGGTCATCTTTCAATACCTTTTATTACGATACAACTTTTGGAGATAAGGGCTATCATGTCAGGAGACCGAAACCAACTCCACACAGGCATCTGCATACCTACCTATGCAATACAAATAAACACCCAGGCTCTCACTTTTTATTTCAAACAAGCTTCACATTCTGTGAGGAAGTGTAGGGTCAGGTTTTTGGGGTGAGACAAAAAAACAGGTGTTCAAAGCAGTGTGGTTCTGACTGGCCATCCCTCATGTTTAACAGAAAAAGGACCTGAAGTCCTGCGCCAACACCACGTGATCAGCTCTTCTTTTCTTTCACAGTAGAGAAATAATCAAAATCAGCTGAGAAGAAGGTTTTTGTGTTCACTATTTGTTGTGATGCATGGGGCAGCATGTAGACATCATGATAGTCTAAAGTCCTCCTGGGCCCCTGTTGGGCGTGGCCGGAGGACTTGCTGTCTCTGACCGTCACCCAAAAATGATGCCACTGAGGCTGCCCAATGTCTTAATTGCACGTGCGTAATCCCTGCCAGCTGGTCCAGTTCCACTACTGACAGAACTGTCAATCATATCTACAACCAACACACTGACCATTGACATGGCATTAGCAAACCAAAACTAGCACGTGTGTGGAACAGTTACTAATTCAGAAAGTGGGTTCTTATTCTTAGCATTAATGTTATCATGATGCAAAAACAGTACAAGGTGTACAGTGAAATATTTCAATCAAACTGTTACAAGTTTCAGCCCCAGTAATGAAACATTAGGACTCAAAGAGATTGACACGTCTATGCCAAGATTCAGATTGTATTTCAACTACCTAGAATCTTGTCCACTTTGAAGTGAGATATGAACAGAACATGGATGAGCTAAATGAACTCAAGCCATGATTCAAAGAAAGTGGAGGAGATGAAAGAAGATGAAAAACTAGCGGAAAACAAACTAACAAGACCTTCACGGTTTAAGAAAAGGGATTCACAGCAAGGGCACAACAACATGATGATGACAACATAGATCATAAGAACAGTACGACTTCAACCAAAAGGAGTGTGTAATTGTGAGATTACGAGAGAGATGTGTGCATAGCATACCTGGTCTATTTCCTGTTTATTTCCATTTCAGTGGGGCTGCTCTCATTGTGAAAAAGTTCAAGGAGATGGTAGTGAGGATAAAAGATAGATAAAGAGATACATTTGTTACAACATGTAAACAGATTACATAAATATCTTAATCTCTAAACCTTAGATAAGATTTATTTTAGATCCTAATTCCTGTCCTATAAGCAGGCCAACTGTTTAAATCTCCTATTTACTCAAAGCTCAAGCTTGACAGAGATCAGATGCTAAGTAAATATGATACAGCATTTAAATAATCCACCTGTTCATAGGCACTGACAATAGAAAAAGTAGGCCAAACGCAGAGGATCAGCATGAATAGGGTTAACTGTGAGCCAAATAAATATGAAGCACTTATGTCATGACAGACTAATTCAATCTAGCGATATGACGCAAGGACAGGTTTATATTTTTAGCCAGCTAGTCCGGTACACAGCAGGCAGCGACACCGTGGAGGGTGGGGGGAGAGATACATACTTTGTTTAGGCAAGGCAGAGTGTGTGGGTTGTTACGTTCATAATCCTAACATCAATGAGCCTCTCACATTAAAACGTATTTCCTGTCGTTTTGTCTTGACAACGTAGTGGTGCGCACTAAACGAAGTGGCACAGACGGGGTCACACACTACAGGATTGTCGATACGATACTAGTGATGATGGGTCGTTTGCAACGAACGGCTCTTTTTCAACGTATCTTTTTGGTGAACGTCGGTGAAAGATAAGTTCATTTGGCGCCTTGATTTGCATACTGCTACTAGCTGCTGCTTTTAAAACTCGAAACAACGTTTTTGTGCAGATAAATTACAAAATAATGATCTAAAGAGGCTTAATCCTCACTGCAGAAATAGTTGGGAGAGCGCGTCAAACTGGTCCACGCTGATCTTCAGTGCATAAATAAAACTTTTTGCAGGCTATCTAATAATTTGGCCAGGTAAAAATGTATTTCAACGCGCATTTCACGATCTGACATAATGGTAGCCTACCTTTTGGGCTTTACAATGGATATGTGCACTTTATTTCATGGTTCTAGGTCGATTTAAGCATTTTGAACGAAGAGCCAACTGAATCGGCTCTTTTACATGAACGGAGCCAAATGAGCCGGCATGGGCATTGAGCCCATCACTACTCGATACCACGCAGATTATGTGATTAGCTCAAACGAGCTGTGCGGCCACATAAAAGTTCAGTTAGACATTCACGCTTGCCCTAGTTTAAATATTTATACTAAGCTAGCTACACATGGAATACATTTGAATGTATCTACTGGCACTGCACCTGTTGTCTCGACCTCTGTACTCGACTATGAAAAGCCAACTCACTTTTACTTCTTGCTGACCTGTTGCACCCACTATAACCACTGTAATAATTTTTTGACCCTACTGGTCATATAGCTATGAACATTTCATTTACATTGTAGTCATTTAGCAGACGCTCTTATCCAGAGCGACTTACAGTTAGTGAGTGCATACATTTTCATACTGAACATCTTGAACGATAAAGCCAGATGTCAAAATGTCTTACCGAACAGTCACGTTAGCAGGCGTGAGTGTTTAGGCTACCATTGTGACTGACAACATAGATAGGTAGCTAGTTGTCAAACCACACACTCACGTTAGCTATCTAACCATTATGTTAATTGTGCTGTAGCTATTACGTAATATACGCTCGCTAGGTGCTAGCTACCTAGACTCATGGCCCGTGCTAGTGGAGCAGCCATTATAATCCAGATTTTAGCCCCTCGTAGCCAGATGCGGTAGCACTGTTGATAAACTACCTAATTTAGCAAGCTAAATCAATAGCCAGCTCCCTAGTCTGTTTGCTATTATTTGATAGCTAGCCTAGTTGCTAACGTTAGCGGTTCAACTCACCTCGCAATAGAAACACACTGCTGCAGTGCTGGTGGTATGGAACCGGGACCGCAAGCATTCAAGTGGTGACAGCAGAAAAGTTATGGTCGACATGTTAGTTGCATTTCCATTGGTCTTCAATCAAATCGATACTTTATTGACCGTTGTTAAAGTTAGCCAGCTAGGTAATGACATTCCCTCACACACTGCTCACTCAAACGAATATCAAGCTAGGAAGAATAACAATCCTTCAGAATAAGAGTTCTGACCTGTAGTCTTTAAGTGTAAATTAATAAATAAGGCAAACAATTATGGACAATATCACAATAATCGATATATCTTATACCAGTTATCAAAAGTAATTGTTATATATTTGTTTGCATTTATATTTTTAGGCTAAATGATAAAACAAAATTGTGTGTGTACTTCTATCATCTATTTCGAATGCGTGTCAAAATAAAAGTCCTATAGATATCACACATCCCATTCCAGGCCCACGATATCAATAGTCTCTACACCAGGGTTCTTCAATTCCGGTCCTGGAGGGCCGAAACACTTCTGTTTTTTATTTCTACCCGGTAGTTAATTGCACTCACCTGGTGTCCCAGGTCTGAATTAGCCCCTGATTAGAAAGAGAGGATGAAAAACAGAGGTGTTTCGGCCCTCCAGGACCGGAATTGAAGAACCCTACACCAACATCAGTACATAATTAGGGTTGAAAGCAGTAAAAAACCTCTTTAATCCAATACCTTCCGCTCAAACAAAGGTCCTGCAGCTCTAACCAATGATTTACATTTACATTTTAGTCATTTAACAGATGCTCTTATCCAGAGCGATTTCCAGTTAGTGAGTGCATACATTTTCAAACTGACAGATTTTGATGGGGATGTTTTTATTCTGTTACTTAGATTGACGCCAGTTGTGCCTGACACCAAAGATCTCATCCCCCTGATTACTACCCTTTCCAGTAAAATCATTATTTTAATTCCTTGATTAACTGATTCCAACAGGGCACAAAATATTTTTGCCCCTCTCCAGGATTTTAAGATAATTTCATTTTATCTGGTGGAGAAATTATAATCTGAATAATCTCCCGGCTAGAACCATAGATAGGTTTATCATTGGTTAGACTTCAGTCTGGTCCACTTGCAGTTCCTCCTCTGACAGATTAATATTTCTCTAAGACAAAATGGTCCCACTTTAAACAAAATACAACTTATAAAGGTTTTATATAGCATACATAAAGGCTTCATAAGCACTACATAAAGGCTTAACAAATAATGTATAAGCATATGTCATACTCTATAAATGGTGTATAAACATACATAGTGCATTATGTCACAATTGGCAAATAACCCTACAGTAGGAATGGCTTTGTCACCCTTAATACACAATCAATAGAGTATGACATACAGTTATAGATTATTTGTGAAGCATTTATGTAGTGTTTATGAAGCTTTATGTATGCTGTACTATGTATTTTGAGACTGACAAAATTATCTCAAATGGTGGATTTGGCGCCCCCATCTGTCAAAAATAACAGTTACCACAAAATGTCATTTCAATAGTTTTATGCAAAGTGTTCCAGAAGTAGTACATTGGGGAAACCAGAAATGCCCTCCAGGCTCATCTTCAACAGCACATTAGATCCATTACCAAGAATGACAAAGGCACATTACTAATTCAACATTTTCAAGAACACGCATTAGAAAACATAAAGGGATAGTTCACCAAAGGGATAGGGTTGTGGTTAAAGGGATAGGGTTGTGGTTGAGGCTAGGGTTAGGGTTGAACTGGGATGTGGACACAAAGCTAGGGTTAGGGTTGAACTGGGATGTGTATATGAATCTAGGGTTAGGGTTGTGGTTGAGGCTAGGTTTGGTTTGAACTGGGATGTTGCCATGAAGGTAGGAAGCTAAGGAAAACCTCTGGGTTGATTATGAAGACTTTAATGTCATAAAATCCCATACTATCATCTCTTGGCTAAATTAGAGAGGTTTCTTCGGAGACAATGGCATCTGGTTTCTGTTGTGCAATAGGAGCTAATGGAACTTAATTATGTAACGTATAATACCTTCGTCTGTCCTGTCTTATGTTCTTAAGTAAAGGATGTGAGCTAGTTTGTATTAAAGCGCCCTACGTCAATCTCATAGATCTGTCTGCACTGGGTTCTGACAACTAAAACATTGTAATACACATACCTGCTGGTAGTAGACGGTTATTATGTCACTGTTATGTCATATCATTGTTATCTGGTTCATCTGATAATAGCTTTGGTCACATGGGTGGCTGGCCCTTATCTCCAGTGCTGAATCGCCACTCCTTATCCAGATCCATTTATAGGGCTTCTGAGCAGAAACAGCATCAGTACTGATACAGGTTCAGTTTCTGGACATTATCCTCCTCTTAGATAAGCTCTGCCCAGGGGATTTGAGCTGGGTGGCTGGCGTTTTTTTTACCCCTGTGGCAGTCCGTTTCCTCCTCTGGTTTTTAATCAGAGCCGTAATCTGCTGATGTTTTTCTGGAGGCCAGGCCTGTATGCCACATCATTCTCCTTGTGACCTGGATCCAAGCCTTTTAAACCCCACAGCAATTTGTCTCTGGCCAAAGACCGGTGTCAGAATATGAAATCCTCCTTGTCCTTTATCGGAGTCTAATGCAAAACCGCGCACTTGCTAAAATTCAGTACTTCAAAGTTTTTCATCTGTGCTCTCTATTTCAATATTATTTCAATATCACCAAACCCACAGGAAGGTGATGTGTTTGTGGCCGAGGTCCGGCTTCTCCAGGCTGGAGGCCAAACCCACAAGCAAAACGTATGATACCAAACGCAAGTTTTCATCTAAAAGGGGAGAACAGCGACTCAATTCTGTGCATTTTCATTTTGACACATCATGGCAGCCCTAGATAGATTGAAACCAGCTTTAATCTGTGTGTGAGCTGTGTGAGAGCTGGAATAGTGGTGATTAATTGGTGAATAATCTGATGTTGACTAAAGCAGATGTTGATCATCGAAGGGAGATTTTAGCTCTAGTGCAGTGCATGGAATAGGGCAAGTGGAGACCCCTATACTCAAATCTGGCAAATATTTAAGCCAGGTACTGTACATCACAAGGCAGAGTCCCCCCCAAAATAATACTTTATTACCATCTATATACAATAAATTCCCTATCAAACATATCCATGTGTTAGAGTATAATCATCATCATTCATGAGACAAAAATAACTGCTGTACTTGGAGGATAGGCCTACATTTGAAACATGACACCTATGTTTTCTACACAGTGTGCAGAAATGGAATAGACATTGAAGAGAAAATGTTGAACAGAAAAAGACAAACACTGTACTGGAGTTAATAAATAAATTAACAGGACAAATTGTAAGCAGTCAAATACTTCAGGTAGGTCTTAAATGATACACCGAAACATAATGATGACAAAGTTGCATGCTGCACAGAAAACAAATGATGCCCATTCCTCCAGTTCCACAAGTCACAGACTTCTAGATACATCATACAAAACTGCTCATACTCTAAAATATTGTTTCTTAGACACTTGGAACCAGATTGGGCCATGCATTATGACCATGATGAAGTAACAGAGCGAATGAGTGCCTCCAACAAGTTCAACTGAATGTTAAGGAGTGTCTGAGCCTGAGGTGTGTTATGAAACCTCACAGTCAGTTTGCTGCAGAAGGGAAATGGCCCCATTCTTTTTTTTCTTCAAACATAAAATGACCAGGGAGCATGGTGTGAAATATGATCCTAGATCAGTGAGGGAAAATGCATCTATCGAACTGATTATACGCTCACTCAGTGTCCCTCCCTCATGACAGTCACCTTTCCTGGGTCTGCGACTCATCATCCCAGCTCTTGCCGCCATGTTGGTTCTTCTTGCGGGTGCGCTCGGCCATGACCACAGCTGCCAACACAGTCACCAGCACCGTCACAGTGATAACCAGCACGGTGGCCGTCTCTGCCATGCACAACTGGCTGTCCACCCACGCCAGCGAGGCGCCCGCCAGCTGCAGAGGCTCACGGCACGTCACGTTGTGGTAGTCGTCAACGTGCAGGTGGCGCACACTCAGCAGCTTGCTGAAGACCCGGTGCAGGTCGCAGTCGCAGTTCCACGGGTTGCCAGCCAGCTGCAGGTGGGTGCCGGCCGTGTGGAGGCTCAGGAAGGTCTTGAACTTAAGGTGCTGCAGCTGGTTTCCCTCCAGGCCCAGCAGAGTGAGGCTGTGCAGGGGAGCCAGAGCCTCTGTGTCGATGTGAGAGATGTTGTTCTGGCCCAGCTGCAGGGCCTCCAGGACCGGCAGCATGGACAGGGAGCCATGGCGCACAGCTCCCAGCTGGTTGGCATGGAGGTAGAGGTGGCGCAAGCGAGACAGGCCCCGGAAGACCCCTGGCTGCAGGAAGGTGATGTGGTTGTGGCTGAGGTCCAGCTTCTCTAGGCTCTCCAGGTGCTCCAGGCTGGAGACTTCCAGCCGCTCCAGGGTGTTGTGGTCTAGCCGGAGCTCCCGGACCGAGGACAGACTGTGGGAGAAGTCCGACGGCAGCCGGCGCAGCTCGTTACGGCTCATGTCCAGCTTCTCCAGAAAGGAGAGGGAGTAGAAGGCCTGGGCGAGGAGGAGGGTACAAAAAATTATGAATATGAAAAATATGACAATCGGCATCAAACCCTCATATCAACAATCAAATCCTTATGCTAAACTATGCCACTAATGTTAATTAATGCATAGGCTATTGAGTGTTTCTCAATCCATTACTAGTGCTGGGCTAGAACAAAAATGTACACAGTAGGCCACATTATATGGGTTTAGCAGGTGTTACCTCGGGCTGCAGCAGCTGGATTCCACTGTCAGAGAGCACCAGGACCCGCAGTGACCAAAGTCCGGCAAAGGCACGGCTTCGCACTTCCATCAGCAAGTTGCCACCCAGGTCCAGCAGCCAGGTGCCATGGGACAGGCCATCGGGCACGTGGAGGAACCCGCGCGCTCGGCAGTCCACCAGATCCGAGTGTTCGTAGCAGAGGCAGTGGTGAGGGCACTCTTTTGAACCTTCCACTGAAGACAGAGCCAGCAGCAGCAGAGCAGGAAAGAACATATTACTTGCAAAAATGTGCATCTAAAGTGCTTTATCACGACAAGGCTTGAGGACGTTTGGAGTGGAGTTTCAGCATCCGGATATCTGAGGAATATCTGCAAAATAATGCAAACAACCATTAGACTAGTGGTTTGGAGATACAGTATCAAAAGCTGTCGCTGAGTGGTGAGTATTAGGTAGGATAGAGGAAAATGTACATTTAATAGCTCTGTAAGCTGTAGGCTTTTAATAGCTTGAACTAGTCGACAGCTCTAAAAGACTGGATGGAAAACACTCCGAATCCGTTACTGTACATAATACAAGCAGCGAGTCGGTTGCGCGTAATGGGAATGTTTTACGCATAGCCTACTTTGGCGGTTTTAAGTTATACGACACACAGTGTCGTTGGTAATTGCAGACACACAAAATTACGTTTTTTAATAAATTATAATGTAAATATAAAGGTTACGTTTTTAAACCGACACAACAGCAAGCCTATTCAACGAACGGTAACAGAAACGGTAAATAACTCGTAAATAAGTAAATTAAACAATACTTTACCTACAATCTTTATATCCAATCTCCAATGAGAAATCATCCGCCCTACAGATGTTCCCATCTAATAAGAGTTTTTGTTTTAGTATTCCTACCTAGACCCCCTCCCTTTTATTTCACCTCAATTTATCCATCGCTGATCCCCCTATTATCCATAGTAGAATAAACATCCCAGTTACCCATTGAAGACCCCTCGTTTTTCTACTATGAAAAACTGACAATAGAACATCTGCCCTGCAATCCCCCATACTTAATAATCCCCCCTTTCCGCCGTTTTAATCACATTTACGCAGAGTTTACATGGTGCATCCATCACATTGTGTCCAATAGGCATATACAGTGCATTCGGAAAGTATTTAGACCCCTTGATTACAGCCTTATTCTAAAATGGATTCAATAAATAAAAATCCTCATCAATCTACACACAATACCCCATAATGACAAAGCAAAAACAGGTTTTTAGACATTCTTGCAAATGTATTAAAAATAAAAACAGAAATATCTTATTTACATAAGTATTGATATATGTATTGAGGGGAGGATGGATGGGGCCATGTATCGCGAGATCTTGGCCAACAACCTCCTTCCCTCAGTAAGAGCATTGAAGATGGGTCGTGGCTGGGTCTTCCAGCATGACAACGACCCGAAACACACAGCCAGGGCAACTAAGGAGTGGCTCCGTAAGAAGCATCTCAAGGTCCTGGAGTGGCCTAGCCAGTCTCCAGACCTGAACCCAATAGAAAATCTTTGGACGGAGCTGAAAGTCCGTATTGCCCAGCGACAGCCCCGAAACCTGAAGGATCTGGAGAAGGTCTGTATGGAGGAATGGGCCAAAATCCCTGCTGCAGTGTGTGCACACCTGGTCAAGACCTACAGGAAACGTATGATCTCTGTAATTGCAAACAAAGGTTTCTGTACCAAATATTAAGTTCTGCTTTTCTGATGTATCAAATACTTATGTCATGCAAATTAATTACTTAAAAATCATACAATGTGATTTTCTGGATTTTTGTTTTAGATTCCATCTCTCACAGTTGAAGTTTACCTATGATAAAAATTACAGACCTCTGCATGCTTTGTAAGTAGGAAAACCTGCAAAATCGGCAGTGTATCAAATACTTGTTCTCCCCACTGTGTATATATATATATACAGTGAGGGAAAAAAGTATTTGATCTCCTGCTGATTTTGGACGTTTGCCCACTGACAAAGAAATGATCAGTCTATAATTTTAATGGTAGGTTTATTTGAACAGTGAGAGACAGAATAACAACAAAAAAATCCAGAAAAAAGCATGTCAAAAATGTTATAAATTGATTTGCATTTTAACGAGGGAAATAAGTATTTGACCCCTCTGCAAAACATGACTTAGTACTTGGTGGCAAAACCCTTGTTGGCAATCACAGAGGTCAGACGTTTCTTGTAGTTGGCCACCAGGTTTGCACACATCTCAGGAGAGATTTTGTCCCACTCCTCTTTTCAGATCTTCTCCAAGTCATTAAGGTTTCGAGGTTGACGTTTGGCAACTCGAACCTTCAGCTCCCTCCACAGATTTTCTATGGGATTAAGGTCTGGAGACTGGCTAGGCCACTCCAGGACCTTAATGTGCTTCTTCTTGAGCCACTCCTTTGTTGCCTTGGCCGTGTGTTTTGGGTCATTGTCATGCTGGAATACCCATCCACGACCCATTTTCAATGCCCTGGATGAGGGAAGGAGGTTCTCACCCAAGATTTGACGGTACATGGCCCCGTCCATCGTCCCTTTGATGCAGTGAAGTTGTCCTGTCCCCTTAGCAGAAAAACACCCCCAAAGCATAATGTTTCCACCTCCATGTTTGACGGTGGGGATGGTGTTCTTGGGGTCATAGGCAGCATTCTTCCTCCTCCAAACACGGCGAGTTGAGTTGATGCCAAAGAGCTCCATTTTGATCTCATCTGACCTCAACACTTTCACCCAGTTCTCCTCGGAATCATTCAGATGTTCATTGGCAAACTTCAGACGGGCATGTATATGTGCTTTCTTGAGCAGGGGGACCTTGCGGGCGCTGCAGGATTTCAGTCCTTCACGGCGTAGTGTGTTACCAATTGTTTTCTTGGTGACTATGGTCCCAGCTGCCTTGAGATCATTGACAAGATCCTCCTGTGTAGTTCTGGGCTGATTCCTCACCGTTCTCATGATCATTGCAACTCCACAAGGTGAGATCTTGCATGGAGCCCCAGGCCGAGGGAGATTGACAGGTCTTTTGTGTTTCTTCCATTTGCGAATAATCGAGCCAACTGTTGTCACCTTATCACCAAGCTGCTTGGCGATGGTCTTGTAGCCCATTCCAGCCTTGTGTAGGTCTAGAATCTTGTCCCTGACATCCTTGGAGAGCTCTTTGGTCTTGGCCATGGTGGAGAGTTTGGAATCTGATTGATTGATTGCTTTTGTGGACAGGTGTCTTTTATACAGGTAACAAGCTGAGATTAGGAGCACTCCCTTTAAGAGTGTGCTCCTAATCTCAGCTCGTTACCTGTATAAAAGACACCTGGGAGCCAGAAATCTTTCTGATTGAGAGGGGGTCAAATACTTATTTCCCTCATTAAAATGCAAATCAATTTATAAAAATGTTTACATGCGTTTTTCTGGATTTCTTTGTTGTTATTCTGTCTCTCACTGTTCAAATAAACCTACCATTAAAATTATAGACTGATCATTTCTTTGTCAGTGGGCAAACGTACAAAATCAGCAGGGGATCAAATACTTTTTTCCCTCACTGTGTATATATATATATATACATACATACATACACACACATACACATTTGCAAACATTTCTAAACCTGTTATTACTTTGTCATTATGGGGCATTGTGTGTAGATTGATGAGGGGAAAAAACAATTTAATCAATTTTAGAATAAGGCTATAACGTAACAAAATGTGGAAAAAGTCAAGGGGTCTGAATACTTTCCGAATGCACTGTATAGGCTACCAATATTCCATATAACTCCTTGAATTCGTTATTGAGTGTATCTCCCTTGTATTTTTGATTATGTGGAGTAGCCCACAAATGCCCCTAGAAGCCCTCACAATTTCCCATGACAGGTAGGCAGGCCTATTCTATTCAACTCTAATAAAGTGAGTGAATAGGGAACATACAGTATTTCAACGCCCTTTGTGGCATTTCACCGAATGGATTTTTAGATGAAATGTCATTATGTACAATTCTAACAATGTGCCATGGTTCTTTGTTATGTGGATACGTTCTAATTTTTATTGAAGGCAATACCTTAGAGCTTGGATACGGTTTGATATGACCTATTGAATGGACATGGTCATTGCTTGTATACCACATCCATTCATCTCATGTCCCACCTTCATTTACATTTCTATTATGCCCTCTGCTGACAATTTGAAGGTATAGCAATTAACAAAAATGGTTTGGATACAACTGCAATTCATCCATCCCAGATGATCCAGCCCAATAAAGCCTGGTTATAAAATGTTTAAATAATGAGTTTAACAATACAATTAGGAGTTGAAGATTAATTCCTTTTCCCCAAGAAAGGAATATTGTGATTTGAGTGTGAACGAAAGACTGACTGCTACATCAACTACTAGACAAAACAGACCTGAAAACCACCAAAAAGACAACAAAAAAAAAGAAACATGACAAACTGCAAACTTCTTTTCTAAATATTTTTTATTTCCATGTTACTAGCTATTTAAAAATAAAAAATAAAATACTGGGAAGGAAACCTTGGCAACGGCAACCTCGTTGACACACGGTGGACGGGTAAACAACGTGGATGCCGGTCACAACTTAACCCCACTGGCCGAGCCTCCAATCAGGCTACATTGTTATAAACACAAGGCTGGGATAGGGGCCTTTGGCCCATCTGGGAACCCTGCTCCCCATCCCAGTCTCAAGGCCTTTGGCCCATCTGGGAACCCTGCTCCCCATCCCAGTCTCAAACATGGCAAGATATCTTTAAGTTCATTTTTTCCAAAAGTGAATACAAAGCATCCCATACAGAACTGAGATCGATCTCATTGCACACGGTTCAGTGGCACGCCATATGATATTGGCCAACGTAGTTAATTAATTTGTTTTTTCTTGTTCGAACATGGGAGGAATGCATTGAGTCGGGCGGAAGAGCAGATTTCACCTGCCAAAGTGTGGCAATGGTCGGTAGACAATAGGAGTGGGAGATGGAGAATGTAAGAAAAGAGCTGGATTTCAATGTGGTCCCATCGTGGAAGAGGTACTGTATTGTAGAATCAAAGACCATGAGGGACAAGGATGAAAGGGAAACAGCCCAGCCTCTACTCTAAAATAACACATGCTCTTTATCTTTAGTTTGCCAGACTTCAAACTATACACAAAAAAACAGAGCAAATTTAGTTCAGGTGTGACCATGCACCAAGAGCTTATGGGAAAAGTGGACAGTAATGTCTGATTGCAAAAAAGGAAAGCATTTCATAAAAACTGTTCAAGCTACTAGAACCAAATGGGTGTTAACTTGTATTTTCTATGAAAGGACAATTTGGGGGAGGTATTTCAAGTCTATTTTATGTCAGATTAATAATGTTAACACAATTTGAGTGTTTCCCCGTTGATGGAAAACAGCCATTTCAATAACCTACTGGGTGCATGTTTGTAAGATTGTGAGAGTTCCCATTCATCCCATTCACACGCATCACTATTGGCATCCTTTCAGTCAGCTGTTAAAAAAATAACCATACGCTTTCAAGAAAGCTATTAAAATTAGTGTTCTTGTTAAAACAGTATTTCAATATTAGAAAAGGTCCTTTATCTCTTACCATACATTTCTACTCTTGAAACTTACAAAAAATGAATAGAAAATAAATCAACCAATGAAAAGGTAGAAATCAAGTGACTTTTCTCTGTGAAATGGAAGTGAGGAGCAGGCTTGATGGCAGGAGGAGAGAAGAAACAGAAGGAAAGGTAAGAGGTCAAGAAGAAGAGTGTGGGTGGGGAATGGTGGCAAATTGACATTACTTTTATGTTAGATTATCTTAAAAAATGAGCTGGATATTTCCATCTCGGTTGGGACCCCCTTTTGTCCTGTTCAAAATGTTGGACACCTCTGATGGAGGTGGGGGGACGCTGGCCTTGGTCTGATGTTGAAGGGAGGGGAAGAGAAAATAACAAACCAAACTTCCTTTTCCATTGTGACCTTCCCGCAACCAATTCCTCCTCCCACACCCCCCTATCTGGACTGAACCTCCGGCTCAAGATGATAAAGTGGAGTCTTTCTGTGTTTGCTGTGCTTGTGGCCGCTGCACCGACTTCTGGCTCTCCACGTCTCTAAAATGTTTCTCCACCTGCAGGGGACAAGATGGGACAAGTAACATTTTATCCTCAATCAACTTTCTGGTAGTGGCATTCCTGTATTCTCTTCAATGGTGAATGAAGGGTGGGAGTTGTGGTGGTGGGAAGGCATACTCACTATTTTGCGTACGTGACTTAAAGCGCTACCCTCTTTGCCTTTGCAGTTCTCCACCTGGTAAGGTGGGGCGATGACCACGTCATCCATCACCATGATGTTCTTCTCCTGCCATTTGCAGTCTTTGATGCTACAGAGAGATTGAGAATGTTTTGAAAAAAAGCACACTGTAGCCGCCTTTGGTCACGGTACTGAGGGTAAAGGTTTCAGGGCACACATTTAGACAGATGCCTCCATGCAGCAGATGGTGCATATCGAACAGCAACAACGCTGAAGAAAATATTCAAACAAATTAAACATAATAACATTACAGAATTAACAGCTTACATTAGAAATTGGTCAATCAGTGTTGGTACTGTAAGACTTACGATCATAGGTCACGCACTGTAGTCTAGGCCAAATCAGGGATCAACACTACAATCGCATTACAACCAAGAGTTATAATGGAATGCATACTATTTGATTGGGTTTAAAACAAAACATTACTGAATCAAAGACTGGCGTTCAAACTGGTCAATTAATCAGTGAAAGCAACTTCAACAAGACTATTTAAATGCATTGGGTAGCTCATTTTCTTTAAAACAGCCTTTCCTGGCCGTTGGGGACCGTCATAGCAAGTAAATAACTGATGTTTCTATAGTTGGATGCAGCAGAGCCCCAGTATTAGAGACGATACTCACGTTTTATGTATAGTCTGGAATAGCTGTTGGCCCTCCACAGAGACTCCAGCACTAATTGCATATGCTTGGGATAACTTGTCTTCCTTTTCCGACCGTGCTCTGTTGGCAAGCTGCAGGCGTGTTGGAAAAGGAGAACCAATACATTAGAGCTGTTTACAATAGCCAACATTCTCAATTGAAAACCCCAAATGCCCTTGGAAGTTAAAGTATGTAAAAAGAATAGTTGTATTTGGCATTGAAAGGAACTTTAAGGAATTTCCACCCATTAGCAATACAAAATAAATATTAGAAACCGCTCACTGATCATTTTAGTTAAATGTGGAAAAGGTGGGTTTTGTTTGATGCCGACCAAAGTTTAATGATATGGTGATGGAACTTTTCAGGATTTTTTGAGCAAGACAATGGCCATTAATTCTTTAAATATGCAAACAATCCATTCAGGTTAAACATACGGTTCCAATCAACATGTGAAAGCACACAAAATTATACAACTCATTTACTTTCTTTGTGTTGGGACAGGGATTCCCAATTCCAGTCCTGAAAACCAATCGGGTGTGCAGGTTTTTGTTCCAGCCCAGCATTACCACACCGGATTCAACAAGGATAATAAGCTTGCCTAATGATGGTCTTTAGTCTGACTCAACCACAATTAGCTGAATCAAGTGAGTTAGTGCAGGAGTTATTGATAAAGCTAATGACAAAATGACCAGATATCCAATGATTCTTCACTACTTGGTATGAGAAGGAGATGTGTCAAGGAGGGTGTGAGGAGTGGTGATTGGCTGGTCTTACCTTGCTGACATTCAGAGATGCTAGTGGAGGAGGAGTTTCAGTGCGGTCATTAATGATGTCCACCTCAGACACGTAGGCTAGGTTAATCAGAACCATATCACTGACGTTTGCCTTTCCACTGGAGGGGGCGCATTCTGAAAGGGCAGTGGGTCAAGGCAAATAGGCTGTACTACACATCCAGAATGGAGGTCAAATTAGCAGCTGTTAGCATTAGACTGTAAATATACATGCAGGACTTGAATGTGAGGGAGAGACAATGGATCAGCTGGAATCATAATTCTATCACATCTTCCACAAACATTAGGCTATGCCAAACCTGAGGTAAATCACCAACATTTTTATGTTATTGAACTAGTCACAATAGTGTAATTTAGTCGCTCAGTCAGTAGTGAACCACTGACCAAATAGGCCTAATAAGTGAGCATATCTTATGCTAATCTAGTAGAACACAAAATCAAAGCACAGCACCAGTCCAACTTCAAGTGCTGGAGATCCCCTGATGGAACAACTTCCTCTTTCCCCCGCTCTATTCTGCCATTAAGTTCAACAGCAGTCTAACAGCCTCCTCACAACAGAACATCATGGGATCATGCTTCCCTGTAACCTAGGAAACAGGTCCAGGGTTCACCATGGCAGTCCAGGAACAGCCTCTTGCCCAAGAAACAATGCAGACGGTTACATCCCAGAACAGAAGTCCTAAACATAGACTAAGCTAAGGACTTACCAGTCAAACAACAAACCACCAGCAACTAAACAAAATGAATAGCCCACTCAGAACTTCTCAAAGGGGATGTTAAGAAGTAAGCATTTCACGGTTAGTCTACACCTGTTGTTTACGAAGCATGTGACAAATACAATATTTGAATTGAAGATGCCATGAGGTGTATGCATTCCACCAGCAGATCCCCTTTCAACTCTGCTAACAAAGAGTCCAATGCATCGTTTGTAAGAGAGGGGGCTGGGTACGAACGAGCCACAATTCATCATGTGGATATCAGAAATACTGTGGAGGGAAAGAGGGCAAAATAGCCTACTAGGCAGAAAACAAAAAAATTGGCATACTAAGCACAACTGCCAAGAGTAGCCTTCACGAACACCCAACTGTGTTAAAGAAAGCTCAAATGATATTATCTAGTAGCAGCCTGCTCACTGCCCTTGAGACACGGTTTATAGTCTGGTGACAGACAAACAAAATTCATAGACTCAGTCTGACCTCACGCATCAACCGAAGGCAGCACAGAACTTGCCCTTCAACTGATTTTCAGAAAAGACCCTCAAACCTGAGCTAAGCTAATTATTTTCCTAATAAAAACAGGTTGGATGAGTAAAAGGCCTGTGTCTTTACTATGTTCAGACAAGTTTTCCTATTACAAGGCAGACAGAGGTAAAGTGCTCAGAGCTGAACTCATTCAGGTTTACAATCCTTCATTTTATGGCTGCTGCACTTCCTCCATAACTGTAATAGAGGGCTGTGGATTTCCTGTCTGATATCTTGCCCTTTCAGTGACTCCTCACCAGCCTCACAAGGGAAACAACGTAACATGCCATGAGGGTATGACAGACTGGATCTAGAAGCTTTATTTACCCCCTGCACTATACTATGTTATCGTGTCACCCTGAAAACATGTCGCACTGTGTGCTTCCATAAGCAAACTACCTCAAGTGAATAGGCCTACATGATACACATCATGAAGAGTGACTTGTCCCTTGTGACCTGGGCCCAAGCATTGGGGAAATACCCTCTATGTATCTCACTACAACATCCACAAAAAAAGTAGACTAGATTTAACAACCGTAACATTGTAAATCTGTTCTTCAAAAGAAAAACGTGGCCTACTCTTCAACTACATTGATAAGATGCCTCTAAATTCACAAGATCAAATGAGCAAAGTCAGAATTCTGAGGCAGTACTACCTTCCAGCCAGGTAATAGAGACCTGTTTGACATCCACGGGGCGTGATGGTATGGAATGCACACTGTTGAAATCCACAATGCTGTTGCAGTGTGATAACAGCTGACTGACAGACACAAATGTCACATTCCTTCCCCTGGCCGTGGCTGCAGTAGTTCCACTATCACAGGGTGGTCTGACTCTGGGCCTTTCAGTCCTATACCAGGCAGAGGTGGAAGATTGACCCGCACAACCAGGCAAACAACAAAATTCTTAGTCCTCTGCAATGCATGTCTGTGGGAGCAAATAGTCCAAATCAAATGGCTTCCTCAGAGTTCTGCAGCATATAAAATCTTGCACTTTTCATGACTGCCTATTTTTCTGAGCGGTGCCCTGTGCAGGCCTGGAAGGCAATTTATCTGGCCTAAAAATAATAATATGCCATTTAGCAGACGCTTTTATCCAAAGCGACTTACAGTCATGCGTGCATACGTTTTAGTGTATGGGTGGTCCCGGGGATCGAACACACTACCCTGGCGTTACAAGCGCCGTGCTCTACCAGCTGAGCTACAGAGGACCACAAGTTAGTGTGCAAGAGGTGTGTATAATACCTCATCTTCACCCAACCTAGATTGTATATGGTCTTATTGCCTTCTCCAAATGTTGTCTGCAAGGAATCCACCAGGCTTTCTCCCATCGACATCCCTCATGTAATGAAATCCAAGTCCGCACATTCACATAACAGATTTCACAGTAACTAGCTAACGTTAGCCATCTTCCAATAAAGCTACAGCTAAGAACTTGCATATAGCTAACGTTGTCTTTCTCAAGTCAGCTACAAAACACTTGACAGGGGTCAAAGTAGCTAGGTAGGCAGTTACTAGCTCACTACTAGCTAACGTTAGCTTGATTAGCTAGTTAGCGTGCTAAATTACCCAAGAACTTGACAGGCACACCTTTCTAAACTGTCACCGGTGAATCATGGCGTGTCAGTTTCGACAACGTGAGCTAACTTGGGGTGGGTAGCTAGCTACATCACTCCATGGCTAGCCATCAATAATGTTCTTTAAATAACCATTGTTTTAGAGCATCAGACAATTCTAAGCCTGGTCTGCTAGTTAGCTCTTTCTAGCTACATGCTAACTGTTACTAAGAATGTGTCAGGCATAACGCCCCTTGGAGCTGCCAGATAGTGATCCATACAAGGACTGACAGTTTGTGCTAACGCTGACCACAATAGCTTGTGTTAGCAAGTTAGCTAGCATCATGGCACAATACCATGCCAATTTCGATAGCTAGCTAGCTAGCTGGCTAACAACAAACATTAACTCAAGATCATGCCGATTCTAAACTTACCATACCTGTCTTGAAATAGAAAGTAGTAACAAGGTTTAAAGTAACTGAACAGTATTTAAACCGTGTGGTTAGCTACGTTTTGATCAAGAGTAAGCAAATAATCTAGTTAGCTAGTCTCCTGACTACGCTTGCGCGGATCTCAATTTGGCAAGAGCGACCAGTTACCCCCAGGCCCCTTGCAGCCTTGAAGACCACCGATTCAGTGACAACAGAAAATGGTAAAAAGGATACTCAAAGTCAACATCTTGGACTGATAGTCAAAGGCAACGACCTCTCCCTGCAATTGCTGCCCCAAGCAGGTGAGGCAGGAGACATGGCTCCCGACACTGAAATACTCCCCCGGTCCAGGAGCCGCCATCTTCTCCGCCAGGAAACCGGAGCGCCAGATTTACGTAAATATACGCCGTGGCGTCACTGACTTTCGATAGGAAATGTTGATGGGCATGTCATGGACTGATCACACTTCCCTGGGCGGTCCGATTCTCCACCTCATGACTGATTGATAGAGTTCAACCGATCCGGACCTGTATTGTCCTAATCTTTTTTTTTATCCAGTTCTACAATTTTCCCCCTATCCCTAATACATTTAACTTCATTAGAAGTCCTTCTCGCCACAATAATCCATAAGCGTTTTCCATGTCAAAGAGGGAAATGTCCGACTTGCTAACTGGTTGAATGCGGCACATGTATAACTACAACCAGTTAGCAAGTCCGACATTTCCGAGTTCGGACTAGGACATGAACGCTGCAATAGTACTTTTCAAGATGTTGCAATATTGGTGAGTAGGCCTATGCAAAAACATTTAGTTCATTCACTCACACTGTTTGGAGACTTAAAATTGGATGGTTGATTTGACTATACTAATAAACATCCCTCATCACTAGTAAAACATCCATGCAGTTGGCATTTAACATTCATCTTATTTTTCCCACATAGTTCACTTAAGCAATAAGACGGAGGAGGTGTGGTATATTGGCAATATACCACGGCTAAGGGCTGTTCTTATGCGCAACGCAGAATGCCTGGACACAGCCCTTAGCCGTGGTATATTGGTCATATATCACAAACCCCCGAGGAGCCTTATTGCTATTATAAACTGGTCACCAACGTAATTAGAGCAGTAAAACTAAATATTTTGTCATACCCGTGCTATACGTCAGCCAATCAGAATTCCGGCCTCAAACCACCCAGTTTATAAACCATAACAATGTATGTGTGGAGTGGACAGTCCTAAAGATATGCTTTTGACTTGCTTGTTACAAGCTAGAAGCCTCATTTCATGATGCCAGTATAGAAATAATCTGACTGGTCTGATTCTGACCAGGGCCCGATTACTGACCGGGCACGTGCCCTGGGGACCCCCCTGGAGGTCAGGGCCCCTCCATATAGCATATGAACATGTCATAAGCCATGGCAAAATGTGTAGAATTGCAGGAAATTCATTTTAAAACTGCAACCAGAGAAAAATAAAATAATACTTTAAAATCAACACTCAACCACTTTACTATTCAAAGCCATGTCTGTTATCCCACAACCAACACTGTAAAATATGAAATATTTTTACTCCTCTTTGTATTGGAGCAGTGAATCGCTTTATTGAGTTTCAGACAATTAAAACAGGCCCACTTTTTTAAAAAAAGAAAAAAAAGAAAAAAAAAGATACTCAAATAGGATGTCACAACATTACAATGAGTAATAAAAAAGGGCTTTTTTTTAAATTTACACAAAACCTGAAATAAAACAGTAATCAGACTCAACATTCCCTTTAAGATCCTTGCTAACCCACAAGGTGGCGCTGTGCACAATGCAACTCATGAAAAAAAGGGATAATTCAAAGGGACAGCGATTTTCATCAATAATTGTCACAGTAATAGATTGCTAAAATAGCGTGTATTGCACATGTGTACACATATATGCACTTATACACGTGAGTAGCAATTAGTATAAACACATTTGTATTGTCGCAACAGGAAAGCATTTGAAAGAACACATGAAATTAAGGAATGTGCTTTGATAAATTCAAAACGTCTGCATTAGTTATGACCAGAATATATTTAAAATATAAGGTAAAAGACGGTCACATATTCAAACATCCAACCACAGAAAGTGGAGATTGAAACACCAGCGCAGTGGAAGGACACAATGTAAGAGACACACTCCTCTTTCCAAAGTCAAAAAATATACAATTACTCGTTGAACCTTGACGATCATAGGTCACTACATATACACAACGTATGAAATATCAATAAATATACATTATTTACTGAATAGCAAAATAGTGTGGCAGCAACAATAAAGCTATCTTCAATTGTGGATAAGTCGATATCATTTACACAGACTTGGAGGTCTTCCAGTATCTGTTTCGAAAGAAAAATAAAAGACTGAACATATTTGCATGGTTGCCACTAGTAGTAGTTGTTTTGTCTAACGCAACACACAAAAACATTCCTCTATTCTGAGTAGCCTCTCTCTTGATTTGAGTTTTGTTTTTTTGCTGCCCCTCCAACATACCCACAGGAAAAAATCCCTGACCTCCAAAACACACATCAGATCAATAAAAGAAATAGGGTAATTCTTTCATATTCCATCTCACCCACGGGACAGCCCAATAACCGTTATATATGCCATACAAGGTGGAGCTATGCACAAAATCTCAATGGTCAGTGATCTACATCAAAACATTACAAAACAAGGTCACAGTAGTCCCATGTACTGCAAGCACCCCCCCTCCCCACACACACACCATAGCCACATGTAAAGGAAGTAGGAACCTCTGTGTATATTACATATGTGAGTAGAGTGGCATCCACCAACAGTTTTGCAAGTGAAGAGTGTCTCAATTCCTACCCCGGTGACATGATTGTGACAACAACGTGATTAGAGTTCTGTCAAATGGCAAATGCCTGTTTTTTTGTGTGACATCAGGTCACATGTGCTCCGCCTGGGAAGTAGTACCACTGGAAACCAACACAGAAAAAGCAAACCATGGTTGGTACGACAACGAGAGCTATAAGGGGACTGTATGAAGTTAAAGGGGTAGTTCACTCACAATTCAAAGTTTCAGAAATTTTCAGACCTTGAAGGTGCTCTAATGTCAACATGATTCCAAGTCCCAAACCATTGGTTAAGTAGATCCAGCTATACCGTGCATTCAGAAAGTATTCAGACACCTTCACTTTTTCCACATTTTGTTACGTTACAGCCTTATTCTGAAATTGAATAAATTGTTTTTTCCGTCATCAATCTACAACAATACCACATAATGACAAATAAAAACAGTTTTGTTTTTTACATTTTGTCAAATTATAAAAAATAAAAAACGTAAACATTTACACAAGTATTCAGAACCTTTACGCAGTACTTTATTGAAGCACATTTGGCAGCAATTACAGCCTCAAGTCTTCTTGGGTATGACGCTACAAGCTTGGCACACCTGTATTTGGGGAGTTTCTCCCATTCTTCTCCGCAGATCCTCTCAAGCGCTGTCAGGTTGAATGGGGAGTGTCGCTGCGCAGCTATTTTCAGGTCTCTCCAGAGATGTTCGATTGGGTTCGAGTCCGAGCTCTGGCTAGGCCACTCAAGGACATTCGGAGACTTGTCCCAAAGCCACTCCTGCGTTGTCTTGGCTGTGTGCTTCGGGTCGTTGTCCTGTTAGAAGGTGAACCCCAGTCTGAGGTCCTGAGCGCTCTGGAGCAGGTTTTCATCAAGGATCTCTCTGTACTTTGCTCTGTTCATCTTTCCCTCGATCCTGACAGTCCCGGCCGCTGAAAAACATCCCCATAGCATGATGCTGCCACCACCATGCTTCACCGTAGGGATGGTGCCAGGTTTCCTCCAGATGTGACGCTTGGCATTCAGGCCAAAGAGTTCAATCTTGGTTTCATCAGACCAGAGAATCTTGTTTCTCATGGTCTGATAGTGCTTTAGGTGCCTTTTGGCAAATTCCAAGTGGTATGTCATGTGCCTTTTACTGAGGAGTGGCTTCTGTATGACCACTCTACCATAAAGGCCTGATTGGTGGAGTGCTGCAGAGATGGTTGTCCTTCTGGAAGTTTATCCCATCTCCACAGAGGAACTCTGGAGCTCTGTCAGAGTGACCATTGGATTTTTGGTCACCTCCATGACCAAGGCCCTTGTCCCCCGATTGCTCAGTTTGGCTGGGGGGCCAGCTCTAGGAAGAGTCTTGGTGGTTCCAAACATATTCCATTTAAGAATGATGGAGGCCACTGTGTTCTTGGGGACCTTCAATGCTGCAGACATTTTTTGGTACCCTTCCCCAGATCTGTGCCTCGACACAATCCTGTCTCGGAGCTCTACGGACAATTCCTTCGACCTCATGGCTTGGTTTTTGCTCTGACATGCACTGTCAACTGTGGGACCTTATATAGACAGGTGTGTGCCTTTCCAAATAATGTCCAATCAATTGAATTTACCACAGGTGGACTCCAAGTTGCAGAAACATCAAAGATTATCAATAGAAACAGGACGCACCCAAGCTCGATTTCTAGTCTCATAGCAGGGTCTGAATACTTATGTAAATAAGGTATGTTTTTATTTAAAATATTTGCAAAAATTTATAAAAAACTGTTTTCGCTTTGTCATTATGGGGTATTGTGTGTAGATTGATGAGGGAAAAAAAGAATTTCATCCATTTTAGAATAAGGCTGTAACGTAACAAAATGTGGAAAAAGTGAAGGGGTCTGAATACTTTCCGAATGCACTGTATGCTTGAATCCCAAATAAATGGGAAAGATTGGCACTGTCTAAAATTGTGAAATCAGACTGTGTCCATCTTTCCCATTAATTTGGGATTGGAGCATAAAACTTGATCTACTTGAGATGGACATGGAGTCTTATCGACTTCAAATGACGGGGCTGAAAACCTCTAATAAAAACTTTAATTTTGGATTGAACTAGGCTAGCCCTTTGTGTTTCATATGAAGAAGGGTAACTAGTGAGGGAGTTAGGCGTTGACACCCCTTTAGCGTTCATGAAAACATCATCACTGTATAGTTATTACAGTATGTAGATAAGTACAATATACAGTTGTGTGACAAAGGGCCAAAAGTGCCATACGATGGTGAGTGGACAGATCCAGAATTAAAGATATGATTAGAGGGAAGAACTCTATAGAAATAACCTATTCCTTAATGATTGTTTTTGACCTTAATAAAGAAGACAAATGAGATGCAGAAGACTTGGTCAGTGTTATGGTGCATTGCTTGAAATAAAACAAAATGATCAATGTAGGACAAGCACTCTGCACCACACATTCTCTTCTGAGTGTATGCTGGTTAAAGAGATTCTCCGGTACTTCTGTATACTTTTTCGCCAGTAGTTCTGAAAGTAGTGCTCACGAGGCAAAAGTGGCCCCCGAAAATTGTGTATTACTGCAGATATGTGCACCACGTCATTGATCTCTCTCTTTCTCTGCTGTAGGTGCATCATGTGCATCTTGCTAGCTGTGACTCATATGGCGAGGGGCAGAAGCCCATTGGTTGAACTCAAATTGCTAGGGGGCTGGCCCAGGTGGGGGAAAATGTAGGGAAAATGGCGCAGCACAGCATCCAGAAAAACAGTTGCTTTTAAACTAGGGATTTCGTAGCTAATTTAGGTAAGACAGTAAATTCTGCTCATAGATTATGCATGTATGAACTACACATTGACACATCCAGCCCAAAGCGGGAGGTTTAAAAAATACTTAGTAGTCGCCAAAAGTTCCGGAGTATGTCTTTAAGGAAGGTGTCAGTTTCCATACTGTAGTAGATATAGGCTACATGATTTGTATGAATTCCTTAAGCATGATTATAATAGCTTGTGCTAATTCCCACTGAAAAATATATTTTTTCCAAAGACCTCTTAGTATTTAATTTGTTTTATCATATATGCATCAAGTGCAAACACTTTTCATTGATTGAGAAATATAAATATTGATGGCAGCAACGGAGGCCAGATAAAACAGCACCTGGACACTAAGTCAAATAAAGGGTTTATGACAGCTGACAAGTGGGCAACAGTTTCGAGGGATCGGGGTATTGCAGTGTAAACATCTAAAGTGGTGCTTGCTCATCATTATTTGCCAAATGAGATCCACCCCCACATCACAAAATCACCATTTCTGTTTTGTCTCTTTTTTTGTGTGTGGAAAAAACAAATGGCACTTAGAAAAAACAACAAAACATTGATTGGAAAACAGAAACACAATGTGCTTAGGTGGCTTTAACATCAAGTCTTTTTTTTACTCTTCTCAAATATAATATTCATATCCAATTTGATTGGATTAACACTTATTATCATTATTCGTATATATCTTATTTTTTACAAAATAAAACGTTTGTTTAAAAAAGTGACCAAGTTCAGTCCTTCCTCTCTAAACAAATGGAAAAACAAAGAGTTTGTGATTGAACCGTCTCAGGTTGAGGGGTTAGCCAGAACAGAACAGGATACAGTATTTACAAGTGACATAGCAAAAAAAAGTTGGTCGCTGTAGCGTTCAAATTTCCTCACAATCATACCGTCAGCCGTGTATGTACGGCCCGGGATTGATAAAGGACGCAAAAAAACTCAGTCATTAAGGCCACACTGACCTTTGACCTAGAGTATTACACAAACCCAGAAAGAAAGAGGAAAAAAGAGAGAGGACATAGGAGTAGAATCCTATCTCTGTGGAGATGGCTAAAATGGTGCATTCTCTGGAGGAAATTAAGGCATTTTGAAAGAAAGAAACAAGCAAACAAATATACAAACAAAACAGACATGAGAGTAACAAGAGTCTTTCTGTCCTGTGTTCCGCTAAGTGGTGGTGTAGTTGGTGTTATCAGGGATATTTTATATAAAAGGCACCAAGTTCTTCTTCTAAAAACGTCTTTCTCCAGTCTCATGACCACCACAAGTCTCCCAGTCCCAGCAGCAAGCGTGAGACAAAAAATGTATAATCCAAGCATCATTCCACAGAATCCTTCCTCGTTCAATCCGTTCATTGCACCAGGCGGTAAGTTTGAGTGTGGGTGTGTATTTGTTTTTTGATAGTCCAAACAAAGTAGAAGGGTAAAAACCACCTCAAAATGCATTATGTTCCATACAAAGTGGAGGGAGCTGAGGCTTCCTGAAGGAAAAAAAGTAAGGGCTGAATTGGAGCGATATGTTGTCTCCTTCAGCCAGTAAGTCCCCCTTGGCAGGCTCCACAGCTCGACCTCCACTCCACAACCACAGCTGATATCGGATACAGTGAAAGGAATATACAGTATTTATATATATGCAAATATACATATCATATATGTTTGTGTGCTTCTTTGAACAGATTATTGAACAGACGCATGAGAATACCAAATGACAGACACGAAATAGGAACAGAGGTACGCATGCTCTGAAAGGAAGAGCATTATTCATTGATACAACCCCATTGTTGTTCCTCTGTTGGGAACTTAGTGTGTATAGTATAATGCGGGTGTGTTTGAGTGTATTTGTGGCTGTTGAAATATTTTTGCTGCTTGTTGGCTTTTTCAGTTCTAATGTTCCTGAAAAGTATAAAGTATGACAAGAAATGTACAAAGCTTCTCGGGCCCCATAGCCGAGGCACCCTCCTGGATCCACTGCCTTTAGCTTTCTCCACGAATACAAAAAAGATTGAAAGAAAAAAGCAAAAGACACAGGCTCCTCAAAAGGTCCAGCCTCTTCCTGCTTCTCCACCAATCACGAATATCCGCCGCTGCCCCCTTTAGGTCAGTGTTTGTGTTCTGCCTCCCCTCTCCCACACACACACACACACACACACACACACACATTAACACACTCACCTCAGAGAGGTGGAAAGGGAGGCAAGCACAAGTCCATCAATCCTCAGAAAATGGACGGAAGGAGGTGAGGCGAGGGAGAGGGCTGGAAAGTGGAGAGGAGGGGGTGACAGGAGAAGGCTAGTGCCGAAGGACGTGGAGACAAAGGTGTTGCGCTGTCGTGACAACTCTCTGTTTCCTCCTACAAGACAGGCTCCTCTTCCATTGGCTCTTCTGTAGACCTGCAGGTACACCAAACAGGAAACAGCAAGACATAGACATTAGCCTCTTAGTCATGCCAAAATAAAAGCCCCTACCAACGAAGGTAGGGCAAAACTTATATGATAAGTGTACACTTTAACAAGCCTCAGTGGAACTTCAGGCCCACAGCCTTGTGAATGAATCTGATGTCTTAAAACAGCCATTCCAAAACCACATAAAATCCTCAAGAGTGAATGGTGCAGGTGTTTACCTGCTAGTCTCCGTGGAGACGGTGGAAGCGGCAGCCTGCTCAGTATCCACGGTGAGCGATGCCATGGCGGTGACCGTGTCGGCCTCGTCCTTCTCTCTCCGCTGGGCATCCATTAAGGACTGGCCCACCGTGGGAGCCAACCTTTGGAGAGAGCTCCAGTGTTTACCTGCAGGAAGAGAAAGATATGGGAGGGAGAGAGAGAGTCGTGTCACTTTTAAGGGTGACGTGATACACATGACGCAAACACAACTAAGTGCATATGTGCAGGTAAAACACAATGATCATTTTGATTTTAGCGAGCTAACTCACTCTGTATCTCGATGACCCTCTCCAGAGAGGCAGCAGCTTTTGGACAGGGCTTCTGTTGCAGGACAGCCTGGGGCAGGGGGTCCAACTGACAGAGAGAGAGTGTAGAGGGAGGGAGAGATAAACAGAGAGAGAGTGTACAGTGCCTTGCAAAAGTATTCATCCCCCTCTGCGTTTTTCCTATTTTGTTGCATTACAACCTGTAATTTAAATAGATTTTTATTTGGATTTCATGTAAAGGACATACACAAAATAGTCCAAATAACCTTTGCTATGAAGCCCCTATATAAGATCTGGTGCAACCAATTACCTTCAGAAGTCAAATAATTAGTTAGATTGCACACAGGTGGACTTTATTTAAGTGTCACATGATCTCAGCATATATACACCTGTTCTGAAAGGCCCCAGAGTCTGCAACACCACTAAGCAAGGGGCACCACCAAGCAAGTGGCACCATGAAGACCAAGGAGCTCTCCAAACAGGTCAGGGACAAAGTTGTGGAGAAGTACAGATCAGGGTTGGGTTATAAAAAAATATCAGAAACTTTGAACATCCCACGGAGCACCATTAAATCCATTATTAAAAAATGGAAAGAATACGGCATGACAACAAACCTGCCAAGAGAGGGCCGCCCACCAAAACTCACAGACCAGGCAAGGAGGGCATTAATCAGAGAGGCAACAAAGAGACCAAAGATAACCCTGAAGGAGCTGCAAAGCTCCACAGCGGAGATTGGAGTATCTGTTCATAGGACCACTTTAAGCCGTACATGCCACAGAGCTGGGCTTTACGGAAGAGTGGCCAGAAAAAAGCCATTGCTTATAGAAAAAAATAAGCAAACACGTTTGGTGTTCGCCAAAAGGCACGTGTGAGACTCCCCAAAAATTTGGAAGAAGGTACTCTGGTCAGACGAGAATAAAATTGAGCTTTTTGGCCATCAAGGAAAACGCTATGTCTGGCGCAAACCCAACACCTCTCATCACCCCGAGAACACCATCCCCACAGTGAAGCATGGTGGTGGCAGCATCATGTTGTGGGGATGTTTTTCCATCGGCAGGGACTGGGAAACTGGTGGGAATTGAAGGAATGATGGATGGCGCTAAATACAGGGAAATTCTTGAGGGAAACCTGTTTCAGTCTTCCAGAGATTTGAGACTGGAACGGAGGTTCACCTTCGAGCAGGACAATGACCCTAAGCATACTGCTAAAGCAACACTCGAGTGGTTTAAGGGGAAACATTTAAATGTCTTGGAATGGCCTAGTCAAAGCCCAGACCTCAATCCAATTGAGAATCTGTGGGATGACTTAAAGATTGCTGTACACCAGCGGAACCCATCCAACTTGAAGGAGCTGGAGCAGTTTTGCCTTGAAGAACGGGCAAAAATCCCAGTGGCTATATGTGGCAAGCTTATAGAGACATACCCCAAGAGACTTGCAGCTGTAATTGCTGCAAAAGGTGGCTCTACAAAGTATTGACTTTGGGGGGGGTGAATAGTTATGCACGCTCAAGTTTTCTGTTTTTTTGTCTTATTTCTTTTTTCTTTCACTATAAAAAATATTTTGCATCTTCAAAGTGGTAGGCATGTTGTGTAAATCAAATGGTACAAACCCCCCCAACATCTATTTTAATTCCAGGTTGTAAGGCAACAAAATAAGAAAAATGCCAAGGGGGGGTGAATACTTTCGCACGCCACTGTAGAGGGAGGGAGAGATAGACAGAGATTATTTTTTCTCTGAACAATTACATCCATCTCTACCAAATGACATGTAGTGTATGTGACATCACGCCACTCTCCCCTCCTCCTATAGCGGATGATGTCATACCTCGTCGCCGAGCAGGGCCGCCACGCAGGACTCGGAAGCGTCACAGATGGCCGTGAGGTCGTGACCTCCTTCCAGCGCCAGGACCACACGTCCCCCCGCCAGCTTCATCAGCTGCTTGGTGAGGTGGCCGAAACCTGAGAAGGGTTCAACACTCTACTGACCCTGTACTGAGTATAATCTTCTGAGTAAATCATGCATTGATGTAAATAGGAGAGGTTTGCGTGGGAATTCTAGTTTTGTGCAGGTTTATGACAGGAAATAATTGAGGTACTTCAATGTTCCTATGGAGTGTCTGGCTTTTCTTCTAGTGGTTTAGTACTATTCTTCCAGCAGGGGGTAGTAGTGTTAAGCATATACAGTTAGCTGGAGGACCCTCCTATAAAAGCACACTCTATGGAAAAGGCTTGGCAGAAAAACTGACAGACAAGTAAAGACAGAGTAATGTTCAACTTACATTTAGCAGTGACGTTGTATCCTCCCAGAGGGGACTGATGGCCCTCCACGGCATCAAACCCAGCCGACACTAGGACCACATCAGGGGAGAACTCGTTGGCTATGGGCATCACCACCGTCCTGTATAGCAGACAAGATGGAGAACGTCATTGTAATGTCTTACGTTTCCAGACCATCTGCAAGAACTAAGCAGTGTGCAAATTGCTAAATAAGCAGAGCCTGTTCATATGAATGAAAGATCAGTGCCAATGTTGCTGCTCGTTCAGCTAATGACCAACAACAGTCTCTTCACCTGAAGGCAGTCAGGTACTCCACGTCACCCATGGGCGGTTCTACGCCCCCTGTCCACGCGATGTTTGTGTTGAATCCAACACCAGGTCCAACCCCCACCTCTTCAGGAGCCCCACTGCCGGGGAAGAAGTTTCCATCGTCGTAGCGATGCATGGAAATGTAAAGCACGTTGGGGTCATTGTAAAAGGCCTGCTGTGTCCCGTTACCATGGTGAATATCCTGGAGAGAGAGAATGGATATGTGAATAATAATACATGACTAGCATTGATCACATAACGTATGGTATATGTTTTGGTATCATGGCAACACTAGCACATACAGGGCCTCACTAGCACACAGGGCCTCACTAACAACATACGACCCACTCACCCAGTCCACGATGAGGATCTTGCCCACTCCTAGTTTCTGTTTTAGCAGCTTGGCTGTGATGGCCACTGAGTTGAAGAAGCAGAAGCCCCTGCAGACAAAGACAGACACAAAATATGTCCGTTTTCTTTTATCAACACAAACAGGGAGATTGTTTAAGGGCCCTACCCAGTAGCTACTCAAAATGGACGCTTTTATCAACCATCGCACACGTCATGTCTCTATGAAACTTCAACCAACTCCCCTGATGCCCCCTAGCCACTCCCCTGCCCCTACCGATGATTCCCTGGGTGTACTCACATGGCAGTGGATTCCTCAGCGTGATGGCCTGGTGGACGCACCACGGCAAAACCATTCTGAAATGGAGAGGCGAGAGAGAGAGAGAAACCGTTCATGAGAAAATGTTGAGTAGGCCTATCCATCGACAAAACAAGTGCTTATTGATTAGGCTACTACCGTGTCCACCCATGAACAAACCCACAGTGTATATTACATGATTATTACATATTGTTCATTTCATAAGGTTAAAGGTTGCCCCTGACAACTTTCAATCAAACTGAAGTGGAATGGAGAGAGGCTGGTAATATAACTCTACACTCTGTTACCTTAAGTTCCCCGGCGGCCACTTTGAAAGCCAGCTCGATGACGCAGCCAACAGCCATTCGGACAGCGCCCGAGGAGTGCATCTCGTTCCACACAGTGTCACTGTCCACCTGCAGAGGGCAATAGAGTATACACTCATCACCACCCTGCTACTGTTCTTTTAACACTGATAACATAATGATGACACTGCTGTAGGTGATGTAATGCTCAGCTTTGTGCCGCTTATGTTTATTGAATATCCTACAATTAAACTGCATGATACTTTCTGATACTGTATTATTATCCAATCTCTACCTAAAATGTAAATGTACCTCCATTATAAATGCATTTGATAGCGATTAATCAAATGGACTGGACTAAAGGATACATGAGATGGATGGACTGGTGTATTTAAAGGGTTGGTAGATGGATGGATGGATGGATGGATAGATGGGTGAATGGACGGACGACTCACCCCAATGCCTCCACAGGGCAACACAGCGTACATCTTCTGACTGATTGGACCTTAAGGAGCCAATGGGGACAGGGAGCAAAGGTTAGGTTGTAGTTTAAACAAGTTAAACACTATTTAGCCACATTTCAAAATGTTATCTCACACACACTTTTGTGATCCAACTTAAGCCTTCCTAGCAGGGAGAGTTTTTTTCCAAGATGCTCGGCATAAAGTATTCAGACCCCTTCCCCTTTTCCACATTTTGTTACGTTACAGCCTTATTCTAAAATTGATGAAATTGTTTTTTTCTTCATCAATCTACACACAATACCCCATAACGACAAAGCAAAAGCAGCATTTTTAATCACATTTTTGTTGTTGTAAAAAAACCCTCTAGGAAGTGTCTTGGTGGTTCCAAACGTCTTCCATTTAAGAATGATGGAGGCCACTGTGTTCTTGGGGACCTTCAATGCTGCAGAAATGTTTTGGTACCCTTCCCCAGATTTGTGCTCTGACACAATCCTGTCTCGGAGTTCTACGGACAATTCCTTCGACCTCATGGCTTGGTTTTTGCTCTGATATGCACTGTCAACTGTGGGACCTTATATAGACAGGTGTGTGCCTTTCCAAATCATGTCCAATCAATTGAATTTACCACAGGTGGACTCCAATCAAGTTGTAGAAACATCAATGATGATCAATGGAGACATGATGCACCTGAGCTCAATTTCGAGTCTCATAGCAAAGGGTCTGAATACTTATGTAAATAAGGTATGTTTTTTATTTTTAATAGATTTGCAAAAATGTCTAAAAGCCTGTTTTCGCTTTGTCATTATGGGGAATTGTGTGTAGATTGATGAGGAAAAACATTTATTTAATCAATTTTAGAATAAGGCTGTAGCGTAACAAAATGTGGAAAAAGTCAAGGGGTCTGAATACTTTCCAAATGTATAGCACTGTATAGTTGTTTTTTACCATTGATGTCTGCAATTTGCCCTGAGTCCTGTTCTGCTCAGCACCGCACATAGAGTGAACTCACTTTGAAGTGTGTGTGTATGTATGTGTGTGTGCGTGTGTGTGTAGTCGACGGCTCAGTCGCTGCAGTGCTGTGTTGCAGCTGATCCAGTCATCCCCCCCCCCCCTCCTCGATGAGGCCCAGCCTAGCTATGAGTCACCCAGACGGGGGTGGACGGGCGTCTGGGGCCCTTTCCCCTCAACCAGCATGCCTAAAAATACCCCCCTGCGCCTGTCAGGGGAGCTAAGCCTTCAAACAATCCACCTGACTGCGTGTGAGTGTGTGTGTGTGTGGGTGGATGGAAAGGAGAGGGGCAGTCACTACTTTCAAGGATGCTTGGGGCAAATCTTGTTTCCACCATTCGAGCAAAATGGCCAGGGAAACACACAAATGCATGTGCGCACACCACACAATCACATCAATATATCTGAGGAGTAAAGATATGAAGAGATGAGGTTAGACACCTAAGAGCTTCTTGCTGTCTAGTTTCTGTCTGTTGAGGGGACTGGTGCCGTACAGCAGGGTGTGGTATTCTGAATGCACCGTCTGGATCTCATCCAACGTGGCCTTCCTCCCCCGAATCCTCTGTACACGGTAAAGGAAAACACACGTAGCACACAATACATCAATTTCATTCAGGGTTATGTTGTATTGCTAATTGGCAAGTGATTTTTTAAATGAACTAGAACTAATTATGGATATATCTCATTCTCATCTCCACATATATATTCCACCCTCTTGTTTCGGTCCAGATAAGTTACTGAGAAGAAATTCTCTTTGGAAATATGGAACGGAGCTGGTCACTATTCTAGCTGTAGTGTGCAGGGTGCTCTCACCTCAGAGCGGCCCAGCAGCCCTGTCTCCTGCAGCCGGGACCACACACTCTGGATGCGGCCGGCGTGCTCCGGGTGGATGTGGGTGTTCCCACACATACACTGGTGCTTCAGCATAAAGGTGTCGTACACCAACCCTGAGAAGGAGGAGATGATAGGAGAAGGAGAGAGGGAGGGAGTAAGAGAAAGATGGAGAGAAAGGGACGGCATGAGTGAGATGGAGAGAGAGAAAGATAAGGGAAAGAAAAAGAGAGAAAGATGGAAAGAAGAGGAGAAAATGTAACTTTTCAAGGCAGGGTAGGAACGAGACCAACCACAGTGCAACCTCTCTGCAACTTCTCTCTCAGAACAAATGGTAACCACACCATTCATAACCCCATTACCCAGCAGGTCAGAGCATAGTAAGACCATAATCATCTCTAATGGCTTTTTTCATGTTCAATATCGTCCTGCCATCATGGTTTCATCAGATCCAACCCTGCAGGCTCTCGCTATTATTATTTTCTCTGCTGAAATAATGACACCCAGGATGCTTGCCTCTGCCCTTATTGGACTCATCATAGTCCAGAGGTTCCCAAACCTTTTCACTAGGGGCCCAGCATTGGGGAACATCCCGCACAGCACGCACCACGTCTATTTCTATGGGCACTAGCACTGTTCCTGACACAAACTGTTCATACCCCTCTTGTTGGTGGAGAGAACTTTGCAGGTTTAAAGCTTATTTCCTGCAATTCTACACATTTTGTCATGTCTAATGTTTATTCATGTGATATTTGAATGACAAAAAAATTACAACAATATGTATGGGCTAAAAAAAACTAAATAAAAAAACGTTAGCTGACATGGGTTAGTTGATCTGGACATTTCTGACAAGTTATAAATAGCTCTCTAAAGTATGTAATAACTAACATGACAAGAGGATCTGATGATGCAATTCCCAATTTTGAAATTGCACCTTGTGCATTCTACTATTACAACTTTTAAGAGTACGTTTAAAGCCGGACTGAGTTCCTGCCGACCCCTCGCCACGCCCCACTGTTTGGGAACATTTACATTTACGTCATTTAGCAGACGCTCTTATCCAGAGCGACTTACAGTTAGTGCATACATTATTTTTTTATTTTTCATACTGGCCCCCCGTGGGAATCGAACCCACAACCCTGGCGTTGCAAACGCCATGCTCTACCAACTGAGCTACATCCCTGCCGGCCATTCCCTCCCCTACCCTGGACAACGCTGGGCCAATTGTGCGCCGCCCCATGAACCATTGACTTAGTCAACACGTCCTGTTCTGCAGGGCCATTTGACCATGGACTGGCTAGGAAAGCATTTGTTTTCTGAAAGTGTCTTTTCTCTAAAGCCAATTGCTTTCATTAGTGTTTGTAACTAATGGGGATCCATTGTTAAAGCTCTAATATCTACCACTATGACAAAAAAAATACAGAGATTCAGATAGATAACTAAGTTGAGGCAGTTTATCTTTCATATTGTTCAATGGGTCCTGATCATCTAACTTTGTGTGTCATCTGTTCCAAAAACCAAAGAAGCGTACCTGTAGTGAAGAGGTGCTTGATGGGGACCTCACCCATATGCGCCCCCTTGAGGCTGGCAGTGGCAGGGGAGGACTGGGCCCTTCCCAGAGGTCTGTGGGGCATGCCCGAGATGGACAGGGATGCCTGGAAAACATTGAGCTGCTGCAGGTGATGCTGGTCGGAAAATTGGGGAAGAAAGAACAAATAGAGGGATTTTGAATACCAGCTAACACTTTGAATACTGTCTTTCATCATGAGACACTGACTGGACTTCAGTGTGAGGGAATGGGCTTAGTACCTCACATTGAACATACATAGCTAAATAAAAATCAGACATTGGTCGTCAATTACAGCTCTGTGGCTTTCATTGTTTACATCGGATAGAAATACTGCAACCTTGAGAGAGGTGACATTTCACAATAGCTGTAAACTGAAGCTGCCACTTCAGGCCAATGGAACGAGGGGAAAATGGGAGGGAGGTGGAGCTAAATTAAGCCTGTATAGACTAAACATGGGCCCTGGGTAGAAACCCAAAGGCAAACACGTATCCACGTACGAGCCTCAAAAGGCAGGGCAGGACAAGGACCAAGCCTTCCCAACAGCCAAAAGACTACTCTGACCATTCCCCAGCTGTAAACACAGTGGCTGAGCTAACAGGGCTCTGCTTTCTGTCAATGGGAGAAGCACTACACATTCAGACAGGAGCTCAAGAACTTGAGATGGGAGCAGAGTTTACGCAGGCCCACACCTTGCTAACCCCTTTTTTTTTCTCTCTCACTCTCACTCTCACACACACACACACACACACACACACACACACACACACACACACACACACACACACACACACACACACACACACACACACACACACACACACACACACACACACACACACACACACACACACACACACGGCGGCTCAGATCAATTTGTATTCAAGGCACCACAGCAGACAAGTAGAGCAGAGTCAGAGGGAAAAAAAAAAGTTCAGCGTGTGTGTGCAGGGAGGGGGGGCCCTTCTGTGTCGCTGACTAGAATGCCAAAATATGTTTTTCAGGATTTCTCTACAGAATGACTGCATACACCCCTGCTCCCTCCCTCCCTCCCCCCATACCCTAAAAACCCCTATCCCTCTAGCCCGTCACAACAGAAATAGTACTGCAGCAGCCTAGCTCCCTGGTGAGCGGTGAATTGGTGTAAAGTGCAGGGGAGAAAGGGGGAGAATGGGGGAGAGAAGGGCAGGCATGGTGAAGAAAGAAGGGGGAGAGAGAGGCGGGGGTGGGAGGGAGAGAGGGGAATGATTCACCAAGGAGAGATGAGTCACAGATGAGTCCATTCACTGAAATGAGAAAAAGCAGCAAGGGCAGGGGAGGGTGGGTGTGCACGCGTTGAGTGGGAGAAGAAAACGCAGACTGAATTCTGATGCTTTTCTCTCTTCTGATATTTTTTCTCAATGGTGTGTGGGAGTAGGATATTATTTTTTTTATTTTTTTATATAATCTCCCTCGCTGCATTGGTTCTTCCCCCCTCCAACGCACAAACAGCAAACATACACACTGGAATATGATTTATTCTCGAGAAACGTGACCACATAACATGTCCATTCTTTCCCCCTCTTTTTAATGTTACGTAGTAATTGCTGTCAATGACCATAATTTAGAGCCAAATATGATAACAAACAGCACATAGCCAAATGTGGCCGTGTACTGTATTATATTGTAATGTTTAGGTCTTCATAAAAGAGTATGCGGCACTGATGAGGATCCAAATATATGTAATCAACAACTGAGTAGAGTTTCTGTCTGGGCTAATGCCAGCTAAACCCAAATTCAATCCATCTTGATTACCTGTAGTAATGAATTTGATTCGGATATAAAAAAAATAGGCCACTTGCCCTTTCGCAACTTTTGTTTAACAACTTTTAACTGGAGCTGCTTATCCTCTTGGTAATTTGTGAAAGAACTGCAGGCGATTCATTCTCGAGAGAGCTTGTTCCTTTATTTCCTGCTAAGTGCGATGGATGACTCATGGGTGGGTGAGAATTAAGGCTCTCTCTCTTCTGTAGGGAGCTATGATGATGATGCCTCGCACAGCGCAGCCACTCTGCCCTCCGAGAGGGGATACCCTTTTCTAAATCACCAGGCCCCCGCAAAACTGAACCCACCACTCAAACTGGGTGTGAACGCCAATCTACGTAGCCAAATCGCTAATGACGTTCCTTCCTTTTTTTGCACCACTGCAAAAAATCTAAATTTATCAAACATTGTGTTAGAAGTTTATCCTACTGAGAACTATGCAACATAACTATTTGAAATAGGTGTGAGTGCTGGGTGTTATTTTTATGAATTATTTTATATACTGTGAAATCTGCTGGACATTGCTATGTAACTGCATAGCCTTTGCTACTGATCTTTTGGTAGGTCACTTCTGCAATCTACCCCCCTCTCTGGAGTGATTGCTCATTCTAGACAGTTTCATGCATTAAGTCATGAATGGCCCATTATAAGAGGTAAAATGACGAATCAAGTCACTAGATTTAGTCATCACAGACAGACGTCACCGGAACAGATTTGGGAAATTCAACAACGAATGGGGTCTGAATATTTTTACTGCACTGTTAGGAGCTAGTGAAACAAGTATTTTGCTGCACCTGCTATAACACCAATAAACTTTGATTTGATTTTATCAAAATGAATCATAGTACAGGGAATGACAATGAAACTCATGGTTTATAAATAAACTATTTGCACCTCTTATTGGCTCTCTGATTTTCTTACAGAAAGTAATCTTAGTTAGTGTTAAACTTGCAAGGCAATACATTTAGTTTTTCTCTACCAAAGTAAGATTCAATGCTAAATGTCTTTAAAAAATTTAGTATTTACCTGGCCGAAAGGTACGCCTTCCTCGTCACACTCCCTCAGCTCGATGGCCTCATCTTCATCATCCTCTTCCTCCAGGTCGCTCTCTGTGCTCTCGCCCTTCAGGGGGGTCAGCAGGCGTTCCGAGGGGGGCGACGTCTCCCCCGACCCTTCCTTCTGGAGCCTCTGCTCCTGAAGACGCCCCTCCCCCAGACGCTCAGACCCCGCCCCTGACCCCTCCTCCTGCATCTCCTGCGTCTCTGTGAGCTCCTCCTCAGTCTCTTCGGGGTGGGTGGGTGGCTGGCGAGGAAGCTCCACCCCTTTTGACAGAATCTGGTGTGGTTGACAGATAGGGAGAGTTAGGCACTGCTGCCACAGAGGCATGTACAGTATACTACACCCCCCAGTCCAAGCAAATGGCATATAATACTTTTTTACCCGCAAACACAAATAACCATAACCACTAATACTGTAGTAATGTTTCTTGTGGCGCCCCCTACCTTGTTGAGCTGGTACTGCTTCTGCTTCTCCAGGAAGTGCTGGTGCTGCTGCTGCATGACGAGCTGCTGCAGGGCCTGGGGGCTCTGGGGGAGGGGTGCAGACTGGGTACGGCTCAGGGGCCGGTGGCGTGGCAGCTTGTTCACCGTGCGCATACTGTTGGACACCCACTCCCCCGTCACCAACGGCGACTGACCGTACATAGGGACTGGAGGGAGGAGGAGTCAGAGAGAGACGTGTTTCAGAAGAGGCAGTATGTATTTGCATCTATATTTACCTGCAAGTAGGACACTCTCCTGGCAGGGATATAAGAGTATAAATATATGTTGGTAGATGTACCTGAGAGGAGGGCACTCTGCTGGCGGGCCTGCTCCAGCAGGAGGACGTGCTGCAGTAGGGAGGAGTGACTGCTGTGGCTGTTGGGGGCCTGGGGGGATTCTAAGTCGTGTTGCATCCCAGGTGGCAGGCATGATGCCGGCAGGGACGAGGTGCTGACAAACTTGCCAGTCAGAGCCCCACCCTGCCGCATGGTCTGGATGGCCTGCCTCTCCGCCTCCTGCAACAGCTTCTGATTGGCCTGAGGATGGAAAGGGAGGGGGGTTAACTAAGTCAGAATGTCTACATCAGAGGAAAACTCTGGTTCAGGGGCCGGAGTGTGTGCTGGTTTCTATTTGTATTTTACCTCAACTCAGTGGGATGGAGCAGATTCAGGCAGTTAAAATGTCTCTATACGTACATGGAGATTATCTGGGTTAGTGACTGTTTTTAGTATGCATGCACTATACAGTGGAGTCATTAAAACAGAACATTTTTTGTAGACCTCCACAAGTCTGGTTCATCCTTGGGAGCAATTTCCAAATGCCTGAAGGTACCACGTTCATCTGTACAAACAATAGTACGCAAGTATAAACACCATGGGACCACGCAGCCGTCATACCGCTCTGGAAGGAGACTCGTTCTGTCTCCTAGAGATCAACGTACTTTGGTGCAAAAAGTGCAAATCAATCCCAGAACAACAGCAAAGGAACTTGTGAAGATGCTGGAGGAAACAGGTACAAAAGTATCTATATCCACAGTAAAACAAGTCCTATAGCGACATAACCTGAAAGGCCGATCAGCAAGGAAGAAACCACTCCTCCAAAACAGCCATAAAAAAGCCAGACTACGGTTTGAAACTGCACATGGGGACAAAGTTCGTACTTTTTGGAGAAATGTCCTCTGGTCTGATGAAACAAAAATAGAACTGTTTGGGAAAATGTGTGGGCAGAACTGAAAAAGCGTGTGCGAGCAAGGAGGCCTACAAACCTGACTCAGTTACACCAGCTCTGTCAGGAGGAATGGGCCAAAATTCATCCAACTTATTGTGGGAAGCTTGTGGAAGGCTACCTGAAACGTTTGGCCAAGTTAAACAATTTAAAGGCAATGCTACCAAATACTAATTGAGTGTATGTAAACTTCTGACCCACTGGGAATGTGATGAAAGAAATAAAAGCTCAAATAAATCACTGTACTATTATTCTGACATTTCACATTCTTAAAATAAAGTGGTGATCCTAACTGACCTAAAACAGGGATTTTTTACTAGGATTAAATGTCAGGAATTGTGAAAAACTGAGTTTAAATGTATTTGGCTAAGGTGTATGTAAACTTCCGACTTCAACTGTATATATATATATACATACATACACACATATAAACACACACACACACACACACACACACACACACACACACACACACACTACCGTTCAAAATAAATAAAATATATTTTTTTGTCCATTAAAATAACATCAAATTGATCAGAAATACAGTGTAGACATTGTTAATGTTGTAAATGGCTATTGTAGCTGGAAACGGCTGATATTTAATGGAATATCTACATAGGCGTACAGAGGCCCATTATCAGCAACCATCAGTCCTGTGTTCCAATGGCACGTTGGGTTTGCTAATCCAAGTTTATCATTTTAAAAGGCTAATTGATCATTAGAAAACCCTTTTGCAATTATGTTACCACAGCTGAAAACGGTTGTGCTGATTAAAGAAGCAATAAAACTGGCCTTCTTGAGACTAGTTGAGTATCTGGAACATCAGCAATTGTGGGTTCGATTACAGGCTCAAAATGGCCAGAAACAAATCACTTTCTTCTGAAACTCGTCAGTCTATTCTTGTTCTGAGAAATGAAGGCTATTCCATGCGAGAAATTGCCAAGAAACTGAAGATCTTGTACAACGCTGTGTACTACTCCCTTCACAGAACAGCGCAAACTGGCTCTAACCAGAATAGAAAGAGGAGTGAGAGGCCCTGGTGCACAACTGAGTAAGAGGACAAACACATTAGAGTGTCTAGTTTAAGAAACAGACGCCTCACAGGTCCTCAACTGGCAGCTTCATTAAATAGTACCCGCAAAACACCAGTCTCAACGTCAACAGTGAAGAGGCGACTCCGGGATGCTGACCTTCTAGGCAGAGTTGCAAAGAAAAAGCCATATCTCAGACTGCCCATCTTAATATTTTCTTTTTATTGGCCAGTCTGAGAAATGGCTTTTTCTTTGCAACTCTCCCTAGAAGGTCAGCATCCCGGAGTCTCCTCTTCACTGTTGACATTGAGACTGGTGTTTTGCGGGTACTATTTAATGAAGCTGCCAGTTGAGGACCTGTGAGGCGTCTGTAGTGCACATGCAAGAGCTGGTTTCTTGGGCCTGCAGTGCATACAGTATGGGGGACTCTGTTGGGTTGCTATGTTGGGAACATTTTCTAGTAGGGATGGGCATTTGACTTGAGTAAAAAAATTTTTTTTTAAAAGAAGCTATTTTTAGAACACAAGGCCCGCACTGGAAAAAAATATGTGCACATTTATCTATATGCTAACAATGAGAAGCAATGCCTAATTTATCATAACCATTACAGATAACAAATCCTAATTGCTAAATTGCCCCATATATATTCAGACAATAAAAAAAAACAAGTGCTATTTAAGCTTAATTTATTGAAACCGTAATATCGACTGGTTATATTATATCGTGGAACACAATCTTCAAAAAAGGCAGCAACCTCAGCAGTGGCACTTGCTTGTAGAAGCCTATGACTGTGCAATGGCATAGCTTTGTTTTGTTAATTTTGCAGACAAAATGCTCTTATTTCCCGAGCCCTTATCACAATCCTGAGACACCTATTGTATTGTAAAAAAAACAAAAAAAACATGATGTAATATAACAGAATAATACATAACAGAATATTTTTCCAAAAGAAAGTACAAAGTGATGCGCATCTCACGTCTGTAACAGTTATTCTCACAGAGTGATCATTTGAAACGGGGCTCAATTTGGCAAGTTGAAATATTTTTTTCAGGTTTACAAACCAAAATCTGTCTTCTTTTCGATATACCGACGTTCGATTTAGTTTATTCTGCCTGTTCTTTGGAATTTTCCAAATGGATTAACAATTCCACATGGAACACTACATGGGGATGAATTACGACCACGACATCTGTTTGGTGAGATGGCCTAGGCTTAATGATTCTGATGAAAATGTTTTTTCATACATCACTGTTTAGGGGGGCTATAGCCTAGGCTAACCAATTCTAAATGGCACTAGCATTTCACAAAGTTCCTAAGTGGAAAATAGACGGGACACAATCTTTCCAAAACTGCAGCGCTAGTTGTTGGAACATATTTCCCTACTTCAATCAAGCAGTCCATTTTGAATTTGAAGTTGTCATTTGGCAAGGAATGTAGCTTGTGTATCCCATCAGTTAGATACGTTTTTATAGGCATTTATTTCTGTAGGTAAACCGGGAGCTTGCGTGCGCACTCAACACGTGTGTGTAGAGGGAGCGGTCGGAACACAATTGAGTGAGTGAGACACGGAGGGGAAAGAGAATTTAGGGAGAAGAACTGTGTGATGCTTGGCTTGGTTTTCTTTTTGTTGTGCCCCGCAAATGCACATGTACAAATGAAACACGAGTCAAAGCAAATTAAGGTTGTCTTCAAGACAACATTTCGTTCTCTGGTTAAAGATGGAGTTTTGACGTCCGTTCGAGTACTCCATTACTCATGCCCATCCTTATTTTATAGTATTCAGAATTTCAGTCTAGTACTCACGGTGAGGTGCGAGTTGGCTGGCAGACCCAGGGAGATGTTGGGCAGTGAGGGGGACGTGTAGAGGCTCAGTGGACTGACTGTCCCATCGGCGTTAAGGGTCTGGTGGAGGGACCGCAACTGCTGCACAGAAAAGAGGGAGGAAAAAGTGAGTGAGAGAGAGAGAGAATGGAAGAGAGATATAGGGGTAAAGAAAGAGTATGCAAGAACATCTGAGAGTTAAAAAAGGGCGAGATTGAGAGGATGGGTGTGATATAGGGAATTAAAAGGTTCAAGAAAGTGAGAAAAAGATGGAGAATAGTAGACAGAGAGAGAGAGAGAGAGAGAGAGAGAGAGAGAGAGAGAGAGAGAGAGAGAGAGAGAGAGAGAGAGAGAGAGAGAGAGAGAGAGAGAGAGAGAGAGAGAGAGAGAGAGAGAGAGAGAGAGAGAGAGAGAGAGAGAGAGAGAGAGAGAGAGAGAGAGAGAGAGCGAGAGAGAGAGAGAGAGAGCGAGCGAGGAGCGAGGGAGACAACAAGCGGGGGTGTTTTCCAGAGAGGGAGAGAGACAGAGTGAAGTCTTCCAACTCACTAAAACATCCCATCAGGTCATGTATATTTAATCTACCCTAGCAACAACTACATAGAGAGGAAGAAAGGAATCCATCTTGTGTTCTATCTGACCCTCTGCAGTATAAACAGATATGACAGCAGCTCTAACCATTTAGTGTGACTCATTCTTTCACCTCGCACAACATATTTCTCTCCAGAGGCTGCCGAGGCTTCCAGTTCCCTTTGAACAAACGGCTGTTATTTAATGTTTGTGCAGGTGTGCTAGCTAGTGCCATTTCAGGAGCTTTTGTAAAACTTGCCATTTAGCGTTCACCTGGCTAACACTGTACAGAAACCCATTCAGAAGGGCATTCTCATCTTCTTTGACATCATAGGCCGTGTCCGAAATCTGTCTTGCCTACTACTTACTAAAACTACATACTGTGTACTAATAGTACTAACTACTATTTAGAACGTACTGTTTAGTAAAAACGTATCCAGTAAACAACAAATATCAACATACTAATCATCTATGATGAGAAGGCATCATCTAATGCGCAATTGTGCTTGTTCCCCACCAGTCGTTCATTTTAGTAGAGCACGTCCCCTATTCTGATTATCAGCTGTTGTCAAACACACGTGAGTGTGAAAATACTATTCTCTTCCTCAATAGTGTGCAGCGAATTCTACTTGATGAAAAGCCAAAATTAGTATTATATCCTAGAATATAAAGCATAATCATTTTTTTAAATTTCACAATTTTCACATACCCAAAAAGCATACTATTTAGAACGCAATATGGGTATTCGGACACGGCCATATTTCTCCCTGCCTGACCATTCTCTTTTTCAGCTCCCCCCGGCGAGGGTCAGCCTTTTTCACAGGCTCTCACTGATAATGATGTTATCGGGGAAGACTGACACAACATAATCACGATTTGAAACAGGGAAAATAAGGAAAAATGAAAAAAGTCACCATGCGTCCCAAACAAGGTGTCGGTCCATGGCAAACTGCCCTATTTGTTGTTAAAACAATGTCACGCTCTCCTTTTTGTGTGCGTCTGACCATTTATCAGCCCGGATCTGCTGCTGCGGCAATGACGCAATAACGATCTTGGGGGGAGCAGGCTAACAAGGCACATGTTATGTCATCAGCGGTCGACTGTTTCTCTGCTTCAAGGGAATGGCAGCAATCAAGTATTTTCAGGGAGGGAGGGAAAATAAATGGTCTCGGAGATCGACTAATGCTTTTTATTTGTGTTGCCCTACTTCTGGAAAGAAGAGAGAGGAAGTATTTTTGGTTGTTATAAAATGGCAGGGGGGAGATGGCTGTAAATTGAGTGTTGAGAGAGCTGTCTGAATGAGAGGACAAAATGCTCATTTGAATTCAAATCATCACATCTGTGTGTGTGTGTGTGTGTGTGTATATACACACAAGTCAATGGTTTGGTCTACCAAATACAAAACACATTTATCCATTAAAACACAGGTCTTCTAAAACAGATACAGTAAGACAGAGTGCCTGAGGGCTATTGTGTTCCAGCTACAGCTATTCTGTAAGTAGCCTGACTACCAAGGTACATTCAAGTCCCAGGGCCAAGAACTGGTAGTTCTGATCAGTGAACTTACAGTATGTTCTGTAATGAAATAGCTAAGGCAACTAGGCCTATATTTATCATCTTACAAAACGAACAATGGATCAGGTTTTATTATCAAAATGGAGGACAGCAGTCATTCAGAACGCCATGGCTATCCAGGCTCTCACTCTCTCTCTCTCTCCCTCCTACATCCCCTCCTCCTCGCTCTCTCTCAAGGTTAAGATGTTCCTGGGGCCACTTGATGCTCAGTGTGCATCAGACCAACCTTCCGCCCCCCTAGTCTACTCAAGCTTATTTTCAGGCTGTATTCACTGCAGTTAACCGCTATACTCTCGCCCTAGTTCACTATTCAGCTAAGCACAATGACCATACAAGCATAAAGAATAAGTCTACCTGGTCATGGAATACTCATCATAAGTCCCCATTGCATTCGATCTATAACAAACAGCAGGGTTGATCAAAATCACACCAACTAAACAAGTCACAACTCAGAATGGGTCCATTTGCATCTCTCTGACTTTCAACACTTTTTATACTAATGCTTCTAATGTGATGAGACATTTTATAAAGCATGCACTCTGTTGGTGCCTGCAACCGCAACCTTTTGTCCAAGCAGTAGAGAATCTATAGCCTTAGCTTTTTTTCAACGGAGAGGCTGCATTTTGCATTCTTATGGATGTTGCATGGTGTGTTATAAAAATGCATCAACACAGACCAACAGCAACACACATTTCAGGGGTTATATTTTTTTGTGCAGAGGGGAGGCCCCCCTTGACCCCCTAGCATCCCCCCACACCCCTCCCCTCTCTTACCTCTGCGTGGATGTTAGGGACAGAGCCGCTGGAGCCGTTCTCTGCGATGGCGCTGTTGGAGCTGTTGGGCGAGCTGGGCCCGGAGCCAGGGGCACTGCTGCACATGGAGGACACTGCAATGACAATGGAACAGGCCACTCAGAGTCAGAACCAACCCAGCATCCCAGGCAGGCAGACACCACCGCCAAAACCCCTATGTGGTACGGCCAGGCCTTTCTCCAAGCTTGCATCAAACTGTACTGTACAAATGTGTGAAGAGAAATGTTTAGGTTTTATCAGGCTGTTTTCTATGAGTATACAGAAAGGTAGAAACAGAATAGACTATCATTGGTGACATATACATGGAATCAGAGAACTTGGAAAAAAGACTCTTTCAAGAGGCCAACATTCCAAGTCCCAATTCGAATGTTCCCAAAAACCCTGTTCTCCTTTTCCCTGCTCCACTGCCAGCTAACCCCCCAAACCCCACCCCATACCCTTTTGTCCTATTCAAGCTTTACGGATGAATCCGTGTCCTACACTTTAGTCCCTGCTATTTTTGTTTGCCTCCAATAAGTCCCTATATTTAGTCCCAAAAAAGCTTCTGCTTTCATTAGCAGATAAAATGGGTGAGTCGAATCAAAAGCCTCTATAAGCATAGCTTCTGTTATTGTGGTCTCGAGAACAACCAGCATTTATACGATCCCGATGTTTACGTACTATCTGCACATGACATGGAAACGGGCTAAAAGGGCTAACCCTTAACCCTAGCATATGGTAGCTAGCTCCAGTTCTAGGTCTGAAAAGGCATTGTGTGGCATGTGTACATAGCCAACCTGGCTAAGTGGGTTATGTAACTAGGTCCTTCTGGGAAATTAGCTTGAGGTGTAGAGTGCCGCAGCCCCTCCGGATGTCTACTTTTACCATCAGGCCAACAGAGCTGAAATGACTGTTTTATGTTAAGTTGGGTGTGATTTTAGATGGGTTATGGTTCACCCAACTGGATGCTTCTCACTGGGGTTGGTTTACAACTATGAAATGGCACGGGGTGTGGAATTCCAGCTGAAGAGTGTACAATGTATTTGTATGCATTTGTGCGCGAGCTCTCACCAGAGATCTCGATGGCTCTCTTTTTGAAGGTGCTTATCACTGTCCCATCCTTCCTCCTCAGCAGAGGACTGCTCCGCCTCTCAGCCACCTTCTGTTTTAACCGCGAACGCACCTTCAGATTGGGCTCCGAGGCTGTCGGAGAGAGAGAGAGTGAGAGGAGAGAGAGAGTGAGAGGAGAGAGAGGAGAGAGAGAGAAAGAGATAGGAGAGAGTGAGAGCAAAAGAGAGGGGAGTTTAAATTAAAAAGATATACAACAGAAACCATAAACGAGCAACAGCTCATGCAGAGTCTATCCAAAAGTACTGTGGACAGCTCCAAATGGGGCTATTTATATCTTATTGACTGGGGACACTAACACTGAAATAAATGTCCATTTGCAACTAACCCCTCCTTCACACAACTGCTTTTTCAGTCCATTGTTGATGCAATGAACGACAGACCAAATTAGACTAATGGAAGTAAATAAAACAGGGGGATTGGACCCCAGGAAGAATACCTGCTGCTTTGGCAAAGGCTAATGGGGATCCGAATAAACCAATAAGGAGGGAGGGGCAAAAATAGGAATTGGGGCAATTAATCAAAAGCCCCGGGTTTAATTTAATTAGCCTCCAATAGAGCTGCTTTCCACTGGACGCCTTGACGTCACACACACACACACACTCACCCCACCTATGTAGAGCAAACAGGACTTTCAGCCCTTATAGCATCATTGGCTTTAGTATGGCTTTCATTTGATTAGAAATCAAAGTGTTTGGGGTGAGGAAGATCAGAGAGACATGAGGTGAAGTAAGGAGCATACGTACGCGCACACACACACACAAACACACACACACACACACACACACAGCAGGCTCTTGCCACAGAGTTATACCTTTCAGTCATAATGCCCAGTAAGCACAAGCTAACAAGTCTATGGAAACAATACCAAACAACACGCAATACAATTACAGCTAGATCCATGGGGATCCTTAAGAATATATATACAGCAAGCATATATTTAAGCATAGGTGTCATGGGTCAGCTTCTCAGACCCAGATTAAGCTTACTACTGGACTAAAACACATGTTCATTGGAAAGTCTCCGATCTCCATTTAGTGTACCACCCCACTCCATCGGCTTGTCTGTGGGTGGGCCTAATTATCTACGTGAGTGTGTATGTAGCTCTTGCCCACCAGTCTTCACCAACACTGCTGCTGTGATGACTCATTCTGACTCATACCAGAAAAGGAGAAACACTAAATGTACAGACATACAGTTAAAGTCGGAAGTTTACATACACCTTAGCCAAATACATTTCAACTCAGTTTTTCACAATTCCTGACATTTAAACCTTGTAAAAATTCCCTGTCTTAGCTCAGTTAGGATCACCGCTTTATTTTAAGAACGTAAAATGTCAGAATAATAGTAGCTTTTATTTCTTTCATCACATTCCCAGTGGGTCAGAAGTTTACATACACTCAATTAGTATTTGGTAGCATTGCCTTTAAATTGTTTAACTTGGGTCAAACATTTTGGGTAGCCTTCCACAAGCTTCTCACAATAAGTTGGGTGAATTTTGGCCCATTCCTCCTGACAGAGCTGGTGTAACTGAGTCAGGTTTGTAGGCCTCCTTGCTCGCACATGCTTTTTCAGTTCTGCCCACACATTTTCTATAGGATTGAGGTCAGGGCTTTATATACCTTGACTTTGTTGTCCTTAAGCCATTTTGCCACAACTTTGGAAGTATGCTTGGAGTCATTGTCCATTTGGAAGGCCTATTTTCGACCAAGCTTTAACTTCCTGACTGATGTCTTGAGATGTTGCTTCAACATATCCACATAATTTTCCTTCCTCATCATGCCATCTATTTTGTGAAGTGCACCAGTCCCTCCTGCAGCAAAGCACCCCCACAGCATGATGCTGCCACCCCTGCTTCACGGTTGGGATGGTGTTCTTCGGCTTGCAAGCAACCCCCTTTTTTCCTCCAAACATAACGATGGTCATTATGGCCAAACAGTTCTATTTTTGTTTCATCAGACCAGAGGATATTTCTCCAAAAAGTACGATCTTTGTCCCCATGTGCAGTTGCAAACCGTACTCTGGCTTTTTTATGGCGGTTTTGGAGAAGTGGCTTCTTCCTTGCTGAGCGGCCTTTCAGGTTATGTCGATATAGAACTCGTTTTACTGTGGATATAGATACTTTTGTACCTGTTTCCTCCAGCACCTTCACAAGGTCATTTGCTGTTGTTCTGGGATTGATTTGCACTTTTCGCGCCAAAGTACGTTAATCTCTAGGAGACAGAACGCATCTCCTTCCTGAGCGGTATGACGGCTGCGTGGTCCCATGGTGTTTATACTTGCGTACTATTGTTTGTACAGATGAACGTGGTACCTTCAGTCATTTGGAAACTGCTCCCAAGGATGAACCAGACTAGTGGAGGTCTACACATTTTTTTCTGAGGTCTTGGCTGATTTATTTTCATTTTCCCATGATGTCAAGCAAAGAGGCACTGAGTTTGAAGGTAGGCCTTGAAATACATCCACAGGTACACCTCCAATTGACTCAAATGATGTCAATTAGCCTATCAGAAGCTTCTAAAGCCATGACATAATTTCCTGGAATTTTCCAAGCTGTTTAAAGGCACAGTCAACTTAGTGTATGTAAACTTCTGACCCACTGGAATTGTGATAGAGTGAATTATAAGTGAAATAATCTGTCTGTAAACAATTGTTGGAAAAATTACTTGTGTCATGCACAAAGTAGATGTCCTAACCGACTTGCCAAAACTATAGTTTGTTAACAAGAGATTTGTGGAGTGGTTGAAAAACGAGTTTTAATGATTCCAACCTAAGTGTATGTAAACCTCCGACTTCAACTGTACCTACACACACCTACTGTCAGACATACATGGGTAGTGTGACGTCACGAGAGGCTACACAGCTTTCAGCGGGATTGCTCAAGTAGTGCAAGGAGACAAGGTTCAAACAAAACAAGGATTTTATTATAGGTCTTGGGAAATTAACGGAAATATAACAAAATTCTGTTCTCTTGTGGCTCTTTAAGGGTTAACCGTTCAGGGATGTCTCTTCCACATCCAGAATCATAATTCTCACTCGCTCAGATAACTTTTCCCCAGCCTTACTGTAGTCCACGTTGCAGCTAGTGGCCAACCCAGCAAAAAGTCCTTCCAAATGTCTCTCACGTATTTCCACAGGTGCATATATCCAAAGGTGAGTATTTCCCAAAGGTAAGTATCTCCAAATCCTTATATTCCTCATGGAAGTGGACGTGCAGCACTCTTGTCCTCCAGAGAGCCCAGGTTGGAGACTGTGTCTCTTCACCCCCCCCACACTCCCCTCAGTGTGTCTCTTCCCTTCCCAAACCTTCAGCTCATCAGCTCCTCATTTGTTTCAGCTGCGTGGGAAGATTGGCCATAGAGGGGTGGAGTTCCCGACCATACCAGCAGATGGAGCCATAGCTGTCTGGGTTTGCAGCCACCTCAGGGGGATGTAACGTCCCTCCAGGACACAGCCTCTCGTGACATCACACATCCCCCTCCTCGGGACCGACGTCCTCGTCGGGGTAAAGGCAGCGAAGAAGGCATCACGCCGGGAGAGGGCGTCCGCATTGCCGTGGTGCTTGCCAGACTGCTCTCTCTTCAACTCCTCCAACTCTAGGACCAGGGACTCAGCCTCCTGTTGTCTCTCCTTGAGTTTCTTACTGAACGCATCAGCCTTGGTTTTAGCAGAGTTTAGCTTCTGTTGAGCAGCTTTCAGTTCCTTCTCTCTCTCTGCCTCCGCATTCTTCATCTTGTTCTCCAACACCTTGTACTTCTCCTCTGCCTTCTTCTGGACCTCCTTACTACTGCGCAGGGTCTCCTCACACTCCTCGATGGTCCTGCGCAGCCTCTCCAGCTCCTCCTGTTGCTTAGGGAAGGAGCTCTGTTGGAGTTTAGCCTGGAGGATATCTAACTCTTCTGTCTTCATGTCTAACTGTTGCTTTAACAAACGATACCTCTCAGCGGTCCCCTTCAGACCAGACAGTTCTTTGTCCAGATTCTGTAGCTCCGTCTCTGTGTCGGTCTGGGCACCTGCCATCCCTATCAGAGCCCGGGCGGGAGTGAGTAATTCGGAGGATTGCACCGGAGCCTTCCCAGGATGAGTCTTGCCTCTCCGTTTCCGAGGTACTCGGGTTATCCTCTCCTGAGACTCTCTCCAGAGTGGGTAAAAGGCTGGGCAGTCTCGTCCCAATTAGGACAGGGACGGGGAGGGAATCAACCACCCCCGCCGTCGTGTGTATGGTTCCCTGTGTGCTGGTCATTGTAAGTTCAGTAATGGGGTATTCTCTGGTGTCCCCATGGACACAGGAAACTGGGAGGACTTTCCCCGGGGTCAGACACGTTGGGCCCACCAAATCCTTACGCACCAGGGTGGCCCGGCTACCAGAATCCAGTAAGGCCTCCACATCATGGTGATTCACAGTTACCGGGCAGGTGGGGGGGTCGATCTGGGCCGCCATCTACGACTCCCAAGAGCGAGGCAAAACGGTGTGTGGGTGCTGAGCTGGAGGACTCCGCAGTGGGCATAGGTTCATCGGCTGGTTTCCCACACTGCCAGGAGATATGTCCCATCTCCCCACACCGGTAACACTGTCGAGTTTCCCCCTCCTGGTGTACTCTTCTTGGACCCGCCTGGTTTCTGGCTCCCCCTGGAGCCGGGATAAGTCCTGACGTGGCTGGGTTCGAGACCTTGGGGTCCTTTTGGACGGGTTCTTCCCATTTGTGGTGGGGCCGCACTCCTGGGGTCTTTTCGGGAAGCATTCAGCATCTCCGCTGTGGCCTGGTACTTTTCCACAGCTTCCACGGTCAGATCAGCCGTGGTCAAGGCCTGTTGACTGATGAACCGTTTTGCCTCATAAGGCAGGGCGCGTGAGGTAACGATCCACCACAACGGCCTCCACCACCGCCGCTGCTGTATTCCTCTGCGGATCCAGCCATTTCCTTGCGATTCGGACAAGTTCATGCATCTGCGCCCGAGGAGGTTGGTCTGGTTGGAAGGTCCAGCTGTGAAAGCGCTGGGCCATACCAAACTTTGTGAGTCCATATCTGCTGAGGATTTCCGACTTCAGGGCATCATAGTCAGTAACCTGGTCAGGGCCCAGGTCCCGGACAGCATTCAGCGATTCCCCGGTTAGAAAGGGGGCTAACAGACCAACCCACTGTTGCTTGGGCCAGGCTTCCCTAGTGGCCGTGGCCTCAAATGCATGCAGGTATGCCTCAATGTCATCGGTAGCTCCCATCTTAGATATAAAGTCACTTGCCTTTATTGGGCGGGTATTTTGGACAACCCTCTGTCTCTGCAACTGCAATTCCTCTGCCTTCAGAAGGTTGGCTTTCTTTTGCTCCTCCAAGAGAGCCACGTTTGCTTGCATCTGGGCTTGCTGGCCAGCAACAAGGGCTTTCAATATGTCCTCCATTTCAGTCGGGCGGGGAGCCTACGGCCAACTTGGAAAACTGGGTGATCAAACCTTCGGTATCCTCCTCTGACATGCACTATTAACGCTTGAGCGTGCCCGTATTCTCCACCATCTGTGACGTCACGAGAGGCTACACAGCTTTCAGCGGGATTGCTCAAGTAGTGCAAGGAGACAAGGTTCAAACAAAACAAGGATTTTATTATAGGTCTTGGGAAATTAACGGAAATATAACAAAATTCTGTTCTCTTGTGGCTCTTTAAGGGTTAACCGTTCAGGGATGTCTCTTCCACATCCAGAATCATAATTCTCACTCGCTCAGATAACTTTTCCCCAGCCTTACTGTAGTCCACGTTGCAGCTAGTGGCCAACCCAGCAAAAAGTCCTTCCAAATGTCTCTCACGTATTTCCACAGGTGCATATATCCAAAGGTGAGTATTTCCCAAAGGTAAGTATCTCCAAATCCTTATATTCCTCATGGAAGTGGACGTGCAGCACTCTTGTCCTCCAGAGAGCCCAGGTTGGAGACTGTGTCTCTTCACCCCCCACACACTCCCTCAGTGTGTCTCTTCCCTTCCCAAACCTTCAGCTCCTCATTTGTTTCAGCTGCGTGGGAAGATTGGCCATAGAGGGGTGGAGTTCCCGACCATACCAGCAGATGGAGCCATAGCTGTCTGGGTTTGCAGCCACCTCAGGGGGATGTAACGTCCCTCCAGGACACAGCCTCTCGTGACATCACAGTAGGTACCTCAAAGTAATGCATACATGCAAACACACACACACACACACACACACACACACACACACACACACACACACACACACACACACACACACACACACTGCATCCACTCACCAGTCTTGCGGAGAGGGAAATCGTCCCTGCCCTCGTAGGTCCCCAGTAGCGGGGGCAGTTTGTAGGAGGGCGGCGTTCCCGGAGTGTTACTCTGAGGGGGGGAGCTCTGGTCCAGAGAGGTGTGGTGGGCGCCCCTGATGAAGCCATAACAACAGTTAAGATACCAGAATTAGTTGATACTACTTGTGATGTATACAATACATTCTCTGACTATATTAAAACCTCTTTATCCGTTTGGCATGACACCCCCTGAGGAAGGTAAACAAGTCATACCACTCTGGATTTCCAAGTATTTTTAACAGTTCGCTCCGGGTCAATGGATCAGTTTAGGAGCTCTAAGAATCCTAGCTAAGGTATAGCCCTTCCTCCAGATTCATTAACCATTAACATCCATGGCTCTTGGCCAGTCTGCTAGTGTCAGCAGCTAACGTTAGCCAGCCTCATAGAACTAAAATTAGATGTTGATGGTTAGGCTCACCAGCATTTCTGGGGGAAGGAATGGTTCAGTCCGCCAGGTGTGCCAGGCTCTTTTTTGCTCAGGAGGAACTCCTGGAGCTTCAGCTTCACCTCCGTACTGGCAATGGCACCTTCCGGAACAAACCATCATAACACAAAGTTATTATACCTCTAACAAAGACCAACAGATATGGAATACCAGGATCTAAACTGTATCACTCTATTGAGTAAAAGTGTCTGATAGGACATAGCTACCGTATATTTCAGTGTTTACTTGCTGAAAGCTTCTCTTCATACATACACCAGATATATACTGCTCAGTGTGTGAGTGTGTCCTCTATGTGTACTACTCACTCTCTTTGCCCTTCTCCTTATTGCGTAGCATGAGGAGCTGCTGCTCCAGCCTCTGTTTCTCCAGCTCCTCATGCCTCTGTTGCTCCAGCTTCCTCTTCTGCTCCAGCTCCTGCTGCCGCTTGGCCGCCAGGATCTCCTGCTGCTGCTGCAGGGACGCCAGGGGGAACGAAAGCCAGAGAGAGGGGAAGTCAAATGAAGCTCAAACTGACTTCCTGAAACTAACTGATAGGTCCAGTAGCCAGTGTGGCTAAAGCCATTTCTAACCCCACCTCTTGCCCCCCCACCTTCCTAAAAATTATCCTGTTACCTTCAGGTGCTCCTGCAGCTGAACCTCATGCTGGCGTGTCAGCACCTCATGCTGCTTCTGGAACTCAGCGAAGAGAAGCTGTTTCTGAAGCTCCTGCTGCTGCTTGAGGAGAAGCAGTTCATGCTGCAGTTGCTGCTCCCTCATGCCTGGGTCCACCCCTCCGCCCAGGGGTCCCAGCCTGGGATCCGTCCTCAGGTCCACGGGACCGCCGCCACCTCCACCTCCAACACCCTGCTCACTGCCGCCCACTGGGCTCTGCATCCCCGAGGGGAGAGTTGTCTTCACCTCCACAGCTAGATGGAGGAAAGGGTGGGGAGCGGAGAGAGGGGGAAGGAGACAGATAGATGGAAATGAAGACAGAGTAAAGGAGGGCAAAAAGAGAGAGAAAAAGTGAGGGAGACAGAAGGGAAAGGAGTGGAGCAGACAAAGAGAACAAGAAAATAGTTTGTTAAATGGTGACCAAATAAAGACGAAGTACAACGGTTTAATACAGGCGTTTTTTCAATAAGAAACAAAACAAAAAATCTTGATCAAATACTGCGGAAATGGTGAGGTTAAAGTTCAAGGGCTGAGAAGTAATTCCCTTTGATAGAAATGACAATTAGCTTACAGTTTGACTAACATAATACATATGTCTTTTGGCCATGAGGCTTGGCACAGATCTACTGTATCTCATTGAGTGTAGTCAACAAGCGCACACCGAGTAGGTTATAGAGACATTCATCGCATTGACAAATAATATGTCCCATCTAATAGAGTGACCCTGGCAACCGACCCGGTCCATCTTTCAGTGTATTACAGCTTTCAGAAATCAGACCAGGAGTTCAATCATGTTTGGCATGCTAGCTCTCTCTGGGGACGTTGCATAACTGCACCATGATGACAGAGTTCAGTGGAGTTGGACACACTACAGCTGTACAGTCCACACATAAGGAGGAATAAAGTTTGGGTCCTGATCTTCTCTCTGCTGGCAGGAAGGGTGCATGTTGTATTTAGAACACTTGGGAGAGTGTTTCAGTGTACTATTTTAAAAGTATGATTCCACAGAAGTGTGTGAGTGCTTATGTGTTTACTGAATAATTAATCACAGTATGTATGTTTATACAGTACATGCTTCAATGATTGAAGGAGCGTCTTGGAGTGTTTCCGTGCGACTGTTAAAGTGTTAAACTGATGAAGAGTAACACCATTCATGGTTTACTAGTTATTCATTTTGTATGGCACATGTTATCGCCATGGATTACAAGGCATCCATCCGTCTGTATCACGGTAGGTCACTCTATGCTAGCGTGTCAGTGTATGCATTTTGCTCAATAGGAGACAGTATTGAACGGTAGGAATGGGAGCGGACCTTGGTAAAAATAGCCAGGGCGACTATCGATACAAAGAGGGCAGACCATTACATAACCTGGGAGGACCACAGTAGGCAGGGCCGGGACGTGGGCATAACCAGGGCCGGGATGAGGGCAGAGCCAGGGCACTCTAAGACACTCCGGGAGCTTTGTCTCTGATACAATAAGCACAGAGCTGGCAATGACACACAGCATCCCAAAGCCACTGGCAAGCACTGCTGCCAAACAGACAAGCAAGCACAGCCACCTGGCAAGGGCCACGCTACTGTTTTCGACCTTTCCTTAAGTCGGCAGGGAAATCAAGGATTGGAAGGGGGCTATTGGGCTATTGTGTGGAAAACTGTTCAGTGCTGCCCCAAGTTGGTTTCCAATGCACCTGACAGTTGTTTCCATCATCTATTTGTTTCACCTTTCATTAACCCTCGTTTCAAATGGTCACAAGGCTTGACATTGGTGCGGGGTCAGAACTGAGTAGGACAAGACGCTGTAAGGTTTAAAATCTCAAACAAATGCAGAAAAAAACAATGGAAGAGATTAGTGGGCAGGCAGCAACAATGGTCAAGGGTAAAGAGGTTGACTGCTGCCTTGCATTGGTGGATGTAGAGTATTTGATCCCAGCTGCAGGCTAGGACCTAATGAGAAGGCACCGATTCCGTGTCACAGATGGTTAAGTCACTCAGTGACCAGATAATGAGAGAGAAGAGATAGGCTAACTCCTGTGGAAAAATAATGGGAGACTGAGGGAGCAGCTAGCACTAGCTGAAAAGCACAAGCACTGCTTTGTGAGTTTGATTCTGAATGCAATGGTATCTATGAGTGGACCTCTAAACCTGGAGAACTATACCAGTTGTTTTTCATCAATGTTGCATGTCGTTAAAGATATGTAAAAAACATTTTTTTTAATAATAATAATCTACGGTCAGATAAGGCTGGGAATTGCCAGAGACCTCACGATACGATATTATCACGACACTTACGTGCCGATATGTATTGTGATTATCACGATTCTATATATATATATTGCGATTCGATACTGTGATTTTATTGCGATTTGATGTTCCAAACATATCGCTCACTCATGGTTTAAACGAATCTTAGATTAGACCTAATCTAGAGTTTGTAAATCTAGGTTTATAATTAAATCAGAGATGTTTTGCACCACTTAATTTTAAAGACAGGATTAATAAATCACTAAACTAAGGGTGTGTTCGTAAATTCAATCTGGAGTGCCAGAGTGCGTTCGTAAATTCAGAGCGTTGTCAGATTGTCCGTTTGTAAATTCAGAGCGTTTCACTCTCGGAGCATTCAGAGCGCACACTGGACGCTCTGGCCGAGGAGTAGGGTTGATCCGAGCGTTGTGACCACAACGGCAGTCAAGCACCCAAGCTAACTGGCTAACGTTGGCTAGCTTGCTAGCTACTTCCAGACACAAATGAGAGAACACCTCACTCTGACCATTTTACTCGCGCTAGCAGAGCTGTTTAGGCTGTTTTCATGTTATCCAGAGCGTTGGTGACTGTAACTGTGCTGCTGGCAACAATTTAATAACGCTTTTTTGCCGACATTTACTGACACTGGCCATATTCAACGGGTGTTGAGAGTTCGAAAATTAAAATCAGTTATTCTGCGCTCTGGCACACTCAGACGAGAGTGCTCTGAAATCAGAGTAGATAGCCAGAGTGAATTTACGAAGGCACCCTATGACTAGTGACACGTGCCATAATGGATTTACCATAGCAATATGTTCAAATTCTATTTCTACGGAAACAAACCAGCACTGGTCATTGCTAGTTTGTTAGCTAGCTAGCAAAGTGAATTTTCACTTCGGGCTAATGAAGAAAAACATTTTTTACATTTACATTTAGTCATTTAGCTGATGCTCTTATCCAGAGCGACTTACAGGAGCAATTTGGGTTAAGTGCCTTGCTCAAGGGCACATCGACAGATTTTTAATCTAGTCGGCTCTGGTTACTTGCCCAACGCTCATAACCGCTAAGCTACCTGCCACCGTCCAAAAGTTAGCTGGCTAGTTGAGTTATACAAACATGATAAAAAAATTTATCACACTGAAAATAAAGCACATTCACTGACATTTGATTAACTTAAACCTCCTCCAGTGGTAGTTTCGATTAAATCCCTAAACAAAGTTTAACATTTATTTTAAAACAATGGTGCAACAATATTACAGTCCAAATTAAACTTAGTTTAGAAGAAGGATTAAATGTAACTATGATTAGTTAAAAAACTTGGTGCAACAAGATTAAATGATAAACCTTGATTTAACCCAGTTTAAGAGTTAATCCATGTTGGTGCAGCCCACCCTATACATCTGCTGCAGAGAGAAGGGATGAGAAAATGAGTTTTGATCAGTCAGTGCTGAAAAGATGTTGGATCACTATTTAAAAAGATGGAAAACAAGCTATAGAATGAAAAATACCTGAGTTTTGGCGCAGGTACAAATATCTATATAATATATTGTAAAAAAAACAATATTGCGATATGTAACTATCGATTCCCCCTCCCCCCATCACTAGGGTCAGAATCTGTTTACAACATCATCTCAGGTGAATATGTTTTTTGGCCTTTGCCGAGGGCAGCTGCAACAGCATGCTTTGAAACTCAGCTAAATTCAGCCAATTTGTCTGTGTCAATGTAAGTAAGCCTGTCGTGGAACTGAACCTTCCCCATTGTCCTTCATTTCTCCTCTTCTCCCTTTCTTCCTCTCCATCACCACCTCATCCCCCATTCCTCTCTCTCTCCGCCTGTACCCCCCTCTCAGGTGAGTGCTGAGTAGGGTACCTATGCCAGACTGGATGATAAATGAGTAGGTATAACTGTGCTTTTGAGGGAAGCCTTTGTCAAAATGCAAAAACGAATGGTTTCGGGTACAAAACAAAAACTTAAATCTGTGTTTTTTTTGTTCTGCAAGCAATTAAGTTCAGAGTCCTTAGTCAGCAACTACCCATAAATATTGTAAAAATGCTTTTGCAGGGAAAATAAAATGGATATCGATAACGGTAAAGTGGAGTAACAGTTGTAAATGACAATAGTTGCTTGCCTGTAGTACTTTAGGCCACATACAGCCTTAGGGTTTGGAGGACTTTGGGATTAGGCATCCTTTGAGGTAGACCAGAGAATAGCATACTTGTAAGTACATTACATACACTGAGTGTACAAAACATTAAGGACACCTGCTCTTTCCATGACATAGACTGACCAGGTGAATCTAGTTGAAAGCTATGATCCCTTAATGATGGCACCTGTTAAATCCACTTCAAAATCAGTGTAGATGAAGGGGAGGAGACAGGTTAAAGAAGGATTTTTAACCCTCGAGACAATTGAGACATGGATTGTGTATGTGTGCCATTCAGAGGGTGAATGGGCAAGACATAAAATGTAAGTACCTTTGAACAAGGTATGGTTGTAGGTGCCAGGCGCACCAGTTTGTGTCAAGAACTGCAATGCTGCTGGGTTTTTCACACTCAACAGTTTCCTGTGTGTATCAACAATGGTCCACCATCCAAAGAACATCCAGCCAACTTGACTGTGGGAAGCATTGAAGTCAACATCGGCCAGCATCCCTGTGGAACGCTTTCGACATCTTGTAAAGTCGGGGTGATGCAACTCAATATTAGGAAGGTGTTCCTAATGTTTGGCATACTCAGTGTACATTCACATTGTATGTCACAACATTAGGTAGGATTGCACCTTTGAACTTGCTGATTGGCGCGTGCAGAGTTAACCAACAGGGTAATGATCCAATAGCTCTGTTGGGAGGTCTGGCGGAAGCTTTCGGCTTAGTCCAAATAAGATTACTATCCTTTATCAGTTGGCTTCTAAATTTAACCTTCCAGCCAATTATGTGTGTCTGCCATTTGACGTCATTGCGTCCCTATCTTAGGTCGCCAGGAAAACTCTGGTTGTTGGGTGCCAGCCAACCAAATGAGCTTAACATAGATCACCCAAGACACCTCAGTCAGAGAGAATATGGGGGAGGAGGCATTGAATGAATGAGCCAAAGGGAGATTGCCTATTGAGATGTACCAGGTATTCCAAATGATCAATAGTCATGAGGCCTTCCATTCGAGAAACAATTTACAAATCTGAAATCTGTATGTCAATAATGACTTGTAAAAGCCATCAATGGTGCTCAATTACACCAACATTGATGTGACATGATTGGTTGTTGTCAGAGTGGTGCAATGTGCACAGAGGTCTAGGGCTCCTTTGCAGTATTCAAATCCTCATAATGAATTTGGAGGCACACAAAATACTTTAATGACACTGTCTGGCTGTGCAGTGTGTATTCAAAGGAATAATTTGGTGTTGCCTGCTCCACTCTGTTACGAGACAGTGAGTAGAGGGAGTCTGAGGAAAAATAATTTGGGCCGATCATCAAAAAGTATCAAACGGGGGAACAGCCGCCAGGAGAACTCACAGGGGAGTTGCATCTGAGGCGGAAGGAACTACCATCAGTCCCATAGCAAATCAGCTATGTGCCAAAACAGATGTGTTTTTAATGCTGCAGCAGGAAAATACAACAACACTTTCGAAAAGGCGCTGCATGGTTAATTATAAATGAATAATACATTTATTCCTAGCCCAATTGATTATCGAGGTGATAACATGCTTGAGGCGTTAATTTCTCATCCAAGAACTCCACCACCTTGTCCTAGACAGACGGTTGCTAAACTTCTGGGTTCAACTTTGGTTCAGAACAAATCAGACAAAACTAAAAAGCAAAAATGCGAGGGCAGTAAAATATAAGAGGATCCATCAGATGTTTGGTCAGAAATGGGACCTTAAAAATGTCAACACAGTCAAACATGGCCTTTCTTTCTAAATGAGGCAAAAAGTTGCTTGTAAAGTCCTTGGCCCTGTTTTTGTGTTGACAGGAAAAGATAGAGTGGGAGGGAGGAGGGGAGGGCAGAGAGGAGAGGAGAAAAAGCCCAGTCATCTGGGTGAAGCTGTTTGTGGCCCTGTGATTAGTGAGGACTTGGGCCAGCCAGGAGGTGGCTGAGAGGCTGAGTGACATGGAGACAAGGCCAAAGGTATTTCCAGGTCCCCAAGGACTATATTTGTGGCCATATCCAATTAAACCACAGTGACAATACACACTGAAATGGATGCAATTTTACTGTGTCTGCAGACATCATCACCACTTTAAGGACATGATCTGTGATTAAGCAATCCATCTATAAATAATCCAACAAAAACACAGCTAGGGGCAACTAATTGCCTTCGAATATCCTCTTATCCTGCAACAGTATCCACCAGGAATTGTTTAAGTTCTGCTTGTGCTCATCTTATTCTAAATTAAACATCACAATTTTCCTCTAAGAATTCTATGATATAACCAGAGACGTGTTGTAATTTCTAATTTAGTTACAACAAAGCTCTATACAACAAAGCTCTATCCTATGCCATACGATGAGAGTCCTTAAACAATATTGAAAGAAAGCAAGGAGGATGCTCTTGGAGGAGAAACAGCTACCTCCGAATTTAAAGTGTACAAAAAAACATATTACAGTGTTCACAACCTGACAAGATGAAAATAGAGGTGAGGGGTGGGGGGGTACCTCCTCGTTAAAAATAAACGAAGGTATTGCATAACACTTGTGTGGGGTTTCTAGCCAGAAACAGAGGAAGGGGTGGGAGGGAGGGAGGGGATTTCTGGATAAGGAAGCCAACTAGGCCTAATCAATGAAAGGGTAGATACCGTGAGGGAGGGCCAGGAAACAGAGCACTCAAATTTACCCAGCAGATTATATTTTACTCCATGGATTACTGTAATTACCTGGAAAAGAGAGTCTAAAAATATCCCTCCCCCCTGCCACTCTCGCCCCATGATGATGGCTGTTTGCATAAAGGGTGTGTGTGTGTGTGTGTGTGTGTGTGAACATGTCAGAGGGAGATGGAGAAAGAGTGTATGAAGGATTTAGGGCTAGCTCAACAATGTGTTAAACTGGGCTACAGCCCTGAATCTAGTCTGTGATAAAATCAAAACATACTGTATTCACTCAGTGTCCCTGACTTTGCCAACACGAGTAGGCCTGATATTGAAACCATGCTCACCACTCTTACGACTGATGAGAGGCCGTACAGTGCAGTGCAATTGACTGAATTAAAGGGTCTATTTAAATTCTGTATTTTGTGTGAGAGGAAAACCAGTAGATGGCTGTGCTGGTTTGCCACAGCCTTTATGTATGACAAACAAAGTTTTCCCAATTAAGACAGAAAGATCCATTTCCCAAGGGAGTCTTCTGGCTTACGCACTCCATCGCAAGCTTTGTGTCGCCTAATTATGCCAACCACTCCCTCTCTCTTCCAGAGCTAGGCGTAATTTTAAACCTCCACTCAAAGCTGTTAGTTATACGAGACGCTGTCAAACAAAGGCATGGATTGTGCCTCCTCAGACCCTTTTTCCCTCCATTAACATGGAGGATGTGAGTCTTCTGGAGAGAGTGCCAGAGGAAATCTTTCTTTCTAATCAAATGATCACACTAATTAGGCCTTAGCCAGACAAGGATGGAGGAGAGGAGAGCTACAAGCCAGGAGGGCATAGCAGGAGTACAATAAGGGTGGAACGAGTTTGACATCCAGGGTGCCCCCGTCCCCTGTTCAGTTTGGCAGACTGGCCGTTGATTGGATGGATCATGAAACCCTAGCATACTACACTAAAGAGACGGGCGAAAGACGAAAGCGTCAACGAGATAATAATTTTGTTGCAGTCATGAATTATGCAAGCCATTAAATTCAGCCAATAATTGTCAAGCATGCTGCTGCACCAGTGGGGACCCCTGCTGTGTTTGACATTGGCAATAAACATGTCAGTAAGTAAGAAGTGTCTTTTGGTCTTCTTGTAAAAGGCTTCAAACTAGTTTCAAGTTGCGGCTTGTCATGCAATAAGTATGTAAATTGTCATTGATACTGTACATTTTCCTTCTCTGAGGAACCCCTTTGTTTTTCAGTCATCCATCAAAATGGCTGCACCATAGTATAGCCTACATCTGCCTCTGGGCTTCTCTCTATAGCTAGAGCCAATGGCACTTTCCCTACACCTGCAATCCGCTCCTTCTCCTCGCCCCCGACCCTCATCTCTCTCTCTTCCCTTTCTCTCTCTCTCTCTCGCTCCCAGCAGAGATTAGACACAAGCAGCGACAGAACACAAAGTCTGCCTGCGAAAAATGTAGGTTATAAATAACCCCGGATTAATAATGCACTGGGGGGGGGGTGAGAAGGGGGAGGGAGGGGATAGCGCACTGTGCTTTTAAAAGCGCACGCTTCTATTTTTGGTTTTTCCACATTTTCGGTTGCTGCTCGCTCTGTAGCTTCCAGCTCATCCCTGCTATCTTCGTCTTGGTTGCGGATGCTGCAGAGGCAGCTACAAAGGGAATATGGTGTTCCCTTGCAGAATACAGGCTTTGATCTAGCTATATCTGTATACAGTGGGGAGAACAAGTATTTGATACACTGCCGATTTTGCAGGTTTTCCTACTTACAAAGCATGTAGAGGTCTGTAATTTATATCATAGGTACACTTCAACTGTGAGAGACGGAATTTAAAACAAAAATCCAGAAAATCACATTGTATGATTTTTAAGTAATTAATTTGCATTTTATTGCATGACATAAGTATTTGATACATCAGAAAAGCAGAACTTAATATTTGGTACAGAAACCTTTGTTTGCAATTACAGAGATCATATGTTTCCTGTAGGTCTTGACCAGGTTTGCACACACTGCAGCAGGGATTTTGGCCCACTCCTCCATACAGACCTTCTCCAGATCCTTCAGGTTTCGGGGCTGTCGCTGGGCAATATGGACTTTCAGCTCCCTCCAAAGATGTTCTATTGGGTTCAGGTCTGGAGACTGGCTAGGCCACTCCAGGACCTTGAGATGCTTCTTACGGAGCCACTCCTTAGTTGCCCTGGCTGTGTGTTTCGGGTCGTTGTCATGCTGGAAGACCCAGCCACGAGCCACTCTTCAATGCTCTTACTGAGGGAAGGAGGTTGTTGGCCAAGATCTCACGATACATGGCCCCATCCATCCTCCCCTCAATAAGGTGCAGTCGTCCTGTCCCCTTTGCAGAAAAGCATCCCCAAAGAATGATGTTTCCACCTCCCTGCTTCACGGTTGGGATGGTGTTCTTGGGGTTGTACTCATCCTTCTTCTTCCTCCAAACACGGCGAGTGGAGTTTAGACCAAAAAGCTCTATTTTTGTCTCATCAGACCACATGACCTTCTCCCATTCCTCCTCTGGATCATCCAGATGGTCATTGGCAAACTTCAGACGGGCCTGGACATGCGCTGGCTTGAGCAGGGGGACCTTGCGTGCGCTGCAGGATTTTAATCCATGACGGCGTAGTGTGTTACTAATGGTTTTCTTTGAGACTGTGGTCCTAGCTCTCTTCAGGTCATTGGCCAGGTCCTGCCGTGTAGTTTTGGGCTGATCCCTCACCTTCCTCATGATCATTGATGCCCCACGAGGTGAGATCTTGTATGGAGCCCCAGACCGAGGGTGATTGACCGTCATCTTGAACTTCTTTCATTTTCTAATAATTGCGCCAACAGTTGTTGCCTTCTCACCAAGCTGCTTGCCTATTGTCCTGTAGCCCATCCCAGCCTTGTGCAGGTCTACAATTGTATCCCTGATGTCCTTACACAGCTCTCTGGTCTTGGTCATTGTGGAGAGGTTGGAGTCTGTTTGATTGAGTGTGTGGACAGGTGTCTTTTATACAGGTAACGAGTTCAAACAGGTGCAGTTAATACAGGTAATGAGTGGAGAACAGGAGGGCTTCTTAAAGAAAAACTAACAGGTCTGTGAGAGCCGGAATTCTTACTGGTTGGTAGGTGATAAAATACTTATGTCATGCAATAAAATGCAAATTAATTACTTAAAAATCATACAATGTGATTTTCTGGATTTTTGTTTTAGATTCTGTCTCTCACAGTTGAAGTGTACCTATGATAAAAATTACAGACCTCTACATGCGTTATAAGTAGGAAAACCTGCAAAATCAGCAGTGTATCAAATACTTGTTCTCCCCACTGTATATTTTTTACCCATCTACCAATAAGTGTCCTTCCTTGCGAGGCATTGGAAAACCTCCCTGGTTTTGCGGTTTAATCTGTGTTTGAAATTCACTGCTCGACTGAGGGACCTTACAGACAATTGCATGTGTGGGGTTCATAGATGAGTTAGTCATTCAAAAATCATGTTAAACACTATTATTGCACACAGATTGAGTGAATCCATGCAACTTGTTATGCAACTTGTTTTTTGCTTCTGAACTTATTTAGGCTTGCCATAACAAAGGGGTTGAATACATATTGACTCAAGACATTTCAGCTTTTCATTTAATTAATTTGTAAAAAGTTTCAAAAAACATAATGCCATGCTGAAGGCACTGTATGCAGGCACCTGATCTGAGCCATTAGGGAGACTAGGCATCTATCACCATCAGATTGGGGGGGGGGGCAATGTAGCATGTTTTTTGTCCCCCCACTTTGGTTACGAAATCACCATCACCCACTAATTAACTTGTCATTTTTGCAGATTAAGTGTTTGAGCTAGTAATGTATCAATATTTAAATTTACAATTGAGCTATGACATACCCAATGAATATATAGCACAACTTTGGATTTCACCCCCCATCTCAAAATCTCAAAATCTTTCCGCCTCCTGCTTTGGCCACGCAGTGCGCCTCGCAAGTGATTCCTCGTTATGAAATTATCAACTTTACCCTGTATATCTAAAAATGACCATATACAGTGATTGGGCACGACAAAGCCTATTCCCCCTCAGGAGACTAAAAAGATTTGGCATGGGTCCTCAGATCCTCAAAAAATTCTACAGCTGCACCATCGAGAGCATCCTGACTGGTTGCATCACCGCCTGGTATGGCAACTGCTTGGCCTCTGACCGCAAGGCACTACAGAGGGTAGTGCGTACGGCCCAGTACATCACTGGGGCAAAGCTCCCTGCCATCCAGGACCTCTATACCAGGCGGTGTCAGAGGAAGGCCCTCAAAATTGTCAAAGACTCCAGTCACCCTAGTCATAGACTGTTCTCTCTGCTACCGCACGGCAAGCGGTACCGGAGTGCCAAGTCTAGGTCCAAAAGACTTCTCAACAGCTTCTACCCCCAAGCCATAAGACTCCTGAACAGCTAATCATGGCTACCCGGACTATTTGCACTGCCCCCCCACCCCATCCTTTTACGCTGCTGCTACTCTGTTAAGTATTTATGCATAGTCACTTTAACTCTACCCACATGTACATATTACCTCAACTACCTCAACTAGCCGGTGCCCCCGCACATTGACTATGCAACGGTACCCCCCTGTATATATAGCCTCCCCTACTGTCACTTTATTTTATTGTATATATAGCCTCCCTACTGTCACTTTATTTTACTTCTGCTCTTTTTTTCTCAACACTTTTTTGTTGTTGTTTTATTCTTACTTTTTTGTTTAAAATAAATGCACTGTTGGTTAAGGGCTGTAAGTAAGCATTTCACTGTAATGTCTGCACCTGTTGTATTCGGCGCATGTGACCAATAAAATTTGATTTGATTTGATTTGATTTGTTAAAAGCAAACTACCAAAACTATTGCTGATGGTGAACCTGAACAATCTAAATTAAATCTATTGTAAACCCCGTTCAGCAGGTATAGCGAGATGAGTTGTTTCTCCGGTAGCTTACTTTTATTTCCAGTAAAACACAATTTTGAATAGCGCATAGACAACAATAACCTAGCAAATTACATAGGTTGTCACTCAACTAATAAATCCTTATATTGCGCAAGCCATTTTAGAATATGAATGCTGAAGGTGCTGCGCAAGATCTGGAACAGGACGCCTACCTCGAGTTGGTCAGCGTGCGAAGCTGGGCACAGTGCACAGTTTGACTAGGCTACTGATATTCCCTAGAATTGTTCAGCATGCAAAATGACTTGTAGAGCAATGACTGTCAACACAGTTACATGCTTAGTTCGACACTGAAGGAGAGGACGCATTAGTTGTCACAAAATATGAGGTATTTTTGGAAGGTAGAAAAAGTAATATGAGCAAAACAAACTTGTGAATCAGTGATTCTTAATGTTGGAATACATTTTCTGACCGATGCATGCTACATTTGGATTGATTTGGAGTCCGCAAACCGATGCAGTCGTATCTTAAAACATTTGAATTGGGACCGATCCTTACATCCCTACAGATATTAGAACAGTTTGTTGGTTTCCAAGGTGTGTGGATTGGGGATTTTATGGTGATTAAACATGAGCATCAGAAACTTTTAGTTCACTGTCTAATCACATAATGGATTTAACAGGCCAGCCAAGAGCAGAGCAATACGCTTGTGGGGGATCTTGCCTTTGTGGTCTCGTTAAGCTAGTGCTGCAATGACCAGCTGCCCAAAATACTAAACCTCGCCCCTTCAGCTATGATTAGCCCCATCTCCCGATGCTTCCAAGGTAAAAGAGCTCCAGATGGTCCGACTGAAGGTACGATACATTGAGGGAGAATCAGGGGTGAACGGAGAGCATGTCGGGGAGGGGGGACTGAGGAATTCTCTCCTTGGTCGCCCTCATTCTAGTCTGTGGCTGTCTCAAGATACTCACTCTTTAATCCAGAAACTGAGGTGCAGAACCATCACCACCAATGTCACCGAATATAGAGCTCAGTGTATGCCCGTACCGGTACACCAGTTTTTATTCTATCAGACAGGACTCAAGGTGGCCAGCGGAGTGGCACTAGCGAGGTGGGAGGCCCTGGGAGGGACAAAGGAGGGACCTGAAAGACACCCATTAATAAATCAGACCACGCTCGATCTGCAGACTGCAAACTGTGCATTCATTAGGCTCTCAGACAGCACTGAAATATGGGCGAAGCTTATCGCAGCATAAAAACAAAACAGGGAGTGACAATGGCTAGGTCCACAGTGTGCTGGAATAAAGTACAATCTGCTTGTTTGACAAGATGGTCAACCTTTGCACACACCCCAAAATTCTGCAAAAAGTACAGGTCTTGTTAAGAGTTTTATTGGGATAGGTATAGCTAAGCACGATATTTATCACTGTTGTGTCCTTTCTGTCTATGAGTCAAACGCATGGCTGTGTCAATAGTCAAACGTATGTGCCACCTCCTCATGACGACTGATCAATCATTCCACTGAGCTAAGGATGCACAGTCTGAAGTGCAGCCATTTATTATTCGAGTTGTTACAGGCTTTCTTTCCCTTCTCTTTTTTTAAAGTCTGTTTTGCAGAGGGCGCAGCTTACGTCATGGTTATTTTCTTTAGCAACACTACACCAACTACGCTTTGGAAAGACAAGAGAGAGAGAAAAAGAAAGAGGGAGTAAGTGAGAGGCAGGAAGAAAAAAGCATGAATATTGCTTTCCAGAAATAGCACATAGCAACATGCCGTAGGCTGCCCTGTCAAATCTGCGCTGCGTCCTCTCCTTGTTAGCAGCACACCGACGAAGAGAGAGAGGGGTGAGAAAGAGAAGGAGGCTCGAAACAGAAGCTGGTCTGATCTGTTAGCCTATATTTACATCATCTGGAACAGTCTTATGGCGGTCGGAGCCTCATCCTGATGCTAATAGGAGAGAGGTTGTAAATAGCCTGTGTGATTTATGTGCCTCAGGAACCCCCAAAGCCTTGGCAGGCCTCCTGGAGGGGTAGCTCCTTGCTCTGGGAAAACAAGAAACTAGTAGTTTCTTCTGAGGAAGCCCAGAAAAGACACTTGGGAGGGGAGACAGTCTATAACTTATTGCTATGGCTTGCATGTCAGCTAACATTTGCCCAGTAGCTTGCCTGTTCCTTTGCTTCTCCCTTTTGTATGCAACTGTTGATAGCCATGTAGTAATGCATGGATGTTTAGAACATAATGGGACTCGAGTAGATTACAGATTGCTGCTGCCTGGATAGAGTCATGCGATGGTGACATGGCTAGCTGAAATTCAGGCCTTGAAAGGAAAATTCTGTGAGCATTCTGAGAGTTTTCCTACAGCAAACAGCTCCCCTGTTGTCTCTGTTTTACCTGAACCTTAAAGAATGTTGATCCCTGGACCAAAGGTACCCTACTCCAGCACACTCCTAACACTGTCCCATTCAAATGAAGCACTCTACACAAACACACTGTGGTGCACATGGTGGTGGATACAATCCCTGAAGGGTTGATTTCTGTTACTCACATGGGATAGCCTTCCTTTTGAAAAGAGGAAAATAATTAATGTAAAGCATAAACATTGAGACGATGAAATGTCATCGCTAAGCACTGACCTGAGAGCCTGCCACTGTTTACATGTTCTATAAATGTTCCGGCATTGACGTCAAACGCTTGCATGAGAGGAATGTTGTTTTCTGAAAAAACTTCTATGTGTGGTGCGGAATTCATTTCATACCGCTTTTTAGCGGTAGGGGAAGGTTTGGCTCGGTTTGAATATATCCCAGTTGAAATAGAGCTCCTCATACCCAAATTAACAACAAAAAAACAGACCAGCATTTTATAGTGACGCAGGTGATTATTTAGTAATAATATGAGCCCTCTCTGAGAAGCTGCAGCTGGGTATTAGCAGTGGCACATTTTAAAAAGAAAATCCCTGAAACATAAAAGTGAGTGTTTTGAAGCTCTTCTTTTTCTTTCAAAATCTAGTGTGTCACACTCTCTTAAGGGAGCCCTGGAAGCTTCCAAGGAAAACATTTGTATAGAAACATTATTATATTCATAAATCATAGACCTCAACTTTAGAAATAAATTATCTTGGGCATAGACAAGATAGCCAGTAAAGGCCTCTTGATATTTATGTGTATATATTGTGGCCTGACCCAGAGAAGGGCAGCTGAAGGACTATCTGCTCAAAAGGCCCAAAGCAGTGATCATGAGCCCCTTCAGGATTCACACAACTTTATTTGTCAGCGATATAAATAGCGGCAGCCTTTAATGAAGTCTGACTTTCTCTCTGAGCTAAAATAGAACCCCTGTGGCCTCTCTGCTTCTCAGCCACAACAGTGGAGTCTGCCGCAGGATCAAGTTACATGTTCACACACAGAAACACGTGATACCAGTGTACTGGAGACAAGAACCAAGAGAGGTTGAAGTGTGTGCCACCTCCCGTTGGATTCAGCAGAAAAGCCAAGTGTCCTTCAGGGGTAAGACGCTATGCATTCTGGGGCGCCCATGGAACGTACCGATACAATGTCATACCATTTGGGTTTGAATAGTCACCACAGTGATTTGTAATGTAGTCAATTGCTAGGAAGCTCTAACCTCAGATGCCCAAGATCATTTGTCCAACATCACAATAACACTTTCACATGCTGACATCAACACACCCTAACATTCTCTCTTAACAGTTGCCCTTCAAACAGATATCAAAAGACCGTCCTTGGGATCACATGCAGGAGGCAAAACGCGCTGAGAGGACCCTGGTCCCTCCCAGAGGGGGCTGTGCTCAGTGACAGTTTCAGCACAAACGCATGAATCAATATTTGGAGAGCAGATAGAGTGCCAACTGGAGTTCCCTGGCCCGCTGCGGAGGACTCTGTGTGGGTAACGAGAGTTTGGGGACGGTGGGTCCGCCTGGGCGTCTCTGGTGTCAGCCAGGGTGAACGCATCAGAGCACCCCCCACCCACAGCCCCTCCACGCTACCCATGGGACACTTCCTATTGGGGTAGTCATGCATCCCCGTCTCGTCCCGGGCATGTCGGGCAAAACTGCACATCATTGTATCCGGCCTGTCTAGGGCTTTTGAATGCTAGGAGGGGAGAATCAATAGTTGTATCCAGGTTTGGTCTTGGGGTGCACAAAGAAACAAACATTCATAGGGAAAAATATTTTAGGTACACACAACTCTGGTCTATACAATATCACCTGACCTCTCACTCATATATATATATATATATATATACAGTGGGGAAAAAAAGTATTTAGTCAGCCACCAATTGTGCAAGTTCTCCCACTTAAAAAGATGAGAGAGGCCTGTAATTTTCATCATAGGTACACGTCAACTATGACAGACAAATTGAGAAAAAAAAATCCAGAAAATCACATTGTAGGATTTTTAATGAATTTATTTGCAAATTATGGTGGAAAATAAGTATTTGGTCACATACAAACAAGCAAGATTTCTGGCTCTCACAGACCTGTAACTTCTTCTTTAAGAGGCTCCTCTGTCCTCCACTCGTTACCTGTATTAATGGCACCTGTTTGAACTTGTTATCAGTATAAAAGACACCTGTCCACAACCTCAAACAGTCACACTCCAAACTCCACTATGGCCAAGACCAAAGAGCTGTCAAAGGACACCAGAAACAAAATTGTAGACCTGCACCAGGCTGGGAAGACTGAATCTGCAATAGGTAAGCAGCTTGGTTTGAAGAAATCAACTGTGGGAGCAATTATTAGGAAATGGAAGACATACAAGACCACTGATAATCTCCCTCGATCTGGGGCTCCACGCAAGATCTCACCCCGTGGGGTCAAAATGATCACAAGAACGGTGAGCAAAAATCCCAGAACCACACGGGGGGACCTAGTGAATGACCTGCAGAGAGCTGGGAACAAAGTAACAAAGCCTACCATCAGTAACACACTACGCCGCCAGGGACTCAAATCCTGCATTGCCAGACGTGTCCCCCTGCTTAAGCCAGTACATGTCTAGGCCCGTCTGAAGTTTGCTAGAGTGCATTTGGATGATCCAGAAGAGGATTGGGAGAATGTCATATGGTCAGATGACACCAAAATATAACTTTTTGGTATAAACTCATCTCGTCATGTTTGGAGGACAAAGAATGCTGAGTTGCATCCAAAGAACACCATACCTACTGTGAAGCATGGGGGTGGAAACATCATGCTTTGGGGCTGTTTTTCTGCAAAGGGACCAGGACGACTGATCCGTGTAAAGGAAAGAATGAATGGGGCCATGTATCATGAGATTTTGAGTGAAAACCTCCTTCCATCAGCAAGGGCATTGAAGATGAAACGTGGCTGGGTCTTTCAGCATGACAATGATCCCAAACACACCGCCCGGGCAACGAAGGAGTGGCTTCGTAAGAAGCATTTCAAGGTCCTGGAGTGGCCTAGCCAGTCTCCAGATCTCAACCCCATAGAAAATCTTTGGAGGGAGTTGAAAGTCTGTGTTGCCCAGCGACAGCCCCAAAACATCACTGCTCTAGAGGAGATCTGCATGGAGGAATGGGCCAAAATACCAGCAACAGTGTGTGAAAACCTTGTGAAGACTTACAGAAAACGTTTGACCTGTGTCATTGCCAACAAAGGGTATATAATAAAGTATTGAGAAACTTTTGTTATTGACCAAATACTTATTTTCTACCATAATTTGCAAATAAATTCATAAAAAATCCTACAATGTGATTTTCTGGATTTTTTTCCCTCATTTTGTCTGTCATAGTTGACGTGTACCTATGATGAAAATTACAGGCCTCTCGCATCTTTTTAAGTTGGAGAACTTGCACAATTGGTGGCTGACTAAATACTTTTTTTCCCCACTGTATATACACACACACACACAAACACACACGTCACTCATTTATATACACACACACACACACTCACACTCACATGACTGCTTTTCTGCAATAATATCCTGTCTCTAAATATACCCCTGCCTGCCATAATAGGACTATACTCTAATAACTACAACTAATAATATCAGGTAAGACGAGTCGACTCCCATTGCGATATTTTTAGCATTAGTATGGGATAAAACGTATGTGCATTCCTATTCTCAATGTATAAGGATTTCTGATCGCCTATGGGCCTATCACAATCTGAAAATCTGAAATTATTTTAGATAGAGTTGATTAAGAGAGAGGATTCAGCAGATATGACTTCTATTTGACCAAGACAGGTGGAGTAAGTTACACAATTAGCCATATTTAAAAATTATTACGTTATGTACAATTATAATCTAGTCAGCTCAACAACATGGCATATTTAGAGCGAAAGTTATGTAAGAGACTGTCGGTCTGTAGGTAATGCTTCACGACAGCCAGCTGGGGTAAAGACAGTTCCAGGACAGTGCCTGTGACACATCCCAGTGGGGTGCAGAGCAGGTAGCAATGTAGGTAAGAGATGATTGTCTGGGAACACACCATGCACACGCGTACAAACCCACACACGCACCCCCAACCCCACACTCCCAGACATGGGTGGGAGCACAGCACGGGGCTGGTAAACAGGCGTGACATGCCTGGGTGCTCATTATAGCACTGGAACATAAGAGGGGGGAGAGTGCTACGGGCTGACAGGCCCTGGTGGTGATGGGGGGGCAATGCTATATTTAAATCAGTCTTAATTTAGCAACCTCTAGGAAGAAAACAAACGTATTACTCAAATAATACTGTGAATGTTCCCCCACTCACCTCCACACATCACTGTTGGTGGGTAGCAAAGGTCCTCTACTTGTGGGGAGTAGGCTTTAACAGACTCCTGTACAGGACAGCTAGAACACAGCAGGCCTGCTCTGCAGTCAGTCCCTCTATACATCCCTCTATGCAGAACTCTTGAAACTGAAAATGTACACAGAACATTCAGAATTCATAAAACTGTTACTCAAGGCACCATATGATTCATAATGTGGTTTGAATGGACTAAATAAGCCATTTTGCATCCGTCAGAACAAGGACCATGACTTGTTGATCAAGCAGAGTATGGCTAGACAACAAGAGGCTTTTTAAGACAACTCCTTCTTAAGACAACCCCTTAATTAGGCCTATCACAAGGCACACCTAATTTGGGCATGGCAAATTGAAACTAAATCAAGGTTTCTAAAAAGATTAGGCCTACTAAATTAGCTCCTATTCAAACTACCAACCATCATATCCAAGGAACTAGCCAAGCCTAGTACCCTGCCTGCATAGTGTGGAAGAATGAGGGCTAATGGTGGTATCATGGGTTGTTTCAGAAAGGGGTTGTCGGTGTAAACAGGGGACTATCAGACAGTCCAACTCAATAAGGATCTGGACCACATGAAAGGCCAGGGTGATTCCTGGTTGGATCACAGTTCCGACGCATACGTCTGCACTTGACTGCTCAGATAATTACAGGTCCCTGCTGCAGTGAGGGTTGTGGGCAGCTCCCAGCCTAACGCTAGCCTATACCCTGCTCTAAGAAAAGATCTGCAAACTCCAAAACCGTTTGGACATAGTATTCGGCCCAGAGTCTCAGAACATGCAGGGCTTTAAAGGGCTCCATCTGCATAGCCGGCCTGCAACAGTCATGACACAGTTGGCAATACCTGAACTCAAGTTTCAATACTAGCCTATTGCCTTCTCAGCCTGATTAATTGACAATCTTTTTTAGAAGAATGTTTTACAACTGTGTACAATTTGCATCATGTGATTACTGTGATCACTTCGTGAAGACCAAGGCAGTGAACAATTACAAGGTAGTGACTAGTGACTGAGGCATAACTGTGACAAAGCACCTTGTGCCACTAAACCAATTGGTTAAAGGGCATGACTGTGAAAGTGTTGTGTCCTAGCGACCTTGTTCTAGGCCCCATATAAGCCCCATCAATCAATTGTTGACGTCACCGCAGCATCATTAGAAGAAACTGGAACAAATCAATGTTCTACCTCATCCAGTGAGCATAGACATCTGACCACTGTACAGATGTACGAGGCAAAGTGGAGGGTGGTGACAGCCAGCTGCAGGAAGAGGGAGATATCATCATGAAGTCACAAGCTGATCACTGAATGTCATCATGTTCAAGTGAAATGACCAGGAGGGAGAAACAGATTCATGTTTGCATGCCAGTGATTTCACATGGTGTGTTACAACGATATAGCTAATGATGATATCGGCCTAATGATATATCAGACCTCCAAGCCAATATCAACTATATCAGACCTCCAAGCCAATATCAGCTATATCAGACCTCCAAGCCAATATCAGCTATATCAGACCTCCAAGCCAATATCAGCTATATCAGACCTACATTTACATTTAAGTTTACGTCATTTAGCAGACGCTCTTATCCAGAGCGACTTACAGTTAGTGCATACATTATTCTTTTTTATTTTCATACTGGCCCCCCGTGGGAATCGAACCCACAACCCTGGCGTTGCAAACGCCATGCTCTACCAACTGAGCTACCTCCCTGCCGGCCATTCCCTCCCCTACCCTGGACGACGCTGGGCCAATTGTGCACCGCCCCATTGGCCAGACCTCCAAGCCAATATCAGCTATATCAGACCTCCAAGCCAATATCAGCTATATCAGATCTTCAAGTGTATGCTGCTCCCAAGTCTAGCCACTAAGAGTGTTATTGTGGTGCTGAAGAATGTACTGTTTACTGTTAAAATCACTTGAATCTGCTTGAAATACAGTAAACATTGAATAAGTCTGAACATCTCTTTTAAATGTACTTCTAACACGCAATGAAGATCCTTAAAATACAGGACCTATAGCCTAGTTTGTGTGTATAGACGTGTCGACAACTCTGCAAGTAATATAATTACAGGAGGATTTTCAGGAGACCAAGCCAGTCACAAATCTATTTAGTTTATTTAGCTCACCTATCACATAGCTGGAATTGCCACCCTACTAAGGAGTTTACTCATCATTGATTTTTCCTTTGAAGAATGTCAGTGTGCTGCTTTTCCATTAAATAATCAAGGTTTGATTCATAAAAAAATGTGCCATATGCATCAAGAGTCTACTGCACTGGTTTTGTGTTAGTCGCACTGTGCACACGCACAAAATGCCTTTCCCTGTAAACTATAACGCCCGCTTGATCAGACAGAGCCATCTGTTGTACACAGTGATGGTCAAACCAACACACACACACACACACACACACCACCTGATGAGCCACTTTTTTCTCCAGTCACAAAACAGCTTACTGCATGCTGCCTACACACGCAAACAAATACACCAGGCACAGAAACAAAAGCAGATGTCAGCACAGCTGTAATGGCAAACTGTTAAAAGGTATAGAGTAGACAGTCATACACCTGCTACTTATATAACCACAGTTCACATCATACAGTAAATGGCAGATTAGTCTCAATACATCAGGGCATTTGGAAGGAGCAAGGGCATAGATTTGCCTCTAGCTGATTAGAACGGTCAGGACCAGTTATGAATCCCAATAGCCTTAAAGTCACTGATATGAAGTTGGATCATCATATGTCTGGAGAAATAGTAACAGTTATGAAGCCCATATTAGGCTATCAGAAGTATCATATGAGGAAACCACTGTGATATCATGTGAGGTTGGATCACCATAAAACCTATATGTATATGCTATGGTAAAATTTCTAAAACAGGTGCAGCCAGGAAGCTTCCGGTGGAGGGTAACCATTGTTACCGTAAGTCAGGTCCCCATCACTTTCTGATCCTGGTTGAGCCCATCAAGGGACCTGGCATTCCTTCCGTTTCCTGTGGTCTTGGTCGTGGAGCTTTTTATAAACGTGTTACATTTTCCTGTTACGTGTTAAGGCCTTGTCTACTGTGTCACAGTGGGCAACAAAGGCCTCCATTCACAGGGTCCAGCTTTTGTAACAGGTTAGTGTTTACAAACCTGAGCACAAAGACCCTCAATAGCACATCATACTTTATCAAGGGATATTCTACAAAAGTTATTACAACTTTTCACAGGATTAAAGTACAAGGCGTCAAGACAGTCTCTGAGAGCAGACAAACCTTGATTGGTGCATGTCTGGTAAAAAAGTCATTTTGTGAACTAACACTCACACTTTCCTTTTTTCCCCCTTACTAGCGCCAACTATTGAGGAAAAATGCACTATCACTGTGATATGTGGTTGTCCAACCTAGCTATCTTAAGATGAATGCACCAACTGTGAGTCGCTCTGGATAAGAGCGTCTGCTAAATGACTAAACTGTAAATGTATTCCCCCAAAAGGCTGACCCACTAAATGTCAAATCCTGAAATCCTTTGTTGCTGTGAAGTGGGGAGAACATCTGGATGCGTAGTTTATCTTGAGCAGTCCTTGAAATGATAGAAAATGTATGCTCATTGATGCAATAGGAAACACTTTATTTAAAGAAACAGCCTTTACCTAGCCAATTATCTACCGATCCATCTATGACCTATTTTATATTAAAACAAAAACCAGGTAAAGTCCCCAAAAAGGTCCTAGATTCTAATAGCGCTTTAAAACATGATTAAATCACCATAACCAAATCAAAATGTCAGCACTATCCGGTCATGTTTTTCCCAAATTAACCATACCGAGGTCCCACTGGCACTCTGACAATTCATGAAGGTTAGAAAACCAAAGGAAATGCGCACATCCACTTATTTGAACAGGTGTCAGGTAAACAAGGGGAGCATATGCAGAACCACCCACATACTGCTCTACAGCCGTTCCGCTCTGTTGATTTAAGAACGGGTGAGCAGTAAATCCAACCCCCGTCCTCTCAACGCACACTATGACGTGGAAGCTGTAGAAGGCTAACTCCAAAACTTGAGTGGCCGTAGTCGGTTTCTATGTTTTGCTATTCTATGCATTCCCGTTAAAAGTCCTTCTCTCAAAAGCAGCTTCAACAATAACATGGAGTGACAGACAGAACACACTACACCTCTAGTCACAACAGTCCTACAAAAATAGGCCTATAGGTCTGAAAATTACATCCTCTTAGGTGCTCAGACAGGCACCCACCCTTCCCCTGCTCTCGACCCCCTGTATGACTCACCAGCAATGGGCATGGCAGACACTTGGGACTGGGGCAGCAGCTCCAGAGGTTGCTCCCTGCTGGACATGGCGTCTGAGGAGAAGCAGGATTCTGTCTCATAGATCGTCTGCAACATTGCGCACAGCCCCGGCACAGTGGGCCTTAAAAGCATGCCAGTGCAAGGGTGTCCTTCCAATACATATGGGGAAACAAAGAAAACTATCCAGTCAATGAGAAAACCTTGGACTAGATGAAAAGGTGAACAACACAGCAAAGTCCCTCTTAGATCTTTAAAGAAAACTCCAGAACTCCTCTTCTAGAGATGAAACAACTGATGAAGGAGAGAGATCCTTGAAGTTCCATGGCCCAAACAAAACTGCAGTGTCTCCAGGCGAACAGGGAGAGTAGTTCCCAGCACAGGCTACAGAAGAAACAAAACATGTAGTGTGGCCAGAAGCGAGTAGACAGCACTGAACCCCTCAGAGAGGAGTTAAGTTAAAATACACACCGCCCTCTTGGAGTTACGTAGCCTTCTCAAAACACCACGCGTGAAAAACTGTCAAGCTGGGTAAAATAAATAGCAGGCAACACAAAAAAAACAGTCCAAAATCTCGTCCAAAAAGCACCAGTCGTCTGTGTCTGTGTCACAAGCAGAGTAGACGTGGACACAGACAGCTCAAGAGTCTGGCTGTCACTGCGTCGGCGAGGAGCTGAGAGCGCCACGGGAGAGATCAGCGAATGGCGAGAGGAGAGTGAGGAGGAGGAGCGAGAGAGAGCGATAGAAAAGAGGGGAGAGAGAGAGATAGAGAAGAGGGAGGAGAGAGAGAGAGAGAGAGAGAGAGAGAGAGAGAGAGAGAGAGAAGAGGGAGGAGAGAGAGAGAGAAGAGGGAGGAGAGAGAGAGAGAGAAGAGAGAGAGAGAGAGAAGAGGGAGGAGAGAGAGAGAGAGAAGAGGGAGGAGAGAGAGAGAGAGAAGAGGGAGGAGAGAGAGAGATAGAGAAGCTGAAAATAAATCACTAGGAGGTTGTGTAGACGGTGCTCGGGAGGTAGACTGTTGTTGACGGCACTGAATGTTAGCCTCCTAGTCTCTCCTCTCTCCTCCTCCTGCCTCGTTCTCTTCACAAAGGCAGCGCTGCTGCACTCTGCATCTGCCACATTAGAGAGGAGAAAGCAGTCAGAACGTGCCAGAACTACCCATCACCTCAACCAGAGAAGGACGAATTAAAACCTGCAGTGCCTTTCCAAAAGGAGTTGTCCCCTAGCCTAAATCTCCTTTTGTTTTTTTCCTGTTTGTTTTTCCGGTAACTCCCCACCACCCCCGCTGTGTTGCGGAGCGCAGAGGTAGAAGAGGAGCGCCACTGAGTTTACAAACAGACTGGGCTGCTAAGGGCGGCTGGAAATAGCTGCCGAGTGGCAGGGGAGGGGCGGGGCTAGGGCTATAAATAGAGACGAGAGCTGAGAGTGTGTGAGAAGGCAGGGAGGGAGGAGGGAGAGAGAGGAGGGGAGGGGAGGGGAGGGAGAGGAGGAGGGGAGGGGGCCTTGTTCATGCAAATAGCACTGAGCCAATCGAGTGCTGTTCCCAGTGCCGAGGGGGGTGGGGGATGGAGCAGCAGGGGGAGTAGCTGATGGAAAGGGGGGTACAGTGCCACCATTGGAACCTTGAAGTGCTTGAGGACAGACAAGCAAATGGCTAATGCAGGCAGACACACACACACACACACACAGCCCCAGTACACACAAATATATACTGACACACACACACACTCAAGACATCTATGTACGTAAATACAAAGTCAGTTAAACACTCACATCACGCAAATGATCTGAAAAGCTCTGCTAGCACTAAATGCTTCTGCACATTAGGGGTAAATCTAAGTATTCATTATCGAGGCTAACTGCGTTAGCAGCTCGCTCATTGACACAATGAATGCTCGGGTCACCATTCCATCAACACGTGGGTCAGACTCTGAAGCAATCTGTCCACAGATGTCAGGTGTAGCACAATTTGGTTAAAAGTTATTTCATGAATTAGCTGCTTTTGGATCAGTAGCCATTTGGCTTAAATTTACAGGCTAGGCTGAGTACTAACCAGGAGGACAAAATGTGCATGAAAATAAAGTTGCAGCTTCAGCAATTTAACATTTTCAAATCGTACCATCAATGTGTAGAATCAATGCAAACATTGTAACCTACATGTACACAATACTGCCTCATGATTCTAAATAAATGCCCGCAACTGATAACACACACTTCTTACATAATATTGTCTGTGACTCCACCAAGGGCATCAGCTGGGCTAATAAACAACTGTTGATGGCCTGCTGTGTTCAGATTGTTTCACTCTCCAATGGATGACACCGCACCAGGAATCCCAAGTGTGACATTCCTGGGCTCAGGCAGCGGCTATGTTAGCCACTTTATTCTCAGATGGCCCGGTCACCATGGTCACAGTGCCATTTTAAACTCAATGGTTATGAGGGACTTGGCCGGGGTCCCATCAAAGATCAAAGAGGAGGCTTTCTCCAGTCCCCATTGGACTACAGGATATATGATAGAACCTGCCATCCCTGCCAACTAAAATACTCCCAAATAACATGTGTAGCCAAACTGTGTGCATGTTAAATCTCCTTCACTATAGTGAGGTCTGCATATTAAGAAGCATCCTCCTTCTCCTTAACCAGTAGCTCCGACCACAAGCCTCGTTGAAATGCATCGCAAACACAGATTCAAAATGAAAGTCAGTCTTAATTAGAAATTAAGAGAGAGTTAAAGACAGAGAATCCATGGTCCAATTTAAAGACAGTCGCTGCTTGGCATATTGACAAAAGCTAAGTGCTTTTTTGATCTTCTGCCACTGGGCTGCCCCATTGGGCAACCAGCTCGGACCAGCTCCGACCAACTGTGGCTCTCTACACTGTGAATAGACTGGATGAATCACCTGTGCCACTCCAAACGACCATGACTACAATTGGCTACAAGGCAGTTTCTGTGAGAATTCTAAGCCCACCTTCTGACAAAAGGAGAGTGGGGTCCAGCTAGGTATCTCAGCATTGGAGAAAATAGTAGAGCAGCAGTCGGTGCCTTGCCAAAACTCTCATCTAACCCCTTCTCCTGTCTCTTGGCATTACTCTCCACTCCCCCCCGTTATTTATAGGTGGATGTCTCTTTCTGGCTTTCTGACGTACGTTGGGCTTATATTTAGCTTGAGGCAAGTGGGGGAGGGGTGAGGCCCTAACTTTGTTTTTTCTGTCAATTTTTTTGGCATGGGATGAACTTGCGCAGTTAATGTCAAGGACTTTGGCAGCTAACTTTGTTTGACAGAGGCCCTCTGTCTTTGGCGTAAGCTGGGCTTGACCCAATTAAGAGCCAACCAATCCAAATAGACAACGCTCACCTGCAAGAAACCTGGAGGGAGGCAAAACACACTGAACAAACTGAGGTTTTGTAAATCTTGGGCTGTGGATCAAGCTGGGCTCAAACTGTGAGGATATTCATCTCAAGACTGCATTCCTCTGCAGTCTTCGTCTTAAAAGGCCAGTTTCTAGCGTCTGTGAGGCATTTTGATTACTTCTTGTTCATATGAATTTGGCACTAGCATTTAAACTACAAAATATTATGACTCCATTCCTGAAAGCTACGACTCTCAAGAACAACATAAGTGCCTTCTGTTTCCCTCTCTGAGACTCAAAAGTACTTGTTAGTTGGGAGTGTGATTTTTTTTTTTTTATTAATTCAAAGCATACTTCCTTCAGACTGGAATATGGCTTTACCGGATTTGACATACAGTTAAAGTCGGAAGATTACATACACTTAGGGTGGAGTCATTAAAACTCGTTTTTCAAACACTCCACACATTTCTTGTCAACAAACTATAGTTTTGGCAAGTCGGTTAGGACATCTACTTTGTGCATGACACAAGTCATTTTTCCAACAATTGTTTACAGACAGATGATTTCACTTATAATTCACTGTATCACAATTCCAATGGGTCAGAAGTTTACATACACTAAGTTGACGGTGCCTTTAAACAGCTTGGAAAATTCCAGAAAATGATGTCATGGCTTTAGAAGCTTCTGATAGGCTAATTGACATCATTTGAGTCAATTGGAGGTGTACCTGTGGATGTATTTCAAGGCCTACCTTCAAACTAAGTGCCTCTTTGATTGACATCATGGGAAAATCAAAAGAAATCAGCCAAGACCTCAGAAAAAAATGTGTAGACCTCCACAAGTCTGGTTCATCCTTGGGAGCAATTTCCAAATGCCTGAAGGTACCACGTTCATCTGTACAAACAATAGTACGCAAGTATAAACACCATGGGACCACGCAGCCGTCATACCGCTCAGGAAGGAGATGCATTCTGTCTCCTAGAGATGAACGTGCTTTGGTGCGAAAAGTGCAAATCAATCCCAGAACAACAGCAAAGGACCTTGTGAAGATGCTGGAGGAAACAGGTACAAAAGTATATATAGCCACAGTAAAACGAGTCCTATATCGACATAACCTGAAAGGCCGCTCAGCAAGGAAGAAGCCACTGCTCCAAAACCACCATAAAAAAGCCAGACTACGGTATGCAACTGCACATGGGGACAAAGATCGTACTTTTTGGAGAAATATCCTCTGGTCTGATGAAACAAAAATAGAACTGTTTGGCCATAATGACCATCGTTATGTTTGGAGGAAAAAGGGGGTCGCTTGCAAGCCGAAGAACACCATCCCAACCGTGAAGCACGTGGGTGGCAGCATCATGCTGTGGGGGTGCTTTGCTGCAGGAGGGACTGGTGCACTTCACAACATAGATGGCATCATGAGGAAGGAAAATTATGTGGATATATTGAAGCAACATCTCAAGACATCAGTCAGGAAGTTAAAGCTTGGTCGCAAATGGGTCTTCCAAATGGACAATGACCCCAAGCATACTTCCAAGTTGTGGCAAAATGGCTTAAGGACAACAAAGTCAAGGTTTTGGAGTGGCCATCACAAAGCCCTGACCTCAATACTATAGAAAATGTGTGGGCAGAACTGAAAAAGCGTGTGCGAGCAAGGAGGCCTACAAACCTGACTCAGTTACACCAGCTCTAGGAATGGGCCAAAATTCACCCAACTTATTGTGGGAAGCTTGTGGAAGGCTACCCGAAACATTTGACCCAAGTTAAACAATTTAAAGGCAATGCTACCAAATACCAATTGAGTGTATGTAAACTTCTGACCCACTGGGAATGTGATGAAATAAATAAAAACGGAAATAAATCATTCTCTCTACTATTATTCTGACATTTCACATTCTTAAAATAAAGCGGTGATCCTAACTGACCTAAGACAGGGAATTTTTATTAGGAATTAATGTCAGGAATTGTGAAAAACAGTATGTTTGTCTTATTTATTGAGATGCTTTAGTTTTCAGATGATTTTAAAATGACCAAATCACTTTTAAGAAGCTTTTTATAGTTAAAATAGTGAGCAAGTGTTGCGCCTTTTCCTTTTAAATGATGAGAAAATGTTTTGGTTCACCTCGACTTACGTTGGTTAAGCGCCCTCCATTTCTTTCCTAATTACTTTTTGCAACATATACAGTGCATTCGGAAGGTATTCAGACCCCTTCACTTTTTCCACATTTTCTTTACGTTACAGCCTTATTCTAAAATGGATTAAATAGTTTTTTCTCATCAAATCTACACACAGTACCCCATAACGACAAAGCAAAAACAGGTTTTTAGAAATGTTTGCAATATTATTATTGTAATCACATTTACATAGGTATTCAGACCCTTTACCCACTACTTTGTTGAAGCACCTTTGTCAGCGATTACAGCCTCGAGTCTTCTTGGGTATGACACTACAAGCTTGGCACACCTGTATTTGTGGAGTTTCTCCCATTCTTCTCTGCAGATCCTCTTAAGCTCTGTCAGGTTGGATGGGGAGCGTAGCTGCACAGCTATTTTCAGGTCTCTCCAGAGATGTTCGATCGGGTTCAAGTCCAGGCTCTGGCTAGGCCCCTCAAGGACATTCAGAGACTTGTCCCAAAGCAACACCTGCGTTGTCTTGGCTATGTGCTTAAGGTCGTTGTACTGTTGGAAGGTGAACCTACACCCCAGTCTGAGGTCCTGAGTACTCTGGAGCAAGTTTTCATCAAGGATCTCTCTGTACTTTGTTCCGTTCATCTTTCCCTCGATCCTGACTAGTCTCCCAGTCCCTGCCACTGAAAAACATCCCCACAGCATGATGCTGCCACCACCATGCTTCACCGTAGGGATGGTGCCAGGTTTCCTCCAGACGTGACGCTTGGTGCCAGGCGGCCAGCTCTAGGAAGAGTCCTGGTGGTTCCAAACTTCTTCCATTTAAAAATGATGGCCACTGTTCTTGGCGACCTTCAATGCTGCAGAAATGTTTTGGTACCCTTTCCAAGATCTGTGCCTCAACAAAATCCTGTCTCTGAGCTCTACGGACAATTCCTTCAACCTTATGGCTTGGTTTTTGCTCTGACATGCACTGTCAACTGTGGGCCCTTTTATAGACAGTTGTGTGCCTTTCCAAATCATGTCCAATCAATTGAATTTACCACAGGTGGACTCCAATCAAGTTGTAGAAACATCTCAAGGATGATCAATGGAAACAGGATGCACCTGAGCTCCTTTTCGAGTCTCATAACAAAGGGTCTGAATACTTATGTAAATAAGGGTTTTCATTTGTAATACATTTGCAAAAATGTATAAACCTGTTTAAGGTTAAGGTATTAAGGTATTTCTAAAAACCTGTTTTCGCTTTGTCATTATGGGGTAATGTATGTAGATTAATGAGGGAAAAAATCTGTTTAATCCATTTTAGAATAAGGCTGTAACGTAACAACATATGGAAAAAGGGAAGGGGTAAAGGACAACTCCTGGTCTTGAGTTTACAGTTGAGATACTGTATATACACTAACTGTTGAGGAAGGAATCCTATAGCTAAAGACCAGTAGAAACCTCCTGCATGTCAACACCAAAAATAAAGCGAAGTAGCAGAGATAAAGTCATACACTGACATTTAGTCATGCAAGCCATAACAGGAAAAACATCAAAAAGAGGAAAAGCTAAAAAAGAAAAAAAGAGAAACCACCCGAGAGGACAGACTGCGATTGCAATTGCAGGAAAGGCCTCCAGTGAGTCAGTTCCATGAAAATACTTTATGAGACTGAGACTTTCCCATTCACACTTCCTCAGTGTAGAGGCGCGTCGTAACTGCCCCACTGAGGACCGGGCCCTGACCCAACACAAACGTCAGGGCACGCAACAGCAGGACTGACACCGAGCACTAAGGTTAACGTCAAATGTGCTCTATATGACTGAGTGGAACTCCCCTATAAATATAATGGTAATTAGGAAACTAACGGTTAAAGAGATTATATTTGGCTAAAAGATAATTGCAAGAAACAGAGATGCTGAATTTGTCAGCTCCCAATTTAGTCTAAATGCTTTGCCCACATAACCAATAGGGCTGGGAATAGCCAGGGACCATTCGATACAATATTTAGATGCAGATACGATATGTATTGCGATTCTCATTATTCTATATGTATTGCGATTGGATACTGCGATTCTTTTGCGATTTGGTGTTCCAAACATATTGCTCACTATATGTCTGCTGCAGAGAGACAAGAGAGAGAATGAGAAAATGAGTTTAGATCAGTGAGGGAAATAAAAGTGCTGAAAACATGTTGGTTCACTATTTAAAAATAAGATGGAGAACAAGCTATAGGATGAAAATACAGGAGTTTTGGCGCAGGTACAGCTGACTAGCGCTAGCTAACTCTACCTACAGTAGCAAAAAATAAATAAACGATACTTGAGTCAAATATCAATACAAAGTCGTCCAAAAATAATATTGTTATATGTAACTATAGATTTTTTCCCCCATTACTAATACTTTACACATCACACACGCTTGCGGCTAGTCACTTGACCCCTACCTATATGTACAGTACATAGCTACCTCACTTACCTCGTACCCCTGCACATCAACTCGGTACTGGTACTCCCTGTATATAGCCATGTTATTTTCTACTCCCTATATATAGCCATGTTATTTGTACTTGTTATTTTTATTCGTTATTCACCGTCACTATTTCCATTTTATTGAATTCTTTCTTTAACTCTGCATTGTTGGAAAAGGGCCCGTAAGTAAGCAGTTCACTGTTAGTCTACACCGGTTGTCTACGAAGCATGTGACCAATTAAATTGTATTTTATAACCAACTAATAAAACAAACGTATCAATGTAATGGCTTTGTTATAATTAGTAAATGGGAATAGGAGGGAACTTTCAATTATAACTTTTAGGGTTTTTAGGCATGTTATCATGAATTGGAATATGCAGCGTTTTCAAGTGATGCACCCGCACACATGGGCACACGAGCACACATACAGTGTCCACTTTGTCCACATTGTTACGTTACACCCTTATTTTAAAATTGATTAAATAAATAAAAATTCTTCATCAATCTACACACAATACCCCAAAATGACGAGCGAAAACAGGTTTATACATTTTTGCAAATGTATTACAAATGAAAACCCTTATTTACGTAAGTATTCAGACCTTTTGCTATGAGACTCGAAATTGAGCTCAGGCGCATCTTATTTCCATTGATCATGCTTAAGATGTTTCTACAACTTCGAGTCCACCTGTGGCAAATTCAATTGATTGGACATGATTTGGAAAGGCACACACCTGTCTATATAAAAGGTCCCACAGTTGACAGTGCATGTCAGAGCAAAAACCAAGCCAAGAGGTCGAAGGAATTGTCTGCAGAGCTCCGAGACAGGATTGTGTCGAGGCACATATCTGGGGAAGGGTACCAAAAGAATCTGCAGCATTGAAGGTCCCCAAGAACACAGTGGCCTCCATCATTCTTAAATGGAACAAGTTTGGAACCACCAAGACACTTCCTAGATCTCGCCGCCCGGCCAAACTGAGCAACCGGGGGAGAAGGGCCTTTGTCAGGGAGGTGACCAAGAACCCGATGGTCACTGACAGAGCTCCAGAGTTCCTCTGTGGAGATGGGAGAACCTTCCAGAAGGACAACTATCTCTGCAGCACTCCACCCATCTGGCCTTTATGGTAGAGTGGCCAGACGGAACCACTCCTCAGTAAAAAGGCACATGACAGCCTGCTTGGAGTTTGCCAAAAGGCACCTAAAGGACTCTCAGACCATGAGAAACCAGATTCTCTTGTCTGATGAAACCAAGATTGAACTCTTTGGCCTGAATGCCAAGCTTCACGTCTGGAGGAAACCTGGCACCATCCCTACGGTGAAGCACGGTGGTGGCAGCATCATGCTGTGGGGGATGTTTTTCAGCGGCAGGGACTGGGAGACTAGTCAGGATCGAGGGAAAGATTAACGGAGCAAAGTACAGAGAGATCCTTGATGAAAACCTGCTCCAGAGCACTCAGGACCTCAGACTGGGGTGAAGGTTCACCTTCCAACAGGACAATGACCCTAAGCACACAGCCAAGACAACGAAGAAGTCGTCCATGGCCCATGGGGAAGACCCATGGGGCGGCACACAATTGGCCCAGCGTCGTCCAGGGTAGGGGAGGGAATGGCCGGCAGGGATGTAGCTCAGTTGGTAGAGCATGGAGTTTGCAAAGCCAGGGTTGTGGGTTCGTTTCCCACGGGGGGCCAGTATAAAAAATGATGTATGCACTCATTAACTGTAAGTCGCTCTGGATAAGAGAGTCTGCTAAATGACTAAAATTTAAATGTCCAGGTCCTGAGGCAGCAAAGCATCCCCAAACCATCACCACCATGATTGACCTTTGGTATGATGTTCTTACTGTGGAATGCAGAGTTTGGTTTTCGCCAGGCATTACTGGAACCATGTCGTCCAAAATGTTATACTTTTGAATCATCTGTCCATAGAACGTTATTCCAAGAGTCTTGATGATCATCCAGTTGGTTTTTGGCAAACCTGAGTCAACTTTTTGGACGAGATGGGTCCCATTATGACTGGCGAAAACCAAACACTGCATTCCACAGTAAGAACATCATACCAAAGGTCAAGCATGGTGGTGGTGGTGTGATGGTTTGGGGATGTTTTGCTGCCTCAGGACCTGGACGACTTGCCTTAATAGAAGGAACCATGAATTCTGCTCTGTATCAGAGAATTCTACAGGAGAATGTCAGACCATCCGTCTGTGAGCTGAAGCTGAAGCGCAGCTGGGTCATGCAGCAAGACAATTATCCAAAACACACAATCAAGTCTACATGAAAATTGCTAAAAAGCAACAAATTGGAAGTTTTGGAATGGCCTAGTCAAAGTCCAGACCTAATCCCAATTGAGATGTTGTGGCAGGACTTGAAACGAGCAGTTCATGCTTGAAAACCCACGTCACTGAGTTAAAGCAGTTCTGCATGGAAGAGTGGGCCAAAATTCCTCCACAGCGACGTGAGAGACAGATCAACAACTACAGGAAGCATTTGGTTGGAGTCATTGCAGCTAAAGGTGGCACAACCAGTTATTGAGTGTAAGGGGGCAATTACTTTTTCACACAGGGGAATTGGGTGTTGCATAACTTTGTTTATGAAATAAATATGTAATTGTTATGTTATTTGTTCACTTATGTTCCCTTTATCTAATATTAGGTTTTGGTTGAAGATCTGATAACATTCAGTATCACAAATATGCAAAAAGTTAAGAAAATTAGAAAGGGGGCAAATACTTTTTCATAGCACTGTATTTTTAGATCTATAATTTAATGACTCACATCATAACAGCAGAAAGAGGTTCACGTTTACCACAATTGTGCAAAAATACATTGATGTGAGTGCTCACACACAGAATCTACAGACACACACAGCAGTGAGGATTCACAGAGATTCAATTTCCTCAAATAGAACGCAGTGATGACTCATTCACTGCTCAGCCCCAACTGCAATGTTCTGCTGTGGCAGATAACACACTCCTTTATTTATTTATTAACTTAATTCAAAAATAAATGTTCAGGTAATAATAGCTGTATCCTGAAAACATAAAAAAAAGGTTTTATTTACCACAGTTGGAGTTCTAAGAGGCTAAACAATCAACGGTCAATATTTCACATTTGCATTATTGACATTTACATTTTTTACATTCCTATTTACTTCCTTGAATAAGATTCCAATTAAATATCTGAGTCATGTTGTAAACATTGTACGCTAAATATAGCCATATACATTTGGAGGAGTTCCAATTAAGAATATAGTGATGATGTGGAATATTAATTGATGCAGAAAACAAGTAATTTAGAAAATCAGGTCATTGAAAAATAAAACATTATGTTATTTTAGGCCTGGTCAAGTCCACAATTCATTTAGGGAATATGCAACGTTTAACCCCTTAAACTTGTGGAAATTGGCCAATATGGATAGGGACAAATAGAAAATATTCTAACAAAAGAAATATAAAAAGTATATGCATGACCATGGTAGAAAATGTAAAGAGAACACTTAGGAAATTATGGGAAATTATCAGACTAAAGGTGAGGACACAACAGTTCACCTGACAAAAGACTGAATCCAAACATTACACTGTTGATTTCATGTACATTTTACATTTACTGTATTTCTACAGCATTTGTCAATAACAAAATCTGAAAATACTCTGGATACATATTAAGAATATTAATTGGAGTAGGTGCAAGAAGGGTTTGAGTGAGAGGTCTAACTAGTGTCCACACACCTCTCCAAATGGACTTTACGACTCAAGGAAAGCACCTTCAACTATAAAAGGTGATTTTTTGAGCTCTCCTGGCTTTGCCATTGAGGACTGAGGCAAGCACACTTGTAGTTTTTTGTTTGGAACACAGCCCTGCGTCCCCACCTTCACACAATTACGGTTGTTTTTTACGCAATCCTAACACTTTCCAATATAAATCCCAATATGGGTCAGGAGGGCATCATTTGAAAGGTTATTCTATTGCCAACATGCCTATCGAAGTTACAAAATACGATCTTACAGTGTTAGGCTTTCAAAAGGCACTTCAGACAAACAGATTGCAATTTTGGTGCGCATAGAATGGTCTTATGAGTGCATTCAAGTGCGTGTTCCGCAGCAAATTTTCCTCACAATACGACAAACATAAGCTCATTCTGTTCAGGTCAACCCAGGGTATAACACCTTGACCAAACCGGCTCCACGCGTACGTCCGCATGTTGATTTTGTCTATCCCCATCAGACACGTTCATAACACGCAGGTTAAAATACCAAAACCAACTGTGAACCAACTATATTAATTTCGGGACAGATAAAAACACACATGAAACATTCATGGACATTTAGTTTGCTGTTACTAGCTAACGTGTCCTGGGAGATAAACATTGGGTTGTTATTTTACCTGAAATGCATATGGTCCTTTTCTTTTGCTGGATATTTGTATAATTTTGACCCATTTGGAAATCATACAAAATCATGTGTTCTCTACTCCGACAAGTTATTCTGCTCGCAACACGGCCGGTTTAGTCAGCATGTAACGCATAACATCCTTTTAACTTTGGATCAAACATAGCGATCATAAACGTTAATACCGTAAATGACAAATATGGAAATGTGAAGTGCACATTTGGACTCACAGGTGTGTGGTTTGCTTGTATGACATCAAAGCAGTATTATTATAATCCTCAATGTCTCATCTTTCAGAACACATCGACTCCTCTCGATTTACAGCATTTCCCTCACCCAGACAACAACAAATGTGCAAAATTAGCGGGTGGGATGAGGGAAACTTCTTGTCACGCGCGGTGCTCAAGTTTATAATAGCTGTCAGTCAAAACCGATTCAGCGCTGTGAAGCGTAGAATCTGAGTTCTGACGTCATGTATAGCATGTTACTCTACAACCACTGCGTTCCAATCAGCTTATCAATGACAAAGACTGCCATTTTCAACCCGTATACAGGATGACAGGGGCTGTGAGTGGAAAGGGCTACTGATCATAACAACATAACAAATGGTAATGTAAGAATGCCTTGATAGGCTAGCCTATAAAAATAGGGAAAAAGAGAACGTGAGAAAGAAGGACAACGAATGAAAGAAAATAGAGAATGAATGTCTGTAAGCGGCTGGTTTAGCTTGTGTGTTGATGCAAATCAATATGTTTATGCAGTCAAGATAGGAACTTGCCACTCATATTGGAACAGAGTCAAAACCTTTCTGGAAACAAGCACGTTCAAAGGAATATAAAGAGGCCCTTAGTTTAAACTGACAGATTGTCAATATGGTTGTGATTGTGTCTTTGCCCAGCGATGGAGGGGCAGTGACAAACGGTCAATGATGAGGACTCATCTATTGGAGATAGAAGGTTGGTCATATAATACGTACAAACCACTAGAGCTGGACTATATGGAAAACAATCCATATTGCGATAAATTGCCTGAATAATGATAAATAGAATGATACGTTTATAACATTAGCTGATGTCTACCAGTTCTTTTTGTATTATCCTTTAAACTACTACTACTTGTTTGATGGTTGTAGCCATCAATTGTCCCATTAACAATCACACATACAGTGCCTTCAGAAAGTATTAACATCCCTTGACTTTTTCCACATTGTTGTTTTACAGCCTCAATTTAAAATTGATTAAATTAGAGTTCCCAGTTGTCTTGAACGCACTGAAGTCGTAGCAGAGGGAGGGAACGAGGAGCAGAGGGTCCGCCTCTCGTGGTCCCTGCTCTCTCCTTCCTTTCCTCCAGTGAGACTGACCAGAGAGAGGGGACACAGTCTTCCATCTGATGGTGAAACTCGAGTCGCACTGCATCTGCCTCAAGCACAAATTCATGTTGTTCCTATGACCAGAGAAAGTGAAATATTCCTCAATATTAAAATAAACACGACAAGCTGCTAATAATAATAAAAACGCAGGGCTATCGATACACTTGGCTACTCATTCATTGCAGCTGCAGCGTGAGTGGGGAGAAGGAGTTTTATGTTTTGTAATAGTGTTGAATAAAAACAATATGGCAGTGCTGAATAAAAAAATTCTACATAAACTCACTCATAAAAACAGCAGCTCTTTGCTGTATTATATGACAGTCTCTCTCTGGTCATGGTTTTAAAAGTTATGAAATCTCACATAGGCTAGTATCAAACTTGTAGGCACGGTGATTTGAGCTATCAGATTGGCCAGCGCAGTAGGCGCACTCGATTTAGCAACAGATCTCCAGGTCCGCCGGGTAGACAGAGTTTGTCTCTTCAGACAAATTAAATGGTTCAAAATGCGAATACTTTGCCTACCCGGTGCTCAGGGCTTCTGAATCAAGTGCACCTACTGCCAACAGTGCAACACCAATCATTTTTAAAAAAGGAGGAGTGCAAGCCTTTATCATTGGTATTTTTACAGAAATGTTTGGTGATCAACTAGGAATCGCGATCGGTTGGTGACCACTTTTATGGGGTATTGTGTGTAGATGGGTGACCATTAAAAAAAATATTTAATCAATTTTGAATTCAGGCTGTAACAACAAAATGTGGAATAAGTCAAGGGGTATGAATACTTTCTGAAGGCACTGTATTAGAAAACGTATTTAATTTCAAACTTTCTCTAGTATAGGCTACTTATCGTAATTAACGGTGGGTAATGCAACACAGAGAACAGAGTAAATTCCCTGCAGTGCTCCTCGTCTGAAGTAGCCTAATTGCCTGTGCAGGGCCAGTCACACAAAAGGAAAAGTTACTGTCCTGACCATAAGGCCCTTTTCATTGGGTGTTCTGGCTTATTTGGGTATCGTTTTTCATGTGGTGGTGTATAAAATAGAACATCACAGTTTGACACCTGTTCAGTTTGGAGTTAATGGCCACTTTGAAAAAGTGTTTTGAATGTCAATGCACTACTATCTGCAGATAAAATTAGTCCAGTCATTGTACTGTATGTTCAACTCTCATAAAAGGCTGACACTGAGGATGGTTAGATTTTCTGCAAACAGTCTACAATGTGTCTGCATTGTTGTTGCTGTGGTCACAGTCTAAGACCGGTCTAAGCTTATCTTCATGACCAGCTAGCTTTGCAGTATTGCTGCACCTCCCGATCGGAAGACTTTCCTGCACTACTGCCTCAAATGCTATTAAAAGACAAAAGACACACAACAACACGCACACTATACATCTACTTACACGACTCATACTCATTGTACAAATAAATAAAAACAGCAGTCATGTTCGCTCTAGAGTACAGTCCAATGAGCAGACAACCCTCCAGGCCCTTCACAGAGCAGTCAGGGTTGCCACAGCACCCAGTGACATTCAAAGACGTCATTAGGGGGATGGGAGGTTAATAAAGGTCTGGTCGGTCGTCACCGGTTCTAAATATAGACAGAAAGAGATTGGAGAAGAGAGCAGCCAGTAAGAGAATCCACAGGTTGTTGTTGGGATTCATTCTGATATAAGATAGCCCATGTGTAGAGGAACTTAAACCAACTCGAATCATGAGATGTCTCAAACAAATAAAACAATAATTTTTTTTTAAAAGAGAGAACCATATACACATCCTACTACTGGAGATAATTCAGAATTATCACTCCAGTTTGACGACTTCTTTAAGATAAAAGTAATAATGTGTGAACAACTTCAATGGTGAACCATATGGCCACAATAAAGCACCAGACTTTAAGATGCTGGCTTCCTGTCATCAAACATACTTGTAAATTACTCAAGGAAATCACAACACATGAGTCATCCCTGAGGGAAGTTCATGGACAGGATCATAGGGGTAAGAGGTCACTGGGGGGTCTTTAAACAAGTGGTCTCGTAAAGCTCTTTCCAAGAAGGTTTTGATGGAGCACACCCTGCAAACATTTGGCCAGGCTACCTCATAAAAGAATATTGCCTACAAAATGGGTTGCTTTGGTATTTAATGAAAAAAAAGCTTGAGTAAAGTGTTATTTTTCAAACACTTCTGGAGCAAAGAAAACCAGACTTACCTGGGGTGTTGGCAGAAATTATGAACAGAGAAGCCAGAGATGATTGTGTTATAGTTGTCTTTGTTGTTCCAAAACTCAGTCAGGTCGAAGAAGGTCATAAGAAGTGGGATGATAAAGCTTAAGGTGAGTGTGTATTTGCTTGTGTTTGGGTGTATTTGGGAACAGACTGAAGGTTCTAAAGTGGGTCTTCGGCGTCGGCCATGACTTTGGTCCACAGAGGTATGGTGGATCAGTAGGGTCCTCCCCTTCTTCGAATCAATCCCACTGCAACAGTCACAAATGAACAGGAGTTAGCCAGCTGCAGATCAAGGATCCTGGTATCCATAACGCCTCACACTCCTGGCCACTGCAGATAGCATGGCCGGCATTCATTCAGTCATAAGTCATTCAGTTTGTTTTTCGACTCCAATTTTGCTTAGTCAGGCAATGACAGAGTAGGTGATCTGCCAGTCAAGATTAGTCGTTACGCACAGCCCAAATAAGCAGTTGGGCTACACTACTAGTCAAAAGTTTGGACACAACTACTCATTCAAGGGTTTTTCTTTATTTTTACTCTTTTACTTGTAGAATAATAGTGAAGACATCAAAACTATGAAATAACACATATGGAATCATGTATTAATTAAAGTGTTAAACAAATCAAAATATATTTTATATGTGAGATTCTTCAAATAGCCACCCTTTGCCTTGATGACAGCTTTGCACACTTGGCATTCTCTAAACCAGCTTCATGAGATAGTCACCTGGAATACATTTCAATTAACAGGTGTGTCTTCTTCTGCGTCGGACCGCAGAGTGAAGGAAAAGCAGCCAACAAGTGCTCAGCATGTGGGAACTCCTTCAAGACTGTTGGAAAAGCATTCCAGGTGAAGCTGGTTGAGAGAATGCCAAGAGTGTGCAAAGCTGTCATCAAGGCAAAGGGTGGCTATTTGAAGAATCTCAAATATAAAATATATTTTGATTTGTTTAAAAAAAACAAATGGTTACTACATGATTCCATATGTGTTATTTCATAGTTTATGTCTTCACTATTATTCTACAATGTAGAAAATACAAAAAATAAAGGTAAAACCCTGGAATGAGTAGGTGTGTCCAAACTTTTGACTGGTACTGTAACTCCATTCGCAACTCCCTCTCTCCCTCCCTGACTACCACCATGATATCAACAGGTGCAGTATGTGAGAAAAAAAAATCTGAAATCTGAGATATGACCAAAGATTTCACATTCTTCTGCTCCAGACTACCATTAAAATATTTTTTTTGTGCTGCTAAAGACAGTGTCTGAAATGTGGAAAATTGTTTTGCTTTGAGGAGGGAGGGGTGTTAGTCAGTTTGCCTCCACCGAGAAGCACTCGCAGAGCTGTTAATGGGATGAGTCATGCAGCCTGGGATCTGCAGAGATGAGAGACAAAGCAACACTACGATACCCACACTCCCCCTGGGATGGAGGAAGAGAGGCAGAGCGCTGCAATACCCATACTGGCCCCTAGTCTCACATTGGGTCATTGAGAAGCATGGTGGGTGGGCAAATCTACACTGTCAATATGAGCAGTCTTTCTAAACTGGGCCTCTGTTCTAAATCAATAGGCTACTTACAGTATTTTCATCACCGTGTGAATGTGTAAACACACATTCTAAATTGTCTATTTCTTTCTCCCTGCTCTGTAATGTTTCACTTTTTAACGTATGATGGTCTTTTTCTTAAGTGAAAAATAAATAAAACTAAAAACTAAAATTAAACTTAGTTGTTGCTTCCTAGATCTGTACCTTCTTGTATAGCTATTCTAGCCATGTCATACATTTTTACAAGGGGATTTCCCTATGGGAGGTCCATATTTTGATTCCATCCATCAAGGGTTCTGCCCAACATAAATATGAAAATCCATATTCTCTTTATTCCAATTAGCCTTTAAAGCTGGAATCCGTACTTGGTGAATCTGCCACGTCTGTTTGCGATATTACAAACAGAAGTTACTTCAAACAACTAACACTGTTTTTTTCCCCCTCAGACATCATTGCACATCATTGCATGCATGATAGAACAGCAGAGTAGGTACTGCATATTTTTTTGTCATGATGCTACATGCTCCTCTCCTCAGTTTCATCAACAAATCAAAAACAATAAATGCGCTGGGGCGAGCAGTGGCGCTGTTTCACCTTTAACACAAAGCAAGCAAAAATTCTAAATAATTTCAATAAACTCATGTCAAGGTAGCCTAATCACAAGCAATAAAATGGGCTCAAATTGCGATATACATTATGTTAAAGTTCTTTTTAGAAAGAGGTTATTCACGCACTTTGCAGACCTTATCCGGAGCAAATTACATCATACAAATTTACATATTTTGTATTCACACAGCTGGATGAACACTGGCGCAGTGCCAATTATGTCTTTCTCATTAATAGACAGCAATTACCTTTTTGAGGATTTGAACATGTAACCTCCTGGTTGACTCCTAAACGTGCGGTGTTGGCTCCATTACACCACACAGTTAGGGTCTAACAAAGTGCCTGCTTTATGCTTAATCCGCATTCATCTCGGTTTGCTCTGCAGCTGCTGTTGGGTCTACATCCTACAGGAGTCCTGGCAGTTCCACAGCCCCTGAGCAGACAGCCCACTGTGGCACCCTGCGTTTTGGACAGGGTCCCTCCCTGGACCTGTGGCCTCACCTACTGGGCAGAGGGAGCAACTGCAGGGGCAGGACGTGGCCAGATAGGGCCTCCATCATGGCTCAACACAAGTCTGGGTAGGTACTAGGTAGGCATTATCAACCCCATCAACTAGATTTCATCACCAGCGTTCTCATTTCAGCAAAGCACTGGATAGTCTTTGTGCATAATCCAACCATAGGGCTGCACTGCAGTTAGTTATATATTCTACACAGAAACCTCTAACCAAAGTGGCACTGAGGCTCAGAATGTGGCATATTACACACTAGTAAGGCTTGGGTGACTGTGTGATGACGTAAAGATTTTGCATTTCTGCTAATATTTGGGAGTCTATATAAGAATGTGCCTTTAAATGATAATTCCATACTGAAACTGTACATCTGTTTACTGTTTTTTAATCCACACAGATGGCAAACAGTAACCTAAACAGACAAACAAAAAGAAAGGGTGGTGAGTGTAGGGTGCTATGCGACAGCACGTGAGCCTGTGTGTTTCCAAAGGTGCACATGTTGGTGCATTACTATTATTTTGATTAATTTTAATGTATGTTTTAGCGCTATATTCAAAATGCCTGCATCGCAATAATCAATTTTTTTTGTTTTTATGAGAATTTATGTCCGCTTGTTCTCATGTTGTCTTTTTGGTCTCGTCTCCTTCTGCTGTGACTGTGCACCTTCCCATTCACACATACCGAACCCCTCCCCCTGCCACTCACAACAACAAAGATGAGAGATCACTTCTTCCTCTCTGTGACAAGCGGTTTTAACTCGGTTTGCATTTAAGGTTTGGTCCAAAAGAATAGGTCACATTCAAAAAAGGCAAAAAATAAATAAATAAAATAAAAAGCCGATAGTGGCTTGCGAAAGTATTCACCCCCCTTGACATTTTTCCTATTTTGTTGCCTTACAACCTGGAATTAAAATTGATTTTTTGGGGATTTGTATCATTTGATTTACACAACATGCTTACCACTTTGAAGATGCAAAATATTTTATATTGTGAAACAAACAAGAAATAAGACAAAAAAACAGAAAAAAACAGTGTGCATAACTATTCACCCCCCCCCCCCAAAGTCAATACTTTGTAGAGCCACCTTTTGCAGCAATTACATCTAGCCACTGGGATTTTTGCCCATTCTTCAAGGCAAAACTGCTCCAGCTCCTTCAAGTTGGATGGGTTCCGCTGGTGTACAGCAATCTTTAAGTCATACCACAGATTTTCAATTGGATTGAGGTCTGGGCTTTGACTAGGCCATTCCAAGACATTTAAATGGTTCCCCTTAAACCACTCAAGTGTTGCTTTAGCAGTATGCTTAGTGTCATTGTCCTGCTGGAAGATCAACCTCCGTCCCAGTCTCAAATCTCTGGAAGAGTGAAACAGGTTTCCCTCAAGAATTTCCCTGTATTTAGCGCCATCCATAATTCCTTAAATTCTGACCATTTTTCCAGTCCCTGCCGATGAAAAACATCCCCACAACATGATGCTGCCACCACCATGGTTCACTGTGGGGATGGTGTTCTCGGGGTGATGAGAGGTGTTGGGTTTGCGTCAGACATAGCGTTTTCCTTGATGGCCAAAAAGCTCAATTGTAGTCTCATCTGACCAGAGTACTTTCTTCCATATGTTTGGGGAGTCTCCCACATGGCTTTTGGCGAACACCAAACGTGTTTGCTTATTTTTTTCTTTAAGCAATGGCTTTTTCTGGCCACTATTCCATAAAGCCCAGCTCTGTGGAGTGTACGGCTTAAAGTGGTCATATGGACAGATACTCCAATCTCCACTGTGGAGCTTTGCAGCTCCTTCAGGGTTATCTTTGGTCTCTTTGTTGCCTCTCTGATAAATGCCCTCCTTGCCTGGTCCGTGAGTTTTGGTGGGCAGCCCTCTCTTGGCAGGTTTGTTGTGGTGCCATATTCTTTCAATTTTTTTAAATAATGGATTTAATGGTGCTCCGTGGGATGTTCAAAGTTTCTGATATTTTCTTATAACCCAACCCTGATCTGTACTTCTCCAAAACTTTGTCCCTGACCTGTTTGGAGAGCTCCTTGGTCTTCATGGTGTCGCTTGCTTGGTGGTGCCCCTTGCTTATTGGTGTTGCAGACTCTGGGGCCTTTCAGAACAGGTGCATATATACACTGAGATCATGTGACACTTAAATAAAGTCCACCTGTGTGCAATCTAACTAATTATGTGAATTCTGAAGGTAATTGGTTGCACCAGATCTTACTTAGGGGCTTCATAGCAAAAGGGGGTGAATACATATGCACGCACCACTTTTCCGTTATTTATTTTTTCGAATTTTTTTTAACAAGTTATTTCTTTCATTTCACTTCACCAATTTGGACTATTTTCTGTATGTTCATTACATGAAATCCAAATAAATATCCATTTAAATTACAGGTTGTAATGTAACAAAATAGGAAAAACGCCAAGGGGGATGAATACTTTTGCAAGGCACTGTAGTTACATATCGGGATATTATTTTTGCAGATATATCGTATCGTTTTGACAATATTGCAATATTATTGTTGTGCTAGCTGGCTGTACCAAAACTCCAGTAATTTTCATTCATAGCTTGTTCTCCATCTACTTTTTAAATAGGGAGACTATTTGTTTTCAGCACTTATTTCCATGACTGATCAAAACTTGTTTTCTCATGGCTCACTCCTGTCCCTCTACAGCAGGGGTATGGTGACTGGTGAGTAATATGTTTGGAACAATGAATCGCAATAAAATCACAGAACCGAATCGCAATACATATAGAATCGTGAGAATTGCAATACATTTCGTATCGGCACCAAGGTATCGTGATAATATTGTATCGTGAGGTCCCTGGCAATTCCCAGCCCTAATGGACACTGAAAGACATATGTAATAGAGGAGAAGTTAACCTTTCTAATGATATCCTTTTTATGTATCAACTCCTCAAATTGCGCACAGAGCAGACACTAATAAAACAGGAGTATAAATGAACATTGATTCTGGAAAATGTATGCTCAGTTTGTTGCGCGCGGCATTGCAGTACCACATACCGCTAGCAGCATTTTAGCTAAAGACTGTTATACTAGATGTCTAGTCTGTGTTTTATAACTGTGGAATAAGCAGAAAACACAATAATAAGGAATTGGCAACTCGTTCTCATTTCGGATAAATAAGGCAGGCAACTTGATTTCAAACAGTTGGAGAGAAACAGAATGGTGTGTTCATAACAATTCAATTGTTCTAGCTAGCTAGTTAGTTAGCAAATAGATCCTAGTTGGCTATACTTGAAATGATTAGCTGGCTACTCACTAGCACATGGGCTTATGCTTGACAGATTGTTTATGAGAGCTGTGTTCATTTTCTATAATGGCTGCTACAAGAAGTTAGTCATTATTAGTGAATGTGCATTATACATGGTTCTGGTTAAATTTGTGACTAAAACTGAATTTTCTTAGACAGACTTGAAAGCCAGATCAGTGATTATTTCAAAAAAGTAGGTTAAACTATTTTAATAAAATAAGGCTTATATTTAGTCTAGGTATAATTTCACAAGCCCTGAACTCATTAGATTATTGCTGACTGTTTGAAATACTGTGTATTTGACCTTTAAAATTGCACAACAAAGCTTATTTAGAGAGAATCTAAAATAAATGTATATATACTACGTGTCAAAAGATTGGACACCTTCTCATTCAAGGGTTTTACTTAATTTTTTACATTGTAGAATAATAGTGAAGACATCCAAACTACGAAATAACACATACGGAATCTTGTAGTAACCAAATAAAGTGTTAAATATATATTTTTATTTGAGATTCTTCAAATAGCCACCCTTTGCCTTGATGACAGCTTTGCACACTCTTGGCATTCTCTCAACCAGCGTCATGAGGTAGTCACCTGGAATGCATTTCAATTAACAGCTGTGCCTTCTTAATGCATTTGAGCAAATCAGTTGTGTTGTGACAAGGTAGGGGGGTATACAGAAGATAGCCCTATTTGGTAAATGATCAAGTCCAAATTATGGCAAGAACAGCTCAAATAAGCAAAACAACAGTCCATCATTACTTTAAGAAATGAAGGTCAGTCAATACGGAACATTTCAAGAACTTTGAACGTTTCTTCAAGTGCAGTCGCAAAAAACATCAAGCGCTATGATGAAACTGGCTCTCATGAGGACCACCACAGGAATGGAAGACCCAGAGTTACCTCTGCTGCGGAGGATAAGTTCATTAGAGTTACCAGCCCAAATAAATGCTTCACAGAGTTCAAGTAACAGACATCTCAACATCAACTGTTCAGCGGGGACTGTGTGAATCAGGCCTTCATGGTAGAATTGCTGCAAAGAAACCACTACTAAAGGACACCAATAAGAAGAAGAGACTCGCTTGGGCCAAGAAACACGAGCAATGGACATTAGACTGGTGGAAATTTGTCCTTTGGTCTGGAGTCCAAATTTGAGATTTTTGGTTCCAACAGCCATGGCTTTGTGAGACGCAGTGCGGGTGAACGGATGATCTCATCTCCGTATTTCCCACCGTAAAGCATGGAGGAGGAGGTGTGATGGTGTGGGGGTGCTTTGCTGGTGACACTGTCTGTGATTTACTTAGAATTCAAGGCACACTTGACCAGCATGGCTACCACAGCGATACGCCATCCCATCTGGTATGGGCTTAGTGGGACTATCATTTGTTTTTCCAACAGGACAATGACCCAACACACCTCCAGGCTGTGTAAGGGCTATTTGACCAAAAAGGAGAGTGATGGAGTGCTGCATCAGATGACCTGGCCTCTACAATCCCCCCGACCTCAACCCAATTGAGATGGTTTGGGATGAGTTGGACCGCAGAGTGAAGGAAAAGCAGCCAACAAGTGCTCAGCATATGTGGGAACTCCTTCAAGACTGTTGGAAAAGCATTCCAGGTGAAGCTGGTTGAGAGAATGCCAAGAGTGTGCAAAGCTGTCATCAAGGCAAAGGGTGGCTACTTTTTTGGTTACTACATGATTGCATACGTGTTATTTCATAGTTTTGATCTCTTCACTATTATTCTACAATGTAGAAAATAGTAAAAATAAACAAAAACCCTTGAATGAGTAGGTGTGTCCAAACTTTTGACTGGTACTATATATACAGTGGGGAGAACAAGTATTTGATACATTGCCGATTTTGCAGGTTTTCCTACTTACAAAGCATGTAGAGGTCTGTCCTTTTTATCATAGGTACACTTCAACTGTGAGAGACGGAATCCAAAAATCCAGAAAATCACATTGTATGAATTTTAAGTAATTAATTTGCATTTTATTGCATGACATAAGTATTTCATACATCAGAAAAGCAGAACTTAATATTTGGTACAGAAACCTTTGTTTGCAATTACAGAGATCATACGTTTCCTGTAGGTCTTGACCAGGTTTGCATACACTGCAGCAGGGATTTTGGCCCACTCCTCCATACAGACCTTCTCCAGATCCTTCAGGTTTCGGGGCTGTCGCTGGGCAATACGGACTTTCAGCTCCCTCCAAATATGTTCCATTGGGTTCAGGTCTGGATACTGGCTAGGCCAATCCAGAACCTTGAGATGCTTCTTACGGAGCCACTCCTTAGTTGCCCTGGCTGTGTGTTTCGGGTCGTTGTCATGCTGGAAGACCCAGCCACGACCCATCTTCAATGCTCTTACTGAGGGATACCTGGCCCCATCCATCCTCCCCTCAATACGGTGCAGTCGTCCTATCCACTTTGCAGAAAAGCAACCCCAAAGAATGATGTTTCCACCTCCATGCTTCACGGTTGGGATGGTGTTCTTGGGGTTGTACTCATCCTTCTTCTTCCTCCAAACACGGCGAGTGGAGTTTAGACCAAAAAGCTTTATTTTTGTCTCATCAGACCACATGACCTTCTCCCATTCCTCCTCTGGATCATCCAGATGGTCATTGGCAAACTTCAGACGGGCCTGGACATGCGCTGGCTTGAGCAGGGGGACCTTGCGTGCGCTGCAGGATTTTAATCCATGACGGCGTAGTGTGTTAGTAATGGTTTTCTTTGAAACTGTGGTCCCAGCTCTCTTCAGGTCATTGACCAGGTCCTGCCGTGTAGTTCTGGGCTGATCCCTCACCTTCCTCTGATCATTGATGCCCCACGAGGTGAGATCTTGCATAGAGCCCCAGACCGATGGTGATTGACCGTCATCTTGAACTTCTTCCATTTTCTAATAATTGCGCCAACAGTTGTTGCCTTCTCACCAAGATGCTTGCCTATTGTCCTGTAGCCCATCCCAGCCTTGTGCAGGTCTACAATTCTATCCCTGATGTCCTTACACAGCTCTCTGGTCTTGGCCATTGTGGAGAGGTTGGAGTCTGTTTGATTGAGTGTGTGGACAGGTGTCTTTTATACAGGTAACGAGTTCAAACAGGTGCAGTTAATGAGTGGAGAACAGGAGGGCTTCTTAAAGAAAAACTAACAGGTCTGTGAGAGCCGGAATTCTTACTGGTTGGTAGGTGATCAAATACTTATGTCATGCAGTAAAATGCAAATTAATTACTTAAAAATCATACAATGTGAATTTCTGGATTTTTGTTTTAGATTCCGTCTCTCACAGTTGAAGTGTACCTATGATAAAAAGGACAGACCTCTACATGCTTTGTAAGTAGGAAAACCTGCAAAATCGGCAATGTATCAAATACTTGTTCTCCCCACTGTATATAGACACACACACACACACACACACACACACAGTTGAAGTCGGAAGTTTACATACACCTTAGCCAAATACATTTAAACTCAGATTTTCACAATTCCTGACATTTAATCCTAGTAAAAATTCCCTGTTTTTAGGTCAGTTAGGATCACCACTTTATTTTAAGAATGTGAAATGTCAGAATAATAGTAGAGATAATTATTTCCTTCAGCTTTTATTTCTTTCAACACATTCCCAGTGGATCAGAAGTTTACATACACTCAATAAGTATTTGGTAGCATTGCCTTTAAATTGTTTAACTTGGGTGAAATGTTTTGGGTAGCCTTCCACAAGCTTCCCACAATACGTTGGGTGAATTTTGGCCCATTCCTCCTGACAGAGCAGGTGTAACTGAGTCAGGTTTGTAGGCCTCCTTGCTCGCACACGCTTTTTCAGTTCTGCCCACACATTTTCTATAGGATTGAGGTCAGGGCTTTGTGATGGCCACTCCAATACCTTGACTTTGTTGTCCTTAAGCCATTTTGCCACAACTTGGAAGTATGCTTGGGGTCATTGTCCATTTGGAAGACCCATTTGCGACCAAGCTTTAACTTCCTGACTGATGTCTTGAGATGTTGCTTCAATATATCCACATAATTTTCCTTCCTCATGATGCCATCTATTTTGTGAAGTGCACCAGTTCCTCCTGCAGCAAAGCACCCCCACAGCATGATGCTGCCACCCCTGTGCTTCACGGTTGGGATGGTATTCTTCGGCTTACAAGCGTTCCCCTTTTTCCTCCAAACATAACGATAGTCATTTTGGCCAAACAGTTTTACTGTGGCTATACATACTTTTGTACCTGTTTCCTCCAGCATCTTCACAAGGTCCTTTGCTGTTGTTCTGGGATTGATTTGCACTTTTCGCACCAAAGCACGTTCATCTCTAGGAGACCGAACGCGTCTACTTCCTGAGCGGTATGACGGCTGCGTGGTCCCATGGTGTTTATACAGTGAGGGAAAAAAGTATTTGATCCCCTGCTGATTTTGTACGTTTGCCCACTGACAAAGACATGATCAGTATATAATTTTAATGGTAGGTTTATTTGAACAGTGAGAGACAGAATAACAACAACAAAAATCCAGAAAAACGCATGTCAAAAATATTATAAATTGATTTGCATTTTAATAAGTATTTGACCCCTCTGCAAAACATGACTTAGTACTTGGTGGCAAAACCCTTGTTGGCAATCACAGAGGTCAGACGTTTCTTGTAGTTGGCCACCAGGTTTGCACACATCTCAGGAGGGATTTTGTTCCACTCCTCTTTGCAGATCTTCTCCAAGTCATTAAGGTTTTGAGCCTGACGTTTGGCAACTCGAACCTTCAGCTCCCTCCACAGATGTTCTATGGGATTAAGGTCTGAAGACTGGCTAGGCCACTCCACGACCTTAATGTGCTTATTCTTGAGCCACTCCTTTGTTGCCTTGGCCATGTGTTTTGGGTCATTGTCATGCTGGAATACCCATCCAAGACCCATTTTCAATGCCCTGGCTGAGGGAAGGAGGTTCTCACCCAAGATTTGACGGTACATGGCCCCGTCCATCGTCCCTTTGATGCGGTGAAGTTGTCCTGTCCCCTTAGCAGAAAAACACCCCCAAAGCATAATGTTTCCACCTCCATGTTTGACGGTGGGGATGGTGTTCTTGGAGTCATAGGTAGCATTCCTCCTCCTCCAAACACGGCGAGTTGAGTTGATGCCAAAGAGCTCGATTTTGGTCTCATCTGACCACAACACTTTCACCCAGTTCTCCTCTGAATCATTCAGATGTTCATTGGCAAACTTCAGACAGCCCTGTATATGTGCTTTCTTGAGCAGGGGGACCTTGCAGGCGCTGCAGGATTTCAGTCCTTCACGGCGTAGTGTGTTACCAATTGTTTTCTTGGTGACTATGGTCCCAGCTGCCTTGAGATCATTGACAAGATCCTCCTGTGTAGTTCTGGGCTGATTCCTCACCGTTCTCATGATCATTGCAACTTCACGAGGTGAGATCTTGCATGGAGCCCCAGGCCGAGGGAGATTGACAGTTATTTTGTGTTTCTTCCATTTGCGAATAATCGCACCAACTGTTGTCACCTTCTCACCAAGCTGCTTGGCGATGGTCTTGTAGCCCATTCCAGCCTTGTGTAGGTCTACAATCTTGTCCCTGACATCCTTGGAAAGCTCTTTGGTCTTAGCCATGGTGGAGAGTTTGGAATCTGATTGATTGATTGCTTCTGTGGACAGGTGTCTTTTATACAGGTAACAAGCTGAGATTAGGAGCACTCCTTTTAAGAGTGTGCTCCTAATCTCAGCTCGTTACCTGTATAAAAAGACACCTGGGAGCCAGAAATCTTTCTGATTGAGAGGGGGTCAAATACTTATTTCCCTCATTAAAATGCAAATCAATTTATAACATTTTTGACATGCGTTTTTCTGGATTTTTTTGTTGTTATTCTGTCTCTCACTGTTCAAATAAACCTACCATTAAAATTATAGACTGATCATTTCAGTGGGCAAACATACAAAATCAGCAGGGGATTAAATACTTTTTTCCCTCACTGTATATCAAGTTTGAAGAAAATCTAGGTGATTTGTAGGCCATATCGCCCAGCCCTAATTAGTCCTGCAGTGCATTTCCTGGAAAGTGGATCTAAATCCCACTCATCGGTCGCGGAAGTCTCGCCTCAAAGTAGTATGATTTAATGGAGTGGAGTTAGAGCTGAAAGCCAATGCAGTACCGCCGTCCCTGTTACTGTGCCCTCCATACTGAAGCAAGGCTCTCAGGCGTCGTGCCCAAACGCATCGCTGATCGTTTACTACTCTCCTCAGATATCCCCTCTGGTTTAACACTGGCCTCTTGTCAGCACATTGGCTAAATATACTCATCTTTCTCTAGGGTTTTGGGGTTTGTTTGGTTTTGCAAGGTTATCTGGGAACATTCATGAGGATTAGAGTAGCGACAGGAACAGGAGCATGTAGTTTAGTCAGTCAGTCACTAACACGTTTAGATACCAATCACCAAGGCCAATTTGAGGAAGGAAGGCATCATTGCACCAAATTGCAAGAAACAGCTCAATTAAACCTTTTTAAATTGTTCATTTTGTTCAGCATTTCCAAAGTCTGAGTCTAAGTGTACACCTACGGAGGATGACATTTCCTCTAATTGCCTTCCACTAATATGTCAGCTAAATCTGAAAACCTGTCCAGAGTGTGGTCTGGGGCTAAGCAAATGGCTCTCTCTGTGTGATATTCCAGATGTTTGTTCTGATGTTTGTCTGCAAGCCACTCTCTCCCTGCAGGGTCCCAAGGCACTCGTCAGGTGACAGGCTCCGCCAAGGGCCCAGCTTCATCACAGCCTACACAGGAAGCTTGGTTATAGAAACCGTGTCACAGGGATAATGGGCTGTCTTGTCGCAGGGTATTTAGAGCCTTTAACCACCTCTGACTGCTGGCCTGGCCACTTTCACTGGCTGCATTATCCTAATGACGTGCGAATGCGGATTAAAATAGCAGCCCATCTTTTTTTGACCATCTGCAGTCCGACTGCGTGATGGTGCAAGGAGACTCATCTGTTCCAGCGAGTAGCCTAAGTGGGGGCCTCCGCCTCATCACTGAAAATACCTGTCCCTGCGAGAGGCAGGAAGTGCTGCTAAGCGACATGGGACGTGCTCTGTCCTCAGACCTTGGCATCAGCCTTTACTTGAAGCCATGACTTAAATGGTTCAACAGATGAAGCACATAAATTGTACACCAACAAATTCTTAGAATTGCAGGGGGACCTTTCAGCAGGAGCAAATCAATTTGCTACAATCAATGTGCTTTATGTTTAAATTGGCTGCTCTCAACTTTATTTCATAGCATTTATGAATACAATGGTCTTGTGTCAATGCAACAGAAAGGCCTGTGGCAGTGAGTCTGAGGTCTGGTCCAAAAGCAGAACCACATAAGGAGGATCCTTTGTGCTCTTATAAACAGAACCAAAGATGGGGACTGTGACACTCACTAGCCTGCTAAAAATGTGTGCTACTGCTGCACATCCCCCTCAGCCAGCCCTCAAAGTCAAGGTGTGCTACTGCTGCACATCCCCCTCAGCCAGCCCTCAAAGTCAAGGTGTGCTACTGCTGCACATCCCCCTCAGCCAGCCCTCAAAGTCAAGGTGTGCTACTGCTGCACATCCCCCTCAGCCAGCCCTCAAAGTCAAGGTGTGCTACTGCTGCACATCCCCCTCAGCCAGCCCTCAAAGTCAAGGCGAGAGGGCGAGTTAGAGACCAGCAGATTCTCAAGGAGAAAGAGGGACACCGCACTCAGCAGAGCCTTTCCCACCGCACTCAGCAGAGCCTTTCCCACCGCACTCAGCAGAGCCTTTCCCACCGCACTCAGCAGAGCCTTTCCCACCGCACTCAGCAGAGCCTTTCCCACCGCACTCAGCAGAGCCTTTCCCACCGCACTCAGCAGAGCCTTTCCCACCGCACTCAGCAGAGCCTTTCCCACCGCACTCAGCAGAGCCTTTCCCACCGCACTCAGCAGAGCCTTTCCCACCGCACTCAGCAGAGCCTTTCCCACCGCACTCAGCAGAGCCTTTCCCACCGGCAGGGACGAAATGGCCCCCACCTCCCCTTGACACCACACCTTGCATACAAAACAGAGAACATGCAAGCTCTCAATGGCAGTGCGATGCCTTTAACTTACCTTGAAGTGAAATTGTTAACTTAAATAGCAGAGAGATAGGCCTAGTTAGTTGAGTTTATAAAAAAATTGAGTCAAATGAAGCACGTCTAGGCAATGGCCTTATAACCGGTCCCAGGATGTTTAATTAGGATCCAGACACCAAATGACTCACTTTCGTCAAAACAAAACAATTACGGGTCAGCACATTGATCAAGGGTAGGAGGCAGGCAACTGTTCCTCCTGGAATTTAAACCAGCAACACTTAGGCCTAAGTCACATGCCCATTTCTCCAAGAATTAATAGGCTTTTCTGGGGGCTAGGATTGTAAACGTGCACGGAATGTTGGGGTGGAGGAGGTCAACTGTGGGATTTATCCGATCAACACTGGTAACCAGGTTATCAGGATATACAAATAAAAAACAACAGTCTTTAAGCACAGCAAGCATGTTTCAATCATTACTGAGGTTTGCTTCACACTGTAGCCTAAATATTGTTTTCTACAGTGTATGAATCCAAGTTTCCATGCATTTTTGCAGTGCAAACAGAATAGGCTAACGTCAAGGCCCTGTATCTTCAGGGCGTGCATGGGCAGGGCTGTTCAATAGCCCTTTCAACACCTTGTGTGGTTCATCAGGACAAGTGACTCTGCTTCACATTGTTGATGAACTTAAAAAACAGTTGCAATCTTACAATCTATGTGCTGAACCTATTTCGTGAAGGAGTAGACCTAATCTCTCGTGGACAGATGCACGTAACATAAATGGTAGTAGCATCTGTCGACGGCCTGTGGGATGGCACATAGACTAGCCTGAAACTGGCTGAGAGTTTCCGTTTAGTGGGATGAAGACTTCGCTAGTCTCGTTAGTACATTTATACAACATTTTAATTCTGGGTGTCCGAGATCAGAGAAGCAAAGTTCGACCAATCAAGTTTAATTCAGGCAATCAATATAAAAGATACAACATTAGACATTAGTGAACCACATACAGAAAGCACATTTAATTTGATAAAAAGTTATGTTGCCTATACTGTTCATCAGTGGCCATGGTCTGAGGCAAATGTTATTTATATCCTCCCTCATAAGGAAGAGATAAGTCAACTATGGAATATGGGATCTCAACGTGTGACCCTTAAGTCTTGACATCTGTCACCATGTAATTCAAGAACTGGGCACATGCAGATATTTTCCGAAAAGTATCCAGATGTTTGCAGATAAGATCAGGTTTGGGTTATCTGATAGCCAAAATGGCAGAAATCAGGAGTGTGTGACAAGACAACCCTTGTGCAAAAAAGCTGATGATGCTAGAGGTGGTTTAGCCAGTGGTTCTTCATTTATTTGGAGTGACTGATAAAGGAGGGCAATTCCACGGTAACAGTGATGCTGAGATTTTTCACTTTAAAATGTATGCCAAACAAAATCCAATGGTTACAAAGTTAAACAAACAATACAACTCCATGCACAAGGACTTAACAATTTCCAATGAAAAGGCCACTTGCAAGGCCACTCAAGGACTGTGAGTGGCATCCACATCCACACACACGCGTGAGAAGCAGCATTTCTGTCAATCAACTGATCTCTAAATTATCTGTCTGGCACTTAATCAAAGACAAGCGTTTGTCATTAATTTAATTTAGGAGGAAATCCTTCTCCATGACCTCTCTCTGGCTCATCAAACTTCTGCGCAATGGAGCTGTGCAAGACCGCCAACTGACTTGCGAGCCAAAACCACAAGCCACATCTTTTCATAGGGTTTAGTGTCGTCTGCAGGTAAAATGTTAGCGTGTACATGCACAGAACAAGCCACAAATCAGAACCTGTAGGATATACACTGAGTGTACAAAACATTTGGAACACCTGCTCTTTCCATTACATAGACTGACCAGGTGAATCCAGGTGAAAGTTATGATCCATTATTGATGACACCAATCAGTGTAGATGAAGGGGAGGAGACAGGTTCAAGAAGGATTTTTAAGCCTCGAGACATGGATTATGCATGTGTGCCATTCAGAGGGTGAATGGGCAAGATAACAGATTTAAGTGCCTTTGAACGGGGTATGGTAGTAGGTGCCAGGCGCACCGGTTTGAGTGTGTCAACTGCAAGGCTGCTGGGTTTTTCACACTCAACAGTTTCCTGTTTGTATCGAGAATGGTCCACCACCCAAAGGACATCCAGCCAACTTCACACAACGGTGGGAAGCATTGGAGTCAACATTGGCCAGCATCCCTTTGGAACACTTTTGACACCTTGTAGGCCATGCCCCGACAAATTGAGGCTGTTCTTAGAGAAAAAGGGGATGCAACACAATATTAGGGAGGTGTTGTAATGTTTTGTACACTCAGTGTATCTAGGCCTACCTTTGATAAATGCAATGTTTGTTTCATAACAACAGTTAGGCCCATCATGAAAGTAACTGCAAAAACACAACTTTGCCTTTACTAGCAGGCAATCCATTGTGATAACCGACAATTTCTATACATAGTCCTACAGTCTGTGTGAGATTTAACATTTTGGGGGGAAATAGGCTACTGGTAAGGCGACAGACTTATTGGCCAATTTTAGAGAAACTACTCAGATGTCTCTACATCAACAGCAAACCTACCGGTCTGTGGTTCACCACTACCTAGGCACAAAAGGTGCTTCCAGTAATTCAAATTAGCATTTTGGGGGGAAAGGAAGGCACTGTTATTGAGTTAATTGGCCTAAGCTATTATCTTTTTCACTTCCATCCACATTTTTATTTACACTGTAAAATAGTGGCTTAAATGTAATCATGATAATTAGCATATATATTGAATATGCAAAAATACAGGGTACTGACTGTGGGATCGTCTCTCTCACACACATGTACGTACACGTTTGGCATATTAACTGTATACACCAGGGTTCTTCAATTCCGGTCCTGGAGGGCCGAAACACCTCTGTTTTTCATCCTCTCCTTCTAATCAGGGGCTAATTCAGACCTGGGACACCAGGTGAGTGCAATTAACTACCAGATAGAAATAAAAAACAGAAGTGTTTCGGCCCTCCAGGACCGGAATTGAAGAACCCTGGTATACACCAATAGAACCAACTAGCACGGAGTGGGACCCCAACTCAAGTGGCACCATCACCTTAAAAAATGCGGCGTCGCAAACTTGCTGACTACTGCCATGGCCCATGGCATGGGGGTTACCAGAAGAAGAAGTGGCAAACTAACTTGTCATTTAAACTCAGTCAAAACACAATTTGCTTAACATGGAGGACACAAATTGCCATGGAGAAGGCACTGACGGCGGCGGTACTGCTTTTAACACCCACCCTAAAAAAAACACTTTTTCAAATGTGATAGCTAAGTTAGCCTGCGTTAGTTAGCTAACGTTAGCTATCGCGAAGTAGGCTGCTGATAAGCTAACGTTAGCTAGCAAGCTAACTAGACGTCTGCTAACTGACGCTTTAATCAGATGCCAATACTATGTGTCAGTTTGCTTACTTGACATTTTCCACATCAGAACAATCCATTCATGCACATTTACGTTAGTTAAAGCAACTTCGCTTGCTAGCTAACGTTAACTAGCTATCAAAACTTCATCGCGTTCTGTCAGTTATCTAGCTTGTTAGCTAGCCAGGAGCAACCAAACGCATCAGATGAAAATATCGCGGAATAAAAACCGCTCTTACCAGTAGACGTAAGATACATTATCTCCCAGCAAACATAACGTACCTGATTGTCGTTCTCCTTTTCGCTGATCGGAGATTGCCTCTTTGACCGTTACACTTCTACTTGATCGTTTTAATATTTTTTTGTGAAATGTCAAATTTCCCCTATCACAACTCTCTTTCCTCCATATTTTCAGCTCCTCCACCAACAACATTAATGACGTTTGTCCCCTGTCACGTGACCCCATCTGTTGGTGCTAAAAATAGATTATACACCCAATGAGTAACTCAGTACAACAGGACAGATACCCAACACAGTCGCAATGGCAGTGGTAGACACTACTACCACGGTCGGAGTAGGAAAGGACTGCACATTTTCCTTCATGCCTTAATGTCACTAAAATCTTGGTTGCGCACAATGTGCAGTGCATCTTTTTGGGAAGACTATCAATGTGAATCTTGGGCGCCCCTATTAGATATACAGGAACAAGTTACAGTGTATGCTAGACTAGAGCATGGGAAACATGTTTACATTGCCAAAGCAAGTGGAATAGATCATAAACAAAAGTGAAATAAACAGAAATGAACAGTAAAAGTTTCAAAAGAATAGAGCCATTTCAAATGTTATTACTGGCTATGTACAGTGTTGTAACAATGTGCAAATAGTTGTAGTACGAAAGGGAAAATAAATAGACAGATAAACTATATAGATTCTATTGGGGGGATGTAGGTAGCACACGTGAGGAAATGTTTCTGCTCCTGTTTTGATTAATTAATTTAATAAAGTGGGTTAGGTCTGCTCCATACCAAATGAACATACCCCTTGAGTCTCTTCCCTTTTTCACACCTGGTAGTTTGGTGGACAACCAGCTCTCTAACTGTCTCTCTCTCTCTGTCTCCCTGTCTCTCTGTCTCGCTCTCTCTCACACACACACTTAATCTCACTCGTCCAAGTGTGGTAGACCTTGCATTTGCACAGAGACGTCCCCTTATACAGTACCAGTCAAAGGTTTGGACACACCTACTCATTCCAAGGTTTTTCTTTATTTTTACTATTTTCTACATTGTAGAATAATAGTGAAAACATCAAAACTATGAAATAACACATATGGAATCATGTAGTAACCAACGAAAAGTGTTAAACAAATCAAAATATATTTTAGATTTTAGATTCTTCAAAGGAGCCACCCTTTGCCTTGATGACAGCTTTGAACACTCTTGGCCTTCTCTCAACCAGCTTCATGAGGTAGTCACCTGGAATGCATTTCAATTAACAGGTGTGCCTTCTTAAAAGTTAATTTGTGGAATATCTTTCCTTCTTAATGCGTTTGAGCCAATTAGTTGTGTTGTGACAAGGTAGGGGGGTATACAGAAGATAGCCGTATTTGGTAAAAGACCAAGTCCATATTATGGCAAGAACAGCTCAAATAAGCAAAGAGAAATGACAGTCCATCATTACTTTAAGACATGAAGGTCAGTCATTACTGAACATTATAAATAAATAAATAAATAAATAATGTATGCACTCACTAACTGTAAGTCACTCTGGATAAGAGCGTCTGCTAAATGACTGTAAATGTAAAAAAAATGATGAAACTGACTCTCATGAGGACCGCCACAGGAATGGAAGACCCAGAGTTACCTCTGCTGCAGAGGATAAGTTCATTAGAGTAAATGCTTCAGAGTTCAAGTAACAGACACATCTCAACATCAACTGTTCAGAGGAGTGTGTGAATCAGGCCTTCATGGTCGAATTGCTGCAAAGAAACCACTACTAAAGGACACCAATAAGAAGAAGAGACTCGCTTGGGCCAAGAAACACAAGCAATGGACATTAGACCGGTGGAAATCTGGTCTGATGAGTCCAAATTCGAGATTTTTGGTTCCAACCGCCGTGTCCTTGTGAGACGTAGAGTAGGTGAACGGATGATCTCCGCATGTGTGGTTCCCACCGTGAAGCATTGAGGAGGTGGTATGATGGTGTGGGGGTGCTTTGCTGGTGACACTGTCAGTGATTTATTTAGAATTCAAGGCACACTTAACCAGCATGGCTACCACAGCATTCTGCAGCGATATGCCATCCCATCTGGTTTGCGCTTAGTGGGACTATCATTTGTTTTTCAACAGGACAATGAACCAACACACCTCCAGGCTGTGTAAGGGCTATTTGACCAAGAAGGAGAGTGATGGAGTGCTGCATCAGATGACCTGGCCTCCACAATCCCCCGACCTCAACCCAATTGAGATGGTTTGGGATGAGTTGGACTACAGAGTGAAGGAAAAGCAGCCAACAAGTGCTCAGCATATGTGGAAACTCCTTCAAGACTGTTGGAAAAGCATTCCAGGTGAAGCTGGTTGAGAGATTGCCAAGACTGTAAAGTTGTCATCAACCTTCCCGTTCTCTCATGTCACCCCGCTCCTCCGCACACTCCACTGGCTTCCAGTTGAGGCTCGCATCTACTACAAGACCATGGTGCTTGCCTACGGAGCTTTGAGGGGAACTGCACCTCCTTACCTTCAGGCTCTGATCAGACCCTACACCCAAAACGAGGGCACTACGTTCATCCACCACTGGCCTGCAAGCCCCCCTACCTCTACGGAAGCACAGTTCCCGCTCAGCCCTGTCAAAGCTATTCGCTGCTCTGGCACCCCAATGGTGGAACAAGCTCCCCCAAGACGCCAGGACAGCGGAGTCACTGACCATCTTCCGGAGACACTTGAAACCCTACCTCTTTAAGGAATACCTGGAATAGTATAAAAGTAATCCTTCTACCCACCCCCCTCCCCCACAAAAAAAAGTGGTTGTCCCACTGGCTATCATAAGTTGAATGCACTAATTTGTAAGTCGCTCTGGATAAGAGCATCTGCTAAATGGCGTAAATGTAAATGTAGGGCAAAGGGTGCCTACTTTGAAGAATCTAAAATATATTTTGTTGAACACTTTTTTGGTTACTACATGATTCCATATGTGTTATTTCATAGTTTTGATGTCTTCACTATTATTATACAAGTTAGAAAATAGTAAAAATAAAGAAAAACCCTTGAATGAGTAGGTGTGTCCAAACTTTTGACTGGTACTGTACATGCAAACTCTTGTTCTCACACTCTCTATTCTGGCCACATGGTGCACTGTCTTACTGCACAAGGAGAGAGATTGCCCTACACGCTCACTGTTACTGTTTGCTTTCCTGTGTGCTCATCTGTAGTTGGTTGCCATGGATGCACCTGACTGCAACGCTCCACACGTTACCCCAACCCCACCAGCTCACCAGACACCCTCTCTCTTTCCCTCCTCCTTCTCATCCTACTCTCTCCCTTGCTTCTTTCATTTTAAGAGGGGTCTCGTCAGTCTGTCACTAACCACTATTGACAGTACTGTGAATTCTCCTGCAGAGGTGGGAAAGGACGTCATGCCTCCCAGGGAGCCAGCAATTGCTGCCTCTCTTACATCAGAAAAGGCCATTCATGTGAACATGGTGAGGTGGGATTGATGGATTCACGTTGAAAGATAAGACAGCAGCTAAAAATAACACAGGCAGTGCTGCAAAACAGGTTAAAAGCAAACAAAAGCAAACCTGTTTGTTCCACTGGTCTGACAGCAAAAGAGAGCGAAGGGAGTGGAGGAGAGAAGAAAGTTGAAAATAGAGGAAATAGGTATATTCTGACAGGAATCTTTACTCATATTGGCCTGACCCACAGGTGTCTTGGATTTTATGGTGTATTTGTCTGCTTTTGATTTGTCAGGTCACACAAAGTAGTTGGAAAGATCAGAGGCTGCATTTTCAGTGGAAAATAGCCAACTCATTCTACCTATGAAGGACAATAAGGATGAGATTGACGTGCTTTGAGAGAGAAAGAGAGAGAGAGAGAGAGAGAGATGAAGTCACAGCAGCAATGACTCATCATTACCTCATTATGATTGCACAGAGAGAGAGATATGGTTAGATGCATTGTCTTACATCAGATAGCGTGCCAATTCCGTAGGACTCAGGGGGGTACAATGGGGTAGGGATATGATGACAGAGGTTCTACACCATTATGATATACAGATGATGCCCTATATATCAACATTATAATCAATGTCAATCAAATGGGTTATAAATATGCTACAAATGTTGATCATTCTAAATCTAAACATGAACTTTAGTTATCTTACATTTCGTCATTACAAGCATAGAACCTACAGAGATCCCCTACAGTCAGGTTATCATCCCAATCTACAGCAGGTGCCTTACCAGAAGTAAAGATAAGGGAACCTGGAATCGAAACTCCATGTCATGCAGAAGGAGTCATGCACAGTGTGTACTCTGATTGCCTAAAGAATGAAGAGAATGAGACAATGCTAAAGCATAGCAATATATGCCTTAAAGTCATTTGCATTTCTAAGAACAACAGCTGCAAGGAAATGGTTAGATGGATGTTGTGATTGTTTGTACAAGCTTCAGTCAAGATTCAGGCCTTCATGACTAGGGTTAAGCGACTCTTGATATGAAAAGTTTATTTCCAAAATGCTATATATCAATTTTCTGAAATGTTGGTAAATTAACTTTTGTTGTTTAAAAAATGTATGAAAAAGATTGGTGTGTTTTTTCACTATCTAATCATGGCCTATAGTGATTTGATAGATAGGACGTTTATTTAAATCTAGGTTTCTCTGGAGACATAATAACAAGTTATCCATACCACCAGAGAGTGGGGGGGGACCTGTATCAGTGATTTTGACCAGATAGACAGATCATTTGGAGAGATATAGCTCCCCATGTACTCGCCTAAGATTATTATTTTCTATACCACGTATCATATGACCGTGTACAAAATCAAAAAGACTTTATAAAACTGCAATATAGAACTCCGATATGCTCTGAATCTACACAGAGAGCTGTATTGGCAAATCTAAAAAAGTATTTATTTGAATTCAGGTTTCTCTGGGGACATACTATTAAGTTTTACATATCCTCAGAGGGTGGAGGGGGACCTGTTGGAGTGATCTTGACCTGATAGACAGATCACCTGCAGAGATGGAGCACCTTATGCACTCGCCTATGGTTACAACTGGTTATAACTAGGTATGACGATGTACAAAATCAAATTACCTTAGATATATTCTTAGTTGCAGTCAAAGTCTGTCAGTGGTATGAAAAATTGGTAGAACTGTAAAACAGAAAACAGATACCCTCTGAATGTACACATAGTGCAGTATTGGTGTGTATTCTCCAAATAAATAATTATTCCATGTAAAATGTTATAAAAATACCAGAATTCCTATAATACCCTTTAATATTCTATTTATGCAACTTTAAATGGTATTTGTGTTCCTATAACATTTGGTTTGAAGTGAGTTTGAGGATTTGGGCATGCTTTTCACAAGCAGCGATGCTAATGCTGGCTGCGGGGTAAGTAAATAAAGAAAACTAAGCCATATTTTTGGTCATTGTCTCTCAGGATCAATGGATGAAGATTTTTTTATTAATAAAATTAAGTATATTTAAAATGTTGGTGTACTGCCCCTTTAAATGGTAGTAGTTTTTTACCACATACAGTGCCTTCAGACAATATTCATACCCCTTGACTTATTCCACATTTTGTTGTGTTACAGCCTGAATTAAAAATTGATTAAATTGATTTTACAGAAATATGACATTTACATAAGTATTCACACCCCTTTTCTATGACACTCCAAATTGAGCTCAGGTGCATTCCATTTCCTTTGATCATCCTTGAGATGTCGCTACAACTTGATTGGAGTCCACCTGTTGCCAATTCAATTGTTTGGACATGATTTAGAAAGAAACACACCTGTCTATATAAGGTCCCACAGTTGACAGTGCATGTCAGAGCAGAAACTATACCATGAAGTCCAAGGAACTGTCCGTAGATCTCAGAGACAGGATTGTGATTGAGGCATATGTCTGGGGAAGGGTATAAAACCATTTCTAGAGTGTTGAAAGTTTTCAAGAGCACAGCAGTCTCCATCATTGGGAAACATTGTCGAGGGATGTAGGGGTGCTGAGCCCTGATAAATCACATTTATTAATATTTATTTAAATATATATATATAATACCAGTCAAAAGTTTGGACACACCTACTCATTCAAGGGTTTTTCTTTATTTTTACATTGTAGAATAATAGTGAAGACATCAAGACTATGAAATAACACAAATGGAATCATGTAGTAACAAATCAAAAAATATGTTATATTTGAGATTCTTCAAATAGCCACCCTTTGCCTTGATGACAGCTTTGCACACTCTTGGCATTCTCTCAACCAGCTTCACCTGGAATGCTTTTCCAACAGTCGTGAAGGAGTTCCCACATATGCTTAGCACTTGATGGCTGCTTTTCCTTCACTCTGCGGTCCAACTCATCCCAAACCATCTCAGTTGGGTTGAGGTCGGGGGATTGTAAAGGCCAGGTCATCTGATGCAGCACTCCATCACTCTCCTTCTTGGTAAAATAGCCCTTACACAGCCTGGAGGTGTGTTGGGTCATTGTTCTGTTGAAAAACAAATGATAGTCCCACTAAGTAAATACATTACAGACAGTGTCACCAGCAAAGCACCCCCACACCATAACACCTCCTCCTCCATGCTTTACGGTGGGAAATACACATGTGGAGATCATCCGTTCACCCACACCGCGTCTCACAAAGACACGGCGGTTGGAACCAAAAATCTCAAATTTGGACTCCAGACCAAAGGACACATTTCCACCGGTCTAACGTCCATTGCTCGTGTTTCTTGGCCCAAGCAGGTCTCTTCTTCTTATTGGTGTCCTTTAGTAGTGGTTTCTTTGCAGCAATTTGACTATGAAGGCCTGATTCACACAGTCACCTCTGAACAGTTGATGTTGAGATGTGTCTGTGACTTGAACTCTGTGAAGCATTTATTTGGGCTGCAATTTCTGAGGCTGGTAACTCTAATGAACTTATCCTCTGCAGCAAAGGTAACTCTGGGTCTTCCATTCCTGTGGTGGTCCTCATGAGAGCCAGTTTCATCATAACGCTTGATGGTTTTTGTGACTGCACTTGAAGAAACTTTAAAAGTTCTTGAAAAGTTCCGTATTGACTGACCTTCATGTCTTAAAGTAATAATGGACTGTTGTTTTGTTTATTTGAGCTGTTCTTGACATAATATGGACTTGGTAATTTAAAAAAAATAGGGCTATCTTCTGTATACCCCACTACCTTGTCACAACACAACTGATTTGCTCAAATGCATTAAGAAGGAAAGAAATTCCACAAATTAACTTTTAAGAAGGCACACCTGTTAATAGAAATGCATTCCAGGTGACTACCTCATGAAGCTGGTTGAGAGAATGCCAAGAGTGTGCAAAGCTGTCATCAAGGCAAAGGGTGGCTATTTGAAGAATCTCAAATATAAAATATATTTTGATTTGTTTAACACTTTTTTTGGTTACTACAAGATTCCATATGTGTTATTTCGTAGTTTTGATGTCTTCACTATTATTATACAATGTAAAAAATAGTAAAAATCAAGAAAAACCCTTGAATGAGTAGTTGTGTCCAAACTTTTGACTGGTAGTGTATATATTTAAATATAAATGAAAATTGTTTTCCCCCAACAAATTAGTGCATGAGGCCTTAATTATTCCTGTATGACCAGAGAAAAATACTTGTTGACAATCAGCTTTTCAATGGCAGGGACTGGGAGACAAAATACAGGCAAATCCTTGATGAGAACCTGCTTCAGAGTGCAAACGAACTTAGACTGGGGAGAAGATTTACGTTCCAACAGGACAATGACCCAAGCATACAGCCAAAGCAATGCTGGAATGGCTTCATAACAAGAATGTAAAAGTAATTGAGTCAAAAGCCCAGACTTGAATCCCATTGAAAATCTGTGGAAAGACCATCTATCTTAACAGAGCTTGAGAAAATCTGAAAGGAAGAATGGGAGAAAACCCCGAAATCCAGATGTGCAAAGCTGATACAGACATACCCAAGATGAGTCAAAGCTGTAATTGCCGCCAAAGGTGCTTCTACAAAGTATTGACTCAAGGGTGTGAATACTTATGTAAATTATATATTTCTGTATTTTATTTTTAATACATTTGGTGAATATATCGTTTTGGAAATAAACTCTTCTATATTGAAATATTTTCTTAATTTAGAAATCTAAAGTGGGTTCTGTAATAACTTTTATGCATTGATTATAACTATTTCTAAGATTTGCCCGTCGCAGACTCTTTAACCCTTGACTGGGTATGTTTATGATATCTTGTCTGTGGTTCCAATCAACACTGTCTCTGGTGATCATTCTCCCCAAGCTCTAGCCAGTCACCACTTACCCCAGTCCTTCACAGCGATGAAGAGCCTGTTACCATGGTGATACCGCACTTGCTATGCCACGGGTTAGCGTCGGCGTGCACTGTAAACAGATAGAGTTGTCACGTCACCCGCAAATGCCGAGTAGGTTTACTCATAGGCAGCATTCACTGCAGACTTTTTGTTTTCATTAACATATTCATATACTTTCCAGGGGAATTTTGGTAACCGTGGCACAACTTTCACCAATGAGAAGGGCTTCTTGCCTTGACCAAAAATGTATATCAACCACCATTGTCTTTTTCTTGCTCTCTAACATATACACACACACAATGTATTGAGCTTGCAAGGCTCATTCTTAGTGTAGATGTCATTCTCTGCAATAAGAGACACATGGTAGGGTCCCCAGGGTGTGCATGCAGGTTTGCTGCATCCCTCTCTGCCCTGCCTTTGGCCTCAGGGTCAGAGCAGCTGATATAGGAGAGGTTTGGTTTATTCCCTGTGTGTGAAACTGTGAATGGACCATGGGCTGCTAAATTTGTAAATGAAGCAACGAGCGGTGAGTCATAAATTAGTCATGCCGTTACCGAGTCATACTCAAATGTCATCTTCCGTTACTCTCCTACCCTCCCACCCCCGGTTGTGAGACAGGAAATGAAAAGGAAAAACAGAAAGTGTGAGAACACATATATTACTTTCACTGACATGAATATTCAAGTGTATTAATGAGTCTTTTGGGGTTGTTTTTATGGGACTTCTTTTCTTTGCCTGAGAAGAAGTGGAAGAAAGTGTCACAATTCATACAACATGTGGAGTGTGAGTACATAGCACTGAGATCCATCTTCACTATGCTGTCTAACTGAAAAATCTGATTCCAACTGATTCCCCCTGGGCACATATTTCTCCTGGAATACTCATTGATAGGGAGGGGATCCACGGTCATTATGTCCACCTCTGGTTGGTCAGAAAGGGCTAAGCTCACTTTAGACTGTGAAAATAATACAAAAAAACACATTAAATTAAACTTGCCTTGAAATTATCTTCATTAAAATATACTGTATATAAAAGTCTGATTGAATTGTAAAAGGAGTTGAATATTAAATTGTGTACTTGTCTTTCCTTTGCACGGAGCAACTCATGTGGTTTTCCCTGCTACAGTTCGTTGATGATCATGGATTCATACATTAACTCAAGTCCTGAGGCCTTGCTATCATTTGAGACATCTTCTGAGGGTGCAAGGACAGCTAGCACCTCAGTGTTGTCCATGGCAGTGTACTCTGGTACACAGATAAATCATGACTTTGGACTTATTTTATCAACACCTCATTGATGGCCTCAAACAGCCAGTCTTCTCTCTGCTAGTGCTTGTTGGATAGCCTCCTAAGAACCTGCCCTCTTGAGCAAAGTGCTTTGGATATTGCAAGCCATTTTGTCAAGGGAGGATTCCAGGATAATGTCATCATTTTCCACCATGACAACATCGGGATCTCTGGTGAGCAGGTCGTTTAGTCTTATCAATCACATCCAGAGTGATGAGGTTGAGCTCTTGTGGGCAACCTCAGTTCTTTCACATGTGTGTCAGGATTACAATCACCTGGATGGATCTTTTTGAGGAGGATGGGTAAAAGTTAATCCAATAGACCAATGTCAAAGCCAGTCCTGGTGGTACAGTGCAAGTCGACATTGGACACCTGTCCCTCTGGTTTTTTGAGAGACTGTGTGGGTGCTGACTCAATTACGCCTTTTGCAATGTAGCAGACAACATCCTTGCACAGCTTTGGAGCCCTGAGTGACATCATCTCCTTTATATTATCCTCTGTTCCAGCTTTCCTGGTTCAGGAGTGGACTTCCTCTGGTTATGTGGCTCTTGTTTGGACTCCAGCACACACAATACAGACTTTGAGAGTGGATCTTGGAACTCCTGGAGAACCACATCAAGCTCAACCTCACATGGGCTGAGGCAGTGGCTGATTTTGTGACACAGCTCAGGATAGATGACGCCCACAATAGAGACAATAAGCTGGTCATTGGTGTCATCAGGGAGACCCCTATCATGGCCTTTAAGAGCAGAATCCTCCTTTGTCTTTTTCAGGATCGCTCTCAAGGCTTGCCTCAGGTCTGGAACTGAAGTGGCAACATGTCCAGTGGATGGTGTCCCGGGAAACAGAAATAGCTTCCTGACTCAATAAACGTTTTAGTTGACTAACTACAGCTGTAGCCACCTCCTTTTTGACATTCAGCACAAGTGGTGTCAATGCTGTTGCCTCACAGGTTGACAGTGTCAGAGCCTTGGCCAATGATAAGCTGCGTCTTAACTGGTTATCCAGTCCTTTTACCTCACCAGTGCAGGATATCTCAGCAAGTTTCAGGTAAACAGAACTGATTATGTTCTGAGCCGCAGCAGATGAGTTCACTATTAATTATTATCTCTGAATGGGCTAGTCAATTGAGGAGCTCAGGCATTTAGAGGTAAGGCATTCATAGACTCTTGCTCTAACTTCAGGTCCTTCTGACTGACCTCTATACATGACTAGACTGTACAGATGGCAGCTGGTAGACGTGATTCCTGAGATTATGTTATGTTAATAGTGGGCTCTGATGCAGTGTCCTTAAGGCGCCTCTGCATCTTCTTCACCACCTCCAGGACACTGGTGTTGTCCTGCTGGGATACTATTATCTCACCTGAGAGGATATCCTCACTGCTGAGCCTAGTTTGGATCATCTGCAGTGTTGCACTTAGGACTCTCCTGTCCTGGGCAGACACTCTGCTGAGAGCAGAAGAGGGACGGCTGTCGGGTGTTTTTGGGTCAGGGGAGGACATGTGTGGTGATGCAGCATTAGATGAGTTACTGGCACTGTCATTGTCATTTCAAATGACTATGTTTACCATGACCATATCAAGTATTTAATCAGAGTAGCTTCCCAAAGCCTGTTGTGGTAAACAGAGGTTGACCTCCAAGGAGTTTTCAGAGAGTTTCAGAGTTGCTGCCAACCGGCCCAACTGACACACAGCATGGTGGGGTCTGACTGAAAGAGGTGGACTCATTAGACGAATGGTCATCCTGTTCCTCAACCAACAGGGTTGAGGATAAAATCCCCTGAAATCTCAACAAAGAGATGACAATTTCAAATGTTGAATCCACCGTATCTTCTCCAAGAGGGCTGCTCCTGGAGTGGCTGGCAAAATGATTGGTGGAAGATGAGTCTTTAGAGGGAGTAGGGGAGCCTCAACACTCTCAATGATCGAAGGGGGAGATCCATCCAGTGATTCTGCTTGACTGAAGCACAATGACGCCATCTCCACAGCTGTCTGAAGCTCCTGCACAGGGCTGCTATGCTTTGAACATGCAGCTGCAATGGAGCCACCAATACGGGAACCAGGAATTTTAGTCTGAAAGTTTGCCAGAGACCAGGGAGTTTTCTGCTGGAAATCAGGGAGGCTCTGCTGCTTAAGCCCTGGTGGGAGACAAGAGCTGTTCGGCTGTTTGAATGGCTGGAGTTCTGTTTAAGGGAGACCAGAGAGGTTCTGCTGGTAGAGCCATGTCTGGAAGGCTATTTTACAGAGACCATGAAGGTTCTGCTGGTTGAACCATGGCTGGAGGGCTGGGAAAATGTAATATCAGTCTCATTCCTGATGTCTGAAAGCTTGCCGGAGTGCAGGGAGATGTGACTAGAGCCCTTACTGAGAGGGATGGCCGTGGCTAGTTCCTCGTTAGAATTACTGTCAGGGTTCTTGAGCGAAGGAAGAGTTACAGTGCCTTGCAAAAGTATTCATCCCCCTTGGCGTTTTTCCTATTTTGTTGCATTACAACCTGTAATTTAAATTGATTTTTATTTGGATTTCATGTAATGGACATACAGAAAATAGTTCAAATTGGTGAAGTGAAATGAAAAAAATAAATTTTTTCAAAGAATTCTAAAAAATAAATAACGGAAAAGTGGTGTGTGCATATGTATTCACCCCCTTTGCTATGAAGCCCCTAAATAAGATCTGGTGCAACCAATTACCTTCGAAAGTCACATAATTAGTTAAATAAAGTCCACCTGTGTGCAATCTAAGTGTCACATGATCTGTCACATGATCTCAGTATATATACACCTGTTCTGAAAGGCCCAGAATCTGCAACACCACTAAGCAACAGGCACCACCAAGCAAGCGGCACCATGAAGACCAAGGAGCTCTCCAAACAGGTCAGGGACAAAGTTGTGGAGAAGTACAGATCAGGGTTGGGTTATAAATAACATATCTGAAACTTTGAACATCCCACGGAGCACCATTAAATCCATTATTAAAAAATGGAAAGAATATGGCACCACAACAAACCTACCAAGACAGGGCCGCCCACCAAAACTCACAGACCAGGCAAGGAGGACATTAATCAGAGGCAACAAAGAGACCAAAGATAACCCTGAAGGAGCTGCAAAGCTCAACAGAGGAGATTGGAGTATCTGTCCATAGGACCACTTTAAGACGTACACTCCACAGAGCTGGGCTTTATGGAAGAGTGGCCAGAAAAAAAGCCATTGCTTATAGAAAAAAATAAACAAACACGTTTGGTGTTCGCCAAAATGCATGTGGGAGTCTCCTCAAACATATGGAAGAAGGTACTCTGGTCAGATGAGACTAAAATTGAGCTTTTTAATAACAACAAGATAACTAATAATGTAAGCTTACTGTGTCCATAATAAGTATATAGGTTATAGGTTGAGAGCTTTTGTGAAAGAGCACAGTTAGAATGATATGGCATATAGAAGCAAACCGGATGGACATCATGAAAATGATAGGAGAGGTTGAGGGTAGAGGAAGTTCAGGAGTAAAAACAAACAAAATATAATTATTGTCAAATTGACTGTGTCCATAAAATGTATATAGTATGTATAAGATGGAAGTAGAGGCCTAAGCGTTGTTGTTCACTAGTTTACTCCAATTAGGGAAGGGGTGGTGGGGTTGGAAAGTAATAAAGGGAAATATATTTTAAAGAAGGATATGTATATGTGTATGTGTAAATACAGTGGGGAGAACAAGTATTTGATACACTGCCGATTTTGCAGGTTTTCCTACTTACAAAGCATGTAGAGGTCTGTAATTTGTTATCATAGGTACACTTCAACTGTGAGAGACGGAATCTAAAACAAAAATCCAGAAAATCACATTGTATGATTTTTAAGTAATTAATTAGCATTTTATTGCATGACATAAGTATTTGATACATCAGAAAAGCAGAACTTAATATTTGGTACAGAAACCTTTGTTTGCAATTACAGAGATCATACGTTTCCTGTAGGTCTTGACCAGGTTTGCACACACTGCAGCAGGGATTTTGGCCCACTCCTCCATACAGACCTTCTCCAGATCCTTCAGGTTTCGGGGCTGTCGCTGGGCAATACGGACTTTCAGCTCCCTCCAAAGATGTTCTATTGGGTTCAGGTCTGGAGACTGGCTAGGCCACTCCAGGACCTTGAGATGCTTCTTACGGAGCCACTCCTTAGTTGCCCTGGCTGTGTGTTTCGGGTCGTTGTCATGCTGGAAGACCCAGCCACGAGCCACTCTTCAATGCTCTTACTGAGGGAAGGAGGTTGTTGGCCAAGATCTCGCGATACATGGCCCCTTCCATCCTCCCCTCAATACGGTGCAGTCGTCCTGTCCCCTTTGCAGAAAAGCATCCCCAAATAATAATTTTTCCACCTCCATGCTTCACGGTTGGGATGGTGTTCTTGGGGTTGTACTCATCCTTCTTCTCCCTCCAAACACGGCGAGTGGAGTTTAGACCAAAAAGCTCTATTTTTGTCTCATCAGACCACATGACCTTCTCCCATTCCTCCTCTGGATCATCCAGATGGTCATTGGCAAACTTCAGACGGGCCTGGACATGCGCTGGCTTGAGCAGGGGGGACCTTGCGTGCGCTGCAGGATTTTAATCCATGACGGCGTAGTGTGTTACTAATGGTTTTCTTTGAGACTGTGGTCCCAGTTCTCTTCAGGTCATTGACCAGGTCCTGCCGTGTAGTTCTGGGCTGATCCCTCACCTTCCTCATGATCATTGATGCCCCACGAGGTGAGATCTTGCATGGAGCCCCAGACTGAGGGTGATTGACCGTCATCTTGAACTTCTTCAATTTTCTACATATACATATAATAATAATATGCCATTTAGCAGACGCTTTTATCCAAAGCGACTTACAGTCACGCGTGCATACATTTGGTCTGTGAGAGCCGGAATTCTTACTGGTTGGTAGGTGATCAAATACTTATGTCATGCAATAAAATGCAAATTAATTACTTAAAAATCACACAATGTGATTTTCTGGAGTTTTGTTTTTGATTCCGTCTCTCACAGTTGAAGGTTACCTATGATAAAAATTACAGACCTCTACATGCTTTGTAAGTAGGAAAACCTGCAAAATCGGCAGTGTATCAAATACTTCTTCTCCCCACTGTATATACAGTGGGGAAAAAAAGTATTTAGTCAGCCACCAATTGTGCAAGTTCTCCCACTTAAAAAGATGAGAGAGGCCTGTAATTTTCATCATAGGTACATGTCAACTATGACAGACAAATTGAGAAAAAAAAATCCAGAAAATCACATTGTAGGATTTTTAATGAATTTATTTGCAAATTATGGTGGAAAATAAGTATTTGGTCACCTACAAACAAGCAAGATTTCTGGCTCTCACAGACCTGTAACTTCTTCTTTAAGAGGCTCCTCTGTCCTCCACTCGTTACCTGTATTAATGGCACCTGTTTGAACTTGTTATCAGTATAAAAGACACCTGTCCACAACCTCAAACAGTCACACTCCAAACTCCACTATGGCCAAGACCAAAGAGCTGTCAAAGGACACCAGAAACAAAATTGTAGACCTGCACCAGGCTGGGAAGACTGAATCTGCAATAGGTAAGCAGCTTGGTTTGAAGAAATCAACTGTGGGAGCAATTATTAGGAAATGGAAGACCTACAAGACCACTGATAATCTCCCTCGATCTGGGGCTCCACGCAAGATCTCACCCCGTGGGGTCAAAATGATTACAAGAACGGTGAGCAAAATCCCAGAACCACACGGGGGGACCTAGTGAATGACCTGCAGAGAGCTGGGACCAAAGTAACAAAGCCTACCATCAGTAACACACTACGCCGCCAGGGACTCAATCCTGCAGTGCCAGACGTGTCCCCCTGCTTAAGCCAGTACATGTCCAGGCCCGTCTGAAGTTTGCTAGAATGCATTTGGATGATCCAGAAGAGGATTGGGAGAATGTCATATGTCATATGGTCAGATGAAACCAAAATAGAACTTGTCGTGTTTGGAGGACAAAGAATGCTGAGTTGCATCCAAAGAACACCATACCTACTGTGAAGAATGGGGGTGGAAACATAATGCTTTGGGGCTGTTTTTCTGCAAAGGGACCAGGACGACTGATCCGTGTTAAGGAAAGAATGAATGGGGCCATGTATCATGTGATTTTGAGTGAAAACCTCCTTCCATCAGCAAGGGCATTGAAGATGAAACGTGGCTGGGTCTTTCAGCATGACAATGATCCCAAACACACCGCCCGGGCAACGAAGGAATGGCTTCGTAAGAAGCATTTCAAGGTCTGGAGTGGCCTAGCCAGTCTCCAGATCTCAACCCCATAGAAAATCTTTGGAGGGAGTTGAAAGTCCGTGTTGCCCAGCAACAGCCCCAAAACATCACTGCTCTAGAGGAGATCTGCATGGAGGAATTGGCCAAAATACCAGCAACAGTGTGTGAAAACCTTGTGAAGACTTACAGAAAACGTTTGACCTGTGTCATTGCCAACAAAAGGTATATAACAAAGTATTGAGAAACTTTTGTTATTGACCAAATACTTATTTTCCACCATAATTTGCAAATAAATTCATAAAAAAATCCTACAATGTGATTTTCTGGATTTTTTTCTAATTTTGTCTGTCATAGTTGACGTGTACCTATGATGAAAATTACAGGCCTCTCTCATCTTTTTAAGTGGGAGAACTTGCACAATTGGTGGCTGACTAAATACTTTTTTTCCCCACTGTATATGCGAGAGAGAAAAAAACATATGGGGGATTGGAAGTGATGCAGACAATTACATTGATGGAAGTTACAATCTATCTGCAATATTAAAGCTGATCTACCCCACCACATTTTTTTAAAAAATAGAGCGTTTTGGCAGGAAAACGCTATGTCTGGCGCATACCCAACACCTCTCATTACACCGAGAACACCATCCCCACAGTGAAGCATGGTGGTGGCAGCATCATGCTGTGGGGATGTTTTTCATCGGCAGGGACTGGGAAACTGGTCAGAATTGAAGGAACGATGGATGGCGCTAAATACAGGGAAATTATTGAGGGAAACCTGTTTCAGTCTTCCAGAGATTTGAGACTGGGACGGAGGTTCACCATCCAGCAGGACAATGACCCTAAGCATACTACTAAAGCAACACTTGAGTGGTTTAAGGGGAAACATTTAAATGTCTTGGAATGGCCTAGTCAAAGCCCAGACCTCAATCCAATTGAAAATCTGTGGTATGACTTAAAGATTGCTGTACACAAGCGGAACCCATCCAACTTGAAGGAGCTGGAGCAGTTTTGCCTTGAAGAATGGCCAAAAATCCCAGTGGCTAGATGTACCAAGCTTATAGAGACATACCCCAATAGACTTGCAGCTGTAATTGCTGCAAAAGGTGGCTCTACAAAGTATTGACTTTGGGGGGGTGAATAGTTACGTGTAACTGGTGTGAAATGGCTAGCTAGTTAGCGATGCGCACTAGTAGCATTTCAATCGGTGACATCACTCGCTCTGAGACCTTGAAGTAGTTGTTTCCCTTGCTCTGCAAGGGCCGTGGCTTTTGTGGAGCGACGGGTAACGATGCTTCGAGGGTGACTGTTGTCGAGGCGTGCAGAGGGTCCCTGGTTCACGCCCAGGTAGGGGCGAGGAGAGGGACGGAAGCAAAACTGTTACATAGACACACTCAAGTTTTTTTTTTTTTCTTATTTCTTGTTTGTTTCACAATAAAAAATATTTTCCATCTTCAAAGTGTTAGGCATGTTGTGTAAATCAAATGATACAAACCCCCCAAAAATCCATTTAAATTCCAGGTTGTAAGGCAACAAAATAGGAAAAATGGGGTGAATACTTTCGCAAGCCACTGTATGGGGACAGCCGAAGAACCCTTTTGGAACCTTTTTTTTTAAAGGGTTCTAAGATATGGGAATCAGGAAGGCTCCTGACATTGTCATGATGTTGGCATGTACTTAAAATATATGGTTTAAGAATAAAGAATAACCTCAGATTATTTGGGAGAACAAATAATAGAATTTACCTTCTCCCCCAATTTCCTCGGTAGAATGACATTGCCGCAGGCTTTTTTGTATGTTTATGGTCATGTGACCTCTACAAAGACGAGAGAGAATGATAAGGCACAGTGGTCACAGCCTTTTTTAGGGGAGTAACCATAGCCTACTCTATCTATAGCTAGGTTGATGCATTTCTTACAGCATGCTATACGTGTGTTCATTCTACACCTTTCTCTCATTTCCATTCAATTACAAGTTAAAAATTCAAACAGGAACCAAATGGCTATTAGTTAACCTACTCATGTTTGTCTCTTTATCAGCTGTTTTCGGCATCATGGTGGTAGTTCCTTCATCCACACACCTAATAAGAGAGAGAGCCATCTTCAATTGAAATATGAAATGTGCCCCACTTACAACATAATGTAAAATGATGTCATAAGTCAAACATTGGCCTATACATGTCAACTGAGTTTCAGTAAAGCAAAAGTAGGCTATTTTTGTACCTTCCCATTTATGACTATCTATGCTACCTGATATGGTCAGCAAATATAGTTTTTTAGAACAATCAACAGTGGTGTGTGGGAATGATCAGTCTGTCTGTCTGCACACTAGCCTACTAAAGAGGGAGTTCAACCATAGAGTGCAACCTGGTTAGTCCCCTGCAACTGAATATCACTTTTCTGATACCTGGCCCAATAGGTCTAATGAACCCAACGTGCTACTCAAATTTTGGGGACTTGAACCGTGGCTCCTGCGGTAGCATACAGAGGCAAGTTTCTAACAGACGATGCCACAATAACCAGGACCTCTGGACAGGGGCAGCAGGGCCGGCTCCGGGAATAAGCGACATAAGCAGTTGCTTACCAGAAAAAACCCTTACTACGTAGGGGTCTCAACTTACAGTTGGAATAGTAGAATACACAAGGTGCAATTTCGAAATTTGGTTGTGCATCAGCTGTTTTTCTTGTTATGTCAGTCACTCAATTAGCCATGTCAGCTAACAATTTTTAAATATATAAAATAGTCTAGCCAGCTATCTAAACTTGTAGTAACCATGACTGAATACTGATCGGGCAGGCAGGGCATGTGCCTAGGGGCCCTGACCTCTAGGGGCCCCCAATGATTTTGTTATTTACTCTCTCTCAGATATCATTAACTTGGCATATGTCTTGGCAAAATGTGTAGAATTGCAGGAAATTAGCTTTAAAACTGCCATCAATTCTCTTCACCCCATGGCAAAATGTGTAAAACTGCAAAAAAAGATATCTCTGCCCCATGGCAAAATGAGTACACATTTAATTCCCAGTGTTAAATCAACAGTAACAGTGCCTGTATGGGTCCACATTTTTCAGTGTTAAATTAGTTACAGTGTTAAGCCTTATTTGCATATTTCCCGGAGTGCCTTGCCTTTCGAGTGACTTGTAGAGTTACCACCCATGACTGTATTTGTTAGTGACAGAAACATGTTTGTTGCATTTATCCATTTTCAGTCCTGTGGCCTTCACCAAGTGAGATCCTAAGTGAATATGCAATCATTAAAATTAAAATGATTTAACACAATACAACAATTATTTAATAAGACCTTATTTTGAGGGCATAGTTTTACCCTAATACAATGGACGGAAACTCATGGTTTTCAGGCCTGCAAATCACATTATGATGATTTGCAAAGTGATGTGTTACTCCTATCGTAATCCAGCCAGAGTGGGGATAGCCAACGTTGGGAATTTTTATTCACCCGCAACCAGCACTCAGAATGACTGCTGGGTTAGGAAGACTGAGATAGACTACCTAAACCATCTAAACTGGAACAACCATTTCATTAACGGTTGCAATAAGTCCATGTAACAAATTGGATTAGTTTAAAAAATGTATGTTATTTATATTTCAGTAACATAAAATTAATTAATCAACGTACTACAAAACTTTGAAAGTGTTTGCGTATATATTAGCCTATTCGGGCATCATCTTGTGCACGACAAGCCGAAATCACATTAGGGCTACGGCAAATTGCCTTACGTGAACTATCAAGCGTGTAGCGCAGCCTTTGGTCACGAAGTCCTGAAGTCTTTGTCTCCCTCTTATGGATAATAAAGCGGAGCTTCCAAATTCTGCCATCAAGAGTTTTGGTGTGGTGGTTTGCTGAGATGTGAGATTTAAAGGTAGACTCAGCTATATGACGTAGATGTAGAATGTAAACAGTGTAGTGGGTCAATTTCCGCAGAGAGTAAACCGCATAGTGGGTCAATAGCCACAACAACTAAGAGCGTGAGGCTCAACTTCTCCACTGTTTTGGTACCCTGGCTATCACGCTGTGAAGTGCTTGAAGCAAACGCGTGCACATGAAGTCTTGCATCTCGCTCATCTCAATATCTGCTGTGCTGCTCGTGGCAACGTCATTTCGCTGAGCCTACCTTAATTAACAAAATGTCAAAATTCATATTATGCATTTGTGGGCTAAACATATATTTTCAACATTAAGCCTAGCAGATTAAGTTGCCTATCTATTCAGATAAAGTAATGTCCATAATTATTGGCACCCTTGATAAAGATGAGCAAAAAATACTGAGCTAGGCTGTATTGTATGCTCAAAAAAATAGGGAAATCATATTAATTTATAATATAATAAAATTGCTCAGAGAAAGACATTTTGTTTAACAAGTAGCCTAATCTAAAAAAGATAAGGGTCATAATTATTGGCACCTCTGTTTTCAATACTCTAGCACCCTCCCCTTTGGAGGATAATGACACTGAGCCTTTTTCTCAAATGTTTTATGAGATTGGAGAACATGTTGGGAGGGATCTTAGACCATTCATCCATACAGAATCTTTCCAGATCATTGATATCCTTCATCTGCTCTTATGGACAGCCCTCTTCAATTCAAACCACAGGTTGTGGTCAATTAACAATTTCTTTGTGGATTTTGATTAGTGCTTGAGGTTATTGTCTTGCTGGAAGGTCCACTTGGCCTCTACCTAGCAGAGGCAACCTGGGTTTTGGCTAAAATGTCCTGGTACTTGGTAAAGTTCATGATGCCGTTGACCTTAACAAGGGCCCCAGGACCAGTGGACATAGCTCCATAACATCAAAGATCCACCACCATATTTTACCATAGGTACATAGCCGAGGGAAGTAGGGATGCTGAGGGTGCTGCAGCACCCCCTTAAAAATATAGAATAAAAAAAAATATATATATATATATTGGAGAAGAAAAACAATTCTCACAAAAGTAGGCCTTTAATAGTCCTGTATTAGCGGACTGATATAGCCACCTGCAGCATGGGCAAAAACGTACTTAAATATTAGTAATTACTTTGAAATATTAGCCTACTTGAATTATTTCCTGCATCTTTATTGTTCAACAACGTAAACATCTCAGGCAGCCCAATTCTGATATTTTCTTCCACTAATTGATCTTTTGACCAATCACATCCAATCTTTACACGTGAGCTCTTTTTCGAAGCTGATCTGATTCGTCAAAAGACCAATTCGTATAAAAAGTTCAGAATTGGGCTGTCTGTCTAAATGAGCAGACAAGATCGCACAGCCCATCTTTATCCAATATTCATCGCATCGGTATCAATTAAACCAGTCAAGTAATTGGTCATTATGCCTTTTTAATGAATTGCTTTGATTCAATGCCGGGTCTGCATCTGCAAGAATGCCCTGGGTAGCCAAGGTAACAGACCTTATAGACATTTTTGGCAGTGCGGTGCCAGACGTCATCCTCTCTGAAGGCTGTTTGTGCTCCTCCCTCCTCTGCATTTGACGCTAATTGAAGGGAGAAGAGGAGTGTATTACGTATTTCTCTGTCAACTCAACTTTTAGCTGCGCCACTGTTTCTGTCACGACCAGTCAACAGATCCACCCACCGGCGACGTTTTTGTGGAGCGCGCGTCGTGTGAGGAGTATACAGCTTATTGTGAAATATTTAGTGGCAGGCTAGAGATACTTATTGCGTTTCTTTAGTAATGTGGCTACTACGAAAATTGTAGGCGTATCTAGGAACCACTCCAAAACAAACAGAAGGAGCCGAACAAGGATCTCCACTCCCTCTCAGACTTGCTGGAAAAGCAGGTTATTTGAAGACTAAACGGTAAGTGGAACATGTCTTGCCATACGGATGTTTGCGCTTGAAGTTGCTATTTACCTGTCATGAAGTATGCAGGTGTTTGAGGATAGCATAGAGCTCCTAAACGTGTGGTATCCACCATTATAGTCTAGGATAGCCTATAAAGTGTTTTGTTTGTCCATATAGTTTGCGTTCATTTAATCACATTTCTCCCAACATGCGCGAGATGTGGTTCTTGTTTCCGACATACATCCATATCCAATCAGTAGCCTAAAATAACGGTTGTGACGTTTCGTAGCAGGTTAGGAGAGCATTTTAGGTAACACTAACTCTTTTCCTAACCTTAACCTAATTCTCCTAACCTACTACGTTAATTCTCCTAACCTGCTGCATAAGTTCAACTTACCTATGAAATTAACTTCCGTCCGTAGCTGTATGCCATCTTGTAAAACAAACAAGTGGTGTAGGCTAAACTACACAACTTTAACAACTGAATACACACTTTGAATAAAAACGCTGTCATACTCATCTAACAAATATTCAACTGAATACACAATCGCATTGAAACTTTGCATAAACCGTCATACTCATAGCCTATAACAAACTGTTATTCAACTGAAGGGCAAACACCTAGTCATGGACGTGTTTTTCACATGGATGTGATAAAAGTTTCTCCAGTGTAGCGCGCTGCGCTCTCTCACACGCACATCATCACATGAGCCCAGAAGCAGCGCAGGAAAGGACGCTTCTGTTTATCTCAATCCCGCAGACATGAATGGACCGATACACTATTTGGTTATTTCTCTGACTCCTTTAGGGTGGTGGCTGGTAAGAGACTAGGGCAAGATTCAGATCACAGGTTTGTTCATTCATAGGTCAAAGGTAATTTCAGAAAGCTATAGGTGGGTCCTAACATGGGCCTGGAGGTTTTCCTGGTTTGTTCACATAGTCAGAAACATTCAGGAAACTAGTCATAACACATACACTTGTGAACCACTGGACTAAACCATCATTCTCCCTCTGTCTCTCTTTCTATCCCTCCTCTCCCTCCAAGACCATGGAAGATAGCCCTCAGCGGGCCGTGCAAGGCCTGGGCTCCTTCCCGTGGTACGTGGGGGGGACTCAGGTTCTGGGCCTGGCCTGTGTGGTGATCACGGGCGTGTGGATGGGCAGCTATCACGGAGGCTACGCCTGGGACGGTTCGGGACAGGAGTTCAACGTACATCCCCTCTGCATGGTCCTGGGCCTGGTCTTTCTCTATGGAGACGGTAGGGCAGAATTAGAATTAAACCAACTAAAATTAGAATTAAAACCATTCCTCCAGGAATTTAGTTAAACACCTTTTTATAAATCGCCTCAATTAATGGCTCATTGTCCCAGTGATCGAATTGGTAATGTAGAGCAATAAAGTAGCTCTCCATTACTGCTGCCCTATGTACATAGACATGGAACACTGGTCACTTTAATAATGGAACACTGGTCGCTTTAATAATGTTTACGTACTGTTTTACTCATTTCATATGTATATACTGTATTCTAGTCAAGGTCTATCCTATTTAACTATTGCTGTACATATACTATTCTATCAACGTATTCTTCAGATATACTACATATTCTATCCACATACTGTCCATGTCACCTATACACCCCATCACATACATACATGCATATACATGTACACACACACTCCGACATTGCTTGTCCTAATATTTCTATATTTCTTAATTATATTATTTTACTTTTAGATGTGTGTATTGTTGGATGTTATTGCACTGTTGGGGCTAGGAACACAAGCATTTCGCTACACCTGCTATAACATCTGCTAAATATGCGTATGAGACCAATACAATTTGATTTGATTTACTGGTAAGATGGAGGAGGTAGATGAACAACACTGTCGAGAACAGAGGGAAGCTGAGGCCAGTGTCTTCTTGGAGCCACAATGGCAGTTGTCTTCTCTGTCTGCTCTGTTAGCCTAGGGGTCTTCTGACCTATTGCATTAGTGTGATACTAAGCTAACGCTACACAGGGCTCAGGAACAGGCCTAAGGGCACGCTCTGCAACAGGCATAAATCCCTAATGCTATTAGGGTGGGAGGAGCAGAGATTTTATTATTTTTTGTTTGTTTCCAGGCCATTGTGTTTCTCCCCCTCTCTGTGTGAGAGAGAAATTAGTAATGCAGGGATTTGTTCCCACAAATAATAAATGATAAACACTTACTGGAAAGCAAAGGGGAAAGGTCAGATTCAGTGTACAAAGGCTTTTCCATTGGTCCCTGAACCGTGATTGTAATGAGAGAAAAATAAGTTATTCAGCCATTGACAATGTAAATAAAATCTCCTTTGTGGTGTCAAATAAAACTGCCAACAAAACAGATGCTTGTTATTAAGTTAAGTCAGCTGTAGCCTTTTGATTCCTAACCTTGCTACAGCAATTGAATTAGGATATTAAACCTTAAAGGTCACTTAGCCATTAGTGTGAGCGGTCAGTCCAAATGGAGCTGGGATGAAAACACCCTCCAGGGAAACCAGCTGTCCTTAGTGGGATCGGTAGACACACAGCATAGACAATTGCCTGGAATGTTGTTTCAGTGTTTCTGCAATTTTAATAATACAAGAACACAGTTGCCATCGGTACTATTGGCCAATGTACAATCACTAGATAATAGTGAACGAACTACAAGCACGAATATCCTACCAACGGGACATTAAACTGTAATATCTTATGTTTCACAGAGTCGTGGCTGAACGACGACATGAATAACATACAGCTGGCAGGTTAAACACTGTATCGTTAGGATAGAATGGTACTTCCGAGTGGCGCAGTGGTCTAAGGCACTGCATCGCAGTGCTAGCTGTGCCACTAGAGATCCTGGTTCGTATCCAGGCTCTGTCGTAGCCGGCCGTGACCGGGAGACCCATGGGGTGGCGCGCAATTGGCCCAGCGTCGTCCAGGGTAGGGGAGGGAATGGCCGGCAGGGATGTTGGTAGAGCATGGCGTTTGCAACGCCAGGGTTTGTGGGTTCGTTTCCCACGGGGGGCCAGTATGAAAATAATTATGTATGCACTCACTAACTGTAAGTCGCTCTGGATAAGAGCGTCTGCTAAATGACTAAAATGTAATAGAACAGCAGCCTCTGGGAAGACAAGGGGTGGCGGTCTATATATACACTACCGGTCAAAAGTTTTAGAATACCTACTCATTCAAGGGGTTTTCTTTATTTTTACTTTTTTATACATTGTAGAATAATAGTGAAGACATCAAGTATGGAATAACACATGGAGTAACCAAAAAAGTGTTAAACAAATCAAAATATATTTTATATTTGAGATTCTTCAAATAGCCACCCTTTGCCTTGATGACAGCTTTGCACACTCTTGGCATTCTCTCAACCAGCTTCACCTGGAATGCTTTTCCAACAGTCTTGAAGGAGTTCCCACATATGCTGAGCACTTGTTGGCTACTTTTCCTTCACTCTGCGGTCCGACTCATCCCAAACCATCTCAATTTAGTTGAGGTCGGGATTGTGGAGGCCAGGTCATCTGATGCAGCACTCATCACTCTCCTTCTTGGTAAAATAGCCCTTACACAGCCTGGAGGTGTGTTGGGTCATTGTCCTGTTGAAAAACAAATGATAGTCCCACTAAGCCCAAACCAGATGGGATGGTTGCAGAATGCTGTGGTAGCCATGCTGGTTAAGTGTGCCTTGAATTCTTCTAAGTAAATCACAGACAGTGTCACCAGCAAAGCACCCCCACACCATAACACCACCTCCTCCATGCATTACAGTGGGAACTACACATGCAGAGAGAATCCGTTCACCCATACCGCGTCTCACAAAGACACAGCGGTTGGAACCAAAAATCTCAAATTTGGACTCCAGACCAAAGGACACATTTCCAACGGTCTAATGTCCATTGCTCGTGTTTTTTTGGCCAAAGCAAGTCTCTTCTTCTTATTGGTGTCCTTTTAGTAGTGGTTTCTTTGCAGCAATTAGATCATGAAGGCCTGATTCACACAGTCTCCTCTGAACATGTCTGTTACTTGAACTCTGAAGCATTTATTTGGGCTGCAATTTCTGAGGCTGGTAACTCTAATGAACTTATCCTCTGCAGCAAAGGTAACTCTAGGTCTTCCATTCCTGTGGCGGTCCTCATGAGAGCCAGTTTCATCATAGCGCTTGATGGTTTTTGCGACTGCACTTGAAGAAACGTTCAAAGTTCTTAATGTTCCGTATTGACTGACCTTAATGTCTTAAAGTAATGATGGACTGTCGTTTCTCTTTGCTTATTTGAGCTGTTCTTGCCATAATATGGACTTGGTCATTTACCAAATAGGGCTATCTTCTGTATACCCCCCTACTTTGTCACAACACAACTGATTTGCTCAAATGCATTAAGAAGGAAAGATATTCCACAAATTAACTTTTAAGAAGGCACACCTGTTAATTCAAATGCATTCCAGGTGATTACCTCATTAAGCTGGTTGAGAGAATACCAAGCGTGTGCAAATCTGTCATCTAGGCAAAGGGTGGCTATTTGAAGAATCTCAAACAAATCCAAATATATTTAATATTAAACTTTTTTGGGGGGTTACTACATGATTCCATGTGTTATTTCATAGTTTTGATGTCATCACTATTATTCTACAATGTAGAGAATTGTAAAAATAAAGAAAAACCCTTGAATGTGTAGGTGTTTTAACTTTTGACCGGTAGTGTATTTGGAAACAATAGCTGGTACATGATATCTAAGGAAGTCTCAAGGTTTTGCTCGCCTGAGGTAGAGTATCTCATGATAAGCTGTAGACCACACTACCAAGAGTTTATCTATATTCTTCGTAGCTGTCTATTTACCACCACAAACCGATGCTGGCACTAAGATCGCACTCAATGAGCTGTATTCGGCCATAAGAAAACAGGAAAACGCTCATCCAGAGGCGGCCGGGGACTTAGGAAAAAACGGATTTAAGTTCTACCAGCATGTTAAATGTGCAACCAGAGGGGGGGAAAAACTCTAGACCACCTTTACTCCACACACAGAGACGTGTACAAAGCTCTCCCTCGCCCTCCATTTGGCAAATCTGACCATAATTCTATCCTCCTAATTCCTGCTTACAAGCAAAAACTAAAGCAGGAAGTACCAGTGACTCGGTTAATAAAAAAGTGGTCAGATGAAGCAGGACTGTTTTGCTAGCACAGACTGGAATATGTTCCGGGATTCTTCCGATGGCATTGAGGAGTACACCACATCAGTCACTGGCTTCAATAAGTGCATTGATGACGTCGTCCCCACAGTGACTGTACGTACATACCCCAACCAGAAGCCATGGATTACAGGCAACATCCGCACTGAACTAAAGGGTAGAGCTGCCGCTTTCAAGGAGCGGGACTCTAACCCGGACGCTTATAAGAAATCCCGCTATGCCCTCCGACGAACCATCAAACAGGCAAAGCATCAATATAGGACTAAGATCGAATCTTACTACACCGGCTCCGACGCTCGTCGGATGTGGCAGGCCTTGCAAACTATTACAGACTACAAAGGGAAGCAGAGCCGCGAGCTGCCCAGTGACAAACCTACCAGACGAGCTAAATTACTTCTATGCTCGCTTCGAGGCAACTAACACTGAAACATGCATATGAGAGCATCAGCTGTTTCGGAAGACTGTGCGATCAGGCTCTCCGTAGCCGATGTGAGTAAGACTTTTAAACAGGTCAACATTCACAAGGCCGCAGGGTCAGACGGATTACCAGGACGTGTACTCCGAGCATGCGCTGACCAACTGGCAAGTGTCTTCACTGACATTTTCAACCTCTCCTTGTCTGAGTCTGTAATACCAACATGTTTCAAGCAGACCACCATAGTCCCTGTGCCCAAGAACACTAAGATAACCTGCCTAAATGACTACCGACCCGTAACACTCACGTCTGTAGCCATGAAGTGCTTAGAAAGGCTGGTAATGGCTCACATAAACACCATTATCCCAGAAACCCTAGACCCACTCCAATTTGCATACCGCCCCAACAGATCCACAGATGATGCAATCTCTATTGCACTCCACACTGCCCTTTCACACCTGGACAAAAGGAACACCTATGTGAGAATGCTATTCATTGACTACAGCTCAGTGTTCAACACCATAGTGCCCTCAAAGCTCATCACTAAGCTAAGGACCCTGGGACTAAGCACCTCCCTCTGCAACTGGATCCTGGACTTCCTGATGGACCGCCCCCAGGTGGTAAGGGTAGGTAACAACACATCCGCCACGCTGATCCTTAACACGGGGGCTGCTCGGGTGCGTGCTCAGTCCCCTCCTGTACTCTCTGTTCACTCATGACTGCATGGCCAGGCACGACTCCAACACCACCATTTAAGTTTGCCGATGACACAACAGTGGTAGGCCTGATCACCGACAACGACGAGACAGCCTATAGGGAGGAGGTCAGAGACCTGGCCGTGTGGTGCCAGGACAACAACCTCTCCCTCAACGTGATCAAGACAAAGGAGATGATTGTGGACTACAGGAAAAGGAGGACTGAGCACGCCCCCATTCTCATCGACGGGACTGTAGTGGAGCAGGTTGAGAGCTTCAAGTTCCTTCGTGTCCACATCACCAACAAACTAACATGGTCCAAGCACACCAAGACATGTGAAGAGGGCACGACAAAGCCTATTCCCCCTCAGGAGACTGAAAAGATTTGGCATGGGTCCTCAGATCCTCAAAAGGTTCTACAGCTGCACCATCGAGAGCATCCTGACTGGTTGCATCACTGCCTGGTATGACAACTGCTCGGCCTCCGACCGCAAGACACTACAGAGGGTAGTGCGTACGGCACAGTACATCACTGGGGCCAAGCTTCCTGCCATCCAGGACCTCTATACCAAGTGGTGTCAGGGGAAGGCCCTAAAAATTGTCAGACTCCAGCCACCCTAGTCATAGACTGTTCTCTCTGCTACCGCACGGGAAGCGGTACTGGAGTGCCAAGTCTATAGGTCCAAGAGGCTTCTACCCCCCCAAGCCATAAGACTCCTGAACATCAATCAAATGGATACCCTGACTATTTGCATTGTAGTATCCTACCTGTTATTGCCCTTGGTGCCATGTAGGGTTTATTATGGTACTATGACAAAAGTAATGACTAACCTTTTAAATGGTTACAGCAGATTAAGGTGTAAAAGCAATGTTTGAAGTTAAACTATTTGTTTTATTTCAAATTAGTGTATAAGCACGTTATTACAACAATTAATTTACACATGCCATGTACTACGTGTGAACGTTATGTAAAGTCTGACCACTGTATATTTAGCCAGGATTGACTTTACTATTATCTTCTTGTGGAAATGATTATATTTGAATAGAGACTTATGTAAATGCTAACCAGACATGTTTGTCTCTCTCACAGCGATCCTGGTGTACAGAGTATTTAGGAATGAAAGCAAACGCAATGTCAAGATTCTCCATGCAGTGCTCCACCTTCTCGCCCTCATTATCAGCATAGTGGGTAAGGCCTGTGTGTGTGTGGGGGGGGGGGTGTCTGTGTCTAAGGGCAAGACTTGTTGTTTTGGCCCTTTCCCCTTGAACCCAAACGTTCTAAACTAATCTAAATTCGTAGCTATTGTATATAAAAGGAAAATGCCTAACCTAGCTAGTTAGTTGAATATATAAATGTCTTACGTGGTAGGACAAACAAGTGGACTTATCTATCGCAGGGTCATAAATTGGTTCTCTAGGGCCAGATCAGTCATTCAGGTCCACAGCTAGGGCAGACACAAATCATCATTCTTTTGAGGAGAAAAATTAATAAAAACACTGATGGCATGGCTCCTCAAAATAAGGGAACTGGCAAGGTTCAAAAACGTACAAACGTAGTAGGCTACGAACATGGGTAACATGAGATGAGACTGCGCATACTAACCACGAATCAGTGGTGCGCCATGGGAGTGTAAATCTGTGAATCACCGTAGCCTACATCATGTACTGAGGTCTGGAGTAGTCATGGAAACAGGCAGGTGTATCCAAACTGGTCATCAGTCTAAACCAGGGCTGCCCAACCCTCTTCCTGGAGATCTACGGTCCTGTAGGTTTTCAGTCCAACCCTAATTTAGCATATCTGATTCAGCTAGTTAAGGTCTTGTTGAGCAGCTAATAAGTAGAATCAGGTGTGTTTAAATTAGGGTTGGACTGAAAACCCACAGGACGGTAGATCTCCAGGAAGAGGGTTGGGCAGCCCTGGTCTAAACGCTGCAATCTGGCTTCAGGCAATCCTTATTGACTCAAACATTTGGTTTGCAAGGAGGGTGATCATATAAATAATACCCACAAATCCATACATGGAGGCAGGTAAAAAACATTGTACAGAGTAACATTCATTGATATGTACGAAGTCATAATTTATCAAGATTGTTCTATACAAAATTAATGGGAAAGATTGACACTTACATCATCAGCACTAGCTAGCATGAGTATCATTGTATCTCCTCAGGTATCGTGGCTGTGTTTGACTTCCATAATCATAACAAGATCCCCAACATGTACTCCCTCCACAGCTGGTGTGGCATGCTCACCTTTGTTCTCTTCTGTGTACAGGTCAGCCCTCGGCTCTCTTTCTCCTTCACGCAGTGACATGCACACACAAAAACCAAACAAATAATTTCTTCCTTGTATCAGAATTTCAATTAATGTACTGTTTGCACTGAGAACCTAGCTGTATACAGGCAGTACCTCTTATATTACATTCTAATAGGCATAATAGTTTAATAACATTAGTTCTCTACTCCCTCCTCAGTGGCTGATGGGGCTGGGTTTCTTCCTCTTCCCTGGGACGTTAATGGCGCTGCGGAGCTGGTACCTGCCGCTACATGTCTTCTTTGGCCTGGCCATGCTCGCCATGTCCCTAGCCACCTGCCTACTGGGCATTTCAGAGAAACTGTTCTTCAGTATCCAGTGAGTATTACTATGCAGGGGCTCAGTTCCAATATCCATACCACCACTTACAATGAAGACATTTATACAAATGGCATGGATTTTAAGTGGTATGCTAAAATACAGAAATGCACATAATTATTGGGTTAAAAGTGAAAAGTAAGGTAAGAGAAGTGCCAGATGTTCAAGTCAGTGCTATGTTTGTCACTTTGGATAATGAAGTGCTACTACTTTGCCCAGCTCTACCCTGCTAAATCATAGGAGAGTTAATTATTGTACAGGGTATGTTTGGTGAAAGCTGGGGTTTTGCTGTCTGGGCTATCTTTATGACAACATGGTCAGACATGGAGTCTTTGCACATTATGAATCATTCTCCTGTTGTTTGGTGCCATATGTTGTTATGCTTAAGGTCATCTTGAGTCACACAGAACATTTTATAACTAACGATTCATTACAAATGTTGCCATTATGATATAATACAGAAATCCTTTTTCTTCCCAGGCACACATATTCACAGTTTGTGCCAGAGGGGATCCTGGGTAACATGCTGGGACTGGTGTTAGTAGCTTTTGGGATTCTGGTAGGCTACGTGGTGACACGGGAGGACTTCAGAAGACCCCCGCACCCAGAGGAGGAGGCCTTATCTGTGCACTTTAAGACCCTGACTGAGGAAGGAGGGAGCCCCAACTCGCCTTAACATCCCCTTTTCGCTTAAACCAGGAAACACTCTGGTCTGAAAAGCTACTGTGTGTGCAGACTTTTAGTAAAAAAATCTGGTGTATGAGAGCTGGGTTAGAACAAAAGCCTGCACACTCGGTATCTCTCCAGGACCAGTTGGAGATCTGTCTGATATGCTGTCTCTCCATTTCATGTCACATCTCAAGAGCCATTCTACACCCCCTTGTGGCGAAACTGAGGTATGAGGACTGATTTGACCAATGTATTTAATTGCTGCCACAGATGAACCATCACAAAAGTGCCATATTAGGTCTCTCAAAACAAAATAGCCTTTGATATGTATTTAGTGAGGACAAAGCCTTGTGTCCAAGCCAGTTAGTTAGTTGTGCCTTCATCTAGGGCAGTAGGGTTATACTTTGTAATACTGCCCAAACTGGTAACACTGGAAGTTACTCCTCGTTAAACAAACTCTTAACTTCCATGACTTTCAAGCTTGTGATAAATGAAGAAGTTGCAGTTCATTCAGGGATATGTTGTTCGTTGTGACAAATATTGAATTAACCATCTGTTGGCAGTGCTGAATTTATGATAAACTGAAAGGACCAAAAGAATGCACCAAGTTATGACTGAACGATGCCTGGATGTTTTGGGTTGAATTCTAAATGACCCCTAGGCACTCCTGTAGATCTGAAAGGATTGGATATCTTAAAGCAGTTTCTTCACCATTCCTTATGTTCGGCTGGGTTGAATTTTTACTATTGATTCAGGGTTTCCCAACCCTCTCCTCAGGCCCCCCCCAGACATTTCATATTTTTGTTTTAACCCTAAACTGGCACACCTGATTCAATTAGTCAAAGGTATGTGACAAATACGATTTGATTTTGACACCGAAAATCAGGATAATCTTTTCAGACTTGAAGGGTGGATTTAGAAAGGTGAAAGGCACTACAACCAAGACATTTCAATGTAACTAACTTTTAAATGTTCTTACATCTTAAAGGTTAATTTGACTGTAGTATCGGTATGTGGTCAGTTATATTGAGAAGTGTCAAATAAATGCATGTTCTTAAGTGATATGCAGACTTTTTTCATCTTAGTTACTTTAATTAATCTGTTTCACTATGACTGTGTAGAAGTAGTGATGACCTGTCCAGTAGATGGCAAGGGGTAGGCCTACTTAAAGCACTGAAAATCCAGATTCTGTGATCATAATATTGTAGAATCTGGATCAGAATCTGAACCTTTTTGAAAGAACGGCTCAATTGATCGGATCCAGAATTGCAAAATAGGGGTTTACAGAATCAAGATAATTTTTATCCAGATTAAACGTTTTGAAAAACTGGGCTAAGGGGTCAATTTGGTATTCAGAAAATATCTTTATGCTTCTGTAGTGTTTAAGTGTAAAATGCTCAGAGAAGGGAGTTATAGTATGTGTCAAACTGTATGTAATTGTACATTAAATAAGCTGCTTATATCGGTTGTATCCATGTTTGCTGTATATGATTGTATTTAAGAGAATAGATATTATGTAACAGTCAATGCTTTTGGCAGATTAATGTGTCATGTATTCTGTAATTTGCTTTGTTTAAAGCATCTACTTGTCCTCATATTTAATCAGTTTAAAGCATAATGTAACTAAGATTACTTGAGATATAATATCACTGCTTATATATTTTCACTTGTGAACTTGTTCTGTACAGTAGACACTGCTGACTGACCAAATGATTACAACCTATATTGCCGTCATCACTGTTATTAAAGATGCATGACTCAATCATGACCTTGATACTGGATAGGTGGGTTTTTGGGTGTGCTTTGTTTGATATAGTCAAACATTATCTGTGTCAACATGTGTTTAAGTGGCGTCTGAGTTTAGGAGGCCCTTCGCCGATGATGGTGTGAACAAGCTAAAAGAAAAGTCAAGGAGCTGACACACATTGTTTTCTTTCTTTTCTTTGAAGTGGTAACTATTTTTAAATAAGTACATTTCCTCATACATACAGTTGATTGTACATTTTACAATCGCTTAACTGGGTTAAAAACGCATTCATGTTTCTTATTACCTTCTCGTTTCAAAATGCCACAACTCACATACAGACAATTTACAGAACTCTGCTCAGCAAGCCCAAAAAAAAACAGTAGAAAAAGGGGAAAATATTTGCCTTCTCCTTCCAAGATAAAAAAAAAAAAATGGCTGTTCCCCCGCTTCCCCCTCCAAATATTGATAAACTGCTATACAAACATGTTACAAATACATATTACCTGTTTATATCAGCATGGGAGTAAGCAGAGAACAAACATGCACTTCTATGCAGCTCAGCATGGACAGTTATTTACACTGGAACTATCAAAAAAAAAGTTCAAAATAAATGTTATATTATGCCTTAAGTCTTCCTTATCTTGGGAGTTAATCCGGACAGGAGAGGATATTGACTATAGGGATAAATCAGATGTAGGGTTAAACTTTGATAGACAAGAGATGCATCCAATCAACTGGTTCATTCATTTCCTTCAACGTCCTGGTTGGAGTGTTTATGAACCGATCGGAGAGGCTCCACTTATTACCAAACAAACCCCTCCAAACATAATCAAGCACACCAATACACAGTAAATAATTATACAAAAATAAATAAAAAAAAACTGTTTACCCTGGCATTAGCCCAAATGTTTGAAATTTTTAAGCAACAAATGACTGAGTAAAAAATACAAGAATGAAGACTACAGTAAATAAAAATGTAAACTTCACATAAGTGGTTCATTTGTTCTTGTAAGACAAGTATCCGTTTTCAGCTGATTGTTGTTCATACAAAGTGCCAGTAGGGGGTAAAGGGTATCACCAAACTGGTGGGTAAACTGCACTGTAATTGTGTTGCATTGACTTGCATCAAATCAAAGGTATGAAATCCATCACAATTGACAACCTTGTATAGATAGATCATAATCTAGTTCAACCATGTCATGTAGCCTAGCCTTGACACCACTTTCCTCAGTGTATTTTTTTAAACATCTAGTTTCATGAAAATGCACTGTAATAGAAAGTGTAACCAAAATGTAGACATTGGATGGTTCTGTACGTTTCTAAATATACAGGCTGACTACACAACAATTGATAATGCAGTTTACATCCTTAACCTAAATATTAGCTTTGGACCCATTTCTGTTCTATATTGAAGACACTACGTTTGACCACCTAAATTCCATTGTTTTATGGAAAGCATTTGGTGGATGGATAAAAATAGTCCTTCAATGACCACTTGGGTCATGTGTGCATGCTGCCAACATCTTTGACCCTTTAGTGGCCAAAACGGTGTATTACAGTGTTATGTTTGAATAACTGCAGCTTTGATTGGTAGAGATAATTCAACTGTAAAGGGAAACATTCAAGTTATTGGAAAATAAGAAATGCCCGTTTCCCAAAAGCTTCACAAAGCCTGCTGCATGTCACTTCTTGAGCAAAAAAACAACACAAAAGCAAAAAAAGTTAAAATACAATCCAAAATAATATATATAATGTATTTTACAAACATAACTTAAATGATAAATATTACTTTTTTTTTGCTTTTCCTATGTACAAGTATATTGACTCTTTTCAGTCATATTTACAGCAGAGGACCTGGTCATCTCGGTTAAGGGCGGCATTCTATTGAGTCGTTCTAAAGAAGGCATTGAGAGTTTGGATTCTCAACAGAGAAGTGCCCATGGCTTGGCTCTGACCATCCCAGGACAGGCATTCAGGGGCAGGGAGAAAACGGCAGGCAGCAGTCTCCCCTGCTTGAGATCTGGTCAGGGTGGGCGTGTGTGTGTGGCATTAGTCCTCCTACTGACTCTTCCAACAGACTCAAGTTCCTAAAGTTGTGGATCATCCCTGCCCCCTCCACTTTGACTATACAAACTCCAAAATATTCTGGAGTACTGGAGGTGTTGGATTCACCTGGCAAACTGCAGTTTAGTAAATGGCTGTGTAGGATAGAGGCAAAGAAGATGCATGGGAGGAGAGTTTATATGTGTGTTTGTCTGCAGTAGTGTTTCCTTCCCAGTCTCATCACATACCCTTGGGGTTGTCTCTAAGTCATTCCTTATCAGTCCTCCTCTCCCTCAGTCCCTCCCTACACGTTTGACTCCACGAAAGGTCTCTTTGGTTTGATAGGGGACGTGGGGCCCTGCCTGTCCCTGGAGTGCTGCATGTACTCGCTGTCCTGGTAGGCCTGGGCCACAGGCAGCGTCCGGGCCACCTTGACGTCTGGGTAGGTGGGTGCCTGGCTCACGCGGCCCATACCGTCCCGCGAGCCGTTAGCTGGCGGCTGGTAGTAGTCATTGTCCAGGAGGTGTCCATTGTGGGCATTGTTGGTGCGGTTGTAGTAGGCGATGTGTCCCAGGCTGGGCTGTTGGCTGTAGCCATGCTGAGGGCCCATGTTCCCTGGAGACGTGGCGGGGCTGGTCACCACCGTGTCCAGGGAAGAGATGGCCCAGGAGCGCCCTATTGTCTGCGGTTGCGGTGGCTGTGGCAGGTACTGGTGAGTTCGCGCTGTCTTGTCGACAACGCCCATGAAAGGTGTGTTTCTGGAGCGGAGTGCCTTGTCTGGGTACGTCCCTCCCACCACCCTCATGTCGCTGCCCTGCGGTGGGGAGACAGGCGAGAGGTCGTCGCAGTAAACACTACCATCCTCATATGACAGTTGTAAAGGGATTTCCATCTGCTGGGCCGAGGTGGAGCCCCGGAAGCCTGGGGCTAGATTAGCTGCGGAGACCCCACCCAGGCTGGTGTTGGAGGGGGAGAAGCGGAGGCCTACACTCTGGGAGTGCATGAGAGGCCGGGGAGTGGGTGCGTGTTGCTTTGGCTCTGCGCTGGTGGCACTGACAGGTCGGCGCAGGCCGTGGGGGTTCTCTGGTGATCCCAGTGCTGCCTGGTGCTCCATCTCTATCTCCATCTCCATCTGAGGTGAGACAGGGTAGTACGCTGCCGACTGGCTGCGGCTGATCTGGGGGGCCTGGCCGTAGCGCGGACCTCCAGGCCGGTAAGCTGAGGAAGGCCGCTGGGGAAGCTCGTCCTCCATGGGGACCATCTGGATCCCACCGATGCCACCATGTTGGTACAGTGCTCCTGCACCGAGGCTGGCCTGCACCTGCAGCGTGGGCCTCCCCTCCAGGGCACTGGGGTATATATTCACCCCGTCCCCCAGCTCGACCAGGTCGGGGGGGAGGCGGGTGCTCATGGAGTGGGCCATCTGGCTGTAGGCACTGGTGCCCAGCACAGCACTGGAGTGCACGGCGGAGCTGGGCTGGTTGGTGCGTACTATCTGGGCCTTGGCAGGCTGCAGCCACTGTCCCTGCTGGGGAGGCTGCTGCTGAGAGGGCAGCTGGAAGGAGCGCTGGCTGCTCATCTTGGATAGCGGAGACTTGGGCCGGCCAGGTATCTGCTCTGACTGGTAGCGGGCTGAGGCCGACTGCGGCCGGTACAGACCTCCTCCGCTCTCTGAGGTGGGGCTGGCGCGGTACTGGGGCCCCCGGCGGAGAGGCGAAGGTGGTGGGCTGAAGTTGTACGACGTAGAGGAAGCCTGGTGGGCTGGGGAGGTGTGCGGGGGGCTGGGCCGGTAGTGGGAGCTCTGGTGCGTCGGGGAAAGTGACGGGGAGGTGGACTGGTAGCCTTGGCGCGTGGGGGAGGACATGGAATGGGGGCTGGGGTGCAGCTCGAAAGCCTGGCCCATGGAGGGGCCTCCGGAGAGGTAGGGCGAGTTGCGGTGGCCGGGGGAGGGGGGCAGGCTCTGGATGAGGGGCAGGCCAGAGGGGCTGGAGCGGGGCTCAGGAGCCATGCCCATGGGGAGGCTCTCCAGGTCCTGCTCCAGGTAGTCCTCTTCAAACAGGTCCTGCACTGGCTCCATGTCCTCCAGGCGGGGCATCAGGGACTGGGGAGGGGGCGGGGCCTGCTCTCTAGGAGGGGACGGGAGAGGGTCCAGCTCCTGTTGCTCCTCGAACTGAAGACACTCCTCCTCCACCCTCTGCAGCAGGCGCTGGATCTCCCGGTTGTTGGGGCAAAGGAGGGTGGCCTCATTCAGGTCCTCCAGGGCTGCATGGAACTGCCTGTGAGGTGGATACACAAGGAGGTGAAGAGAGGAATATCAAGAGAGAAAAGAGGGGGATTGAGAAAGAAGAGAACGCATTATGAGGGAGGAGCAGGAGAGGTGGAGTGGGCACAGATGAGCATGACAAAGCATGAAACCAAAGACAGTGAGGGAGTAGCATGTGGTCAAAATGACAACACCACAACTGCTCAAACTACTTGCCCTCACATAGTAGTCAGACAAAGTAGTCTTACGCTAAAACATCAAAAAATGAGCCATGACTATGAGCAGGAGAATGAACAAGTCATAGGACTAAGGGGATACATGATGTGTAAGCAGACATAAAAACCAATGAACATGACATAGGGTGAAAAACATGGCCAAAATGCTCATGAACCTTGCTCTATTACGTCCCCCTGTAGTCATCGGTCTACAGCGCATTGGAAACCTGGTGATCATGTGACATGAGCGGGCCCAATTGGATCCTAAGGCTGAGCGCACTCTGTGTTAGGCCTCCGCCTCCCTGTACTCCCCGTCGCTACGGTTACCTGCTGCTGCGCTTGGCACGGGCTCTGGCGTAAAAGGCCTCGTACGATTTGGATTTCAACTCTAGCGCCTTGGTAGCAAACTCCTCAGCCATCCCAAAGTCCTGCAAGCAACAACAGCAACAGGGCCGACAGTCATTCACAGAGCCACGCGTGGATCGGTACATGAGTCAGAAATGAGTCAGAGGTGAGTCATACATGAGTCAAAAATTAGTCAAGAGATGAATGGATAAAAGCTTAAAGATGAGTTGTACAAATAACCATGTACAGAGTCAAACATGAGTCATATGAGAGTCATTCAGGAGTCTTGTCTCAGTCATACATAGAACCATACAGAGTAATACAGAAGTGAATAACTGAGTCGATGAGATCGATGGAAACTTGGGTTCAGACAGAGAAAAAAACTGAAAGACAAATGGGTGACACAATACATGAGACCATACACGACTCCATGACGAAACCATGTACATTTAGCAATTAAAAACATTGATATGAACACACAAAGGACACAGACTTTCAGAGACACACAAACACAAAAGACAAACACACATTCACACACACAGAAACCGCTGTTGCACTGCTCTGTCATTAGAACCTTGCCTGGACACTATAGCCCTGACCCAGACCAACCTCCCCTTGCACCCTCTCTAAAGTTACCAGAGGTACAAACCAAAACAAAGCAAACTATAAGCGGGAATGGAAGATGCAGGGATATGGGCCTAGGTTAGATGAGCTGAGGGAGATTTACCTTCAGCTAGAAATGAAGTCTGATCTACTGTACATTGTTGCACAATGATATTGCTGTCATCAATTTTTGAAACCAATATTTTTATACTGCTTAAATCCATGTTTTCATTTTATCATGATCAGAGGTGCTAAATATTTTTGTATGGGTCGTTGTTTGTAAGCACAATGAACAAGCATACATCCCAATGAGGGATAATAACGTGATTTTGTATTGTAATGTCTTGGTAAACCTTGCAGATGGTAATGCTGTGAGTGTAAGCAAAAAAAAGCAGCTCCAGTCACAGCCAGGTGGGGTGAGGGGATAGAGGAGGACACGGAGGTTATTTAGGTGGTGCAGTGGGGTGTCACTCACGTTCATTTTCCTCCGGCAGCGGGACAGGTTGAGGAGGAGGGACACCTTGAGCTCTCTGAAGGTCTTGAGGTCCTCGCTGAAGCCCTCGCGGGGGAACTTCTTTAAGGCGTACTGGTACCGCTGGGCAGCCTCCTTCACTTTACCTTTCTACAGGATGGGTAGAAGAAAAAACCCTCAGAAAGGAGAGAGACTTGCATGGTTTGGCACCACAACAGTGACCCTCAATGACCACTGTGCTATTTTGCTATATTCTAGGAAGGGCTGACCTTGTAGAAGCCATCTCCTTCCTCTATGAGCTTGCTGAGCAGGACGATCATGATGTCGGGTTTGGAGGTGGCCATGGCCCAGGTGGCCGGACCTGGTGGAAGACAGCAGGGGGCATGATGTGTAACGGGGAGTGGCCGGAGGAGGGTGGCGTTGACAGGAAGAGGTGGCGTGTCTCAGAGTAAAAGGGCCGACAATGAGAAGGACAGACAAAGGAGTAGGCTGAAGTTGCCTCTAGATGCTGATCTAAGGTCTGTTTTGTTTTTCCCTCCAGTAATGGTTTAAGTTAGCATTTGGAGAGAGTAAACTGATCCTAGATCTGTAGGTAGGGGCAACTTCACCTCGGAGTGGAGCGAAACCAGTTGAGAGGTCGAGATGACGATGAAGCTGTACCCGAGATAAATATGGCGTGACTTACTGAGACAGACAGGTTTGGGGTTTCTTTGCCTCTGCATGGGCCATTTAAGCACTCAGCTAACAGATGGATACATAGATATTGACCTCATACCTGGTGCAGGAAGGATCTGACTCAAGTACAGAATCAGTAATTTAATCTCTAGTAAAGAAAACTATCAACTTATTTATGTGCCAATGCCAATCTCACCCAACATGAATACACAATAATGCCTCATTATTAGCCAGAGTTATTCTGTGTTATTCTGCATGCTATGTGTAGGGGGGACAGGCAAGCACAAGCCATGCCAGAGCAGAGGGGGTTCACATATGCATTTATGGCTTCCCACCAGCAGGGGGAATGCATGGACTGTGGGCCTTGTTGTGGTGTTTGTGTCACAATCTCTTTTATCGGGCAGTGGATGACTTGGATGGTTAGCTTACTTCACAAAACCACAAAGGCCACATATAAAGAGAAAGGAGGGTTAAAAAAGAGGACGAGCGAGTGAGAGAGTGAGAGCAGAGATATATATATAGAGAGAGGGCAAACTGTGTGTTACCTCGGGGTCGACTGGGAAGAGTCTGATATCCTGATTACGGAGAGGGGGCGGAGCCAGGGTTATGAGTGACAGGTTAGAGAAGGGAGTTAGGTGTGTGAAATGAGAGGAAATGTAATGGAACCAACCCAATAAGAGGAAACAAAAGAGAGAGTGTGTGTGTGAAGGTGAGCGAGAACAAGTGAAAAGTGAGTTAGTAGGGAGGAGGGAGTGAGTGAGATGAAGAAAATAACAGAAAGAGGCAAAAGTGAGAAGCTGTGGCCAAAAAGGTGTGTCAGCAAAAGAAAAAAAGTGCAACAGCAATGCCAGCAGCAGTAGGAGCAGAGGGAGGGGCCTCACATCCACCATTATAAGCATGGTGGAAACAGAGGAGGGGGTTAGTGGGGACTGGGGAGGAAGACATGGACTAGCCTTGGGGAGCACCAAACCACTTAGGGAAGAGATTCAGGCAGTAGTTGACAACATTCTAGGAGTCAATGGCCACTATAGTCCAACCAATGGGAAACACCACTATACTTAAAATAACTATCACTGACTAAGGTTGTAGCTAAACCACTGAAGCTAATGTAGAACAATATTGCAAAATTAGAACAGACAGTCCTATATACCAGTGTTTTTAAATCTCTGTGTGTGTGACCAGTGATCTCTAGTCAATTCGTACCCATCTTGGCTCCCTTCTTCAGCAGAGCCACCACCACAGAGGTGTTCCTGCAGCCCACGGCCCGGTCCAGAGGTCGCATCCCACTGTAGTCCACATGCTCTATCATCGCCCCGTGGTCCACCAGATACTGCACCTGGAGACAGACGGGGGAATAAGAGAGGGAAGATGGGAGTTAAAGGATGAGGAAAATTTGATGGAAAAAGGAAGGAGAGAAAGGGCAGAAGAGCATTCTACCTTTTGGTACTTATTCCAATCAACAAAAGTGAAACCCATCTCTGTGCTGCACTGCCATGGGGAGGTCATCAACGTGGTGACCAGCGACCACTTACCACTTCTGAGTCTCCGTAGAAGGCGGCCAGGTCCAGGGGGGTGCGTCCACTCTTATCGGCGTGGGCGGTGGCCGCGCCCCTCTCCACCAGGCAACGCACCAATGGCAGGTGGCCCTTCAGACACGCCCAGCTCAGAGCAGTCAGGCCCTCCTTGTCCATCAGGGCCAGAGACGCACCTGCAAGAGGGGGTTAGAGGTCATGTTTTCATGGCAACCAGGGTCATAACATGGCCACTTAGCAGCTGTTTTTGTCCATTACTAAATACTAAACATACTTTATGCCTTTGCTACATGTTGCCCATGTGGAAGTCAAACCAACACTTTTGCAGTTGCCTTTGCACTTTTACACTAGGTACTCTGAACCAATGAGAGTAGTAGAGTGGGTGGTGGTGATGTTGAGGGTGAACTGAACTCTGACCTTGTGCCAGTAGGAACTCTGCTGTGCTGAGGTGGCCCTCTGAGGAGGCCATCATGAGGGGCGTGCGGCCCTGCTTGTCTGCCATGTTGACGTCAGCTCCGTGGTTCAACAGCAGGTCGACTATCTGAGGAGGAAGAAACAAAATCGTATGTAAACTCAGCTAAAAAATAAACTGCCCTTTTTCAACACCCTGTCTTTGAAAAAGATAATTCGTAAAAATCCAAATAACTTCACAGATCTTAATTGTAAAGGGTTTAAACACTGTTTCCCATGCTTGTTCAATGAACCATAAACAATTAATGAACATGCACCTGTGGAACGGTCGTTAAGACACTAACAGCTTACAGACGGTAGGCAATTAAGGTCACAGTTATGAAAACTTAGGACACTAAAGAGGCCTTTCTACTGACTCTGAAAAACACCAAAAGAAAGATGCCCATGATCCCTGCTCATCTGCGTGAACGTGCCTTAGGCATGCTGCAAGGAGGCATGAGGACTGCAGATGTGGCCAGGGCAATAAATTGCAATGTCCGTACTGTGAGACGCCTAAGACAGCGCTACAGGAAGACAGGACGGACAGCTGATCATCCTCGCAGTGGCAGACCACGTGTAACAACACCTGCACAGGATCGGCACATCCGAACATCACACCTGCGTGACAGGTACAGGATGGCAACAACAACTGCCCGAGTTACACCAGGAACGCACAATCCCTCCATCAGTGCTCAGACTGTCCGCAATAGGCTGAAAGAGGCTGGACTGAGGGCTTGTAGGCCTGTTGTAAGGCAGGTCCTCACCAGACATCACCGGCAACAACGTCGCCTATGGGCATAAACCCACCGTCGCTGGACCAGACAGGACTGGCAAAAAGTGCTCTTCACTGACGAGTCACAGTTTTGTCTCACCAGGGGTGATGGTCGGATTCGCGTTTATCGTCGAAGGAATGAGTGTTACATCGAGGCCTGTACTCTGGAGCGGGATCGATTTGGAGGTGGAGGGTCCGTCATGGTCTGGGGCGGTGTGTCACAGCATCATCAGACTGAGCTTGTTGTCATTGCAGGCAATCTCAACGCTGTGCGTTACAGGGAAGACATCCTCCTCCCTCATGTGGTACCCTTCCTGCAGGCTCATCCTGACATGACCCTCCAGCATGACAATGCCACCAGCCATACTGCTCGTTCTGTGCGTGATTTCCTGCAAGACAGGAATGTCAGTGTTCCGCCATGGCCAGTGAAGAGCCCGGATCTCAATCCCATTGAGCACGTCTGGGACCTGTTGGATCGGAGGGTGAGGGCTAAGGCCATTCCCCCCAGAAATGTCTGGGAACTTGCAGGTGCCGTGGTGGAAGAGTGGGGTAACATCTCACAGCAAGAACTGGCAAATCTGGTGCAGTCCATGAGGAGGAGATGCACTGCAGTACTTAATGCAGCTGGTGGCCACACCAGATACTGACTGTTACTTTAGATTTTGACCCCCCCCCCCCCTTTGTTAAGGGACACATTATTAAATTTATGTTAGTCACGTCTGTGGAACTTGTTCAGTTTATGTCTCAGTTGTTGAATCTTGTTATGTTCATACAAATATTTACATATGTTATGTTTGCTGAAAATAAACGCAGTTGACAGTGAGAGGACGTTTCTTTTTTTGCTGAGTTTAGCTACGTTAGTATTTTTAGTCACCATTGTTCTCTATCATTGCCAGTACTGTATTTTAATGTTTGAAATTCAAGTTGTATGGCTTTGTGACTTCAAATAATAACGTGTGAGAAATTCAAAAGTTCCCACCCACCTGCCAATGTCCCTGGCGCACAGCGCTGAAGAGAGGCACGATGCCCCGGCGGTTAGGCTGTCCCACCGCTGCCCCCTGTTCCAACAGCAGCCTGCACACATCCAGCTTCCCCCTGCTTGCTGCTGCCGTCAGAGCTACAGGGAGAGTGGGGGAAGCGAGGGTCAGTGAGGGTAAAAGCATTCGACAGACTTTGACACAGCCATACATAGGGCTGTGGCGGTCACAAAATTTCGTCAGCCGGTGATTGTCAAGCAAATAACTGTCGGTCTCACGGTAATTGACTGTTAATTAACATAAACACATTTAGCATCTCCTGGCTTCCACACATAGCCTACAAGCCACTGATGCAGACCTTTGGAACATCTAAATTTTAAAAAGTCTAATAAATCCATGTAATATAGCCTACACCTTCACAATAAATCCATTATTTATTTTAGACAGGTCTAAAGAAACATGATATGAAGAAAATGTAGTCTATTTCAGAAGAACAGAATAGCATACTCTTGTGTTGTCCTTATGTTAGGTCCTGATCTGGCTATGCCATATGGCTGTGGGCTACACTAGTTCATTTAGCAGACAAGATTTGCTTAGAATTCCGTGGCATTATTTTAGAAAATGTTATAGTTTGAAGAATACAATTGAACAAAGCTGGATAAAATATAAATTATATTTTCTCCAAACGATTTGAGGGAGTGCGCACATGCGGCTATTCTGTGTTGAGAGGTTAACAAAGAAATAGGCACTCCTATATGCTTAATTTAGAGTTACTAATGTAACTTTAGTTGTTATACAAAAGTTGGGCTATATGTTTTCATTTTTAATACATTGTAAGGCTGCATGATGCGACTCTAATGATGATTTGAAAAAAGTCGCTTGAAAGGCAAGAGCTCTGCTTAGTTTTTTGCGCAGGCTGTACACACTTCATCAGTCTCTCAGTCACAATTTGACAAGCACTTGATAATGCCTCGAATTTACCGGCGGCATCCCCTTTGTGTGGCCATAATGCACCCTACATTTTTTTTGCAGCCCTTCTCCCCGGAGTAATGCCTGCTCCGAAGCACCTATCATCTCACTCACACGGCTCTCCATCACGTGATCGGGTCTTTCTCACAGGCTACAAGTGAAGACAGACACATTGCGAGCGTCCTTATCCAATTCCCAGGAGCATATTGAAGATATTGGAAGAACTGTCCACATTTACTTTTCGTCAGCCAACAAGATGAGTAGGCCTAACGAACAGCAAAAGCACTAGCCTATGTCAATCTACTATCCCCCATAGTACAAAAGTCAACCTATTCTATTCTGTGCAAGAAATAAATATTCCAAACATAGTCTGGGACAGTTGTGGGATGCGATAGATCTCAAATTAATACAACCACTAGCATCAAAAAAACTTTTTTACGCAATGAGGCTGACGCAACAGATCAGAACGTTTAGCTTAAAATGTTGATAAACTATTAGGCTATTTCTTCACATTATAAGCGCAGCAATGCGCACACGGCAGTAGGCTCTAAGCGCAAATTTTCCATTAGCGGGAAAACACCATTATCAAAAGTGACCGATTATGCATGTAATGCGATTATGCATGTCATGTTTTATTATAAAGGTGCATTTTTATGGTGGAAATTATCTTCCCCAAACTTGAAACTCACATGCCAGTTAGGCTCTACACCTGTTGTAAAGCGGATTTATGTGCTTCATTTTAAGAAGTTATTTGGCCAATTTAGTTGTGACACAAACCTTATCAAAACACATAGGCCTATGGGCTAGGCTACATGAGGTATGCGACTATGATTCAGAAAAGCCACAAAAAAAGGCATTGTTTCTTGCCTTAAGCTGGGCATCATTCACAAGTGATAATATATCATTCACAAGTGATAGGGTAATATTGTCACCCATCAGATTATTCTTGATTTAATATTGTCTTTACATATACTAAATAATGTATATGTATGAAATTTGTTTTGATTTAGAATGGACCATTATCATGCACCTGTCTCGAAACAGGGGCAGGGGAAAAAATACATGTCATCTCTGCACTTAAATAGCGAATGGAGGACGCTTTTCCTGTGGTTCATTTTCATGCCAGCCAGGTAGACTATACTCCTGTTGTAAAGATAAGCAATGTGCTTTATATTTGCTTAATATTAAGGAAGTTGAGAAATAAATATAGTAGGCCTGGCCTATAGAAAGCTGATGGGTTCCTCCTCTTTTTAATAGAGGCCATCACTCTGTTTTCTCACGCAATTGCATAGCCTATAGAAATGTTGCGCAACATGAGCTCATGGGCTCTCATGAAGTGTTTGATTAGATTTTCGATTAGATTTTAATTGATGTCAGAGTGATTAGAGGGACAATCGAGTGCTGAGTACCAGGCAGTTAGCATGTTTGGTAGACTACTAATGACCATCAGCTACTACTGACCATCAGCAGCATCAGAGCTTGGAGAAGCCTAATTACCGTGACTAAACGGTCACGTGGAATTTGACTGCTTTCATGACTTGTGACCGCTAGTGTCGCGGTAATACGGTCACCGCAACAGCCCTAGCCATACACAAACACACCAAAATAACACGTACCAGTCTCTCCCCAGAGTGTGTCAAAGTTGTTGATCTGTGCTCGCTCCTCCTCCTCCTCGTCCTTCTCTGGCAGGTCCAATAGGTAAGAGGCGATCTGTACAGGAGGCAACATTCAGACTTAGTGTGTGTACGGTATGTGTGTTTGTGTGTGTGTGTGTGTGCACGTGCGTGTACCTCTGTGTATCCCATGCTGGCCCCTGCTATAAGGGCCTGCTGGACAGCGTGACTCTTGGTGAAGGCTCCTTGGGGCTGTCCATCAGGATTCCAGTCACTCTGCACCAGGAACTTGACCACCTGCAGGTGTCCTCGCAGTGCAGCGTGCACCAGCGCACACTGACCCTTCTTGTCGAGGTGGTCCACCTACACACAGGAAGAGAGAGAGGGTCACTATACACATGCATACACACAGACATCACACGCAGACACTGTTCAAAAATACCTATTGGTAAGTTTTGCCCAGTAGGTGACACCATGGCTGGCAGAGAGTTCTATTGTGTTGTGTAAATGCATCATAATGCTGTTGTAATAAACCTCAATGGCCAAAGTGACAGTATGCACAGTTGTGGTGGTTGGTTCCTGACCTTGGCCTTGCAGGCGCAGAGCGCGGTGACAATGGGCAGGTGTCCAGCGGCGGCGGCGTAGCCCAGCGGGGTGAGGCCGCTGTCCGACTCCCCGTCTACGTGCGCTCCGTTCTCCAGCAGCAGGCCGGCTGTCTCAGCGTAACCCAGGTGGGCGTGGACACACAGCACTGGGGCGTTGTGCAGAACCTCCGAACGGTAGTTAACATTGGCTCCGCCCAGGACCAACAAACGGCTCACCTAGAGGGAGGAGACTAGTGTCAAACATATCACCAATACACCAAACATCTAATGCAATAGTGCTTTGGTTAGGCCACTGCTGGTGTGAGTGTGTGTCCAGTACCTTGATGTTGGGTGTGTAGAGGTTCCTCAGTGAGGCCAGAGCAGTGGAGAGCCCCTCTGTGCTGTAAGAGACCCACAGCCCCTGCAGGACAGACGAGGAGACCCCAACCTTCTTACTCAGGCCCTGTGGAGAAGATAACAGTAATATCAACAACAATGTTACTGCACAGTGGGTAGAAGCTGTAGACCCAGATGTTGGAGGTGTGCTTGTGTGCTGAGTTGTGTGGTGGTGTGTCGTTACCTTGAAGATGTGTGCTTTGAGGATGTGGTGGCCCAGCTCGATGGTCTGCTGCCGGTTCAGTTTGCCCTCCTGACGTGAGAACCAGAAGGCCAGGAGCGTGTGGCCACTCCTACAGTCACAGAGAGATAGAGGAGGAGAAGAAGGGATGAAGAAAAGAGTGAGAGTGGAGAAAGACAGATGTAGAGAGAGGGAGAGAAATTTAATGAGAAAGAAGAACAGAAAGCTCCACAAATTCAAGCTGTAAACATTGATGTTCCAGGTACACACTGGCTTTGCAGAGGGTCTCGTTTGTTCCTCTCAGTGGATCAGTGTTTCCCTACCTTGGGTCACAGAGGAACTTGGTCTTCTCCCCATCCTCCCTCCAGATGAGCCACTCCCTGAAGGAGGGGTGTGTGAACATACGCGTTCCGTCCCTCCTCCGCACCAGGAAGGGTGACAGCAGCTCCAGTCTCCCCTGGAAGTCCTCCCAGTCCAGGGCGGGGCCTCGCACGGCACCAGCGTTCACCGCCCCGTACGCCTGCTCGTCCGTGAGGGGGTGGAGGGAGGCCACGGCCACGTTGAGCAGGGGGAGGGCACGCTCAAAGGACGACTGGGTGGGGAAACGCATGTTGAGCTGCAGAAGGTACACCTCAGCCAGGCTCACCGGCACCACCTGTGGGGGAGACATGGAGAAACACCTCGGGTCAGTTTTGTAACGAAACATCATATGAACGTTCAAAGAGAGAGATAAACACACAAACAGGCAGAGTATGGAACACAAGCAGAAACCTTGAGACATACAGTATACAGCTCCATGACCTGGACACCGACTCACCTTGAAGCTGGAGCTCTTGAGCACCAGGTAGCCCTTCTCGATGAGGTCCAGCGTGAGCTTCAGGTAGAGGTAGGAGCCGCGGCTCAGGGCCTTGAGGTGGGTGCTCAGCTTGGCGAAGGCTGCGTTGTCCAAACGCCCGTTGAGAGACACGTTGCTCTGGATCTCAGCACTACCCTGGATCCGCTGCAGCAGGTAGCCCTGCAGGCCAGGTCGGGAAGAGAATGGAGTTCAGCATCATGATAACTTGTGGGGGGCTTTTATCACAATAGTTGATGATAATCGTTTTAAATCGTGATTGCCTACTTTTACTACAATGATTGAGGTTGAAGTGAGAGATGATCTGACAGTAAAGATGTCAGACAGATCGTTTGGTGTGAACCTGAACCCTACCTGCAGGTCCTGGTCTATGGCATCATTCTCCTCAAGGCGGTCAAGAGAGATACGGTGGAACGGGAGGGGATGTGTGATCTCCTGTAGGGAGGTCCTGACGGTGACCACCAGTTTGAGCCAGGGAGGGAAGCGTTCCATGGTCTTACACAGGAAGGAGGTGATGGTGTCGCCGTAGTCCGGCTTGTGGAACTCTGCCTCATTCAGCCCGTCTACCAGGATGATCAGGTCCTCCTCACATGCTATCTTCCTCTCTGATGAACACAAAGACAACAAGGTTGTTTATCAGGACAAGGAGTGGAGAGAATAAACTATTAGCTACTGAGATGGGACATTTTATGTAGTTTTTTTAGGAATACATGAATGGAGTTGGCCCAAACCCTGAGAGAAAATAACAAGTTATCAAATGTACAGCTCCTATGCAGTTCCATAAAACCTTGAACCCCCCTGACCTCTGTGCAGGATGTCGAGGGGCTCCAGCACGCCCCTCCTGAAGGCATTGAGGGGATCCTGGACACAGGAGCGCAGACTGAGGGTGGTCTGCAGGTGGGGCTCCCGCAGCAGCTGCTCCCTGTAGGCCATGAGCTGGGGCGCCCGGCACAGCAGAGCCGCCACGTTGTGGACAAACTCTGGCACCAGGCACGTGTAGGCGTTGTCCGCCTGGCAGTAGTGGTACGCCACCACCTGGGGGCGATAGAGAGTGGAGGTGAATGGGGTAGGGGGAGAAAAAAAAAATCATTTTATATAGGTGATCCCATTGAAATTGAAAATATATTTTAGATTTTATCTACAGTGAGAGAAAAAAGTATTTGATCCCCTGCTGATTTTGTACGTTTGCCCACTGACAAAGACATGATCAGTCTATAATTTTAATGGTAGGTTTATTTGAACAGTGAGAGACAGAATAACAACAAAAAAATCCAGAAAAACGCATGTCAAAAATGTTATAAATTGATTTGCATTTTAATGAGGGAAATAAGTATTTGACCCCTCTGCAAAACATGACTTAGTACTTGGTGGCAAAACCCTTGTTGGCAATCACAGAGGTCAGACGTTTCTTGTAGTTGGCCACCACGTTTGCACACATCTCAGGAGGGATTTTGTCCCACTCCTCTTTGCAGATCTTCTCCAAGTCATTAAGGTTTCGAGGCTGACGTTTGGCAACTCGAACCTTCAGCTCCCTCCACAGATTTTCTATGGAATTAAGTTCTGGAGACTGGCTAGGCCACTCCAGGACCTTAATGTGCTTCTTCTTGAGCCACTCCTTTGTTGCCTTGGCCGTGTGTTTTGGGTCATTGTCATGCTGGAATACCTATCCACGACCCATTTTCAATGCCCTGGCTGAGGGAAGGAGGTTCTCACCCAAGATTTGACGGTACATGGCCCCGTCCATCGTTCCTTTGATGCAGTGAAGTTGTCCTGTCCCTTTAGCAAAAAAACACCCCCAAAGCATAATGTTTCCACCTCCATGTTTGATGGTGGGGATGGTGTTCTTGGGGTCATAGGCAGCATTCCTCCTCCTCCAAACACGGCGAGTTGAGTTGATGCCAAAGAGCTTGATTTTGGTCTCATCTGACCACAACACTTTCACCCAGTTCTCCTCTGAATCATTCAGATGTTCATTGGCAAACTTCAGATGGGCCTGTATATGTGCTTTCTTGAGCAGGGGGACCTTGCGGGCACTGCAGGATTTCAGTCCTTCATGGCGTAGTGTGTTACCAATTGTTTTCTTGGTGACTATGGTCCCAGCTGCCTTGAGATCATTGACAAGATCCTCCCGTGTAGTTCTGGGCTGATTCCTCACCGTTCTCATGATCATTGCAACTCCACGAGGTGAGATCTTGCATGGAGCCCCAGGCCGAGGGTGATTGACAGTTATTTTGTGTTTCTTCCATTTGCGAATAATCGCACCAACTCTTGTCACCTTCTCACCAAGCTGCTTGGCGATGGTCTCGTAGCCCATTCCAGCCTTGTGTAGGTCTACAATCTTGTCCCTGACATCCTTGGAGAGCTCTTTGGTCTTGGCCATGGTGGAGAGTTTGGAATCTGATTGATTGATTGATTGCTTCTGTGGACAGGTGTCTTTTATACAGGTAACAAACTGAGATTAGGAGCACTCCCTTTAAGAGTGTGCTCCTAATCTCAGCTCGTTACCTGTATAAAAAGACACCTGGGAGCCAGAAATCTTTCTGATTGAGAGGAGGTCAAATACTTATGTCCCTCATTAAAATGCAAATCAATTTATAACATTTTTGACATGCGTTTTTCTGGAATTTTTGTTGTTGTTATTCTGTCTCTCACTGTTCAAATAAACCTACCATTAAAATTATAGACTGATCATGTCTTTGTCAGTGGGCAAACGTACAAAATCAGCAGGGGATCAAATACTTTTTTCCCCTCACTGTAGATATCTCTGATTATCACACATTCTTTTTCCAAAGAGAGTGGTCAATTTAACTGAATCCACAAGAGGGCGCAAATCAACCCACAAAAATATATTTTGTCTTGAATCTTCAGCACGTAACAATCAAATAAAACACAAACCAAACAGGCCTAGGTGACAGTCTGTGCCAACTAACCACTATCATCTTTATGACACAAGAGTTAGAGCGGACTGAAGCCCAGCGACAGATTGAGGCTTCATTAAAAAAAACACTGTTGAAAAACAATACCATGTTACATTATTCATTGAAGAGTGATGCCTGCTGTGTAGCTTGTTGTGACTGTCGGGTCTTTGTTTGTCTGTAGTGTGTCAGATGAGCTGACTGGCACTGAGACCCTGGGGGTGGTGATATGGCAGACAGATAAGGTAGAAGTTGCCTCTTACCGCTGGTACATTTTTAACCCCCCTGTTGGATAAGGTTAGGCAGTCTGATCCTAGATCTGTAGTTTAATGTATGGTTTAATACAGCACCGCCTTGGATAGAGTGGACTTGGGAGTGCTGAGAAAAGCTAGTAGGCTTCACAGACTGGCTCCAACGTAAAGCTTCCCTCAGGAATATTTCAGACTAGATTAGAGAGCTTCACTCCAAAAGTCATACACAGATTCATAGCCGTATGCTTCTGGCCACTGACATCCACAGGGATCTGAAGCTAAAAGTGGTCTGTGTGTAGTATTTGTGATGCTTGTGTGTGCTTGTGTAGTGTGTAGAAAGTGTGTGTGTGTGGGTCAACCACTGGAGCAGGCTGTCATTAAGAATGCATGTGGACGCTAAGGGGATCTAATGGCTCGGCTGGAACACTGCTCCCTGGGCCTATGCATATTTCATTAGGTCATAGCACAGAGAGACGGAGGGAACGAGAGAGAGAGAGACGGAGGGAACGAGAGAGAGAGAGAGAGAGAGAGAGAGAGAGAGAGAGAGAGAGAGAGAGAGAGAGAGACAAGGAAGAGAGTGACAGCTTCCCTTTGTTTTTCTGCTGCCTCTGCACAACACCGGCAGTCATGAAAATGGAATGGAGAGAGAGATAGAGAGAGAGAAAGAGAGATGGAGTGAAGAGCCAGATTAGATAGCAGGAGTTGACAGTGGACGGAGGAAGAGGGAGAGTGCTAAGTGAATTAAGGAAGACATTAGCATCAGTGTTGCTAGAGCGGATGGGTTAAGGACATAGAGAGAGAGCATGGAGAGAGAAAAGGAGAGATAAAAGGATGTAGATAGAACAGAATGCCGATAATGGAGAGAATGAGAGAAGAGCGGCAGCGGAGAGAGAGAATGAATAATAGAGTGAGCAGGGAGAGGACAAGGCCACAAGGAGGTGAGAGGGCAGAGACAGCTAGCAAACCAGGAAATAGGAAAGAGCTGCTGACACTGAAGAACAAAGGAGCAGGTGTGCAGGCATTGATTTCAGACCAGCATCAACACACCTTCCCCCTTAGCAATGTCTCAATGATCAGTTTATTTGTTGAATCCGGGCCATGTTCAGTAGGGCACACCGTTGTAGAACGTTCAAATAGAAATAGAATACAGTGTAAACCAGACATGTACCTCTGAGCAACGATTCACCCATCTGGTCAGGGTGGTTTTGAATGGTACTTAAGACTACTGAGATGCAGTCGTGATGTAGTGTTGTACCTGTGAGGCGAGCCTCCGTAAAGCCTCCTCCTGGCGTCGCCTCATCTCGGGGGTGCCAGGGCAGCTGCCACCCAGGGTGCCATGGGAGTGCTGGGGCTGGGTGAGGGGCAGGGTCTCCCCATCTGAGAGAGAGAGAGAGAGAGAGAGAGAGAGAGAGAGAGAGAGAGAGAGAGAGAGAGAGAGAGAGAGAGAGAGAGAGAGAGAGAGAGAGAGAGAGAGAGAGAGAGAGAGAGAGAGAGAGAGAGAAGGGAGGGAGCGAGTGAGGGGGCAGAAAGAGTGCATCTACTGTGTGCATTATTTACACACACACACACACACACAAGGATGCTTTTTATACGCATCTTAAGACACATACCCAGTACAACAGGCCCTTCTAGCAGCAGCCAGCATGGATCATAGTTACAAACACACACACACTCCTGTAGGACAGTATAAGCATACGTTTGGGCGAGGCGTGGGGGCTGTCCGAGGCAATCTGTCTCATGCGGTTGCCGTGGCAGCTGAGTGCCACCAGGCGGGAGATGATAGCGGTCTTGCCGAAGCCCACGTTGCCCACGACAACCACACCTCGATTGGCTGCCGAGTCATCGCCGCGAAGACGGGCGTCCACTTCCTGGAAGAGCCACTCTCTCCCGGTGAAGAGCGAGTCAGCTGTCAGGCTGGGCACCTCGAAGAGGAGGGGCTTGAGGGCGATATCGGGGGGGCGGTAGGGGGCAAAGTGTACTGGAGAGAGAGAGGAAGGGTACAGATTATAGGTGAGGGAAAAGACACAGGACTTGATGTGTAGAGTCCACTGCACTGTCATTCTGATTTCCTCAGTGCAACGTCAGCTCGTCACCCATAGAGGGGGATGTTCATCAAAATAAGACACACCATGGGTGAACTCCACCATTGGGCTTCATATTAAGAACTACATAATGAAACAGAATTACTAAGTGTATGGTAGATACTGTCTGTATATAACAAGTACATATGGTTAGCAGAGTGGGGGATATGGGATTAGATAACATATTGTAGTAGAGGGATACTGTACTGTACTCCTACTAATACAGTAACACTACTGTGAATGCACCACTAGTTTAACAAGCACATCATTATAATGTGGCATTAACTGACGTAGAACAGTATAATGCCTTATAATGGGAGGGAGGGGGAGAAGAGAAAGAGAGGTGTATCACTTACGTGAGTTAGATTGCCAGGCATGGCTGTAAGCGGAAGCTGAGGCAGAGGACAGAGGAGAGAGACCGCATGAGAGAGAGCGCAAGAGAGAGCAAGAGAGAGAGAAAGCAAGAGAGAGAGAGAGCGAGGGAGAGAGAGAGCAAGAGAGAGAGAGCAAGAGAGAGAGAGAGAGAGCGAGAGAGAGAGAGAGAGAGAGAGAGCTGGAAGGGGAGGGGGAGGAGAAAGGGGAAGATGGATGGGAGGGTTGGTGCAGCTGGCTAGCAGGAGAGGGGATGGTGAGAGGGAGGGAGGTGGGGAGCAGAACCACACCCAAAGTTTCATCCCTGATCCTAGGATGAAGCCTCAGACACATACAAATATCGTGTGAGCATATTTGAATGTATCTGAGCTCGTTCTTGGACCCATTTTTTCTGTCCATGCCTCAGAGCCGTGGTTGTGAGTGTGTGCGTGTCCAGTAGTTCTGTACTCTTGAGTAAGAAAGGCAAAGGTAACGCGATATCTCTGTATGAGTTTTCATTCCCGGTGTGGTCTGATCTTAGGGAGAAAGTGCTGTGGTAAGCATTGTAGTGTGGCAGGCAGGGGGCTAAAAATACAGTCAGAGAGAGGGGAAATAGAGAGAGAGGAATACAGAGAGGGAGAAGTATGGAGAATTGGAGGTAGAAAGATAGGGTGTGTGCGTTTGTGTTTATACATCTGCGTATCTGTGTGTGTGTGCATGTGCAAGTCTGTTTGTGTGTGTTTGTGCGTGTTCAATGTGTGTGTTCAGTGTGTGTGTGTGTGTCTTCGCTAGTGTGTGTGTGATTTAAGCCTTTTAAAGCCTTGGCCATGAGTGATGGGGCCTCAGACAGGACCCCTGCAGTGACAGATGAGCCAGGGAGTGGTGAGGAGGAAAGTCAATAACATTGATCTGGGAGGGGAGACGGATTAAGGTGTACCAGGGGTGTGTGTGTGTGTGTGTGTGTGTGTGTGTGTGTGTGTGTGTGTGTGTGTGTGTGTGTGGTGTACCAGGCCCAAAGGGAGGGTTGCATCACCCAATACCAGGCAGGGAGAGGGGTTTAGAGGGACAGACTGCACCAAGTATGTCTACACAGATATACACTCACCTCACAAATCATACTTACTAACACACTGACTTACATGTATACTCAAACACACACACACACCTAGACAGATTTTGGGCGTGGTCAATGTAGAATGGGAGTAAATGGGAAGATGAAGCAGATTTAGCACACCCAACAAAATTACCCCTGACAACCCCAGTCCCTAAATCACCCCACCTCCACTCCCTGACCCACACCCAAAAATGCCCCCACACCCATTTCCTCATCCATCTACTCCCCCCACCAGTATCCCACACTACTCAGACCCTCACCAGCCCACTTATCCAACCCCACCAATCCACCCACACCCCCACCCAGAGTGATATGAGGCCTACCTCTGAGGTCGTGTCCGGAGCGCCCGGCCCCAGAGTTCTGCCGGGGCATCCTGAGGGAGGTCCTCAGGGGAGTGTGTCTCTGCTCATCCAGGTAGGCCAGGTCCTCTAGGTGGGCCGAACTCGTGGCTAATGTGTGTGCGTGCGTGTGTGTGTGTGTGTGAAGTAAATGGGTGCAACAGATGAGAGAGAAGAAAAACAGAGTTAGTCAAACAAAGCAAGGAATCACTGAACCGCCTAAACCTGAATGCTAAATTGCTAATGCTAACAACAGACACCCTTGGAAATAGATAAACATATCAGTTCCATACCTCACCATTGAGATCCACTACAAACCAGCACCATTTAAAATCCAACTCCAAGCAAACAGAAGTGTTTTAAACGGTCAGAGTCCAAGACTAATGTGAACTAATGTGTGTAACTATAGCGTGGTAGAGTGTATGTGTGTGTGAGCCTGTGTGAAAGTGTGTGACCTCATACACACCAAACACACTTCCTTCCTCGGACGACCCATTTTCCAGATATTTTGTTTAGTTTTTCCCTCTCTGTTAACAATATTCCCAAGTCCGGAGCTCTTCCAGTTGTCCCAAAAAACACTGTCTCTCAAAAAAAGAGTAGGAAGATAAATGCAGTAAAGAGTTTTTAGCATTAGGATAAGAGCTTTATGGAGAATGACAGAGATAACCTCGTGCTACAGGGAGGGACACAATGCACCTCCTTCCTTCCTGTCAGGAAAAGAGTGTAATCCTGTTTTTTAATGGGCTTCAATAAAACCCTGCATACCCACATACCACAAAGTTCTGAACCACTGGGCTAGCTGGCGCTAACAACAATTATATCAAAGAAAATAAGTTCTATCCACCACTCACCTAAACTGCAACCCCTGATCTGTTTTACCTATGGCAGGGATCCCTCCCAGACTAGTACCTTTCCACTGCAATACAGCTAAAACTGTAGCAGGCGTGTGGCTTGTGGGATCTCAGATTTACGGTGGTTTGCGGGGACCTTGGTGTGGGCGAGCAGCTGTATTAGACTTAGATTTTAGATGTGTTTATTAGTCACATGCACAGGGTCGCAGATCTAATTGCAGGGTACATTGAAATTCTTAAGCTCAGAGCTCCAACAGTACAGGTCAAAAAGAGAAGTGAATGAAACAATAATAAAAATAATAATATATACATATTTAAAACATAATCAATGATAAATGTCCATGGGGGGTAGCCACTGCCATAGCTCATAGGGCTTGACGTGGCGCTATGGGGACATTTTGCTTAGGTGGAGTTGGGTTTGTGTTTTATGTGTTTTTAATAGTCATTGCTATGTGAGAAAAGTGCTGGTGTGAGAGAGAGAGAGAGAGAGAAGGAAAGTGGGAGGGAGGTGTGCGTTTCTGCAGAACAGAATGTCAAGGCTCATAAGGTAGCCTCTCTGTCAGTTGGAGTAATCTAGTGCATTTGAACCAGGAGATCAGAGCCATTTTGAAAGTGAGCTTGACTACATAGGATGAAAGCGAGCAGACGGAGACGCAAGAGGCAGGAGGAAGAGATGGAGGAGGAGGTAGTTGGAAGAGGAAGGCAAGAGAGAGGAGAGGTGAGGAGAGAAATAGATGAGCTAGAGGGAAAGGGGGGGGAGCGAGGTAGAGGTAAAGAAAGAGATAAAGAGAAAGAGAGGATATATGGAGTGAGAGCAGAGAGCCTCTCGTTCAGAGCCCAGTGTGGGTGGCTGCCCCTGCTCTGCTCCTGAGGCGTGTAGCAGGACAGCAGACCAGAACATCTCTACCTAGTGCTCCCCTGCTCCCTCTGAGCAATGACCCTCACTGAATCACTCTTCTCCTCTCCTGTCAGTAGCTTGTGTGTGATGATCAAAGCTCTCTATACAGTCTTTCAATCCACCATTTCACAATGTCCCCAGTTTACAGGATGCCACAGGCTAGGGCTGTGTTTATAAGCTGACATATTGTCATATTTGACATGACAGTTGTCCCATTATCACTTCCAGGCTTGCAATTCGACTGAGACCGAGTTATGTTGGGCAGAACATATAATCACAACAATCATCTATCCCTACATGAATTTTGGTGACGTCCAACAGAACACTGTCTCCAATTGGATGAGGAACTGTGGTGGCCTATTCCCCAGCTACCACCACAAAGTCCCCAAGGCCAAAGGATTGTGGGTCATATTATTTCCTATACTCCCACAGTAAACAGAGAGAATGCTGCAGTGGGGGGCTTGGGGCGCTGCACTCGTTCTCTCCAACATTCACCCTTTTTTATCTTGCTCCGCTGACAAGTTTCTCATTACCAGGCATTACCAGGGTGCCTCCCTCTTTCTATCTCTCTTTCTCTCTCTGTGTGATTCACTCCCTCCCCCAGTCACCAGAGGGACTATGCCCATGGCTTTGATGTTTCAGTGCTGCCTGGGCCAAGCCTCTCCATGCCCTGTTCATCCTCCCTCCTTTTCTTCTCTCTCCCCTTCTCTCTATCCATCTTGCTTACTCAGACTCCCCTCTCCCTCTCTCTCTACTAAACTTGCTCATTCCTTCCATCTTACCGTCCTGATGACTGGAATCTATGCCACACATTCTCCTATATCCGTTTCTCTTTTTTCTCTTTCTCCTTTTATCAGTGTCCCCACTATATCCGTCTGTTGGTAGCCCTTTCTCTCTTTATTCCTCTATCAGTTTGTCTCTCTCTCTTTATTCCTCTATCAGTTTGTCTATCTCTCTGTCTATCTCTCTTTATTCCTCTATCAGTTTGTCTATCTCTCTTTATGCCTATCAGTTTGTCTATCTCTCTGTCTATCTCTCTTTATTCCTCTATCAGTTTGTCTATCTCTCTTTATTCCTCTATCAGTTTGTCTATCTCTTGTGATGTCACGAGAGGCTGTGTCCTGGAGGGACGTTACATCCCCCTGAGGTGGCTGCAAACCCAGACAGCTATGGCTCCATCTGCTGGTATGGTCGGGAACTCCACCCCTCTATGGCCAATCTTCCCACGCAGCTGAAACAAATGAGGAGCTGATGAGCTGAAGGTTTGGGAAGGGAAGAGACACAGTCTCCAAGCTGGGCTCTCTGGAGGACAAGAGTGCTGCACGTCCACTTCCATGAGGAATATAAGGATTTGGAGATACTTACCTTTGGGAAATACTCACCTTTGGATATATGCACCTGTGGAAATACGTGAGAGACATTTGGAAGGACTTTTTGCTGGGTTGGCCACTAGCTGCAACGTGGACTACAGTAAGGCTGGGGAAAAGTTATCTGAGCGAGTGAGAATTATGACTTTGGATGTGGAAGAGACATCCCTGAACTGTTAACCCTTAAAGAGCCACAAGAGAACAGAATTTTGTTATATTTTCGTTAATTTCCCAAGACCTATAATAAAATCCTTGTTTTGTTTGAACCTTGTCTCCTTGCACTACTTGAGCAATCCCGCTGAAAGCTGTGTAGCCTCTCGTGACGTCACAGATGGTGGAGAATACGGGCACGCTCAAGCGTTAATAGTGCATGTCAGAGGAGGATACCGAAGGTTTGATCACCCAGTTTTCCAAGTTGGCCGTAGGCTCCCCGCCGACTGAAATGGAGGACATATTGAAAGCCCTTGTTGCTGGCCAGCAAGCCCAGATGCAAGCAAACGTGGCTCTCTTGGAGGAGCAAAGAAAGCCAACCTTCTGAAGGCAGAGGAATTGCAGTTGCAGAGACAGAGGGTGGTCCAAAATACCCGCCCAATAAAGGCAAGTGACTTTATATCTAAGATGGGAGCTACCGATGACATTGAGGCATACCTGCATGCATTTGAGGCCACGGCCACTAGGGAAGCCTGGCCCAAGCAACAGTGGGTTGGTCTGTTAGCCCCCTTTCTAACCGGGGAATCGCTGAATGCTGTCCGGGACCTGGGCCCTGACCAGGTTACTGACTATGATGCCCTGAAGTCTGAGATCCTCAGCAGATATGGACTCACAAAGTTTGGTTGGCCCAGCGCTTTCACAGCTGGACCTTCCAACCAGACCAACCTCCTCGGGCGCAGATGCATGAACTTGTCCGAATCGCAAGGAAATGGCTGGATCCGCAGAGGAATACAGCAGCGGCGGTGGTGGAGGCCGTTGTGGTGGATCGTTACCTACGCGCCCTGCCTTATGAGGCAAAACGGTTCATCAGTCAACAGGCCTTGACCACAGCTGATCTGACCGTGGAAGCTGTGGAAAAGTACCAGGCCACAGCGGAGATGCTGAATGCTTCCCGAAAAGACCCCCAGGAGTGCGGCCCCACCACAAATGGGAAGAACCCGTCCAAAGGACCCCAAGGTCTCGAACCCAGCCACGTCAGGACTTATCCCGGCTCCAGGGGGAGCCAGAAACCAGGCGGGTCCAAGAAGAGTACACCAGGAGGGGGGAAACTCGACAGTGTTACCGGTGTGGGGAGATGGGACATATCTCCTGGCAGTGTGGGAAACCAGCCGATGAACCTATGCCCACTGCGAGTCCTCCAGCTCAGCACCCACACACCGTTTTGCCTCGCTCTTGGGAGTCGTAGATGGCGGCCCAGATCGACCCCACCTGCCCGGTAACTGTGAATCACCATGATGTGGAGGCCTTACTGGATTCTGGTAGCCGGGCCACCCTGGTGCGTAAGGGATTTGGTGGGCCCAACGTGTCTGACCCCGGGGAAAGTCCTCCCAGTTTCCTGTGTCCATGGGGACACCAGAGAATACCCCATTACTGAACTTACAATGACCAGCACACGGGGAACCATACACACGACGGCGGGGGTGGTTGATTCCCTCCCCGTCCCTGTCCTAATTGGACGAGACTGCCCAGCCTTTTACCCACTCTGAGAGAGTCTCAGGAGAGGATAACCCGAGTACCTCGGAAACGGAGAGGCAAGACTCATCCTGGGAAGGCTCCGGTGCAATCCTCCGAGTTACTCACTCCCGCCCGGGCTCTGATAGGGATGGCAGGTGCCCAGACCGACACAGAGACGGAGCTACAGAATCTGGACAAAGAACTGTCTGGTCTGAAAGGGGACCGCTGAGAGGTATCGTTTGTTAAAGCAACAGTTAGACATGAAGACAGAAGAGTTAGATATCCTCCAGGCTAAACTCCAACAGAGCTCCTTCCCTAAGCAACAGGAGGAGCTGGAGAGGCTGCGCAGGACCATCGAGGAGTGTGAGGAGACCCTGCGCAGTAGTAAGGAGGTCCAGAAGAAGGCAGAGGAGAAGTACAAGGTGTTGGAGAACAAGATGAAGAATGCGGAGGCAGAGAGAGAGAAGGAACTGAAAGCTGCTCAACAGAAGCTAAACTCTGCTAAAACCAAGGCTGATGCGTTCAGTAAGAAACTCAAGGAGAGACAACAGGAGGCTGAGTCCCTGGTCCTAGAGTTGGAGGAGTTGAAGAGAGAGCAGTCTGGCAAGCACCACGGCAATGTGGACGCCCTCTCCCGGCGTGATGCCTTCTTCGCTGCCTTTACCCCGCGAGGACGTCGGTCCCGAGGAGGGGGGATGTGTGATGTCACGAGAGGCTGTGTCCTGGAGGGACGTTACATCCCCTGAGGTGGCTGCAAACCCAGACAGCTATGGCTCCATCTGCTGGTATGGTCGGGAACTCCACCCCTCTATGGCCAATCTTCCCACGCAGCTGAAACAAATGAGGAGCTGATGAGCTGAAGGTTTGGGAAGGGAAGAGACACAGTCTCCAAGCTGGGCTCTCTGGAGGACAAGAGTGCTGCACGTCCACTTCCATGAGGAATATAAGGATTTGGAGATACTTACCTTTGGGAAATACTCACCTTTGGATATATGCACCTGTGGAAATACGTGAGAGACATTTGGAAGGACTTTTTTGCTGGGTTGGCCACTAGCTGCAACGTGGACTACAGTAAGGCTGGGGAAAAGTTATCTGAGCGAGTGAGAATTATGACTTTGGATGTGGAAGAGACATCCCTGAACTGTTAACCCTTAAAGAGCCACAAGAGAACAGAATTTTGTTATATTTTCGTTAATTTCCCAAGACCTATAATAAAATCCTTGTTTTGTTTGAACCTTGTCTCCTTGCACTACTTGAGCAATCCCGCTGAAAGCTGTGTAGCCTCTCGTGACGTCACACTCTCTTTATTCCTCTATCAGTTTGTCTATCTCTCTTTATTCCTCTATCAGTTTGTCTCTCTCTTTATTCCTCTATCAGTTTGTCTCTCTCTTTATTCCTCTATCAGTTTGTCTATCTCTCTGTCTATCTCTCTTTATTCCTCTATCAGTTTGTCTATCTCTTTATTCCTCTATCAGTTTGTCTATCTCTCTTTATTTCTCTATCAGTGTGTCTATCTCTCTGTCTATCTCTCTTTATTCCTCTATCAGTTTGTCTATCTCTCTTTATTCCTCTATCTCTCTGTCTATCTCTCTTTATTCCTCTATCAGTTTGTCTATCTCTCTTTATTCCTCTATCAGTTTGTCTATCTCTCTTTATTCCTCTATCAGTTTGTCTCTCTCTTTATTCCTCTATCAGTTTGTCTCTCTCTTTATTCCTCTATCAGTTTGTCTATCTCTCTTTATTTCTCTATCAGTTTGTCTCTCTGTCTATCTCTCTTTATTCCTCTATCAGTTTGTCTATCTCTCTGTCTCTCTCTTTATTCCTCTATCAGTTTGTCTATCTCTCTTTATTCCTCTATCAGTTTGTCTATCTCTTTATTCCTCTATCAGTTTGTCTATCTCTCTGTCTATCTCTCTTTATTCCTCTATCAGTTTGTCTATCTCTTTATTCCTCTATCAGTTTGTCTATCTCTCTTTATTCCTCTATCAGTTTGTCTCTCTCTTTATTCCTCTATCAGTTTGTCTATCTCTCTTTATTCCTCTATCAGTTTGCCTATCTCTCTTTATTCCTCTATCAGTTTGTCTCTCTCTTTATTCCTCTATCAGTTTGTCTATCTCTCTTTATTCCTCTATCAGTTTGTCTATCTCTCTTTATTCTTCTATCAGTTTGTCTATCTCTCTGTCTATCTCTCTTTATTCCTCTATCAGTTTGTCTATCTCTCTTTATTCCTCTATCAGTTTGTCTATCTCTTTATTCCTCTATCAGTTTGTCTATCTCTCTGTCTATCTCTCTTTATTCCTCTATCAGTTTGTCTCTCTCTTTATTCCTCTATCAGTTTGTCTATCTCTCTTTATTCCTCTATCAGTTTGTCTATCTCTCTGTCTATCTCTCTTTATTCCTCTATCAGTTTGTCTCTCTCTCTTTATTCCTCTATCAGTTTGTCTATCTCTCTGTCTATCTCTCTTTATTCCTCTATCAGTTTGTCTATCTCTCTTTATTCCTCTATCAGTTTGTCTCTCTCTTTATTCCTCTATCAGTTTGTCTCTCTCTTTATTCCTCTATCAGTTTGTCTATCTCTCTGTCTATCTCTCTTTATTCCTCTATCAGTTTGTCTATCTCTTTATTCCTCTATCAGTTTGTCTATCTCTCTTTATTTCTCTATCAGTGTGTCTATCTCTCTGTCTATCTCTCTTTATTCCTCTATCAGTTTGTCTATCTCTCTTTATTCCTCTATCTCTCTGTCTATCTCTCTTTATTCCTCTATCAGTTTGTCTATCTCTCTTTATTCCTCTATCAGTTTGTCTATCTCTCTTTATTCCTCTATCAGTTTGTCTATCTCTCTTTATTCCTCTATCAGTTTGTCTCTCTCTTTATTCCTCTATCAGTTTGTCTATCTCTCTTTATTTCTCTATCAGTTTGTCTCTCTGTCTATCTCTCTTTATTCCTCTATCAGTTTGTCTATCTCTCTGTCTCTCTCTTTATTCCTCTATCAGTTTGTCTATCTCTCTTTATTCCTCTATCAGTTTGTCTATCTCTCTTTATTCCTCTATCAGTTTGTCTATCTCTCTGTCTATCTCTCTTTATTCCTCTATCAGTTTGTCTATCTCTTTATTCCTCTATCAGTTTGTCTATCTCTCTTTATTCCTCTATCAGTTTGTCTATCTCTCTTTATTCCTCTATCAGTTTGTCTATCTCTCTTTATTCCTCTATCAGTTTGTCTATCTCTCTTTATTCCTCTATCAGTTTGTCTCTCTCTTTATTCCTCTATCAGTTTGTCTATCTCTCTTTATTCCTCTATCAGTTTGTCTATCTCTCTTTATTCTTCTATCAGTTTGTCTATCTCTCTTTATTCTTCTATCAGTTTGTCTATCTCTCTGTCTATCTCTCTTTATTCCTCTATCAGTTTGTCTATCTCTCTTTATTCCTCTATCAGTTTGTCTCTCTCTCTTTATTCCTCTATCAGTTTGTCTATCTCTCTGTCTATCTCTCTTTATTCCTCTATCAGTTTGTCTATCTCTCTTTATTCCTCTATCAGTTTGTCTATCTCTCTTTATTTCTCTATCAGTTTGTCTATCTCTCTTTATTCCTCTATCAGTTTGTCTATCTCTCTTTATTCCTCTATCAGTTTGTCTATCTCTCTTTATTCCTCTATCCGTTTGTCTATCTCTCTGTCTATCTCTCTTTATTCCTCTATCAGTTTGTCAATCTCTTTATTCCTCTATCAGTTTATCTATCTCTCTTTATTCCTCTTTCCATGTGTCTATATCTCTGTCTCTCTCTTTATTCCTCTATCAGTTTGTCAATCTCTTTATTCCTCTATCAGTTTGTCTATCTCTCTTTATTCCTCTATCTCTCTTTATTCCTCTATCAGTTTGTCTATCTCTCTTTATTCCTCTATCAGTTGTATATCTCTCTGTCTCTCTCTTTATTCCTCTATCAGTTTGTCTATCTCTCTATCAGTTTGTCTCTCTCTTTATTCCTCTATCAGTTTGTCTTTCTCTCTTTATTCCTCTATCAGTTTGTCTAGCTTTCTTTGCATCTCTATTCCTTTCCCTTTCTCTCTCCTATATCAATCTCCTCCCCCATTCTCCCACCATGCCTTAGCTTTCTTCCCTGACTCTTCAATAAGCTTTGTTTGCACTTCACTCCTCTCAGTGGCCTCTTAGAGGGCAGGTGTCAGAAGTCAAAAGAAAAGACCAAACAACGTAAACCCCGTTACGAGCACCGCAATCCCTTAAACACTGCTAGCCCAGCTCCATTCATCCCACTGGATAGGCCAAGTCAGAGGTGAGGAGCTACAGGCTTTTTTATAACTGGCTTGCTATGCTGCTTTTATATGCCCTGACATAGAGAGGACATTGGAAACACATGTTTGAACACTGTGGGGCTTTCCTCACCCTGAAGGAATGTTTTACCCTATTCCCATTAAAGTTAATGTCTGAGGGGCACAGGGGGTAAATAAGAGCACCAAAATGAGGTGGGAACATTCAGTCAGTGTCGGATGCTGAGTTGGGGGTCAATTCCAACTTGATAACTAGATATCACACATGGAAGTAATATAGCCAAACCCTATAAGGATTTTCTATTAATTATGAGTTTCAGGTCATTGTCTGAATGGAAATTGATATAGAACGGACCCGAACCTCCAAAGGGTAATGAATCTCCTACCTTTAGCGGCGCATTCATTTGAATGCCACTTTGGGCTAAAAGTGTGAAATGAAATGTGGTAAACAAATAAACAAGAGGCATGGCTGGCACAGTGACTCACCTGCCACAGAGTTGGGCCGGGGCATGAGGTAGAGGGGAATGGAGTGGGCAGAGTGGGCCGTCTCCATGCTCCTCTCTGGGATCTTGTTCAGGCTGTAGGTGGAGGCAGCCATGTTCTCATCCACGCGGTACAGGAACGAGTCTGTGCCCGAACACTTCTGGGTCTGCCACAGCTTCAGGCTACCCCGCGAGCCCTCCCCGTGCTTCCCCCCACCCCGGTCAGCATTCTCAGAGTAGCTGGTCAGCGTGGCTGTCAGATAAAAAGGTAGTTTAGACAAATATATGCAGTGTTACAGTTCTTTAGAGACTCTGCTTAGTTTAAAACTGATTAAGGCCCATGGAGCGAGTTTACTCTTCATTCAATTACAGACCTCAAAGTAAATGTTATAACAATAAGGACATCTCCCAACAGTAGAGCCAATAAGGATATAAAACAGACATATTTAAAGGCAGCTAACCCCATCACCTGGCTTTTCCAAAAATGTAAAGAATTAAAACATCAGAGTACATCAAATTGCTACAGAAAACATGGCTTTAAGTGTAAACATTTGGCATGCCAGGAAATACATTGGAAACATAACTTCCACAAAATAAGTAAGCGTCTGTCCCTCACCGATGATACCGCTGTCCCTGCTCTCCAGGGTGGAGGTGGGGCTGGTGATGGAGCCATAGGCACAGTCTCTGGAGGCGTGGTTCCCGGGGGCCCCTCCGGGGGGCAGCGTGGAGCAGGGGCTGCCTGCAGGGGGGGAGGCTGTGCTGCTGGCCAGGCTGGAGCAGGGGCTGATCCGCTGCGTCACTGACATCATGCCCTGGTAGATAGGGAGGAAGGAAGGAAGGGTCAGGTCTATACTGAAGTACAGTGATACACCAGACTGCATCAGCCAATGAGAAATTATCAGGTAAATTAGCCATGATTAAATTATGATCAGGCACAGCCAGTTGACACATGTACAAAGTAGCCTACACACACCCTAGACCGACAAGATGATTGCTGATCCTAGCATTCTTTCTCATTGATACAGTCCTTGCCTGTCACATTATTCCAGTGCATGTGTAACCGTAGAGTCATCTGTTTTTTATGTATTTTGATGACTCCTGAATTTTTTTTCATGAGTGAACAATTTTTTGCAACATAATGAATTATAATTCAGTAGAATATCAATAAATGAATGTGAGCCACGGAAGTAGATTAGATCCAGTTGTGCTTTGATCTACTGAGCAGGGGCAGGGAGAGAGAGAGGCAAGCCCACCTCCGGGCATGCTGGATTCTTATTCCAGCCAATCTGTTCATCAATTATGCATGGCCCTTGCTCTAATTGAAAAATGAATTGACTTGGACATTAGTCATTTGCAAATAAATCGGGAGATTAGTCAGAATAGCATAGAAATACACAGAAGTGGCCGGAAGACCAGGATATGAGCAGAGGTGTGAGTGACTTCTTAGGGAAGGTTTGGTGCAAGACAGATGGCATCCAAGTGTGGAATGCTCCTTGGCCATGATAACAACTCTGTTGTGATTCTAGGCTGGATGTCTTTAGGGAGGCTCCATAGACATGATTATAGAACGGGAGGTTCCCTCCCACCTAACCTACCCAGACTGCATCTGCGTGCGTGGGAGTGGCAGGCCTCTAAATTGGGACTTGAGAAAACCAGGGCTGGGTTTTTGTTACCACTGCAGTTTGGCACGAAGGGCCGAACCAAAAGCATACTGCAATTCTGAGCTGTGTAGAACAAGGGGTGCATCTCAATAGTCTAAACAATCTCTCCTTTCCTCTACTCTCCTCGTCTCCTTCCACTCATCTCAACAGATCAGAAAGTCAGATAAAAGCTAAATGAGCCAGAGCAGATGAAGGACAGGACACCAGAGGAAGGCACTAGTTAAGATGCACCCAAAGTGTGAAGTTTGGAGAAGTGGGTCAGGCTTTAAGGGGGAGTCGCTCCAGCACCGTTGGCGCTGCCATTGGATAGGCCTCTGTGGAGGCACACTGCTTAGACAAGAGGATGTGGCATGCGGCGGGCAGTTTTCATGACCGAGGTAGTGGGTCACCTTCCCCTGGCCCTCACCTGCCCTGTGTCACGGTCCGTTGGTTCTGCTCTGCAGGAGTGAAGGAGAGCCTAGTGTCACTGACTTCAAGCTAGGTTATCCATAACTCACAGGATTGATGTTCACAAACAGACCACATCTTCACAAACATCTTCTGAGCCAGCTCATTGTGGTGTCAGTGGCCATTGAGTTTGCCATAAACAAATTTAAAAAATCTACGAAATGGTCCCCTTGGTTCCGATGCTTAAGAGGCCTTGGGAAGTGATCCGCAAACCCCACTGTTTGGGGGTGTGCTTCTATGGATGTGGGGCCCCTATAAGCTGGACCACAGACATTGTGTGTTGGCCACCTGGCGACTATTGGAGTACCACTGATCTAGGAGAAACCCTTTACTTTTTATCCTGATGTCATGCTGGGTCTTTAAAGACTCAAAAGTATTGACAAACTAATACTATCATATTGTAACAGTGCATGACAGAAGGGTGCGTAACCTACCTGACCGTCGTCGTGTTCGTGCATGCTCTTACTGTACTGTGGTGTGTGTAGTGTGTGTGTGTATGTAGTGTGCATGCGTGTGTGTAACCTACCTGGTTGTCGTCGTGGTCGTCCATGTCGTACTGTGAGCCCGGCTGTCCCTCGTTCATCTTGTCTCCCAGTAGGAAGCCCAGGCGCGTCATCAGGGTGTTGGCTGCCTCGTCCACAGAGGGAGGGGGGCCCAGCTCCTGACTCTCCTCACCTGGAGGGAGGGAGGGAGGGAGGGAGGGAAAGGAGTCAGGTCAACACCGCAGTACAGCGATACAGATACCAGGAGAAATATGTATTGATCTGCAGCAGATTAAGCCTGAGGGGATCAATTCTCAATTCTGAAGCATAATGGGGCAACTCCTTAATCTAGTCAAAGAGCCGTTGGCTTGCTCTCAGTTTAGTTGAATTGAAAGAACCATGTGCACTGTTCATCCACCAAAGACAACCACCAAATCTCTCACCACAACACACAAATAACTTAGAGACTAATCTACTGTGCTCGTAACAATTCCCCCAAACACAACAATACTACAGTTCCTACAACAAATCCCCTTAGAGGAAGTTCCTGTCCCTTACACACCCTGGCTATCAATCTGTCCTTCACAAAAAATGTAAGCTATCCCACAATCCCCTGCGGCAGGACGTCGGGTGGACTGTACATCAATCCTGTGTGAGAAGCAGATGGATGGAGCGAGTGCGGCACACCGTTGGGGAGAGCAAACGGGCTCTAGGACACTGAGGAATACCGGAGGGCTTGGAAGGATTTAGAACCCATTTCTCTCATTCAGACCAGGACCCCTCCACAAAAATAAGTCTGGGAGAGGAGACTGATGAAAAATGACTTATTTTCGCCTCACTGTTGTCTGTGATGAGCTTTTCCAAGCACAACTTCTGCCACGTATTAGTAGCTTGTGTTCAAGTAGGAGCTGTCCCTGCTTAGATATCCCCCTCTTTCACAAGGACGTCTCTTAATACTAAGGACAATCTGGCTGATCTTCTTGATTAAACAGCATGTTCATATTACATTCAGGCAATCAAGTTAATCAAGCTACTGGAATGCTCCGAGCATGTGCTTAATCCTCTGTGATGTTATTTAACCAGCTGACCGTTTTATTAGCATAAACAAGCGTCAGTGTAGTCTGCGCTCCGAGCCAATAGAAGACCCTTGAACGGCTCTCATCATCACTACGTGTTTAGCATCCAAATGAGGTGGCAGTCAGTCCAACGCAAAGACGGCAGATGGGAGAGGACCAACGCCCCGTCTCGATGAAAGTGTGGAGCGGAGAGAAAGAAGGAAGAGAAGACAGGAGTAGGCTAGGTGACACTTTTCTGCTCCTCTGAGAGACAGGTTGATGGGCAGGTCAAAGGAAGTTACAGGCACCAATAAAAACAAGAGACGGCCATCTGGAAGCCTGGTCTGTTTGGCCACCAGCCACCACACCACCACAGACCATAAATCTGTTCAAAGGAGACAACCCTGTGTGTCGACTACTCCGCTGTGTCAAAGCGACAAAATAAGACACACATTGCAATTGACTACACACACACACACACACACACACACACACAGCTAGAAACAAATGCAGGCACTTGTTTATGCTAATGGAAAAAAAAGAAATACACCACCAGTGCACATTCAGGAGTGGTGGTGGTAGCGTTATTGGCGTAACACATCATTGTCCTGTCACTGTTAGAACACCTACACACACACTGGTTATAAAATGGCTGATTAGTCACCTATGCCTAAGAGAGAGGGAGATGGCACCACAGCTGAGGAAAGAGACTGCATAGAATCATTGATCTTCATTTTAATGTATTCTCTCGACCTAAATATGCCAACTATATAACTACAAGCACATCAAAAAATAGAACAGCTCTTTAGAGATCATCTTTTATTTCAGATCGTGTGAGCCAAAAAATGGCACAGAATTTAAATAATAAACCCATACAAATCCTGACACTACTGTATGATCACAGGTATCGTTCACCAGGATGAAGCATATGGACCTGACAAAGAAGCAGGTACATTACAGTGCTCTGGTGGTTCTCCTTTCTCTCCCTATCTCCACAGAATCTCACCCTGCTGAAGGAGTACAATAATGCAGATGGTCGTCATGGCAACTATCAGGGCACTACGGAATGTGCTCCTGGTTGCGTCTCTCTCTTTCTTTCCATCTCTCTCACCAGCTCTAGCCCTTTCGCACAGGCTCTCAAGACCTCTTTCTTTGTCTTTCTTCCACTGGTGGACTTAATGTCACGTTTCGAAAGCCTATAATTACTGCTGGATCCCACTGCTGACACCATTATGAGAGTCAATCTCTACAAGGCACATGGCTGGAAAATGTTGCTCATCAAACATGTCTGTTCAGAGGTTTCTCAAGCAGTATCAGCCGCTAACGATGACATTCTTTATTACTGAATAGCGTTGGATCCTTACTAGGACGGAAAAGAGCACAACCATAACAGTTGACACTTATTATCCCCCCCAGAAGAGACACACACGAACACACATCTATACTAGAGTGAGCTGTTAACCCCTCCTGGAGAGAGATGTAGACAGTGGCCATTAAATAGGTCAGACTGACTGCAGGGGGCTGGAGACTGACGGGGGTAATTTCAGCAACAGGAATTTTAACAGGAGAGCAGGGGAGGTGGACGGATTTATGACCAACAGGTTATCCCTGTTTGAATGACCCCTGTTGTAGTCATCTGCCAAGGAAAACACTGTTACAGTGGTTCATGTGCCGAGAACACACTGCAGACTGGAACTAGCTTGTTCTGGGCAGTTCAGGCCAAGCTTGGGTCACTGCAAGAAACCTCAGAAATGGCAATATAGTGCATAGTCAGACAGAACCCATCCTCGTGAGCTGCCCAACATTGTGCTAACTAGTGACTGGCCATGTCTGTAGTAGGTGGAGTTGGACAGCGTAGGGTCACAACAGCAACATTAACTATGTTCTGTTGGTCTGCCATGATGCCCCCCTTTTCCTCACTAGTTAATCCAAACAATAACAGCAGTAGCGTCTCCTCAGCTCAGATGTTAAAGTCATTCCACTCTGGGATACAAGACCCATGGGGAACCTCGTAAACATCCTAAAGTACCTTGGTCCCAGCCCCCTCCATCTCCCAGCAAGCTCTACTCTAACTGAGCGTGGTTCCCGTAAGAGGCACCGTTCATTATTTGTTTGTATTTACGGCAGGGAAAAGAAAACATCAGTTTGGTTGATGAAACCTCATGTCTTCTCTCTCAGCAGCTGTAATGCGCAAGGGTCTCAAAACAGGAGAGGAGATAGCAATTGGCTAAGTGGTTTTTGAGTGACGGCATATTAACCAATGACTGATATGATAGCATGGCTGGCAGAGGTGGTCAGGCTTCAACCCCAACATTTGAATTGCAAAGCCCTTGGAAAGCAGACTCCTCCTTCCAAGGCCAGTAGTGACAAAGCCTTTTGAAACAGCATGTGAAAATGCTTACGTTGCACTGAAATACAACACCCCACCACACAGTTGTGCATTTAATAGCTACAGAACGCTGACTGACGCTAGGAACCCGTAATCTAATAATTTTATTATCATTCCAATGGCACTGACACATTGTTTCCAACTCCTCTGGAGTGGGTTCATTACTGTACTTCTACAAATCACAACTATCTTGTAATGCAACTGAAGAAATGTTCTTTTTGTATTGAAAATGAAATGCCATCATAACAAAAACGACACATATTGAACTTGTTGGCAGGTCACCCATTGTTTTGATGACAATTTTGGTGGAGAGTCGGAGTTGATATTTTATTTTTAAGACAGACACAGACAGAGAGAGAGAGACCGAGATAGACCTTTAGGGGAGGTAAGATCACAAATGCCGTAAGTGCTATGCTCCGAAAGTACATGTCCGAAAATAAGTCAGCAAGCTGGTTTGAGTTAGTGGAGCTGCACAGAACAGAGTGGCTTCGGAGGTTCTGGGGGGTGGGTGGTGGTGGTGGAAGAGAGGCGAGGCTGGAAGATATATGAGATGGGCCTGTCTGTATGGAGATCCAGCAATAAATACCCTCAACATATGTTGGAGACAGTATTAAAAGCAGTTGTGGAGACAGTAACTTGAGCACATAGGCTAAACAATTAAATTCTGCACTTCCTGTGCCAGCAAGAGTTAACAAACCACCTATAATTTGTTTACAATCATCTGTGTTACAGTTGAACTGTGTCCTTATTATCTCACAAATTAACCGAAATTACATATACCTCAGTTCAATACAATATTGACACTATCTGAGTCTCTCTCTCTCTCTCTCTCTCTCTCTCTCTCTCTCTCTCTCTCTCTCTCTCTCTCTCTCTCTCTCTCTCTCTCTCTCTCTCTCTCTCTCTCTCTCTCTCTCTCTCTCTCTCTCTCTCTCTCTCTCTCTCTCTCTCTCTCTCTCTCTCTCTCTCTCTCTCTCTCTCTCTACACACACACACACACACACACACAAGCTCAATACAATCGAACACCATTTAAGCTGTGATCTCCTTCCATTTGCGTCTCCACATCTCCAACTAAATCTCCCTTAATCGAGACAGATGACACCTAGGCCATGCCTCCGGTCCATCTCCATCTCTCTTCGTGACAAACACTCCACACGGAGGCATTCCAATGAATTACATTTGATGAGCTGACAGAGGCGTAAAATGACGGAGGTAAAAAATACATGTCATTATCACAGGCTTTATTAGACAGATGCCATGCCTCCTCATCATCCAGACCCTCCTGTCTCTCACCGATACCTTGCTCTGGTGAGGGGACGAATGAGGCCTATGAACTACAGTACACACTGAGCTGTTATTAGTCTACGTGCTGTCAATCATTGACTACTACTATGGATCGTCTAATGGAGTCAGGTGGGGAGAGAGAGAAAGAAGAGCTTTGAATGAGCTGCGATGGACAATGAGACAGCCATTGTCTGCATTTAATAGCTCTCCACCCCTACTTTCACTCTTTCTCCTCCTCTTCCATACATTTCCATCTTTGACCATTAACACTCTCTCCATTCTCCACTTCTTCCCTCTATTCTCACCTCCTCCTTCTCCGCCCATTTCTTGTCCATCACTTTCTCCAGTGTGGCCTGTCTCAATGTGAGGCAGCTCTGAGGTGTGCTCATGGGACAAACAGCAGATATCCAACAACAATCTCCGGACTAATGAGGAGGCATGACCGACTCCTGTTGCTATAGCGTCGCCTCCACAACCCTGTTCCCGTCGCCGCCGCAAACACCTTTGTCGCGAACACCTCACTCTCGTGCGGGCACACGCCTTCCTCATCGACGCGACGCAATCCATGATTAGGTAAGAGCGTTGTACCCCCACGATGAGTGCAAAAGCAGCCCTTGCAAAAATGGGTCTGTATAGTTCCAGTAGTGTGATGTAAAATGAGCTGCTTTGTCCTGGTTCCTTTTTCCTACGTTGGACGGGACGGTGGAGGGGGAGGCGAGGCCTGCGCTGGCGGTTTGGTTGTTCTGTAAGGCTTCAGAGAATACAGCTGGCTGAGACTTCAACAGAAACCATAAGGAGTCCAAACACCACAGAGCGAGGGAGGAAAGGAGGGAGAGAGAGAGAGGGAGGGGGGCCAGCGAGAAACCACCAAGCTCATTCAGCGACCTCAGCATTGCTCTCTGCCTTTCTTTATGAAAAAGTGCTGTTAAAGTTGGGAGAAACGTCACACACACACACATTTACACAAACGCTCTCTCACTCAGACAGATCAGGTCCTGACAGACCGAGGGGTCAGGCTTACCATACCAGTGCATATCCAGGTCAGTATTCTTGGCACAGGGAGAGGTTGATGTAGGGAGAGAAAGCTCCTATTCTGGAATGGGAGGACCCCCCCTCCAAAAATGCACAAGCATACACCTACATTCACAGAGAAAGACAGACAGAAAAAGGGCAGGGAGCCACAGAGGAGCAGAGAGGGAACCACTAACCAGACAGAGAAAGAGAGATAGGGCTGGCTTGTGAAGAGGAGGACCAGAGCACAGATGGTAATGCTTATGGGAAGTGTGTCAACCCAGGCTGTGCAGGGGGAGGGTAGAGTTACTCTGTTGTTGGGTCACAGACACGGGGACGGTCAAACGAGGGGCCCAGGGTCATCGCCCCTTTGACCTTGCCACCCCGAGAGCCGTCTGCAGCGGACAAGGGGGTGTCGGAGTCAGGGTGGGTCATGTGTCACTGCTTTTAAGAGATGGCCAATCTGTCATCCCTGCATGTCCGGTAGCGTCAGCGGACGGCCTTGTCTTGTTTATGCAACAAGATACCATACCTACTGTTTGTTAGCTTTACCAAGACATCTACATCTAGCCACAACAGCTGCACTTAAGCACTGGTGTCATCTGATGGAGTTAACTTATACAAAAACACACAACGCATAAGTACTGTAACTATAAATGTTGTTGCAACAAGCCTAGAGACAACTCTTGAAAACAAGTATAAAATTAGTAGCAACACACAGAATTCAAACAAAAATATGTTGTTTCTCCACCTAAGGGTGGGGAATACAAAGGGAGTAATTAGGAAACATGAAACTCATAAAGTCAAAAGTTTATGACATATTTTAGTGGCAATTCCTGCATGCATTCCATTAATTTTGGTTTGAAAAACAAAAGGAAAAAAATGTATGTCTGGCTCTTTGACGTGAAAAGAAAGGGGAATGCCCAGAGTTTTAATGTAGCAGTATTTTGACCACAGCAGGTTTTTGTCAGGCTTTCACAATGTGAGAACAGTGGGAATATTTATAGACGGGACAAGTGATTACAAAGTGAGTCCTTCCACGGTTTGTTTCTTGACAAGCAGATGTGAAGACTATGTGAGTTTACCAGGCAGCTTTTGGAGATGCCAGCCAGTGCACCAAATCTTGGCCTACTATGTGGAGCTGGAGTGAGTTGAGAGACTTATAAGAGAATCACAGTCTGGGCTGTGGGGAAGCGGTTTCAGACGAGAGTGTCATTCGGAGCGAGAGCCATGTCTCTAAGACAAACACGGCATCCTAAGAAAATAATGTTTAAATGGATGAGGGAATAAAACAGACAGGAATATCAGCTAATGGTCAAAGCCCACTCTCCTTTAAGTTTCCAGTTGGCAAGAGTTAGGAGGAGACCTCTCCAGAATGATACTACAAGATGAAAGCATTCCAGTTGTGCTATTGCAGTCTTTCTTCTCTCTTTTTTTAAAGTAACTGTCCAGTGTTTCCAGATTTCTATGAAATATGACCTATAATTAATTACAATGAGTGAAATAGTTTTCCTTCCAAAATGTTTTAATTAAGTTTGTTAAAAATCAGCTTTTCTTTGTTGGAAGGGTGTGGGCGTAGCCCAACAGAATGGTGTGGGCGTTTACTGCTCATAAAAAATATTCATGCGAGTAGACCGCCGATTGGCCCGCTAATCCTCCTCTAAGAGGAAATAGTAAGCATTTTTTAAACGGTCTGTTTGAGATACAAAAGTTTGAGGTGGGATTTTTCAAGTGTTTTTATATTTTCGCTTTGACCACAAATATGAGTATATAGGATGAGTCAACAACATTATTTGGGTATACAGTGCATTCGGAAAATATTCAGACCCCTTGACTTTTCCCCAAAAAAATTACATTTCAGCCTTATTCTAAAATAGTTAAATTAAAAGTTTTCCTCATCAATCTACACACAATACCCCATAAGGACAAAGCAAAAACAGGTTTTTAGAAATTTTAGCAAATGTATTAAAAATACAAAACAGAAATACCTTATTTACATAATAATTATTCAGACCCTTTGCTATGAGACTCGAAATTGAGCTCAGGTGCATCCTGTTTCCATTGATCATCCTTGAGATGTTTCTATAACTTGATTGGAGTCCAATTATATTGATTAGACATGATTTGGAAAGGCCCTGCCAAGCCGCTCTGCTTCTTGACACACTGCTCGCTTAACCCGGAAGCCAGCCGTACCAATGTGTCGGAGGAAACACCGTACAACTGGCGACCGAAGTCAGCGCGCATGTGCCCAGCCTGCCACAGGAGTCGCTAGAGCGCGATGGGACAAGGACATCCCGGCTGGCCAAACCCTCCCCTAACCCGGACGACGCTGAGCCAAATTGTGCGCCGCCTCATGGGTCTCCCAGTTGCGGCCGGCCTGTAGTGATGCCTCTAGCACTGCGATGTAGTGCCTTAGACCGCTGCGCCACTCGGGAGGCCCCGAATGCACTGTAAGTTAACATAATATTCACATTTAAAAGTGAGATTTTCACTGGACAATTACTTTAAGACATGTAGACGGTATGAATCACTGAAAAGTGACAGCAGAGTTGATGAGTGAACTCTGGAGTTTGACTGGAGATCTTGGGTATACGACATTTCTCAAACCGTCTGTCTGCTGGGACGAGTTGTCATTCGTTACATGGGAGAACACTGTAATATGGTTTACCCCCCTGGGCGGGACTTCAAAGTGTTCAGAGCTTATATACTTCCATCATTCTTTGGAGAGGAAAAAAAGACAGTGAAATCTGGCATGAAAGCTAGTTGTCTGGGCAAGAGTAGCCACACTCCTCAAAAGCTATCAAAGAACTGTGTGCTGTTTCAAGGTCCCTTGCTTGAGTTTAGCTGGAGTTCAACTCCTTCCACAGGCTCAAGGAGAGGTTCTGTGAGGTAAAAGTTACCAGAAAACTAATTGCAGCTTGAAGACAGAATAGTCCAGTCGTGTAAAAAAAACTACTCTTGGAGTGGGTGAGACAATTCTCCTCAGGATCCACCAAAAAGTGATACCTTCCTCGGTTCTGAACCAACCAATGTGTTTATTAATTGAGAGGACCGTGAAAACAGGAAGAATGAATGGTGCCTTGTTTTCCAAGGAAGTGTCATTCTAGGCTTAAAATCTTTCCTCAGGTTAGAACAGTATGGAGATGTCGTCTTGGTGTATTGGCACATCCCTCCATGCTCCACTCTAACGAACAAATTTCAAGGTGACAAATCCGGTCTGTCATCTTTGCTCTCTCCTAGCTTCAAGGTCTGGCAACGACATGTGAGAAATCTGTTTAATACTCCCAAGATAACATATTTAGTGTCTATTCTCTGCAATAGCACTACCTCATTATGGCTGAAGAGCTGAACAATCACAAAAAAGGAGATCTGAATGCCATATGTTGCATTTCTATTTACATGGTGAGATATTTAGAGACAGAGAATTGGGTTAAGAACCACTTTCTGGCATGCAACAACAACTTACATAAGCCAGCTGAACAGTGAATACACTGGTGCAGAGCACAAAGAGTTGAACCAGTAAACACTGGGTCGCATCGCAGGCACTACTACAAAAACCACTAACAATGCTACGTCCTTGTTCTCTCCAGGCTATTTCTCATTGGATGGAGATACTAACTCTGCCTGCCAGCTGTCAAGCCCAGAGAGAACCTCCCCATCACCCCAGAACGCCAAAGGACACACCTTCCATTAAAGCTTATGCTTAACGTTCCCTTTGGTCTCCCCCTGGAGCGCTCAAAGGAAGCCAATGAGAGGTTGTTGGTGGAAAAGGGTGCGGAGGGCAAGAGGAAAGGAGGATAGTGTAGGTTAGCAGAGGGAATTAATAAAATGGTGTAAATGCATCATGGGCGTAGAAAATCCCTCCAGGGACAGATGTGACATTTCTCTGCGGCAGCACTTTCCAGGAAGGGAAGGGGCTTTAAAATACCCTCATCCACAGGGGGCTGGGTTGTCACTATGATGGATTCACAAATCCTGCTAACGAGATTACAGAATCAGAAAATATGTTTGTGAGCGAGCGGTCGCACAGCACGCACAGGCCGGCCGAGTAGTGTGTCACGTGTGCAGTCGTGTGTGCAGCACTCGTTTGTGTGTGAGAGTAGGATATTCCTATTTCTGACTTCTATAGTCAAACATAGTTGATGGATTAAAAAACCAATGTCTCTGAATAAATATGTGAGCATAAGTACATGTAGACCAGCACATACTTTATCATGTCGTGCATCTCTTCAATATAGCTGGAAGAGCGTGGGTTGAATCCATAATACATCCTAGGAGTAAGAGTCTTGTCTTGATCATTCATTAATAGGAGCTGGTGGGGTTGAAAAGATTGCACAATTAGAACCTGCCATCTGCACTGGGCTACATGATCAAATTAGCCAGAAGACATGCTGAATGCCAAACCCAATGTCTTGAATCCTAAGAAACAACACTATGATACAACAAAAACAAAGCACTTCATAAAAACAGACGTGACGCTACTGTACCGCAAAAGCAACTCCCATTCTTTGATCTAGCATTGCTCATTCATTCACAATGGCAGATGAAGAAGAAAATGGCGGTGGTGGCCAGCAAATCTATCACAATCCCATCTACACACACCTCCGCTGTCACACATTGACCCATCACCCCGAGTGGCCTGGGATGTGAGCCGCGGTAACACACGCCCCACACTCCATTACTGAGCCATTAGAGGGCGAGCGGTCACACGTGAGGTGGCTATGAGGTGAAACCCCCTTGTCTCATGCCCCGCATTGGGTCATCCATCAGGCTCGTTGACTGTGAGGGTCACCGCCATATTGTGTACTGGACTGTGCAACGCCATAATGGCCTCCGTAAATACAGTAGAGACACACTCACTAGCATACATGCTACAATACGAGAGCAGGGTTAACAAGCAAGTAGTCACTAGCGCCTGCTCGGTGATAGCTGTCACACCCTGGCTATGGGACTCTAGTTGTTGAGCCAGGGTGTGTTTGTTCTATGTGGTGTATTTCTATGTTGGGGGTTCTAGTTCGTCTATTTCTATGTTTTGCCTGAGTGACTCCCAATCAGAGGCAACGAGTGTCAGCTGTTGGCTGGTTGTCTCTGATTGGGAGCCATATTTAAACTGTCTGTTTTCCCTTTGTGTTTGTGGGTTTTTGTTCCGTGTTCGGTCATTGTCACCGTGGACTTCACGAGTCGTTTCTTGTTTTGTTCTTGCTTTAATTAAATAAAGTTAACATGTTCGTTCAACACGCTGCGCATTGGTCTCTCCCTGACGATCGAGACAGAAAAACCCACCATACCAGGACCAAGCAGCGTGTCCAGGAGCAGGCAGCCTGGACATGGGAGGAGATATTGGACGGGAAAGGGTCCTGGACCTGGGAGGAGATCCTGGCCGGGATGGATCGCCGGCCATGGAGTGAGACAGTTGAGAGGCGACGGAGAGAGGAGCAACGGCGTAAGCAGTGTCAGCGTCGGACGGTCGAGAGGCAACCCCAAAAATTTTTTAGGGGGGGGCACACGGCAGGGGCGACTGGGCAGCAGGAGGCTGCCACAGGGCGATTAGGTGAGGAGGCCACCAGGTTAAGGGGGCTACTGGCCCAGAGGGAGCAGGAGTTAGTGTTGCAGAGGATGGAGCTATTGGAGGCGATAAGGGAAAGGGTGAGAAATGAGGCACGGCGAGAGGAACTCGGTAGGCAGCTGAGGGAGCGGAGGGTTATGATGAAACCCAGTCCCGCTCCTCACACCAAGCAAGTGGTGTGCGTCACCAGTCCGGTCCGGCCCGTTCCTGCTTCCCGCACTAAGTGTACGGTGCACGTCGCCAGCCCAGCCCGGCCTGTTCCTGCCCCTCGCACCAAACCTACGGTGTGCGTCGCCAGCCCGGCCCGGCCTGTTCCTGCCCCTCGCACCAAACCTACGGTGTGCGTCGCCGGCCCGGCCCGTTCCTGCTTCCCGCACTAAGTGTACGGTGCGCGTCGCCAGCCCGGCCCGGCCTGTCCCTGCTCCACGCACCAAGCCTACGGTGTGCGTCGCCAGCCCAGCCCGGCCTGTCCCTGCTCCACGCACCAAGCCTACGGTGTGCGTCGCCAGCCCGGCCCGGCCTGTCCCTGCTCCACGCACCAAGCCTACGGTGTGCGTCGCCAGCCCGGCCCGGCCTGTCCCTGCTCCACGCACCAAGCCTACGGTGTGCGTCGCCAGCCCGGCCCGGCCTGTCCCTGCTCCACGCACCAAGCCTACGGTGTGCGTCGCCAGCCCGGCCCGGCCTGTCCCTGCTCCACGCACCAAGCCTACGGTGTGCGTCGTCAGCCTGGTCCAGCCCGTTCCTGCTACTCGCACCAAGCCAGGGGTGCGAGTCGTCAGCCTGGTCCAGCCCGTTCCTGCCACTCGCACCAAGCCAGGGGTGCGAGTCGTCAGTCCGGTGAGGCCCGTCCCGGCGCCACGCACCAAGCCAGGGGTGCGCATCGTCAGCCCGGTCCGGCCCGTCGCTGCTCCACGCACCAAGCCAGGGGTGCGAGTCGTCAGTCCGGTGAGGCCCGTTCCGGCTCCACGCACCAAGCCAGGGGTGCGCATCGTCAGCCCGGTCCGGCCCGTTGCTGCTCCACGCACCAAGCCAGGGGTGCGAGTCGTCAGTCCGGGTGAGGCCCGTTCGGCTCCACGCGCAAGCCAGGGGTGCGTATCGCCAGCCCGGCCCGCCTGTTCCTGCCACTCGCACCAAGCCAGGGGTGCGAGTCGTCAGCCTGGTCCAGCCCTTCCTGCTACTCGCACCAAGCCAGGTGCGAGTCGTCAGCCTGGTCCAGCCCGTTCCTGCCACTCGCACCAAGCCAGGGGTGCGAGTCGTCAGTCCGGTGAGGCCCGTTCCGGCTCCACGCACCAAGCCAGGGGTGCGCATCGTCAGCCCGGTCCGGCCCGTCGCTGCTCCACGCACCAAGCCAGGGGTGCGAGTCGTCAGTCCGGTGAGGCCCGTTCCGGCTCCACGCACTAAGTGTACGGTGCACGTCGCCAGCCCAGCCCTCACACCAAGCAAGTGGTGTGCGTCACCAGTCCGGTCCGGCCCGTTCCTGCTTCCCGCACTAAGTGTACGGTGCACGTCGCCAGCCCAGCCCGGCCTGTTCCTGTCCCTCGCACCAAGCCTACGGTGTGCGTCGCCAGCCCGGCCCGGCCTGTTCCTGCCCCTCGCACCAAACCTACGGTGTGCGTCGCCGGCCCGGCCCGTTCCTGCTTCCCGCACTAAGTGTACGGTGCGCGTCGCCAGCCCGGCCCGGCCTGTCCCTGCTCCACGCACCAAGCCTACGGTGTGCGTCGCCAGCCCAGCCCGGCCTGTCCCTGCTCCACGCACCAAGCCTACGGTGTGCGTCGCCAGCCCGGCCCGGCCTGTCCCTGCTCCACGCACCAAGCCTACGGTGTGCGTCGCCAGCCCGGCCCGGCCTGTCCCTGCTCCACGCACCAAGCCTACGGTGTGCGTCGCCAGCCCGGCCCGGCCTGTCCCTGCTCCACGCACCAAGCCTACGGTGTGCGTCGCCAGCCCGGCCCGGCCTGTCCCTGCTCCACGCACCAAGCCTACGGTGTGCGTCGTCAGCCTGGTCCAGCCCGTTCCTGCTACTCGCACCAAGCCAGGGGTGCGAGTCGTCAGCCTGGTCCAGCCCGTTCCTGCCACTCGCACCAAGCCAGGGGTGCGAGTCGTCAGTCCGGTGAGGCCCGTTCCGGCGCCACGCACCAAGCCAGGGGTGCGCATCGTCAGCCCGGTCCGGCCCGTCGCTGCTCCACGCACCAAGCCAGGGGTGCGAGTCGTCAGTCCGGTGAGGCCCGTTCCGGCTCCACGCACCAAGCCAGGGGTGCGCATCGTCAGCCCGGTCCGGCCCGTTGCTGCTCCACGCACCAAGCCAGGGGTGCGAGTCGTCAGTCCGGTGTGGCCCGTTCCGGCTCCACGCACCAAGCCAGGGGTGCGTATCGCCAGCCCGGCCCGGCCTGTTCCTGCCACTCGCACCAAGCCAGGGGTGCGAGTCGTCAGCCTGGTCCAGCCCGTTCCTGCTACTCGCACCAAGCCAGGGGTGCGAGTCGTCAGCCTGGTCCAGCCCGTTCCTGCCACTCGCACCAAGCCAGGGGTGCGAGTCGTCAGTCCGGTGAGGCCCGTTCCGGCTCCACGCACCAAGCCAGGGGTGCGCATCGTCAGCCCGGTCCGGCCCGTCGCTGCTCCACGCACCAAGCCAGGGGTGCGAGTCGTCAGTCCGGTGAGGCCCGTTCCGGCTCCACGCACCAAGCCAGGGGTGCGCATCGTCAGCCCGGTCCGGCCCGTTGCTGCTCCACGCACAAGCCAGGGGTGCGAGTCGTCAGTCGGTGAGGCCCGTTCGGCTCCACGCACCAAGCCAGGGGTGCGTATCGTCAGCCCGGTCCGGCCCGTTGCTGCTCCACGCACCAAGCCAGGGGTGCGCATCGTCAGCCAGGTCCGGTCCTTTCCTGCCTCACGCACCAAGCCAGGGGTGCGCGTTGTCTGTCCGGCACAACCCGTGCCTGGGTCACCGGTGCCTAACCAGGTACCGGTCAACGGCTCCACTACGGAGTTGAAGCTAACCGCTCCTGCTACGTCCAGTCCAGCTCCAGCCAGCGGGGCCAGACCGGACCAGGGGCGCTATGGGGGTTTGTTGGAGGGTGGTGGGCAAGCCCGGAGCCAGAACCGCCGCCGAGGAGGTATGCCCACCCAGCCCTCCCCTGTTTTGCTCTTTTTGAGGCGCGGTCGCAGTCCGCGCCTTTAGGGGTACTGTCACACCCTGGCTATGGGACTCTAGTTGTTGAGCCAGGGTGTGTTTGTTCTATGTGGTGTGTTTCTATGTTGGGGGTTCTAGTTCGTCTATTTCTATGTTTTGCCTGAGTGACTCCCAATCAGAGGCAACGAGTGTCAGCTGTTGGCTGGTTGTCTCTGATTGGGAGCCATATTTAAACTGTATGTTTTCCCTTTGTGTTTGTGGGTTTTTGTTCCGTGTCGGTCATTGATACCGTGGACTTCACGAGTCGTTTGTTGTTTTGTTCGTGCTTTATTAAATAAAGTAAACATGTTCGTTCATCACGCTGCGCATTGGTCTCTCCCTGACGATCGTGACAATAGCTGGCAAGTGCAGACGATTAGTCCAATGCTATTGTTGCGGTTATTATCTAATTAGCTGGCATGCTTAGCTGGTTTGACTTACAAGAACAATTTTTACCAGCAGAAGACATTCAGCGGGAATAGCTCTGGTAGGTCATATTACAGAAACAATAACGATGGCAGGTCATATTGAACAGCCCTGGCTGGTACAATGAAAGAGTCATCATTTATGGGGTATTGCAGGGCTATGTAAACAGAACACAACAATAACAATAAGAAAATGGATCCTGTGACAATGACATATACGCTCACTTAAATAGCAATAATGTTTACAGGAAACAAAGAGGAAGAAAAAAATAGAAAAGGGGGCAAACCAGTGGAGGCTGCTGAGGGGAGGACGGCTCATAATAGTGGCTGGAATGGAGTAAAGGGAATGGTATCAATCACATTTGATACCATTCCATTCCAGCCATTACACTCCAGTTCAGCAATTATTATGAGCCGTTTTCCCCTCAGCAGCCTCCACTGGGGCAAACCCATTGTCATTTATGATTGAACATAAATAGCACACTGTATGACTTCAATAGGACTTTAGAGGCCTGTTTCTAAGGGTTTCTATCTCCAACAGGGTCCATGGGAATGCAAGAGTAAGTAGTTTCAAGTTTAAATACCAGAATATCTACTATACTGTGCATTTTATAGATTTAGTATCACAGTGAGAAGACTAATTGAAGACTAAGAGACCCTTATTGACCAAAGCAATAATGTGAAAAATGGAAAACAGGCAATGCTCTCACACCTCACTAGATCTCTCTCCTTAAATACAGTGTAAGACTGCTGAAAAAGATAAGACAGGTGAAATTGTGATAAGACCCCAGTTGGGTATGACCTCAACAATGGTAAAATGACCAACACTAGCTAGGTTTCCATCCAATAGGCCACAGATTTTCATGTGAATATTCTAAACTCTGCATAAAAAATTGACTTGTTGTAGATAAAAGGCTGTGCGGGATGACATAGTGTACATAAAAATAACTTTTGCAGTTAAATTCCCATGCACCAAATAAAAAATAAAAGTTAAAAGGGTTTCCATCGTATTTTCAACTCTATTGATGGTTCTGTTTCTAAAAATCACATCTCGCATAATTAATTTGACAGATGAAAATATCCCATATTGTCTATCCCATTTGCCGACATTTGGAAAGCTTACCGACAAATTTGCTGTTTCCATCAGACCGTCGTAACATTTTTCTCCCCCCAACATGTACTTTACTGGCATAAAAAGTTTGGATGGAAACCTGGTTGCTGTCTGCATTTTGTTCTGTCTGAGCATTATTTGTTAATAAAGAGCACATTTCTTGCTTATTAAGCCTCCTTTGGGACATTCTACTTTACATTTGACAGTGGGCATCTGGTCGGTCCATTGCTGCCAGTAGTATGTGCCACTGTTGATAAATCAGAGACGATATGAAGTAGTGGTGGAGATGGCGTAGCGTGATTAGTCTCCCTAACGAGGACTGACTGTTCGTTTACGTGTGTGAAAGAGTGACAGCTGCCCGTGTCCCTGAGGGTGCCCTGCTTCCTTCCTCCGCGTGGGTTCTTCTTATGTAAGCGGTTTCCTTGACAACCGAGAGGTGCCTCAGAGTGTGTCCTGAGTTGCCATGACCGCCCACACCGGTTCTGATTGGCTTTGGGTTGGCTATAGGATTTCCCAGGGGAATACACCTGTGGGTTGAGGTGGTGGCTTCTCTGAATGTCTATTGGCTACAGTACATTTTCTTGCAAAGGCCCCAGACACAAGTATGTTTTCTTTAAAACACACAAGTACACGCAGTCATAGAGAAATATACATACATAACAGACATGCAACAAACTAACATGCAATTATAACATATTGAAATATAAAACCCCGGCATCTCCTCACACACTCCCCTCCAGAGTGAGAGAGAGACAGAAAGAGAAGAAGAGAAAGGCAGATTTATTGGACGGGTTCTCACCATTTAACTAAATCCTTCCCTCAGTAAAGCTTGAGAAAATAAAACCCAAATGTCTTCCGTTCTGCATGAATTGTTGACAAACAACCCCGGGAGAAGAGGATAATAAACTTTCCATTCAAACCAATCCTCAGCTCCGAGCAGCGTCTTTCCTCTGCTCGCAAACTGAAGCCTAATTCTGTGTCCCTTCACAGTTGACGTGTGACGTAGACACAGAGGGAGTGAATGAGAGAGAGGGAGAGAGAGATAGCAGAGTAGAGCATGTTTAGATGGCAGTCACCTGACAGTTAAACGACGAGGGAGGGAAAGGTGTGGGTAGAGAGGAACTCATCCTCTAAGCATTCCTTTATTTCCAGAGCCTGCTGTCATTAGTGTGGTGGTGGGTGATGGTGGTAAAATAGTATGTTTTTGTACAGGGCATGGATAAATGAGGGAGAGAGAGAATCAACAAGGCAAGTATACAGAGCCTTCTGAAAGTATTTATTCCACATTTTGTTGTGTTACAGCCTGAATTCAAATACTCCATAATGACAAAGTAAAGATTTTAGCAAATTTATTGAAAATGAAACACAGATATCTCATTTAGATAAGTATTCACACCCGAGTCAAAACACATTAGAATCACATTTGGCAGCGATTACAGCTGTGAGTCTTTCTGAGCAAGTCTCTAAGAGCTTTGCACACCTGGATTGTACAATATTTGCACATTATTCTTTTCAAAATTCAGCTCTGTCAAGTTGGTTGTTGATCATTGCTAGACAGCCATTTGCAAGTCTTGCAATAGATTTTCAAGCCGATTTAAGTCAAAACTGTAACTTGGCCACTCAGGAACATTCAATGTCTTCTTGGTAAGCATCTCCAGTGTACAGTCGTGGTCAAAAGTTTTGAGAATGACACAAGTATTGGTCTTCACAAAGTTCGCTGCTTCAGTGTTATGAGATATTTTTGTCAGATGTTACTATGGTATACTGAAGTATAATTACAAGCATTCCATAAGTGTCAAATGCTTTTATTGACAATTACATTAAGTTTATGCAAAGAGTCAATATTTGCAGTGTTGACCCTTCTTTTTCAAGACCTCTGCAATCCGCCCTGGCATGCTGTCAATTAACTTCTGGGCCACATCCTGACTGATGGCAGCCCATTCTTGCATAATCAATGCTTGGAGTTTGTCAGAATTTGTGTTTTTTTGTTTGTCCACCCGCCTCTTGAGGATCGACCACAAGTTCTCAATGGGATTAAGGTCTGGGGAGTTTCCTGGCCATGGACCCAAAATGTAGTTGTTTTGTTCCCCGAACCACTTAGTTATCACCTTTGCCTTATGGCAAGGTGCTCCATCATGCTGGAAAAGGCATTGGTCGTCACCATACTGTTCTTGGATGGTTGGGAGAGGTTGCTCTCGGAGGATGTGTTGGTACCATTCTTTATTCATGGCTGTGTTCTTAGGCAAAATTGTGAGTGAGCCCACTCCCTTGGCTGAGAAGCAACCCCACACATGAATGGTCTCAGGATGCTTTACTCTTGGCATGACACAGGAATGATGGTAGCGCTCACCTTGTCTTCTCCGGACAAGGTGTTTTCCAGATGCCCCAAACAATCGGAAAGGGGATTCATCAGAGAAAATGACTTTACCCCAGTCCTCAGCAGTCCAATCCCTGTACCTTTTACAGAATATCAGTCTGTCCCTGAAGTGGCTTCTTTGCTGCCCTTCTTGACACCAGGCCATCCTCCAAAAGTCTTCGCCTTACTGTGCGTGCAGATGCACTCACACCTGCCTGCTGCCATTCCTGAGCAAGCTCTGCACTGGTGGTGCCCCGATCCCGCAGCTGAATCAACTTTAGGAGACGGTCCTGGCGCTTGCTGGACTTTCTTGGGCGCCCTGACGCCTTCTTCACAACAATTGAACCTCTCTCCTTGAAGTTCTTGATGATCCGATAAATGGTTGATTTAGGTGCAATCTTACTAGCAGCAATATCCTTGCCTGTGAAGGCCTTTTTGTGCAAAGCAATGATGACGGCACGTGTTTCCTTACAGGTAACCATGGTTAACAGAGGAAGAACAATGATTTCAAGCACCACCCTCCTTTTAAAGCTTCCAGTCTGTTATTCTAACTCAATCAGCATGACAGAGTGATCTCCAGCCTTGTCCTCGTCAACACTCTCACCTGTGTTAACGGGAGAATCACTGACATGACGGCAGCTGGTCCTTTTGTGGCAGGGCTGAAATGCAGTGGAAATGTTTTGGGGGGATTAAGTTCATTTTCATGGCAAAGAGGGACTTTGCAATTAATTGCAATTCATCTGATCACTCTTCATGACATTCTGGAGTATATGCAAATTGCCATCATCAAAACTGAGGCAGCAGACATTGTGAAAATTAGTATTTGTGTCATTCTCAAAACTTTTGACCACGACTGTATACTTGGCCTTGTGTTTTAGGTTATTTGCCTGTGCTTAGTGCTTAGCTCTATTCGGTTTCTTTTTGTAATACAAAACTCCCTAGTCCTTGCCGATGACAAGCATGCCCATACCATGATGCAGCCACCACCATGCTTGAAAATATGAAGAGTGGTACTCAGTGATGTGTTGGATTTCCCCAAACATAACATTTTGTATTCAGGACTAAGTTAATTTCTTGGCCACATTTTTTGCAGTTTTACTTTAGTGCCTTATTGCAAACAGGACTCCTGAACTTATTTAGGCTTGCCATAACAAAGGGGTTGAATACTTATTGACTCAAGACATTTCAGTTTGACATTTTTAATTAATTTGTAAACATTTCTAAAAACATAATTCCACTTTGACATTATTGGGTATTGTGTGAAGGCTAGTGACACAAAGTCTCAATTGAATACATTTTAAATTCAGGCTGTAACACAACAAAATGTGGAAAATGGGGTGTGAATACTTTCTGAAGGCACTGTATGTCTAAGTCCAGCAAAATAAGTGTGTGTTGAACTTCTGTTGTCACGGTAACAACGTGGGAGGCAGGAGGAAAGGAGGAGGTGTAAAACGGTGGGGAAGTGTAAAGGACAACTATTAGAGAGTAAACGATGCTGAAAGCTATAGCCAATGGCAGGCAGAGGAAGGAAGGTGGGAAGAGAGAGCCGGGCAAAGAAAGTTAACTACAAAGGCTAATGTGGTTACCAGGGGAACATGACTCCCCTCTTTTCTCAGTCTCTCTCATCATTCACTTACCTCAAGCACTTCATCCATCTCATAGCAATAGGTTATCTTTAGGGATTATTCATAATAGACCACCACTGAGTAGAGAACAGTCAGAAAAATATGGACACAAAGTGCTAAACAGTGAAAATGAACGTTGGAAGCAAAGCAAAATCCCAATACAACTTTTCCTTAGGTGGATGGCAAGGAAAATGGGGAGGCTCGGCCCACCTAAATTAGACTAAGGGGAAACTGCCACGCTCTTGGCAGCCAGGCCTGTGTTGAGTGTGGTCTGGCAGCTCCCAGGGGAGTAGAATGGCTAGGCCACACGGCGACACCGTAGTGACTGACTGTCACCAACAGCGGGAGCACTTAAGCGGTCTGCGCCACACGCCTATTGACTGGCTGTCAGGCTCATAATTGAATCTCCAGCCCTTATTCCGCTCAGACGCTGTTGGATTAGCTAACCCGGCCACTCCACTAATGGTGTCCGGGTGAGTAGTTCTCCTTCTCTCCACCCACTATCTCTGAATCTCACACTCTCTACATGTCTTTCTTTGTGCTCTCATTTCGCTCTCTTGGGCTCTTTTAGATACTTTCTCTGTGCATCCATCCTTCCTCTCTAGCTTGAAGTAATCAAACATTAAGTAAAAAGGAGCTTCAGCTTTGTTTTCAACGATTCCAGTCATGTCAGGTGAGTGGTTATAAGATACCTCATGGAAGGGAGGTAAGAAGAATTATGTTTTTAAATAGTCAAATCAATCTTGCTCTATCTTGTTTCTTTCTCCTCTATCTGTGAGTGTCTCTGTGTCAAACAGAACCACAGACAAAGCCTTCAATTCATGCAATGGGGTCAACTTAATTGGCTAAGAGGTCAAAAGCCAATATTCAGTCCCTGGCAGGAGGCATCTCTCGCATTGATTGCCATCATTAGCGTGTCTGTGCACGCCATATAGCCAACCCTTTTGTTTCCAGGATGACAAATGCGGGAATAATGCCTCGAAAACCTTTCAGTGTGAGAAGGATAGGAAATCCAATTGGCTAACATGATCCATCCATCTCAGCTGCCTGCTGGTGTCCAGTGAGAGCTGCTCCACTTAAAACCTCATCAGTAATCACTGTTTCATTCCCTCCCTAAAAGGCCTGACCCAGGACAAAGACATTAAGAGATGATATTATCTTAAATCCACCAAAGCATATTGGACATGCATGAGAGAATAAAGCTAGATTTGATATGGATGCATGGGAGGTAGTTTGAGATAATACGCTTTGAGAATATGACTAGGCTATTTTATGTTTGTCAAACACAGATGGACACAGAAAGCCAGAGACAGATAGACAGACCTTGAAAACAAGGCAAACTGAATCCCCTAACAATGGCTAGGGCACAACTGCTCAATCTACAATGCACCCAATGCAAAGTGGTGCTCGGACCTAATATAGGCTAAACTGAAGGTAATAATCTTAACAAGACCATTTCAAAACATTCCAAATGTCAAACAATCCCTATAGATACAAGAATGTATATGTACAACAAAACGACTTGAACAAATAAATACCAGATGAAATGAATGATATCTGTGACTGGGCTTTTATTTTATTTTTATTTTTTTGGGGGTGGTAGATCAGCTTAATATTGCAGATAGATTGTAACTTCGATCAATGTAATTGTCTGCATCACTTCCAATCCCTCATGTTTTTGTATATATATATATACACACACATGCATATACACACACACACACACACACACACACACATATACAGTGGGGGGAAAAAGTATTTAGTCAGCCACCAATTGTGCAAGTTCTCCCACTTAAAAAGATGAGAGAGGCCTGTAATTTTCATCATAGGTACACGTCAACTATGACAGACAAATTGAGAGAAAAAAAATCCAGAAAATCACATTGTAGGATTCTTTATGAATTTATTTGCAAATTATGGTGGAAAATAAGTATTTGGTCAATAACAAAAGTTTCTCAATACTTTGTTATATACCCTTTGTTGGCAATGACACAGGTCAAACGTTTTCTGTAAGTCTTCACAAGGTTTTCACACACTGTTGCTGGTATTTTGGCCCATTCCTCCATGCAGATCTCCTCTAGAGCAGTGATGTTTTGGGGCTGTCGCTGGGCAACACAGACTTTCAACTCCCCTCCAAAGATTTTCTATGGGGTTGAGATCTGGAGACTGGCTAGGCCACTCCAGGACCTTGAAAATGCTTCTTACGAAGCCACTCCTTCGTTGCCCGGGCGGTGTGTTTGGGATCATTGTCATGCTGAAAGACCCAGCCACGTTTCATCTTCAATGCCCTTGCTGATGGAAGGAGATTTTCACTCAAAATCTCACGATACATGGCCCCATTCATTCTTTCCTTTACACGGATCAGTCGTCCTGGTCCCTTTGCAGAAAAACAGCCCCAAAGCATGATGTTTCCACCCCCATGCTTCACAGTAGGTATGGTGTTCTTTGGATGCAACTCAGCATTCTTTGTCCTCCAAACACGACGAGTTTAGTTTTTACCAAAAAGTTATATTTTGGTTTCATCTGACCATATGACATTCTCCCAATCCTCTTCTGGATCATCCAAATGCACTCTAGCAAACTTCAGACTGGCCTGGACATGTACTGGCTTAAGCAGGGGGACACGTCTGGCACTGCAGGATTTGAGTCCCTGGCGGCGTAGTGTGTTACTGATGGTAGGCTTTGTTACTTTGGTCCCAGCTCTCTGCAGGTCATTCACTAGGTCCCCCGTGTGGTTCTGGGATTTTTGCTCACCGTTCTTGTGATCATTTTGACCCCACGGGGTGAGATCTTGCGTGGAGCCCCAGATCGAGGGAGATTATCAGTGGTCTTGTATGTCTTCCATTTCCTAATAATTGCTCCCACAGTTGATTTCTTCAAACCAAGCTGCTTACCTATTGCAGATTCAGTCTTCCCAGCCTGGTGCAGGTCTACAATTTTGTTTCTGGTGTCCTTTGACAGCTCTTTGGTCTTGGCCATAGTGGAGTTTGGAGTGTGACTGTTTGAGGTTGTGGACAGGTGTCTTTTATACTGATAACAAGTTCAAACAGGTGCCATTAATACAGGTAACGAGTGGAGGACAGAGGAGCCTCTTAAAGAAGAAGTTACAGGTCTGTGAGAGCCAGAAATCTTGCTTGTTTGTAGGTGACCAAATACTTATTTTCCACCATAATTTGCAAATAAATTCATAAAAAATCCTACAATGTGATTTTCTGGAATTGTTTTCTCAATTTTTCTGTCATAGTTGACGTGTACGTATGATGAAAATTACAGGCCTCTCTCATCTTTTTAAGTGGGAGAACTTGCACAATTGGTGGCTGACTAAATACTTTTTTCCCCCACTGTATATACATATATATACACTGCTCAAAAAAATAAAGGGAACACTAAAATAACACATCCTAGATCTGAATGAATGAAATAATCTCTACATAGTTGAATGTGCTGACAACAAAATCACACAAAAATGATCAATGGAAATCAAATTTATCAACCCATGGAGGTCTGGATTTGGAGTCACCCTCAAAATTAAAGTGGAAAACCACACTACAGGCTGATCCAACTTGTAATGTCCTTAAAACAAGTCAAAATGAGGCTCAGTAGTGTGTGTGGCCTCCACGTGCCTGTATGATCTCCCAACAACGCCTGGGCATGCTCCTGATGAGGTGGCGGATGATCTCCTGAGGGATCTCCTCGCAGACCTGGACTAAAGCATCCACCAACTCCTGGACAGTCTGTGGTGCAACGTGGCGTTGGTGGATGGAGCGAGACATGATGTCCCAGATGTGCTCAATTGGATTCAGGTCTGGGGGGCAGGGCGGGCCAGTCCATAGCATCAATGCCTTCCTCTTGCAGGAACTGCTGACACACTCTAGCCACATGAGGTCTAGCATTGTCTTGCATTAGGAGGAACCCAGGGCCAACCGCACCAGCATATGGTCTCACAAGGGGTCTGAGGATCTCATCTCGGTACCTAATGGCAGTCAGGCTACCTCTGGCGAGCACATGGAGGGCTGTGCGGCCCCCCAAAGAAATGCCACCCCACACCATGACTGACCCACCGCCAAACCGGTCATGCTGGAGGATGTTGCAGGCAGCAGAACGTTCTCCACGGCGTCTCCAGACTCGTCAGTCACGTGCTCAGTGTGAACCTGCTTTCATCTGTGAAGAGCACAGGGCGCCAGTGGCGAATTTGCCAATCTTGGTGTTCTCTGGCAAATGCCAAACGTCCTGCACGGTGTTGGGCTGTAAGCACAACCCCCACCTGTGGACGTCGGGCCCTCATACCACCCTCATGGAGTCTGTTTCTGACCGTTTGAGCAGACACATGCACATTTGTGGCCTGCTGGAGGTCATTTTGCAGGGCTCTGGCAGTGCTCCTCCTGCTCCTCCTTGCACAAAGGCGGAGGTAGCAGTCCTGCTGCTGGGTTGTTGCCCTCCTACGGCCTCCTCCACGTCTCCTGATGTACTGGCCTGTCTCCTGGTAGCGCCTCCATGCTCTGGACACTACGCTGACAGACACAGCAAACCTTCTTGCCACAGCTCGCATTGATGTGCCATCCTGGATGAGCTGCACTACCTAAGCCACTTGTGTGGGTTGTAGACTCAGTCTCATGCTACCACTAGAGTGAAAGCATCGGCAGCATTCAAAAGTGACCAAAACATCAGCCAGGAAGCATAGGAACTGAGAAGTGGTCGTGGTCACCACCTGCAAAACCAGTCCTTTATTGGGGGGTGTCTTGCTAATTGCCTATAATTTCCACCTGTTGTCTATTCCATTTGCACAACAGCATGTGAAATTTATTGTCAATCAGTGTTGCTTCCTAAGTGGACAGTTTGATTTCACAGAAGTGTGATTGACTTGGAGTTACATTGTGTTGTTTAAGTGTTCCCTTAATTTTTTTGAGCAGTGTACATACACATACACATATACATACACATACATATACACACATACACACATACACACCCACATACATACATATCCTTAAAAAATATATATATATTCCCCTTTATTACTTTCCAACCCCGCCACCCTTTCCCTACTTGGAGTAAACTAGTGAACAACAACGCCTAGGCCTCTACTTCCAGCCCATACGCACTATCTACATTTTATGGACACAATAATTACATTTTGTTTGTTCTTTCTCCTGAACTTCTTCTAGTCTCAACCTCTCCGATCATTTTCATGATGTCCATCCGGTTTGCTTCTATATGCCATATCTTTCTAACTGTGCTCCTTCACAAAAGCTCCCAACCTACAACCCATACACTTATTATGGACACAGCGTGCCTACATTATTAGTTATCTTGTTATTGTTTGTTGTTAGTTGTTATTAGTCCCATCCTTCAATCCCATTCAACACCTCCCATCTATCTTTTAACACCATCCATATAGGATTTCTATTTGCCATATATATTTGAACTGTACTGTGATGTCTTACAAAAGTTCTGAACCTTTCTATTCTCATTGTTTCTACAGATTGTGAATTGAAAATAAACCTTTTTGCTAATAGTATTATTATGTTATTGATCGATTGACTATGACTTTTCAGATCACCCAGTAATGCCATCTGCAGGGTTAGCTCCAGGTAAATATTGCAATCCTTTAGCCATTCCTGGACCTGTGTCCAAAAACAAGCTACAAATGGACAGTACCAAAACAAATGATCTAATGATTCTGTCTCTTCGCAGCAAAATCTGCAGAGCTGGAAAGATTGTATCCCCCATATAAATAACATTCTATTGGTAGCAATAATTTAAATTGAAAGATTCTAAGTGTTGAATCCGGTGTCGTTTTGCGTATCAGTTCATAAACACTATGCCATGGGATCGGTACATCAAAAATCTCTTCCCAACTATTTTGCAATGTATATGGGACGGCTGTCAATCCTTTGGTCCTTAAATGAAACTGATATACTTTTTTATTTATCACAGTTTTCCTTAACCAATTATGTTCTTTAATGCAAGGCTGACAGACAAGTTCCTTACTTTCTCCTCCTTCCACTTTCCTCTTCCATTTTTGCGGTAAGGCTGCAATTATTTGGTTGTAATTTTGGGTAGAGCAGACATTTCCATATGTTTTTGTTAGCTACATGTGCGATATAACTCCACCAGTCCTACCGATGATATCATGTACAAAGATTATACCTTTTTTATTTATACCTTTTTTTGTTTATTAAATAACCAAATATACATTAAATTGGCAGAGAAAGCCTTCCATGCCATAACAATCCTAAAACAAAAACAGTTCAAATCAGTTTTGACGCAGGCAGCAACCATTTTGCATACACTCATATATAATGTGAACTAGCATATACTGTATAGCGACTAGCTCACACTAGCAGACGAGTGGGAAAAGGCTCCATGACGTTTACAAAACATAATTGAAAACAAATAATTGTGGCGCAGCGGTCTAAGGCACTGCATCTCAGTACAGACCCCCTGGTTCGATTCCAGGCTGTATCACAACCGGCCGTGATTGGGAGTCCCATAGGACGGCGCACAATTGGCCCAGCGTCGTCCGGGTTTGGCCGGTGTAGGCCGTCATTGTAAATAAGAATTTGTTCTTAACTGACTTGCCTAGTTAAATAAAGGTTAAATAAAATAAAAAATAATTTAAAAAAAGAGGGAGAGTGTTTGTGGGGGAAAGCCCAACAGAAATAACAGTTTGGAGTGGAACAATGAGTGTTGTTAAGGGGTCAGAAAGAAATGAAGATGTTGGGTGCCTGTTCAGAGGAAGTGGAACAGGGGGAGAGAAAGAGAGAGAGCGAGAGAATGTTGACATGAAAGACCTATATACTGTATATTAATATTCAAATCTGTGTCCTGGTCACACCCTTCTTTGACACACTCGCACATTTGTTTGTGACCTCTATGAGCATCGTGAAACACCCTGACCAGTCACTTCATAAGGTGGACAATTAAGAGTGCTTGCAACATTCACACCACATAATGATCCACCGGCTGTCTCGCCCTTCTCCGAGGATGGATGGAAGAGGAAAAAGGGGAGGAAAAAAAGAAATAAAGAGAAATAAAACCAGACTAGTACACCCTGGTGGCCTGAACAGAAAACTACACTGTGAGCTCCATCTTATCTTGCGTGGAGAAGCTGTATTGAAAATAACTATCCATTTAGAGCCCTTCATCTTCACAAGCCTGTTGTGGTCCTCGCCTGTTTTGATGGCCAGCTTGTGAAATGGTGGCCTGTTGCCATCTATGGGGCAGATTTCAGAGAGACGCCTTGTTATGTTATCTGGGCCAGACAGTGTCGAGGAGCGATGTCACAGTCGGCTTACCAGCCTCTTTAACAGCCACAGCTTCCCGCTGAGATGTAACATTATGCGTTTCCCACAATGCAACCTGAACTAACCGGGGGTGGGGTAAGTGACGTAGGGTTATGGGTGTTAACAAGGGAGATGGGCGAACTCCACCCTCATTACCTTATTTGTGAGGAGGATGGAGGATTTGACATGGATAACTTTTGGGCTTCTTGAAAGCCTCTAAACTATGACATTGCAGGGAGTTGAATAATACTGAGGAAAACTAGTTCAGATAAACAAGAAATCAGCTTCTCATGAAATCCTTAACTTGAAATACCTGCACATGAAAAACCAACACATTGCTATAATAATAATAATAATAATAATAAGTACTTATATAGCGCTTTTCAAGGACCCAATATCCCAGTCGTCATCTCTTTCTCACCTTTCAGTCATACTGCGATGCACCCTACCATCCATAGACAAATACTCGCACGTCAAACATTCACATGACAAGCCATCAAAACATGCCATTCCAATCACTCTCGCACACACACACACACTCACACACTTCATTTTCTCGTACACACCATCACTTACACACTCCCATCCCTATCACACACCATCTCTCCTCTCCCTCTGAATTACACACAGCCGCTCCCCTATCGCAAACACCCTGGCATTAACCATCCTGGTAAGGGGGGATGGGGGGGATGTATGAGTTTACCCCAGTGGAATGGTAAAGCAGGGGGGGGGGGGCTCAGCGAGGGGGCCAAGGGGGCGACAGGTCCACGTTCACCCAGTGGGCCTTATCTCAGTCCCATAATGAGGACTCAGCAGGGAGGCACAATCAGCCTTGTCAGGACAGGCACCATACTGTATTGTGGGGACAATTCTCAGATTATATGAAAGTGTTGGTTGTGATATAAGCAGAGCAGCCCTCTATGAATCTAATTGGTTAATCTTCAAAGGGGTCGGGAGCCACAGTGTGCTACTTGGACAGGATGAACTGGCCAGAAATGTAATTCAGTTCAATTCAGTTCAGTGTGACAGACCCTGAATACAGTTAAAATGGAGTTAGAATCAAGTGGAAGATGTCGTCAGCGTTAGCAAGCATCTTTTCACCTTCAATACCAAATCTACATGCATCATGCACAAAACAAGGCTCCTTGATACTTCTCGCTGTGTCCACGCAGTAGTACTGAACAAAGGACAGCAGTAAATTTGTTCATGCCAAACCTCACCTAGTGCATCTACAGACCAAAACTGAACTAGGACCAGTGGTTGAGTAACTACCTGGGAGCCTCTTAGTAGTCTGCAGTCTCATGTTGAGGGCCTGGTGGGAGAGTAGGGGGGAGGAGGGCAGCGAGCGTGACACGCCCTCCATGATGCGGATGTGCTGCATGCCCTCGGTCACCGGGAGAGGAGGCACCCCGTAGTCGCCCTCAAACAGGCCGTCACCCTCTGTGGAGCTGCCACCTGGGAAGGAGAGACAGAGAGGGGTCATATAGTCATGTATAATATATTCACACACAGCGGCAGAATTTGTCATTTGACATCAACTACTGTTCACAAAAGACACCTAAAACCAACACACTGAAATATTGCATTATCACCACTCACAATATAGAGCACACACACACACACACACACACATACCAAATCGCTCATTAACAGCACACTTAGTATCATCTCCACCGTGTCAACACCTCCAGTTTTAGACGCGGTTGAGGCTGCAGTTTCACCGTACAAGCTGGCAAACCTCTGCAACTGTTATCCTAGTGTTAACGGATGGGTCCATTATGTTTCTTTTCCAGACAAGCACCTGCCTGGTGCCTGGTAGTGAAACAGCGGGCTAATTAGGATAGGATAGGATAGCACAGCCACTAGGCATGCTGGAATGTCATCCTACCACATGTTAAAGTGACGGAAAATGTCAGCTGGAACATTCAATAGCTCTTACTGTGCCAGATATCCAAATATAGCAGAAACTAATGATGATCAATAAAAATTGATCCAATTGATCAACACCGAAGGCAAAGACTGAATGTGACATTACTCTATCCTCCTCCTTCTTTCTTTAGCACACTAGACGTTCCCCTGGCAACAACAGGTAGCCTAGCGGTTAAGAGTGTTGGGCCAGTAGCTGAAAGATCACTGATTCGAATCCCCGAGCCGGCAAGGTGGAAAAATCACACACACACACCACGTTTGGAATATATTTTAGCAATTTGCGTGTGTGCATGTTTTAATTGTGTGTGTTCACCCGTGTGTCTCTGTGTTCGACTGTGCTAGATGTCTTTTCAGACTGTGTGTGTATGAGTCATCCTGTGTACAGCATCAACAACCTGCCACTCCCTTCCCAGCAGCCATAATCCCTTTCACCTTCTCAATCTATGTCTGGAGCTGTGCCTATTGGCAAACCGCTTCTACATCGCTGGGAGGAGTGGGTATGGGTATGGTGAGTGCTGAGAGAAAGTGGGTAGGGGTGGTGTTAGGGGGGTGAAATTCCATTCTGGGCGTTTCGATTCACAGCCAATTAAACTGGCAATGTTATTACTGTGCTGCTGTAACGAGATATGACACTGGCAGAGATCTCTATCTGTGATGATCTAATAATGGACACCCTGATGAAGGCTGTACAGCCGAGAGAGAAACAAGGAAAGAAAGTGCGTGCGTGTGTGTGAGTGAGTGAGTGAGTGAGTGAGTGAGTGAGTGAGTGAGTGAGTGAGTGAGTGAGTGAGTGAGTGAGTGAGTGAGTGAGAGAAACAGAGAGAGAAAAATAGTGTGATATGGAGAGGGGGGGTAGAGACTACAATTTCCACCATATGCCCTTGTCCGCAATTAATATAATCACTTCTCTAACTTTACTGCGGAGGTAAAATGTCACAACCTTTGCTCCACCTGAAAATGCCTTCTGGAGCTTCTTTCTCACAATGTGGAAGAAGAGCCTTAACCAACCGAATGGATGAATGCAGAGACATGATACTTGTGAGGAAATGCACCCCATCACTAAATGACTTCAGAGTCACAGGCAGGCACCTCTAAGCCTGGGAGAGCAAGGGGGGAGCAGACTAATCACCGGTGAGAACTACCACGAGGGAAGGGGGTCAAAAGTGGTAAAAAGTGTCACCGGAGCGCAACCGCAACCGACTGTGTGAAGGAATTCATATGCTGCTTTGATCAAAAACCCACCACACAAACGGCAAAGGATGTCAGGGAAAATCGGATTTGCAGTATGACAGAGTGTTAAAACACTCTAGCTATGACCGAGGTGTTTTCTGTCCCCTCAGGGAGATCAAAGGGACTCTAGAGTGGTGTGGCAGGAGAGCTTTCTCCCTAATGAATGGTCCAGGATCAGCTATATTATAATGTCCCTAATGGTTAGGGGGAGGATTTGAGGTTGGTTTATCTGATACTAACTAGATGAGTGATTATGGGGACACGTCTACTTTGAGTCAATTTTAAAAAGGTGATATTGGAAAGGACGTTCAGTCACCCTGAGAAAATACATACTGTACTGAACATTGGTCACAGTTCGGAAGGAGGCAAAAAAAATGGGGCAAAGGAAAGCAAAGAGAGCGTGTATAAGCTTTATGTGTGAGCAGTTGATAGTGGGGGAAAGGAGGCTAGTTTGTGAGTGTTTGTTCATGCATTTGATAATTCGGTTGCCTGTTTGTGTTGTGTAGCCTATGCACTGTCACACGTTTCCTCTTTTAGTATTGGTTATGTCAGATGAATTTATGTGCATTAGAATTAGACCTAGCTGACCTCTGTAATAGCATGAGGAGGACTAGCAAGGCCCATAATGCACTGTTTTACACACACACACACACACACACACAGCAGTGTTTTTGTGAAATTCCAGGACATTTTGGAGTGTAAATTGTTTTCACCATTAAAAATCAAATGTTCCCAAAACCTAACCCTTAAGCTTAAAATAGCATTTGTACAAAAAAGTGATTGTTTTCCTACCTTTTCAGGACATTAAGGTGAAATGTTAGGACATTGGGGTCCTGATAATGTAGGAAAACAAGTGCACACACACACACACACACACACACAATGCCCTGAAAACATAACAATGACTCCACAGGGTGGGGGAGTAGTGATAGAGAGCAGCAGAGATTTATGTAAAGCGACTGCTCACCTAATAAAAAAATCACTCCACTAAATCTGAGTACCGATCTGCCTAGTGTCCTTGAGTCTGAAATGGAGTGCAGGACAGCGGTTACAGCATCATCCCACATCATTCACCCCTCTCGCTCTCTCACTTTTCCTCCCTCCCTCTCTCTGCTCTATTACCATAGCAGAGGGAGAGCAGCATTGTGAGGCAGAGGAGAACAGGGAAAGAGAGAACGAGGGCGGAGAAAGTAAAGACGGAGAAGAAGAGAACAAAATGTTGCTCCTATAAAAACATTAAACCTAAACCTATAGTAGTTTCACAAACGTTTCCCTGTTGTCTACGGACTAGTTAAATAAATTATCTAGGCTAATTACCTACAATATGGGTTGACTGGAAAGGTTCCATACACATTTCTCCTGTAGGCTTGATTATATCAGGTCCAGCACGTCAAAAAGCAATTGTTCTAGTACATTACCTCCCCCCACGCAAAACCCAGCAGCTTGGGTCCTAAGCCCAAAGCATGGCCTAAACCTGCTCTGTGTGGCACTGCCCAAAGTCCGCCATTTCATGGGAACAACCACCCCCAACACCAGCTGGGATGATGAATCCTCCAATCCAAACAATTAGCACCGATGTTCCGAGGGGGGGGCTAACATGCTAACATCGATGAAGCAGACACTTTACACTGACAGGGGTGTTCACTCACACTCTTAAATAGCATGCTAAAATCTCACACACAGCGCAAAGGGGGCGGTTACAACAGCTGCTTGTGTCATGGGAACACATGTTCCATCCTGTGTTGTCATGTAGCCTTCCCTAAAGGCCGTTGCCTATAAGCAACCGACGTGCCCTGGGAGTGCTACCCTATGGCAGCCTGTCCCACATGGTGGATCCCAACCAATTACACTGGGTTGCAGCTTAAGAATGGGTTGTGGCAGGAAGCATTGTTTGGTAACACTATTTTCAGCTGGCACCTAGTAGTATATTTACACACTTATTATGAGGTATCAATGGTTACTTTCTGGCACTTTAAATAATTCAACATGCCTGGTGCCTCTTCACATCATTTAGGCTAGCTTAATATTCAGGGACATTCTCTAGTTCTCTCCTCTTTGTCTGGTGAGACACACCACATGGATCAATATGAGAGCGGCCCTGACATCGACGAAGCAGACACTTTACACTGACAGGGGTGTTCACTCACACTCTTAATTAGGCAATAAAGGGTCTCTGGGCCCTGTGGAAGCCTTATGTATGATGTATTTACAAGACGGATGGGATTCAATAACTGTAAATGTGATACTAGTGAACTGCAGGAAGTCCCTATTTGAAATGGGTCAACCCAACATTTGAATGAATTCCTCTAAGAAATGTCCAATACTGGCAGTAACCATACCCTAAGTCTGTCTCAAAGCAGTCATTAATAAGACCTGTCAATTAAAATGACTTGGAACTTGTAATAAATGCATGTACTAGAGTTATAGCAAGAGTATGCAAGACAATCTATTCTAATTATGTGGACTGATGAAGTGTACACTGTAGTAGGGATTTACACTTACTGTATCCAATATGCACATAAGGAGTTAGCCTATACCTATTTGAACAGGGCCAGAGACCCCTGATGAAGACAAGTGTCTGCTCTGACCTTGGTCTACTCTGAGCTGAAGGTGACCAGCTGTGTTCCTCCAGTTCCAAATCAATCCAATTATTTGTCACATGCTTCGTAAACAACGGGTGTACACTAACAGTGAAATGCTTACTTCGGGGTCCTTTTCCAACAATGCAGAGTTAAAGATAATAAAAAAAAATAGGAGGAATAAATACACAGTGAATAATGAATAAAAATAACGAGTAAAAATAACATGGCTATATACAGGGAGTAGAAAATAACATGGCTATATACAGGGAGTAGAAAATAACATGGCTATATACAGGGAGTAGAAAATAACATGGCTATATATAGAGAGTACCAGTACCGAGTTGATGTGCAGGGGTATGAGATAATTGAAGTAGCTATGTACTGTACATATAGGTAGGGGTAAAGTGACTAGGCAACCGGATAGACAGACAGTAGCAGCAGCGTATGTGGTGAGCGTATGTGGTGAGCGTATGTGTGGACGTGTTTAACTATTCTTGTGGGGACCAGATGTCCCCACAAGAATAGTAAACAATCAAAAATTTGACCTTGTGGGGACATTTTGTTGGTCCCCACAAGGTCAAATGCTATTTCTAGGGGGTTTGGGGTTAAGGTTAGAATTAGTGTTAGGGTTAGCATTAGGTTTAGGGTTAGGAGCTAGGGTTAGGTTTAGGGTTAGGGTTAAGGTTAGGTTTTTGGGTTAAGGTTAGGGTTAGGGTAAGAGTACGGGTTAGGGTTAGGGAAAATAGGATTTTGAATGGGACTGAAATGTTGGGGTGTCAGTGTAAGTAAGTGTGAGTGTGTGTCCATAGAGTCAGTGCAAGAGAGTTAGTGCCAAAAAGGGTCAAAGCAGGTAGTCTGTGTAGCCATTTTATTAGCTATTTAGTAGTTCTGTTCAGCAGTCCCTCTGAATGGGAAACCGATAGAGAGGCGATAGACCAGACTTCATCAATCGGGCCTGGAGTTTTTCCTAGCCCAGGGTTAGCTACACCATCTTTAATCATTGTATTAGAGGTACCGTACCATAACCTTACTTGCCAGGCTTATTTTGTTACTACAAATACTAATTATTTTTCTCTCTAAATATAATTATACATGGGGGGAAACAAGACCTGAGGAACCATAACTAAACATACACTTCCAATCCTCTGTTGTTCTCTCTTTGCTGTGGGGAATATTGGCCTGCTTGTTTGGAACATGTGAGGAGCTAAGTGTTCCACATTGTTCCAGATGTTAAAGCCTTGTACAGCCTAGCAGCCATTACGAACACGCACTCCCAGTTGCGACGTGCGAAGTGTTAAGGGATGCTAGTTAAGGTGTGTGTGTGTTTCTGTCCTGGAGAAAGAAGCAATCCTGGGGCGAAGTCTTCCACTGTTGAATAATTCAGCTTCCTGGCTGGTCAAGGGGAGGGCTGTGTGAGCGTGTTTCTGGCCAGAGCATGAGGGAGCAGGTTAGCCAGCGAGAGGAGGAGAAAATAGAGGAGACAAGACAAGACCCCGGGCTGTGAGCCACCACTCCTGTCTTCTATCTGTTCTGTTTTGTTCCTCCTCTCCGTCCGTCGTCTGTCTCTCATCAAGCACTCCACTGGGCTCTCTCTTCCTCTCTAAACAAAGCATGCTAAAGTTCATCTGCTGGTGTCTACTACAAGCTAAGCTTCGCTAGCAGAGCACTGTTTATCCCACTTCAATGAAAACGACAACGTTAAACTAGGGCCCAGAGGTTTTCCCAATGACCTGACCTGTTCCTAAAAATACACAGATGGGGAAGTAACCAGACATTCAGTTTAATTCTAAGGGATCTGGTAGCAACAGGCTAAAGCTAATGGCAGGTGTAGACGATGGCATCATGCAGTGTCATAAGATGGTTTCCTCAATGGACACTACAACATGATGATGGGAGTATCGATGAAACCATGCCTTAATGACACAGAGAGAGCAATCCTGTGCTTCAAAGGATGACACTGGGGTGACATTTGAGCTTCATAGAGCGTCATGAGACTGTATTGCTGTAAACAGGGGTGGTAAGTAGCTGATTAATGCTGTGAGAGGCTGTGTGAATCCACAGTGTGTGCTGCCTGCTGTGCTTTGCGCCAGGCGTTGCATGATAAAGCCCATAAATCCAGCAGCGTCGGCATAATTCACTGAGCCCCATGTGGGAAGAAGAGGGGAGGAGGAGAAGAGGAGAGGAGGAGAAGAGGGGAGGAGGAGAAGAGGGGAAAGAAAAGGAGGAGAGGAGAAGTGAGTCACAGTGACCTTGTGTTACATGATGTTACATATATGGAGTTAGTGAGACCCTAGAGAAACAATGTGACAACATTAAAGCAAAGTTGTGACAACATTATTATACAGATGATAAGATGATATGGGACAGGGACACAGTATCAGAGTGTAACAGAAGAGAAACTCCTCACAAAACCCAGAAATAATATACTCTATGGGTATTTCAAAGTTTCAGAGTGGGATCTCTGCTATTTCTAAAGTTATGGCCCATTTTATACAGAGAAATTGGTATCGTAGGCAATGTTACCAATCACAGCCCTCCTTTTAATCATTGCACATCCTGCAAATCACCAGCAGAATCAATTTTCAGATTCACTCTGTTGGTAATGCCTACATATTGGATCATATGTCTAAAAGTAGCAGAGATCCCACTCTGGAACTTTGAAATGCCGGTAGAGTATATTATGTTCAACAATATATACAAATCAATATTCATGTTTATATTTTTCAATATTCATAAATTAAATTAAAAAGAAGTTGTTGAAATCAAAATACTAGTCATATTACAGAGCAAGCGGTAACACTTCATATGACACCAATGTTTGCTTTGTAGCACCTACAGATGAAACACTATGTAGTGTTAAAGGAGACCTGGGTAAGGCCAAAATGTCATAAAATGCCAACTTTGATAAATTATTTCTCAATTATGTTTTTAGATATAAATGTCAAATATATGTCTACAATCCTTCCTCCAAAGGACTATTCTAAGGCTTACATTTCGTGAAAATCCCCAAATCATGGTATTTTTTTGTCTGGGTTTCGTGAGGAATCACAGAAATGTTGTGGGAGTGCAAGCGCAAGAACGGTTTGGGAATGTAATGTTTCTGCTGAGCCACTGTACTGTGTGGTGGGCACTTATCTAACCAGCCGCCCCCAGCAAACACTCAACCATGCCCACCTTCACCAGCCACCCACTATACTCATTACCCACATACTCTACACACTCACACTGGGCTATGGATTGGCCAGAAGAGAACAATACCATCAGCTGTATTTTCTCTCTGGGTGGTTAATGATGTGAGGATATTAAAGCAAGTCATTTCCCCTCTATTCAGAAGCCATCAGTGTTTCCCTGCTGCTAAGCATTAGAGCAGAGTTAAAGCAGAATAACAGTAAGAAGAGCAGCAGAGAAACTTCACAGGCAGAGCAACCTGATCCCACTGTGCCCTGCCTCTCTCCCTCTCCCTCTCTCCCTCAGTGCCGAGAACACAGAGCGGGCGAGAGATACTGACAGTGGAGGGATGTGTGTGTAGAGGGGAGAGGCAGAAAAGGAGAGGGGGAATATGTGTGAGACTGAGTGTGTGATAGTGTGCATGGGAGGGTGAGGGGTGTGTGTGTAGAGGGGAGAGGCAGAAAAGGAGAGGGGGAATATGTGTGAGACTGAGAGTGTGTGATAGTGTGCATGGGAGGGTGAGGGGTGTGTGTGAGTGAGTGAGTGTGTTTCTGTGTGATAGAGAGAAAGATAATGCATGTTGATGGCATGAGTGTGTGTGTATGTGATTGGATGCGTACGAGACAGTAATGGTATACCTTCCTAATATTGAGTTGCACCCCCCTGCCCTTTTGCCCTCAGAATAGTCTCATGCTGGCCCATGTTGACGCCAATGCTTCCCACAGAGTCAAGTTGGCTGGATGTCCTTTGGGTGGTGGACCATTCTTGATGCACTCAGGAAACTGTTGAGTGTGAAAACCCAGCAGCGTTGCAGTTCTTGACACAAACCAGTGCGCCTGGCACTGACTACCATACCCAGTTCAAAGGCACTTAAATATTTTGTCTTGCCCATTCACCTTCTGAATGGCACATATACACAATCCATGCCTCAATTGTCTCCAGGCTTCCAAATCCTTCTTTAACCTGTCTCCTCCCCTTCATTTACACTGATTGAAGTGGACTTAACAGGTGACATCAATAAGGGATCATAGCTTTCACCTGGATTCACCTGGTCAGTCTATGCCATGGAAGGAGCAGGTGTTCTTAATGTTTTGTATACACAGTGTATGTGTGAGTGTGTAACGTGTCTGTGTGTAACGTGTGTAACGTGTCTGTGTGTAACATGTGTAATGTGTCTGTGTGTAACGTGTAATGTGTCTGTGTGTAACATGTGTAATGTGTCTGGGTGTAATGTAACATGTGTAATGTGTCTGGGTGTAACATGTGTAATGTGTCTGGGTGTAACATGTGTAATGTGTCTGTGTGTAACATGTGTAATGTGTCTGTGTGTAACATGTACTGTTAACATGTGTAATGTGTCTGGGTGTAATGTAACATGTGTAATGTGTCTGGGTGTAATGTAACATGTGTAATGTGTCTGGGTGTAACATGTGTAATGTGTCTGGGTGTAACATGTGTAATGTGTCTGGGTGTAACATGTGTAATGTGTCTGGGTGTAACATGTGTAATGTGTCTGGGTGTAACATGTGTAATGTGTCTGTGTGTAACACATTACACAGAGAGTGTGTCTGTGTGTAACATGTGTAATGTGTCTGTGTGTAACATGTGTAATGTGTCTGTGTGTAACGTGTGTAACATGTGTAATGTGTCTGTGTGTAACATGTGTAATGTGTCTGTGTGTAACATGTGTAATGTGTCTGGGTGTAATGTGTATGTGAGTAACGTGTGTGCTCTGCAGGAGCCCTGTGCTGCTAGTGAGGGGAGGAAACGGCTACTTCGCATCATTAGGCTGCCCGTGCCTGCGACTCGCCAGAGAGAGAAATCATACATGCAGCTCACATAACTCTGTGTGGTGAGAGAGAGGTTCCATGTTCTACACACCCCAGCCGCTTCCCCGCCCATAACCTGTCACACCAGAGAGAGGGGGAGCAGTGGCATAATGGGTTGGAGAGAGAAAGCCAGAGCACTAAATGAGACAGAATCAGAAACCGAGAGAGAAGCATATCATAGCATAGAACCACACCGAAAAGATCAGAACTGGCAGTCATCCTGATTGACATCCAGTCAAGTTAACAGTGGGCACAGGGTTAGACTAGCTAGCTAGTACTCAGAGATGTGTGCCTCACAGAGCAGCTAAAGGACAAACGGGATGAGATGGCTGTAGAGGGTTTTAGCATTCTCCCCATCATGCCAGCAGTCTCAGCAGTAAAGACATACTCCACCTTTCTCTGAACCCGACCCCAATTACCTGTCCCCTTCTCTATGGCCCCTAGACTCCCCCCACCCCTAGATTCCACCCTCCTATGTAAGTACCCTAGCCAGGAAAAGCTTGAGTCAGTCTCACCTTAGTTAGTAGAAAAAGTCTGCATCTCCAGCTAGTAAAATCCTGTACCATGGTAAACTACTTGAAGGATGTGGCATAGAGATATGGCAATGGAGGCACACCAATGATGAGGAAGAAAAAAGGAGAGAGGGAAGAGGAGGAGAGGAGTAAGAGAGAGAAATGGAGAGCTGTAGACAGAGAGTGAGCTCTGCAGTGTTGAAACTAAGTGCCAGGTATTGGCGCACGCGCAGGAAAACACACAAGGACCGATACACAGGAGCAGGCAGGCGGGCGGACTCGCCCTCCTCCTCTCTTTCTCTCCCACTCGATAGCGGCAAGTCGGCTCTCTCTCCCTTTTCTCTCCCTCTCCCACAGACACATAGAAAACACTCGGGAAGCTCTAAAAGGCACACTGACTGCAATGTCCTCCTTTAACACCCACATAAAACCATCACACTGACACTCCGAAAACACACAGAAATCCTACTAATTGTATAGACAATGGTACAGACACATACTTGATCCATACATGTTTACATCCTTACGTAAGCCCACTCCAATACATAGATAGACCCACCCACACAAGCATAATCAAGTAAACATGATCATTCACAAAACAACTTGTCACATCAGACGGAAAGGTGTTTGTGAACACAACCTTTCAACCCAAGTGAGGGCACATTCAGAATAGCCGTGAATAGGAATATAGTGCTACTGAACTACTGAGTGGTAGTAGGTTAAAAAAACATATTTCCGGGTATTCAGAGGTGTCGAGATGAAATGCTATTTTAAAATGTGAAGCCTTTCCTTCCTCTCCAGCCCGCTCTTCCTCTGAACTAGAGAGGTTGTTTCTGTACAGGCACACTGGTGATGAACACACACAGAGAGTATGTCTGCTATGAGCTGTGATTCTGTGTGTGTGTGTGCGCGCGATAACGTGTGTTTTAGCATGTGTATGTGCACAAAGTGAATATGGATTGCATATGTCTCCATCTGTAAATTCCATGAAGAGTTCCATCCGATGATCTGAGATGAAACTTGCCCACAGAGCTGAATTCCAAAGAGGACAGGTTCACACACAAGCTCATGGTGGAGCTGTATAGTGCTGTAAACAACCCTATAAACCTGCAATGCATCAACACCACACCAAGACTGAGACACTACTTGTGGAGTCTGGCCATGCGTAGCCTACAGGCATCCTACCAGACCACATGAGTCCAATGGTAGGTAGTCGGCATCAGAGTCAATAGTACAACAGCAAAGTAAACAGGCAAGCAAAAGGACTTAATCCTCATAATCTGATCCTAGATCTGTGGTTAAGGGCAACTTCTACCTTTACATATAGAGAAGGGGAATAACACTTTTACAACAGCAGCTGGTCTGGTCTCCACCTCTGAATCATCTACTACACAAGTGTGAATCACCTACACATAAATCATGGAGACAGATCTGAATCACAAATCTACAGGGGTACCATTCGGTCCATTTTCGCTAGGGCTTAAGAACCCTTTGCTACTGGCCGGGTGTGAGGGGGTTAGGGTTGATGACATTGATATACCAGTGAGCTAAGCGAGACTGGGGAAGATCGTCTGCAGCCTCGGAGCCACGTGACACTGCTTAAAGCCTCGGCTGGGGAAAGGAAGGAGAGCTGAGGTCTCTAATGACCGTATCAGTCACTTGGAGGGCTGGGTGTAACATCAGTCACACACTGGGCCTCCTGGTGCAGAGTTCCAGGCCAGAGTCTAGTGTCTGTTACTACTGAACTGTGTTTAGATTGGTTTAGAAGGGGAGCCTCCTGGTGCAGGCTCTTTGGTGCAAGATGGTACCAGGGTGGAGACTGCCCAGAGAGGGTATTGTTAGCAGGGGGAATGGGCTGTACTAAGTCCTCCCATTTCGTGTAGTTGGCACTTCCTCCCATGAAACCCATTATTTTACAATATAGTTTATCTCGGTTGTAGACTGACTGCAGGCGGGTGGTGAGTAGGGCTGGGGAGGTAGAGGGGGCTAGAGGGAGGTAGGAGGGATAGAGGAAGGTAGGTGGGGCATAGCCGTTCCTCCAGATGAATGGAACCCGTCTGGATGGGCATCCACCCAGGACCTGGTCAGCGGGCCAGAGCCTGTCAAGAGAGAACCATGGAGAGATACAGATCAGGGAGGTGGAGAGAGGGAGAAGGGGAAGTGGAAGGAGGAGTGTGGACTGATAAGAGTGAGAGCTGAGGTAGATAAACGCATTAGCGCCAGAGATTTGGTAGAGCAAATAAATAAAATCAACTGTCCGATAGTCTTACTACAGCCTCTGTTGGGCAAACATGAGGACACTGTATTACAAAACTCAACTCCATTAGCACAATCCTTCAGAGGAGAATACATCTTCGGATAAAATATAATGCAGACAATATTAACATGGTGCACCTCTTCAATAACAGAAACCATTAGTAGAGCTACATGCCCTGGTTGTAAATCATACCTGACAAGCTGCCGGCTTCAGCACCATCACTCCCACAAGTGCTATTTAAAGAGGTAAACTAAATTCTGAGGAAAATAACCTCTTACCACCAAACGGGAAGTAATGAATGAACATGGTGGGGATGGGGGGCAGCCTGCCTAGTAACTAAGGCCCACAGCTGCCGTGAAAATCTCTCATTTTGTCGATGTGCAAAGCTTCCTTACATAACGCGTGGCTCCGCGCCTGATTGGTCTTGGTTGCAGGAGCCTCTAAATTTGATTGGATTTAATCGACGCTGCTGGCAAAAAAGCCTGCAATTAGCAGGCGGTGCTGGGATAGGCCCAACGGTCTTGGCTGGCAATGGCAGTCACCAGAGCCATTGAGCGGCGTTAGCCAGCAAACTCCGATTGCTGCAGCTGACACATACAGTGGGGAGAACAAGTATTTGATACACTGCCGATTTTGCAGGTTTTCCTACTTACAAAGCATGTAGAGGTCTGTAATTTTTATCATAGGTAACCTTCAACTGTGAGAGACGGAATCTAAAACAAAAATCCAGAAAATCACATTGTATGATTTTTACGTAATTAATTTGCATTTTATTGCATGACATAAGTATTTGATACATCATAAAAGAAGAACTTAATATTTGGTACAGAAACCTTTGTTTGCAATTACAGAGATCATATGTTTCCTGTAGGTCTTGATCAGGTTTGCACACACTGCAGCAGGGATTTTGGCCCACTCCTCCATACAGACCTTCTCCAGATCCTTCAGGTTTCGGGGCTGTCGCTGGGCAATACGAACTTTCAACTCCCTCCAAAGATTTTCTATTGGGTTCAGGTCTGGAGACTGGCTAGGCCACTCCAGGACCTTGAGATGCTTCTTACGGAGCCACTCCTTAGTTGCCCTGGCTGTGTGTTTCGGGTCGTTGTCATGCTGGAAGACCCAGCCACGACCCATCTTCAATGCTCTTACTAAGGGAAGAAGGTTGTTGGCCAAGATCTCGCGATACATGGCCCCATCCATCCTCCCCTCAATACGGTGCATTCTTCCTGTCCCCTTTGCAGAAAAGCATCCCCAAAGAATGATGTTTCCACCTCCATGCTTCACGGTTGGGATGGTGTTCTTGGGGTTGTACTCATCCTTCTTCTTCCTCCAAACACGGCGAGTGGAGTTTAGACCAAAAAGCTCTATTTGTGTCTCATCAGACCACATGACCTTCTCCCATTCCTCCTCTGGATCATCCAGATGGTCATTGGCAAACTTCAGACGGGCCTGGACATGCGCTGGCTTGAGCAGGGGGACCTTGCGTGCGCTGCAGGATTTTAATCCATGACGGCGTAGTGTGTTACTAATGGATTTCTTTGAGACTTTGGTCCCAGCTCTATTCAGGTCATTGACCATGTCCTGCCGTGTAGTTCTGGGCTGATCCCTCACCTTCCTCATGATCATTGATGCCCCACGAGGTGAGATATTGCATGGAGCCCCAGACCGAGGGTGATTGACCGTCATCTTGAACTTCTTCCATTTTCTAATAATTGCGCCAACAGTTGTTGCCTTCTCACCAAGCTGCTTGCCTATTGTCCTGTAGCCATCCCAGCCTTGTGCAGGTCTACAATTTTATCCCTGATGTCCTTACACAGCTCTCTGGTCTTGGCATTGTGGAGAGGTTGGAGTCTGTTTGATTGAGTGTGTGGACAGGTGTCTTTTATACAGGTAACGAGTTCAAACAGGTGCAGTTAATACAGGTAATGAGTGGAGAACAGGAGGGCTTCTTAAAGAAAAACTAACAGGTCTGTGAGAGCCGGAATTCTTACTGGTTGGTAGGTGATCAAATACTTATGTCATGCAATAAAATGCAAATTAATTACTTAAAAATCATACAATGTGATTTTCTGGATTTTTGTTTTAGATTCCGTCTCTCACAGTTGAAGTGTACCTATGATAAAAATTACAGACTTCTACATGCTTTGTAAGTAGGAAAACCTGCAAAATCGGCAGTGTATCAAATACTTGTTCTCCCCACTGTACATCCTCTGGTCCCTTTCCATCATCCGCCTTCAAGGCTGCATCCATACAAGCTACTTAGCCATAGCACACCGCGTGTCCCAGTGCTGTAGTCGTAAGCTGCATTTTGGAGAGGAATCGGCATCCACCCGAATGTGTATATACAGTGGGGAAAAAAAGTATTTAGTCAGCCACCAATTGTGCAAGTTCTCCCACTTAAAAAGATGAGAGAGGCCTGTAATTTTCATCATAGGTACACGTCAACTATGACAGACAAATTGAGGAAAAAAGATCCAGAAAATCACATTGTAGGATTTTTAATGAATTTATTTGCAAATTATGGTGGAAAATAAGTATTTGGTCACCTACAAACAAGCAAGATTTCTGGCTCTCACAGACCTGTAACTTATTCTTTAAGAGGCTCCTCTGTCCTCCACTCGTTACCTGTATTAATGGCACCTGTTTGAACTTGTTATCAGTATAAAAGACACCTGTCCACAACCTCAAACAGTCACACTCCAAACTCCACTATGGCCAAGACCAAAGAGCTGTCAAAGGACACCAGAAACAAAATTGTGAGACCTGCACCAGGCTGGAAGACTGAATCTGCAATAGGTAAGCAGCTTGGTTTGAAGAAATCAACTGTGGGAGCAATTATTAGGAAATGGAAGACATACAAGACCACTGATAATCTCCCTCGATCTGGGGCTCCACGCAAGATTTCACCCCGTGGGGTCAAAATGATCACAAGAACGGTGAGCAAAAATCCCGAACCACACAGGGGGACCTAGTGAATGACCTGCTTAGAGCTGGGACCAAAGTAACAAAGCCTACCATCAGTAACACACTACGCCGCCAGGGACTCAAATCCTGCAATGCCAGACGTGTCCCCCTGCTTAAGCCAGTACATGTCCAGGCCCGTCTGAAGTTTGCTAGAGTGCATTTGGATGATCCAGAAGAGGATTGGGAGAATGTCATATGAAACCAAAATATAACTTTTTGGTAAAAACTCAACTCGTCGTGTTTGGAGGACAAAGAATGCTGAGTTGCATCCAAAGAACACCATACCTACTGTGAAGCATGGGGGTGGAAACATCATGCTTTGGGGCTGTTTTTCTGCAAATGGACCAGGACGACTGATCCGTGTAAAGGAAAGAATGAATGGGGCCATGTATCGTGAGATTTTGAGTGAAAAACTCCTTCCATCAGCAAGGGCATTGAAGATGAAACGTGTCTGGGTCTTTCAGCATGACAATGATCCCAAACACACTGCCCGGGCAACGAAGGAGTGGCCAGAAGAAGCATTTCAAGGTCCTGGAGTGGCCCTAGCCAGTCTCCAGATCTCAACCCCATAGAAAATCTTTGAGGGGAGTTGAAAGTCCGTGTTGCCCAGCGACAGCCGCAAAACATCACTGCTCTAGAGGAGATCTGCATGGAGGAATGGGCCAAAATACCAGCAACAGTGTGTGAAAACCTTGTGAAGACTTACAGAAAACGTTTGACCTGTGTCATTGCCAACAAAGGGTATATAACAAAGTATTGAGAAACTTTTGTTATTGACCAAATACTTATTTTCCACCATAATTTGCAAATAAATTCATAACAAATCCTACAATGTGATTTTCTGGAATTTTTTTTCTCATTTTGTCTGTCATAGTTGACGTGTACCTATGATGAAAATTACAGGCCTCTCTCATCTTTTTAAGTGGGAGAACTTGCACAATTGGTGGCTGACTAAATACTTTTTTTCCCCACTGTAGTTGGTGATCGAACCTCTTCTGAAGGGGTAGGTGAGGTGAGGCTGTTACTCTTGGGGAAATAATAGTCTGACTCTTAACTTGTAACAATACTGAGCTCTACAGCAGTGTAGAAATAGCCATTGAATATAGAACTGCCTTGGCTTGTTCCAGGAAACCCAGCGGATCTGCCTTACAATCTACACGTGGTAAATGTTTACTGCAGTCTGTGCCAGGTTGGGAGATTCCGTTTTTTTCCTCGCTCTGCACACGATATCGCACCATGTTGCAGTTGGCTGTCGCTCACGTCAGCTTTGATTCTTATCCAAAGTTGAGGAATCTGGAGGCTAGTAACCATCAATCCCAAGGTGACATGTGTTTTCCAGTGTGGCGAGATCGTTCATGTTTACTTAGCAAGTTGCTGGGATTTAATTTAAGGCAAACATATGCTGAGGATATCAAAAGGTTGCTGGATCGAATCCCCGAGCTGACAAAGTAAAAATCTGTCGTTCTGCCCCTGAGCAAGGCCGTTAACCCACTGTTCCCCGGGCACCGATGACGTAGATGTCGATTAAGGCAGCCCTCCACACCTCTCTGATTCAGAGGGGTTGGGTTAAATGTGGAAGACACATTTCAGTTGAACTGACTAGGTATTCCCCTTTTCCTTTCATTTGCGTACAGGTTGAGGGACAAAAAACAGAGACTGTCACGTCTTCCGCCGAGGCTGCCTCCCCTCCTTGTTCGGGCAGGTTTCGGCGTTCGTCGTCACCGGCTTACTAGCTACTGCCGATCCCATTCCCATCACTCCACTTGTCATGTCTTGTTTTGTCAATCACACACACCTGGTGCTCATTCCCCTAATTAGTATGTGTATAAGTGTTCCCTCTGTTCCCCTTGTCTTTGTGAGTGATTGTTTCATTGTGAGAGCGAGTAGCTCGGTTGAGCTACTCCTCCATTTGTTATTGCCAAGGTGGCATATTTCCCTTGTGATAGTTTCGTTTTGACGCTTGGTGCGTTTTATTTATGTAAATGAAATAAACTCTGGACTTCAGTGTTTTACCTCCTGCGCCTGACTCCTTCATTCACACCTCATCACAGAATCACTCACCTGCTGAATGGAGTCAGCAGGAGAATAACGCATGCCTGGAGTTGTGGCAAGGGTCCAGGAGCATTCCTCTATGCTGGCCAGCTTGGGGGAAGCGATGGATCGGGTTCTTCAGGTAGTACAACTCCTGGAGAAGAGAGGACCCGATCTATCGAGACCAGCTGGTCAACCGGATCCAGCCACCTACACCCCTGCCCCTGGAGGGATCCAGATATCCCGGCCACCGGCGTTTGACGGGACGGCAGTGCGATGTAATGGATTTCTGCTCCAACTAGAGTTGTATTTCTCCAGCATCAGGCCGGCGCCACTGGAGCGGGAGAAGGTATCCGTCCTCGTTTCCTGCCTTTGTGGGAGAGCCCTGGAGAAGGGCCAACGCGGTGTGGAATGAGGGAGGTGCCGCGTTGGAGGACTACGGGGAGTTTGTTCGCCTTTTTCGGGCTGTTTTCGATCACCCACCCTCAGGCGGACGAACGACTGGTCCATCTGAGGCAGGGGACGAGGACCGCACAGGACTACGCGCTGGAGTTCCGAACGCTGGCAGCGGGGTCCGGGTGGAACGAGCGGGCCCTGATCGACCATTTCCGGTGCCACCTAAGGGAGGACGTCCGACGGGAGCTAGCCTGCCGTGATGCCATGCTATCGTTCTCCCAACTGGTGAACATGGCCATCCAGCTGGACAATCTGCTAGCAGCCAGAGGACGTCCTGGTAGGGGTCTGCCCGTTCCCACTCCGGACGACTCTGACCCCGAGCAGATGGAGCTGGGGGGAGCCGCCGGTCGAGAGAGCGCAGGAGGACAGCGACAGTGCCACTCTGGTGGCACGAAGGGACAATCCACCTCACGTCGCAGTCAACGTTCCGTTAGGTCTGGAGGCGGTAGGCAGGGTACTCATGCATCACCCCAGGTAACGAACACCCAAACTTGTTCAGAGCCCTTTGCGGCGCACTGTACCTTATCTATCTCCTTTCCTGATCACCTGGTAGTTTCCCAGTGTAAGGCGCTAGTCGATTCAGGCGCAGCTGGGAACTTTATAGACAGGGCATTTGCACGCCGTCAAGGCATTTCATTGGTTCCCCTATCCATTCCACTCCCCATCAGAGCACTTGATAGTCGACCATTAGGGTCCGGGTTGGTTAAGGAGGTTACTGTACCAGTCACCATGATTACACAGGAGACGCATGTTGAGCAGATCACTTTTTTGATTATTGAGTCTCCTGCTTACCCTGTCGTCTTAGGTATTCTGTGGTTAGCCCTTCACAACCCCAATTTTTCATGGCCGCAGAGGGTTCTTACAGGGTGGTCGCGTGAGTATCCGGGTAGGTGTCTAGGTGTTTCCGTTGGTGCGACCACGGTGGAAAGTCCAGACGGTAACCCCACCGTGCGCATTCCGCCCGAATACCATGATCTGGTGCTCGCATTTTCCAAGACGCAAGCAACTAAATGACCACCTCATCGGGAGGGGGATTGCGCGATAAACCTTCAGGTAGACGCTGTACCTCCCAGGAGTCATGTGTATCCCCTGTTGCAGGCTGAAACTGAGGCTATGGAAACATACATCACCGAGTCCCTGCGCCAGGGGTATATACGTCCCTCCACTTCACCAGCTTCCTCGAGTTTCTTCTTTGTGAACAAGAAAGATGGCGGTTTACGCCCGTGCATTGATTATCGACCACTGAATAAGGTGACGGTACGATTTAGTTATCCTCTTCCCCTCATTCCTTCAGTGATTGAGTCAATGCATGGGGCCCGTTTTTTCACCAAATTAGACCTCAGGAGTGCCTACAACCTGGTGCATATTCGGGAAGGGGATGAGTGGAAAACAGCATTCAGCACAACATCGGGGCATTATGAATACCTGGTGATGTCCTACGGTTTGATGAATGCTCCATCCGTTTTCCAGTCCTTTGTGAACGAGGTGTTTCGGGACATGCTTGGTCGCGGTGTGGTGGTCTACATCGATGACATCCTGGTGTATTCCGCTACACACGCCGAGCATGTGTCCCTGGTTCGCAAGTTACTGGTCCGACTGCTGGAAAATGATCTTTATGCCAAGGCAGAGAAGTGTGAGTTTTTTCAGCAGTCAATCTCCTTCCTCGGATACCGCATTACTACCACAGGTGTGGAGATGGATGGAGATCGCATTTCAGCCGTGCGTAATTGGCCGACTCCAACCATGGTGAAGGAGGTGCAGCGCTTCCTTTGCTTTGCCAACTACTATCGGAGGTTTATTCGGGGCTTTGGCAAGGTCGCAGCTCCCATTACCTCCTTGTTGAAGGGTGGGCCGTCCCGGCTCCGCTGGTCTGCTGAGGCTGATTTGGCCTTCAGTAGATTGTGGGGTCTGTTCACCTCCGCCCCGGTACTAGCTCACCCCGATCCATCACTACCGTTCGTAGTGGAGGTGGATGCGTCCGAGGTAGGGATAGGCGCTGTCTCATCCCAACGCTCGGGCACGCCACCCAAGCTCCGCCCCTGTGCCTTCTTTTCTAAGAAGCTCAGCCCAGCAGAGCAGAACTACGGCGTTGGTGATCGGGAGCTGCTGGCTGTTGTCCGAGCTTTGACGGTGTGGAGGCTTTGGCTCGAAGGGGCGAAACACCCTTTCCTCGTCTGGACAGACCACCGTAACCTGGAGTACATTCGGGCAGCGAGGAGGCTGAATCCTCACCTGGCCAGGTGGGCCCTCTTCTTCACCAGGTTTGATTTCACACTCTCATACAGTCTGTGCACGGAATATGTGAAGGCAGACGCACTGTCTCGGCTGTATGACACAGAGGACAGGCCCAGAGACAACACCCCCATACTCCCGGCCTCATGCATTGTGGCGCCGGTAGTATGGGCGATGGACGCAGATATAGTGCAGGCATTACGCACAGATCCATCTCCACTGCAGTGTCCAGCTGGGCTGCAGTACGTGCCTGCGCTTATCCGTGATCGTCTGATCTACTGGTCACACACGTCACCCTCCTCTGGTCATCCAGGTATCGGTCGTACAATGCGCTGCTGGACGTGAGGGTATATGTTTCCTCCTGCTCAGTGTGCACCCAGAGTAAGGCACCTAGGCACCTCCCAGCGGGTAAGTTACAACCTTTACCAGCTCCACAATGACCATGGTCTCACCTTAGTATTGATTTTCTTACTGATCTTCCCCTCTCCCAAGGTAACACCACTATCCTGGTCGTTGTGGATCGCTTTTCGAAGTCTTGCCGCCTCCTTCCTCTGCCCGGTCTCCCCACGGCCCTACAAACTGCGGAGGCTCTGTTTACTGTCTTCCGGCACTATGGGGTACCAGAGGATATAGTGTCCGACCGAGGTCCCCAGTTCACATCTAGAGTCTGGAAGGCATTCATGGAACGTCTGGGGGTCTCGGTCAGCCTGACCTCTGGATTTCACCCCGAGAGTAATGGGCAGGTGGAAAGGGTGAATCAAGATGTGGGTAAGTTCCTGCGGACCTACTGTCAGGACCGGCCGGGGGAGTGGTCGGTGTTCCTGCCATGGGCAGAATACGCTCAGAACTCTCTCCGCCACTCCTCCACTAACCTAACACCCTTCCAATGTGTTTTGGGTTACCAACCGGTCCTGGCACCGTGGCACCAGAGCCAGACCGAGGCTCCTGCAGTGGATGACTGGTTTCGGCGCGCGGAGGAGACTTGGGACGCTGCCCACATTCGCCTCCAGCGCACCGTGCGTCGTTAGAAGGCGAACGCTGACCGCCACCGCAGGGAGGCCCCGGTTTTCGTACCGGGGGATGGGGTCTGGCTCTCAACCCGGAATCTACCCCTCCGCCTGCCCTGCCAGAAGCTGAGCCCGCGGTTTGTGGGGCCGTGTAAAGTCCTGAGGAGGATAAACGAGGTTACATACAGGTTGTTACTCCCCCGTTTACCGTATTAACCCCTCGTTTCATGTGTCTCTCCTCAGGCCGGTGGTAGCTGGTCCGCTCCAGGAGTCTGAGGTGCGGGAGGTTCCTCCACCTCCTCTGGACATCGAGGGGGCCCCGGCGTACTCGGTCCGTTCCATACTGGATTTGAGGCGTCGGGTGGGGGGCCTACAGTATTTCGTGGAGTGGGAGGGGTACGGTCCGGAGGAACTGTGCTGGGTCCCAAGGAGGGACATCCTCGATCCCTCCCTGTTGAGGGATTTCCACCGTCGCCATCCGACTCGCCCTGCTCCGCGTCCTCCTGGCTGTCCCCGAGGCCGGGGTCGGCACACTGCTGGAGCCGCGCGTCGGGGGGGGAGGGGGTACTGTCATGACTTCCACCGAGGCTGCCTCCCCTCCTTGTTCAGGCAGGTTTCGGCGTTCGTCGTCACCGGCTTACTAGCTACTGCCGATCCCATTCTCATCACTCCACTTGTCATGTCTTGTCAATCACACACACACCTGGTGCTCATTCCCCTAATTAGTATGTGTATAAGTGTTCCCTCTGTTCCCCTTGTCTTTGTGAGTGATTGTTTCATTGTGAGAGCGAGTAGCTCGGTTGAGCTACTCCTCCATTTGTTATTGCCAAGGTGGCATATTTCCCTTGTGATAGTTTCGTTTTGACGCTTGGTGCGTTTTATTTATGTAAACGGTATAACTCTGGACTTCTGTGTTTTACCTCCTACGCCTGACTCATTCATTCACACCTCATCACAGAGACAAGAGGCAGCATACCAACCTTATAATATATATTTGAGACCAACAAAATAACAAGTACATGGGAAGAGAGAATGCTAGTCATAAATTATTTGCCAGAACTGGTGGGGGGTATTTTATATAAATAAAACTGCATCCCAGGGAAATTTGAAACAGACCATCCTTGGAGAAAGAAAGACTGCTTTAACAAGACCAACTGTTGTGGTAGTTTGGTGTCACGTTAGATTCTGTGTCACATAATAATCTTGTATTCTAAATGCTCCTCGATGTTGGCAGCAGTACAGCATTCTGGTCAACAGCTGGCTATGATTGAGCCCCTAACATCTCAAGAGGGAAAATGAGTAGACAGGAGTGCACCTCATCCACGCCAGGCTTGGTACAGAGCCCAAACATCTCTGGCTCCCTTCCCCCCCACCTCATCGCCCCCTGCCTGCTACCCTCTGCCAGCCCACGACAAAACCAGAATGGCTCTATTTCAACAGTATTCTAAAATTACTTTCTGCCTCAAGAGTAAGGCCAATGAGTTCATTTTGGGGCCCTTCAACATGAGACTTCTGTGGTACACAGTCCATTCATAGTATCTTGTGACCCCTAATAACCTTGTATTACCCTCATTAGCCCTCTATGGCCATTCATAACTATCTGTGGTCTGACAAGACAAGAGCTGAGGAAATCCAAAATGGCTTTCTGGGAAAAGAGATACCACAGGCTTTTAGCTCTCAATTACCACAACTATCCTGGAAAAAGGGAGCGGTTATGAAAGATGAAAACCATTGCTTCAGATTTAGAGACTACACTTGCCGCTCTGAAAGGACTAGCCCGTTTGCTGAGTCACGGTTCTCACTCTGTTTGGCTGGAACTGAGGAGCTCTGAACACACTGGGGTGGCACTTTTCCGATGGTAAACACAGCGTAGAGCTGGACACTTTCCTCTCAGCGCCCGCTTTAGGAAGAAAAACATATACGCCCGACGAGTAGTGGCCAAGATCTACCACATCTCCCTGCTGGGGTGCAGAACACAGTCATGACTGAGGTTGCACGTTGCCACGAAGACAGCCTTTGCTATTAGCAACTTCAACAATTTACAGGGACATGGAATTAAACGCGAGGTACTATCGCTGACTGGCCCCCTGCCTTGAAAACCTTTCTGGCCCTTTTAAATGGTGGCTATTAGCGACCTTTCATCCTAATTGAAATGACAACGTGTCAAGAGTGGACACAGTGTGGGCTTGTGTGGAACAGAGGGTCTCTTGACACTGTGGCATGGTTTAAAACACTTTGTTACTGTGTGTTTGGTTGGCTCAGATTTTCTCCCAGAGGTCAGTTCTTTATGAGCCTACAGAACCTACTGCTACACTGTAGCAGAAATGTACACCAGTGAATCTCAAGTCTTGAGGAAAAGCAACTCAGTTGATGATAAAAGAGTTCAAGTCCAATGGTGGTACAACTTTACTTCCTCAAGCCATTGACTGTACTGTCCGACCTACAGCACAATGTAACACATTTTTACGTTGCTAACATTTTGAGCCTGTAGGAACTACTGTAATGAAACTGCAAAACTATATTCACCATGCTGCAAAACATGTCCTTGGTCAGACAAGGGCAGTAATAGAATCGTGTAACTTACATTCATATAAAGTTTCTTCAAGTTAAAAGGAACAAATGATAGGATACAACCGGTCTCCAGTTTCATGGGGACTGAAACCCTTTGTGAATGACCTCAAACCGTTTCCGGGAGATGAGTAACTTGAGTAAAAGAGTGTTTGGGGTCTACTGTATAGCTGACACTGCATACATTTTTAGGAGACGTGAACATAACCAGCTGCATCCCAAAGACAAGCTCCACACGTCTCTACTGAACGTGTGGCACGCTCCGCTCCACAGGCATCTCGTTCTGACCTCAGCAGCAGTGCACTGCTTCTTGAATCGCGAGTCACGTTTTTTTCCCCCTAAAAAAAGCTAGGCAGATGCCAATTTGTGAAAGGAGGCAAGTATAAGTGCTTAGGTTAATGAGTTGGTTCATCGTGGCAAAGAGAGACATCACTGGTAGATCTCAGTGACTTCAATAGCAGGCGATAACCACACTATGTCATATGTTGTATTATTGAAGCACATAGTTAAACTGTGAGTGGCAAGCTTTACACACATACAGACAGACACACCACATACACAACACTGGTCAGACTGACTTACCACTGTTGCGATTTTTGCGGTTGGACTTGCCGCCAAGCAGCATCTTCAAGCTGTTCCTGAACATGACTGCACTGGTCTGCAGTGGCTATAGAGAAATCTGCAGAAGAAAAAGAGAGTGTTTTTAATGTAATGTAGGCTATATTTACTGATGTTGGTTATTATTTATTGTCAGCAGTAAATTGCAAGTGGTTGGATAGTGCAAGGGGCAGATGAGGTAAAGATATTGCAAATTCCAGAAAGATCACCACAGAACACCACAACGGTACAGAAGGTAATTGCACTATTCTGTCACCTAGTAAATGGTTTTGCAGAATTAAGGTACTTAAATTATTCATCCTCTTATACATACTAATGACATATTCGTAGTCTCCGTGAAGAAGAGGTGAATATCAGGCGGTAGGTAGCTTAGTGGGTAAGAGCGTTGTGCCAGTAACCGAAAGGTCGCTGGTTCTAATCCCCGAGCCGACTAGGTGAAAAATCTGTCGATGTGCCCTTAAGCAAGGCACTTAACCCTAATTGCTCCTGTAAGTCGCTCTTGATAAGAGCGTCTGCTAAATGACTAAAATGTAAAAATGTAAAATGTATCACGTTAGCAGCCTGGTGGGGGGGATATTGTTCCTTCCTGTGTGTTATAATAACTCTTTATTCATGAGATTTGTCATGCTTCACTGAATGACTTAAGGAATATTTTAGTACCTACGTCAAACATTCACACCCATACCACTGACAATTACTGGTATGTGTGTGTGTGAACGCATAGCTGTAAGTTTGTTCAACAGGCTTTGAAATCATGTTCATTTGTGTCTTTGTAATGTGCAAAGTAGTATCAGTGCATATGTATGTTTCTGAGCTTCTTTTTAGCTTGCATCCATGTGCTTTTGTGTGAGTATATGAGAGAAAGAGAGAGAAAGAGATTGTGTCCGCCTGAGTTTGCTTTTCTCTTGCCGCCACCGCTGCAACACTGCATGATAATTAAGCAGGAGAAAGAGACACAGTGGTGGAATGAGTGGAAACATTGGCTCTCCTCAAAGCAAATAGAGGAGGCCTAAAATGCCGCCTGAGCTTCGAACAGCAATCCCTTTACTAAGTATCGAGTAGACCCACGCGTTTAGTGTCTTGGGAATCTTTGGTACCATGCTGTTAAAATCCTCCTCTGCTTTCTTCGGTCACATTACAGCTTTTAGAAAGAGCCGACTGGGATTCCGTCTCATACTTATCCTCTTCAACTTAATCTTTAGAAAGTTTGGATTAGCACTTTTGGCTTTTCAGGTATTCTCTCGTGTTTGACTAATGTCATACATTTTTCACACAAGGTGTCAAACATGGAGAACTACAGTACGACCACGCCTACTCCAGGTCGAGGCTCCTCGCAGAAGACAAGGCGGTTTTTGAGCCGACACTAGGCTTGGGCGGTATACAGATTGTCATACCTTCATACCGACCTTGTGCAATACCTGGATATTCGGTAATACCGGCACTGAACAAGGGGCACTGTTTTAAAACCCCACTGAGGCTCTGTACACCAAAGGTTAGCAATGCTAACAAGTACATGTAACATCCCATAAAGAATGCTAACTAAATGCTAACAAGCGCATTGCTAACATTTTATACAGTCTCTGACCTAAATTATACAAGTATACAAGTAACTCAAAAATGCTACTCATAGTTTGCTGCACGCACAAAACAAACTATTAGACCACAAGTCTCTGTTACCAAGCAAAGCTTGATTTTGGAAGAAGCTAACCACTTAGCGAGATACTGTAGCTAACTAGCTATTAAATTAGCAAACCAAATGCACAAAGGCAGCACATTTAGCAAATTCTAGACAGTTAACTTAATAGTTATAAAATATCTAGCTGGCAAACATTTAGTTGTGAATTCCATACTGTAACTAGATCAACTGGCGCAATGCTGCACAACAGTGAGTGACTCACAAGGCTCCGGTCTCTCGTCGTTGTGTGCTTGTAAACAAACACCATGTGACTGGGGACTACCGGTAAGCTTTATAATGAAAAGTTATGTGACAGGTGAAATGAAGAACGCAATCTTCTTTATTTCCTAAAGTATTGTACAAGTTGACTGCAGGTATTTACTTAAAAAGTAGCTACAAATATTGAAATGTATTAAAAAACATAAAAATAAATAGTTTCAACGGTATTGAAAAAGGTATTGAAAAATACCCCGGTATATACAGTGTACCGACCAAGCCCATCCGACACACAACCAGTCCTGAGCTGAGCGCACACCAAATAGAGGCAATTAGCAGCAGGAGTGTTCCTGATATGTGAGTAAAACCAGAGACCTTTAAAAGCTCTTTCAACTCGTGTCAGCGCCATAGAGGCAAAGGGAGAGGACTCTATTCCAGGGAGACTGTAGGTTCAGTTTGGCTTGGTGCTTTTGTGTTGTACACTGGGGGGAAGGTAACTGTCCAGTAACAGATGTTCCATGTTAAAGCTGGGGAATGACTCAGCGAGACACTGGGCCCTGTGGCTTCTTCTGGCTGCCCACGATGCCAAACAACATCAACAAAGACGAGCCAGCGTGAAGCTTCCCCTCCCTCGTCTCTCTTCTACCCTATCCTGTTCTTTTCTCCCTCCACCCCCACCTGTAGCCTCTCTTTTCCAATGTTTTCTTCAAATCCTCATCTCCCTGGTGCCATTTCCTGGAAGCCTCCGCTTCGCCCCTCTACTTTACCACCCCCCCCCCATGACTGTAGCAGCGTGACATGGCAGAATAAATAAAAACCAACAGCCTCCTTTCACTTTGACTCCTTTAATCTGTTCGATTCAATCCAGAGCTCCTCTGGCTCACTCTCTCTCGGTGTCGAAAAAAACAACCCGCAAAAGCACAGCGAGGGTGGCTGGCTTAAACAAAGGCAGCCATTCTGAGCCGAACAGACTTCCTTTAACGTTTTTATCTCGACGGGCAGAGCTACATCTTTTTCTTTCGTCACTTGGAAGTGTCAGTTCTAGCAGGTGCCAGGTATAGGAGGGAACTCACAATGAGAGAAAAAAATTATACATTTCTACACATGTTCAATTGAATGAGCTGAGCTAATAGGAAGTTAATAGCAGTACATGATGTAGTATACATGTGTGATTATATTACTTTAAATGTAATTTGTATTGTGCATTTACTGACTCATTTGTCACAGTCTACTTAACTGTAGGCCCATGTCTGAACCCCTGAAGCAAGTCAAGCCTATATAGCCTGTATATTATGTACATTACGATAGCCTATTGCCTTCAGCGGCATGCTGGTCAAGGTATTAGTCAGGCCTGATTCTGGCAGAAGCCGCACAAATGCAAAACAGATGGGTTGGTGGGTGGTAGGTGGAGAGAGGGAATATCTACACATTTCTGTAGTAAATCAAACCCTTTTTCTCATACAACAATCCAATGACCCAGCCCTCCTTCCCTATCTCAAAGGGGAAGAGGAGGGAGAAAGGAGGCAAATTACTTGGCACCCTCCAAAAGAAGCACACTGCTTGAAGTCATTGAGAAGCAGTTTCACACAGTCCTCCAGCTACAAGAACACTACCTGCTGCCCTTCAGGACAAGCACACCTCAACACCTCCAAGCGCCTTCCAGGCTTTAAGTCAACTGCCATGTGATGTCATGGTCCTCCTTATATGGTATAACCTAGTCTATGCTGTATGTGCTCAGTAGCATGTTGCCTTGTCTCTCCTCTTGTCGTTGTGCTCTTCACGTCGGAAAGGAAAAGGGGGCGTGGGTGCCCACTGGAGCGCAGTACTGTGTAATTAATAAGCTGGCAGGGTGGCGGCGCAGCCCTCCACTGTGACCTTACACAGCAGCTTCGTGGCTTACGCTAACAGCGGCAGCAGAAAAACAGGCACGGGGATCAGGGCCTGTCAGAGACGGGCACTGTCGTCGACAAGGCTACAGGGAGAAGAAATGAGAGCTGACGCTGAATACAGATTAGGACGTGGGGTGACCTTATCCCAAGTCATAGCATCCGAGAAGAGAAGAAAAGAGGCTGGTAAATCTGGGCTAAAATCTGTCCTGGTTGGCTGGTAGACTTATGTACTTGTGACACCTAGTTTGACAATCTGTCCCAACAAGTGAAAAGTTAACAGTGATACATTTGGGTGAGTGAAAATTAGTGGCTGGTAATTTACATGCAAGGAGAGTAGCAATCTAAGACCATAACCAGCCTGCTTGGTAGCCTGAACACACAGGTGTGTTTATGTGTGTGTTTGCAGTACAGGAGGAAGCATCTTCCCTGAACGCTCAGCAACAGGCTATCAGCAGCCCCTCCTTCCCTCCCCTTGGAGGCCTGATCACAGATGCTAGGCATATGTTCTAGAAAATGGCGATGGGAGGCTGAACCTTCATCAACGCTATTGTGTGTTCACTCAGACAACAACCCATCCACACAACCCATGCTGAGGGGCACAGAGCATCCTTGGAGCTGAAACAATTGTCAAAGACTGCCCTACACTACTCTGAATGGAGCAGGATTAACCTTTTCAGTGCTGCATGGCCTGGCCTGCTCAAAGAGGCTTACTCGTGTGCCGCAGTAGCATCAATGGCATTAGACTGGGCTGATTGTGGTCTCACTGCTACTCCATAGTGCAATCAATACTGTTATTCTATAGGATTTGCTGCTGTCACAAACAGGGCTGATCTGGGCGTGAAAAGTGAAGGGAGGGGGAGGAGTACTGTACTACAACGTTGGTTGAAGGGGTACATATTTCAAAATCAAATCAAATCAATTGTATTGGTCACATACACATGGTTAGCAGATGTTATTGCGAGTGTAGCGAAATGCTTGTGCTTCCAGTTCCGACAGTGCAGCAATATCTAGCAAGTAATATCTAACAGTTCCACAACAAAAACCTAATACACACAAACCTAAGTAAAGGAATGGAATAAGAATATATAAATATATGGATGAGCAATGTCATTATTAAAGTGGCATAGGCTAAGATGCAATAGATAGTATAGAATACAGTATTTAAACTCAGCAAAAAAAGAAACGTGTAAATATTTGTATGAACATAACAAGATTCAACAACTGAGACATAAACTGAACAAGTTCCACAGACATGTGACGAACAGAAATTGAATAATGTGTCCCTGAAAAAAGGGGGGTCAAAACCAAAAGTAACAGTCAGTATCTGGTGTGGCCAACAGCTGCATTAAGTACTGCAGTGCATCTCCTCCTCATGGACTACACCAGATTTGTGAGATGTTACCCCACTCTTCCACCAAGGCAGCTGCAAGTTCCCAGACATTTCTGGGGGGAATGACCCTAGCCCTCACCCTCCGATCCAACAGGTCCCAGACATGCTCAATGGGATTGAGATCCGGGCTCTTCACTGACATCCGGGCGGAACACTGACATTCCTGTCTTGCAGGAAATCACACACAGAACGAGCAGTATGGCTGGTGGCATTGTCATGCTGGAGGGTCATGTCAGGATGAGCCTGCAGGAAGGGTACCACATGAGGGAGGAGGATGTCTTCCCTGTAACGCACAGCATTGAGATAGCCTACAATGACAACAAGCTCAGTCCAATGATGCTGTGACACACCGCCCCAGACCATGACGGACCCTCCACCTCCAAATCGATCCCGCTCCAGAGTACAGGCCTCGGTGTACTGCTCATTCCTTCGATGATAAACGTGAATCCGACCATCACCCCCGGTGAGACAAAACCGCGACTCGTCAGTGAAGAGCACTTTTTGCCAGTCCTGTCTGGTCCAGCGACAGTAGGTTTGTGCCCATAGGCAACGTTGTTGCCGGTGATGTCTGGTGAGGACCTGCCTTACAACAGGCCTACAAGCCCTCAGTCCAGCCTCTCTCAGCCGATTGCGGACAGTCTGAGCACTGATGGAGGGATTGTGCGTTCCTGGTGTAACTCAGGCAGTTGTTGTTGCCATCCTGTACCTGTCCCACAGGTGTGATGTTCGGATGTGCCGATCCTGTGCAGGTGTTGTTACACGTGGTCTGCCACTGCGAGGACGATCAGCTGTCCGTCCTGTCTCCCTGTAGCGCTGTCTTAGGAGTCTCACAGTACGGACATTGCAATTTATTGCCCTGGCCACATCTGCAGTCCTCATGCCTCCTTGCAGCATGCCTAAGGCACGTTCACGCAGATGAGCAGGGTCCCTGGGCATCTTTCTTTTGGTGTTTTTCAGTCAGTAGAAAGGCCTCTTTAGTGTCCTAAGTTTTCATAACTGTGACCTTAATTGCCTACCGTCTGTAAGCTGTTAGTGTCTTAACGACCGTTCCACAGGTGCATGTTCATTAATTGTTTATGGTTCATTGAACAAGCATGGGAAACAGTGTTTAAACCCTTTACAATGAAGATCTGTGAAGTTATTTGGATTTTTACTAATTATCTTTGAAAGACAAGGTCCTGAAAAAGGGACGTTTCTTTTTTTGCTGAGTTTACATATGAGATGGGTAATGCAAGGTTTGTAAACATTATTAAGATAGTATAGAATACAGTATATACATATGAGATGGGTATTTTAACGTTTTAACAGGCCTCTGTAGAAAACTAAGGGGGTAGGTTTTAGAAGGGCTCACAATTATCCCTCTGATCCCAACAAATACACGCTACAACATAAACATCCACTAATCACGCTCAGAGGCCCATCGGAACCGTCCGTTTAGGCAGTCATTAACGTTAGTCATTGTTGGTTTTTCAACATATCTGCTCCTTTATGACATCAAAGGCCACGGCAAAACCATCAGATAACCTGCATGATTGAAGATAGTTGTAGGGCATTGTGTCCACCTGCAACCAGTTCCTAATGATAATCAAGGGACATCACATATGCTCAATATACACTATTAGCATGTTTACCTAAAAGATACTCAGATATTTAAAGAAGAGGTGCAGCAGCAAAATCACCCCTAGTTCCAGACTAGACCCCAAAAAAATAAAGAAACAAAAAAACAACCCATCCAACTCTGTGGTAAAATCCCCCACTTTGACGGACAAGCAGAAGGAGGGTGGGGGGAGGGATGGGGGCTAAACCTACATAGGGTCCGTCCCTAAGCTGCCACACACTGGAAACCACCCAGATGTCCATTTCAGTGGCGCCGCTGCACCTCTTTAGCCTTCTGGAGACCCTGCCCAGAGGGACTGCTTCTTGGAGGGGGGAAATAGTTTTCCCCCTCACACGGCCTCTTAGATTAGGCTTAATTCGCGTCCCATCTTCCCCACTCTATACCTGATTATGGAATTCTCTGTTCCTCTCACACTAATAGGAAAGTGCTTTAGAAGAGGCTAGCTGAGGGCCAGACAATGCTTCGCCTGACACCACCTATCTCTCCCACCGTGGAGAGCTAGTGGTCGATACCGCTGCCTGGCTTGAACAGTTGGCTTACTGGCTCGCCGATCATTACCTGCCTGCCAGCCAAGCATAGCGAGATCCACTGCACTCGACAGGTGAGGGAAGAGAAAACAAGCTTTAAACTTGACAGAGTGAGGGCAGGGACTCCTGCAGAACCGCAGGGATTTTGAAGTAAACTAAAGTAATGGAATGGATGGTATTGCACAACGAGTTCACACCAGACTCACTACACACTGCAGTGCGTTTTTCAGTAAGGTTTTGGAGAATAGTCATCATTTTTGCACGGGGTATAAAACATGTCATACAAATCGAGAAGGTTTACAACCCTGAGACAGGATCTCTCTTCCAACTCTTATCTCAGAGTTGGGAGGCACTGAATAAGACCTTTTATACTCCAAACTCAAATCTGACTTCTACAACAGACTGTGGGGCATTGTTGTGTTTATCGGCCTACAAGAGCTGAGAAGCATTTATGATAATCCGCTATCATGGATCAGGGGCTAATGTGAACATATATGATATTATCAAAATGAATGGGTCCTCCCTGGTTGAAGAGGAAGTTTTAAGCCATGTGATTTTCCTTGTGGAGATTAGCCATGTAAGCCTATTTTTGTGGTTGAGTGCTACATACTGTTGCCACAATTAAAAAGATAGGCTAATTTAGCTTAGTTTGTGACTAGCTGGATCCCAGGGACTCTGAAAATAAAACAAGAAATGATCATGCCAGTATGCTGCCTGCAATCACAACCTTGCATATTGCTTTGACTATCTATGCTCTGGTAGTGGTCAGTGCAGTACTCCCTTTTAATCATATTTCTTAAACAGATAGCTAGCTAGTTAGGCTATAGAGTTAGATAGCTTACCTGTCCTAAAACTGTGTACCACTCAAGCATAGCCAAGTGATTCAGAGAGACTGTGACAGCAGTGGGGGAGAGAGTCAGTGTGTGTTCCAGTACCCAGCTGCCACCTCAGCATGACCGTATCACACTGCCAATCCACTTCCCACGGCACAACATAGGGAGTACAACAGGAGTGTTACTGGAATCTCAAGTTGTTTGTTTTCAACAGGCCGGGAGAGAAGCACTGACTCATAACATTAAAGAGGGGGAGGGAGAAGGTAGTGCAGCTAGAGTATGAAGCTTTACAGGAGGCTTGGTAGAAAGCCAAGAAAGAGAACCAGCATTAAATCAACTTAATACCCATATCCCCTAAAACAACAATATCTATAAGCACGGTCCGTTAACACACTTACTCCCCTTGTCCCTCCACTATAAGGACATGTTCATACAAATACAAGTTATGAAAATAAATGACCTCCACCATTTTGATGGTGTTAAATTAGTTCATTGTGAAGGCAATTCAAACAGTAAATGGTTTAGTGTTACAACTGAGAGAGGAGTAGTTCAGGATAAAGGAAGTAACAAAAGGACAGCCTCCACTGTGTTCTGTAAATATAGGCAGAGAGGGTCAAAGCCGTGTGTCGGGTTGTGATATCTGAGATCCCCATGACACAACAGCCTGGCACTGACACCGTTCATTTCTCTCTCCAGAGAGGGAGCCTTTCTGAGCTCGTTTCTCAGCTCTGAAAACAAGATGTCACTGTTGACCTCTTGCCCCTATGAAACGGCGGGTCATTGTTACGCCGAGGAGGCACTGTGGTGTATCGTATGATCTGTTCCCTTTGGAGGGTCTCGCATGTCGCGGTTTGCTTTTTGAGCTCAAGGGTTACTCTGTTTCTATGCACTGTAGGGGTGGGTGTCATCGTGTGTGTGAGGGGTGGGTGTCATCGTGTGTGTGTAAAGACACTTTAGTGTAAAGGTTCAGGTATTGTTCAAATGGGGTCCTGCTGCCTCTTCTCCTTTATCTGGCGTCTTTGACTTGTGCACACAACCAAACACGGATGATGAAGTCATCTTATCATTATCCCAAAATAAATACCATTGAATACATAATCAATGTGCTGACGTTTACACTAGAATATAATTTAAATCTCATCTTAACCTCACTGTAGCAGTTACAATACACATCTCTGCGAGGAGATATTATTTCAGAGAGGCCTCAACTTGCATCACTGTAAGGGTTGGGGTGAAGTGTAAGGGGTGAGGTGTAAGGGGTGAGGTGTAAGGGGTGAGGTGTAAGGGGTGAGGTGTAAGGGGTGAGGTGAGGTGACTAAGTCGCTTTGGATAAAAGCGTCTGCTAAATGGCATATTATTATTATATTATTAGGTGTGACCCAGGTGCAGTGCAGGATATACAGTAGGCAGAGATGGTGACACAAGGATCTTTACTGGTGGTCCCGAAGCCAAAATACAAAATAACGGACTTATCACGACCAAAGAAAGGCGGAGCAAATAAGTCTCCAAAAACCGACTGACAGCCAAAATACGAAATACTACCTAAGACTGAAACAAATAACGAAACAGGGAGAACACTTCTCAAGTACCTGTACATAGATCTCCAATCAGACACTGAGTAGTACTGCTGGACATAGAGAAACTTGCAGAGAAAACTGAGCAAGGGAACACAGGGAAGTGAGGGCATAAATGCACAGGTGAACAGATAGACACAGGTGACACCAATAGGATGATGATTAGTCCCGACTGTGAGTGAGGAGGTGATTATGGTTGTCGGAGGATGACACCTAGTGGGTCGCTCCGGAACTGCAACCCCCTCCTGTAACACATCACCTAATCTACAGTTCAGTGCTCCCCAACTAGACTAGAGCACACTGGGTTGTGCAGGCTTAATGGAGAGCATGCGATCAAAGGGTCCACTTCTTCAAAAAGAACTGAGTGTGTTTGTTCTGTTAGGTTTCAAAGAGTTCCACATCTCACTTCTCTACCCTTTAGATTTTTGTGCATTTCACATAATTGCATTCCTGCGTCCTGCCCAGCTACAGCTGCTGTATAACATGGGCTGCAAAGTTTCAGTTTGATCTGCATTGCTGAGAATCTTCATAAAAACAAGGTTGTCAATTAACCAAAGTAATGCTGGCACAAAGGGATGGCAACAATAGCAGTAAGGAAGTGTCTAAATATAACTTGCATCATCTAATTAGAGGACGCTCTACTGCATCTTTTCGGACATTTACAGTCTTTTTGATGACGGCTCTGAAGAACGCAGACATTTTCCATTGTACTAACAATAGCAGAAGCGAAACACATTACTGTACAACACTGGATTTTAATGCTCAATTTTTTTTTGTTGAGGAGATGAAGGGAGAGAAGATTCTGAACAAATTGAGCTTCTGCCTTTTCCTCATCGTGTCATCATTTGGGGTTTCACACTTCCACCTTAGAAGCTACTAGGTGGTTGGGGGAATGAGAGCCCACAGGCTTGAGGATCACACTGGAACAACACATGGCCCTCTACTGTTATTCAGCGGGAACCTCAAACAATACATCAGCTGTGGGTGCAGTGTCCAGGGAAATGGGAGGGGAAACGAAGAGCGGTAGAATTTACAGTACTGGTCGTATTTGGTTTTTGAATGAGCTCTGGGGAGGATCACGGTGTGCAGGGATTTGGTGGAGGCCCTGATCCAGTGAGCTACAGTAAAGCTGATAAGAGAATGTCATTTTAGAGGGAAGTAAGGTTGCTAACGGCAACTCCAGTTTCTGCATTTTCATGTTGATTTTCTGGTAAGTAGCCATGTGTAGTCTGAAATAGGAATGTGACAAATTGACATGTATTCTTAATTTTATCGGTTTTCCGTTAAAACGATACGACATTTTCATAAAATTCCATGCGAATTCACAATGCAGCTGTGCTGCTGCCAGCAACGGTTTAGGTTTCACAGTGCATCCCCTACAGATGGTTAAGCATTGCAACTGTACTACCATTACTGTACTTCAATTTCCTTCTCATTTAACTTCTCAAAGTGTTGCCATACAGGACTTCGCTTCTGTTGCTTGCCTTTCTCCGCCATGTTTCCAACTGTTAACGACGATGACGTAGTGGTGGAGTCTCAACTCCAAAATAACTGATTCCTCGACTCCTTGCACGTCGACTCCTGTTGTCGACTCCCATTTCTAAGTGTCAAGATTTGATTCCAATAGGAATGGAGGAGACTGATTAGTTGCCACACTTCCACAAACACAAACATCTATAATAGCGAGCTAGCGAGGGACGGAGAGAGAGGGGAGGGGCACAGTATAGGCAGGTCGGCCACCAGGCAGACAGTCAGAACCATGTACTAGGCCTCTCTATCGGCAATCAAAAGCTGTATGTCGCAATGGGATGCTGTATCTCACATTTTCTTGGCTTGCAATGTCTCGCAACTTCAGTAAAGCAGGGCTGATCATCAATGAATAGGCTAGGATATTGAGATGGGCGAGATGCAACACTTCGCTCTCACACAGTCACACACAGCATCTGAGCATTTGCACGGGTTCACTTCACACTGTTCACAGCGTGGTAGCCAGGGCACCATAACCGTTGAGAAGTTGACCTCGCGCTTCAACGCTTTTAGTTGTTTGCGGAAATTGACCCACTATGCTGTTTACCTTCTGCATCGACTTCATATCGCTGAGTGAGTCTACCTTTAAATTACACAACTTTCCCAAGGCCTTTATAGCCGATCATCTACTTAGGCTATGACACAAAAAACATGTTTTGCACTGTGATTTTAATTTAAAACATAGTTTTTCGGTTAGGGATTTTTCTTAACATTAACAATCCCAACTTCGTTTTAACGTTTAAACGTTCACACCCCTAGTCTGAATGCCCTCTAATGATGTCAGTACAAGACCAAGGACTTAGTATAGGCAGTTCATCTTCCTGCCTCAGTATCACATCCTTCCCCAAAGCAAAAGGAATCACTGGAAGGGTATAGGCGAGAATTGTCTAGACTACAGAAAACAAGGGCTGGGGAAAATGTCAGCAATATCGGACATTCCAGCTCATGAGGCTCCAACAGGAAGGACTCTCGTAATCCTCCTGCTGTTGTGATTAAGTCATACTCTGGTAGATAACAACATCTGACAGTTGTAATGACATTACCTTCCTGCCGAAGCGTTTCATGTAACATGTCAAACCCATGATTTACTCACAGGGACACGTCATGTCAGCATGCGGCTTTCTGACACCGTCGTTCTCTCAGTGACTGCATTGTGCCCCCACATGTGCCCCGAGTCCTGACACGGTAGCAGCTGACTACTGTAGCAGGCTGACGGGTGCTGCTTTTTGCTCCCCGACCTTGAGGTCTCAGAGTGATCAGTTACAATGACATGCCTCTGTGCCAAACAAAATGGCAGGGGGTGGAAACTGAGAATGTCTTGGTTTTGTTCTGCGCTGCTGTTTTCACCACGGGAAGGTTCCTGTTGGGACGATGCCCCGCCGTGAATACAGTTCCAACTGTGGAGACATTTCATGACAACCGAAAAAAAGCCTCTGCGCACCTGTTTGTCATCTTTACACCATCCTTGTGATAGGTTTCTCTCTCCACAATATTTGTATTGTCCTCTCTTTTCCTTGCAATGTGAAAGCAACGCATGTCTGAGTGCATGAGCTGGTGCATTTCTACAAAGCAGTGGATGCCAGTAGATGTAGATGGGCAGAAGGGGGGCAGGGTGTGTTCATAACATGCTTACCGTGGAAAGCAACCGTGGCAAACCTTTCGGCGGAATACAAATACGCCAGCCAAGGCAATTCCAGGAGTCGATAACGATTGTATTCAAATTCAAACTTTAATTAATGCATCAGTTAGCAACAGTGGATGGTTGCATAGCAACAGTGGTACCAGACTGCTGTAAAATGGAGGGGTATACAGTCTACACTGTATATAAATGTGTATGAATGTCTGTGACAGGTTTGTTTAGCAAGAGTAAACACACCAGATGAGAACCAGAGCCATATAGAGTTAGGCCAACTTTTAGAATGTTTAATATTGTTCTATTTCTAGACATTCAGTGACATAGCATTGTTTAAATATTCCCCATATAATGTTAATGGGGAGCTAACATGGCTGCCATAGAATGCTGAAGTGTAATTTAAATGCATCATAATGACGAAACCACATTAGCCCAACTTTCTATATGGCTCTGATAAAAACTATATTTTCCATTACTAGGATGAGGACTTACATTAATTCATGCATATATATATATATATATGTGTTCACCCATCTATCCATGTATGTATGTATGTATGTATGTATGTATGAGACACCCTAATGACATATTTTCCTTTCAGGCTCTGAACTTGTGACCGACAAACACTTAAAGCCATTCGGAGTAGCTAATGAAGTGTAGGCACTTTTTCAAGAAGTCTCATTCCTTCCCTTTATGTGTGGTGTGCTCATTCACTTGTACTCTTTTGTCTCTCTCTGTCTCCGTTTATTTCAAATCCACACAAGTTAGTTCCATTACCCCTGGGCGTCCATCTGAATCCTGAGCGCTGCTCCAGGTCTTTAGAGTGGAGTAATTCCTCTGACCCGCACCTGTCCTCCGCTTTGCATGACAAAGGACTGCAAAATCAACCTTGGGATTTTGAAAGGGAGAGGACAGTGTTTTATATAGGTGTGTCTGGCTGAGCCGAGGGGCTGGGAATGTATTGAAACGGACTGATGAGAGATTCTGCAGCGCAAGCGTTTTTAGGATGGCGAGGATCTCTTTAATACTCACACACAGCTTTGTGTGCACTGCACACTCACACACATTGGCACATTCAAGTGCACAATGATCCACACACAGAATGCACTATAATTCCTACAGTATCAGGTTCAAAACACCATCCTCAAAAACCCACTGTGACTTGCTACCTTGCAACATCGATTTAACCTTCGATTTCCAGGATGGGGGAACCCATTTAAAGCTTAGTCCGTATCACCCAGACAAGATTGTTGCTTTGTATCATTACCTTCTAAGCCAAGCACACAGCTAAAGAGAGTTAGAGGAATAAGTTACCATTAAACATATTATCAGGATAATGCAGCGATACGCTTAACCCTACCACCGCCACAACACAAGGGTGAAAATTAGAGATCTATCAATCGTACAGGAAGAAATTCATATACTTTTTATGATTGCAATTAACAGATACTCACAACACGGCACCCACAACATACGTCGTTGGCAGAGGAGGTTGAGGGTTTTAGACACTGTAATCCTGACATAATGCATTCAGAATTGAGACTAAGTGGGTGAAGGTCTGGCGCTGAATCAAACTGCTGTGTGTGTTTTCTTTACCTTTCACACTGCTAAGCCCCGGCACAGCTGCCTCTTTGATGAGGCCATTTCTCTAACACACAAGGACAGGATTTCCTTCAGAAGAGTGGGTGTATGGCGTTAGTATGTGAATGTATGGGGGTCTGAGGGTCTTTTGCAATCCCTTATACTACAGTCGTTCAAGCGGATGTAGATCATGGAAGTAAAGACCACGTCCTAAAACCAAATCAGGAAACACTTGACGGTTGAAGGTTCCCCATACTCTGATCTCACAAATACAATAGTGATGTCATGAACCCCTGGACTAGACATCATATAACAGTAATGAGACAGAAATCAGTAATGGCTTGCAGTAATCTACCAGTACTAGATTATGTAATGTAGCTCTAAGAAAACAAAGAAAATAAGACGTATTTGTTTAGTCAACGAGGATGTTAGTCTTGTGAGGTTTATAGGCCGTCAGTGGCCTCAAGGTGATGTGTGTAATAGCTAACCTGGAGTAACAACCCCACCCCCGCCCCCTGTGGCTAATGGCTGTAAATGGACAGTCACTAGAATCAATGCATCATTTTCTGAAGCCTGACCTACTTTATTTTCTTCAGGGAAACCAGCAGATGAAGGGCTATCGATAATCCTGTCCTGATTCATTACACCAGAACAAAAAATATATATTTTCCCCAAGACACAGCCAGGGGTTTGGAATAAAATGTGGTATAGGCCTTTTATCATCTGGGATGATGTATAATGTGATTTGGGCGGATAAATGGGCAGCAGTGTGCTGCAGTGACTAGGGAGAGGTAAACAAAAAGCAGCATTTTACGTTATGCTGGGTCAGCACATTCCCTGAGGGCAAAACTGGTTTGAAATAACGTCACTCCAACCAGATTCCAACCAGTATCCACAGGGATACTAGTCAGTAGGGATGGTGATGTTGGGAGGCAGTGGAAACAGGTCCTTTTAGCCAGGCTGGCTGGATTGACACGAGCCCCTGATAGAAAGGATAGGAGACAGGTAGACAACCTCACTGACCATAGTGGCAGTAGATGTCTGCTCCCTTTCCCTTTCAGAACCCCCAAGTGTCACTTGCTTTATCCTCCAGCTGTGAGGGCTCAATGTGAAGGTGCAGCAGAGTGGCTCAGCTGTGATCTATGTAGCAGATTGACTTGTTGAGCCAACACCCTGTTGCAGCTAAGCTAGACCCTGCCAAGCAAGGCAAGGCCAGCAGCACTGGCCAGAACAAGATAATAATACCATAAGCTGTTATCAAAGAATGGCTCGACTTACCACACACTTTGGGCAATATAACTCCATCTAGCGTTTTATGGTTTTTAGTATTCCTCAGTTTAAATCTTCACCTGTAAGGCGAGATGGAGCAAGGCAGGGGAAATTCTGTGCGATATGTTCAGAAATCTAAGCAGTCTGGTGGTAACACAAAGCATCTTGAACCACTAAAGTCTCTTCATGCCATCAACACAAAACCACTACCACAGAATGTGCTATAAAACGCCTCATTCCAGCATATGACAAGAGGTTGGTAAAGCACCCTGGAGTCTGGCACCATACGGTCTAGCACCCTTTAGCAGAGCAGAGCACAGCACTATCAGATACAGTAGTAGAGTAAAAACAAACTTCACTGCACACATTACAGTGCTATGGTGCGTATTGCATTGACAGCTTGTAAAGCCATTTGGCAACAGCAACATCTTTACACCTGTCAGAGTGGCCCTATCAGATCGAGGTGAATGGCAAGGAGTACGGGCGTAACTCAACAGATCTGCAGTAGCCTAGGCCTGTACTGTAAAAAGAGAGTGACGTTGATTGCTGCACTGTAAGTGTCTAATTAAACAAGATCAAGGATAATACATTGCGTGTCACTATGTCACTCACAACCACACCATAACTCCTGCAGGGCTTCTAGAATCCTATCATGGAATGCTATAATGTCACCAACAATGAGGTGCAGATTAAATGTGTCATCGCCATGGAGATGTCTCAGAACTGTGCAGATGAGAGAACATTTCATTTTCAGCCAGAAAATGGCTGTCAAGCGCAACATTAAAGACAGGAGGTGTAGGCCTGTTTTTACAGGCTTAGCAGTCTACACTCGAAGTACAAAGAACCGTAGTGGATTTGAAACAAACAGAGAGAGACAGAGAGCGAGAGAGCGAGAGCGAGAGCGAGAGCGAGAGCGAGAGCGAGAGCGAGAGCGAGAGCGAGAGAGAGAGAGCTGCTGTGTGTATAACCCATAAGAGTCTAAGCCCTTTCTAAGCCAGGGGTACTACTAAGCTATATGGAATTGTTGCTATTTGATTTGGAATTTTAAGACCACTTGAAGTATCCCCAAAAATATATTTAAAAAATACTTGATGAAAAAAATGTTTTGGCCTTACTGCTATTAGCCCATACAAACGCATTGAATAACAGATTCACTACATGGAACAACTATTAATCTAAATGAAGTTTGTTCTGAAGGGTCTGTCCTATATCTGAGAGATATAAGCAAGATCAGGAAACATTCGTTTTTTTGACATGTATTTAACCCCTTATTATTGGCACTAAACAGACTCTATATATACTTCCATAAATAATTTCAAATCAAATCAAATTGTATTTGTCACATGCGCTGAATACAACAGTGAAATGCTTACTTACAAGCCCTTAACCAACAATGCGGTTTTAAGAAAGAATACCCTAAAAAAAATAAGAAATAAAAGTAACAAATAATTAAAGAACAGCAGTAAAATAACAATAGTAAAATAACAATAGCAGGCTATATACAGGGGGCACCGGCAGAGAGTCAATTGAGGCAATATGTACATGTAGGTAGAATTAAAGTGACTATGCATAGATAATAACAGAAAGTAGCAGCAGTGGGGAGGCAATGCAAATAGTATGGGTAGCCATTTGATTAGATGTTCAGGAGTCTTATGGCTTGGGGGTTGAATCTGTTTAGAAGCCTCTTAGTGCTCCGGTACCGCTTGCCATGCGGTAGCAGAGAGAACAGTCTATGACTAGGATGGCTGGAGTCTTTGACAATTTTTAGGGCCTTCCTCTGACACCGCCTGGTATAGAGGTCCTGGATGGCAGGAAGCTTGGCCCCAGTGATGTACTGGGCCGTACGCACTACCCTCTGTAGTGCCTTGCGGTTGGAGGCCGAGCAGTTGCCATACCAGGCAGTGATGCAACTAGTCAGGATGCTCTCGATAGTACCTGTTGAGGATCTGAGGCCCCATGCCAAATATTTTCAGTCTCCTGAGGGGGAATAGGTTTTGTCGTGCCCTCTTCACGACTGTCTTGGTGTGCTTGGACCATGTTAGTTTGTTGGTGATGTGGACACCAAGGAACTTGAAGCTCTCAACCTGCTCCACTACAGCCCAGTCGATGAGAATGGGGGCGTGCTCGGTCCTCTTCTTTTTCCTGTAGTCCACAATCATCTCCTTGTCTTGATCACGGTAAGGGAGAGGTTGTTGTCCTGGCACGACACGGCCAGGTCTCTGACCTCCCTATAGGCTGTCTCGTCGTTGTCGGTGATCAGGCCTACCACTTGTGTCATCTGCAAACTTCATGATGGTGTTGGAGTCGTGCCTGGCCATGCAGTCATGCGTGAACAGGGTGTACAGGAGGGGACTGAGCATGCATCCCTGAGGGGCCCCCGTGTTGAGGATCAGCGTGGCGGATGTGTTGTTACCTACCCTTACCACCTGGGGGCGGCCCGTCAGGAAGTCCAGGATCCAGTTGCAGAGGGAGGTGTTTAGTCCCAGGGTCCTTAGCTTGGTGATGAGCTTTGAGGGCACTAAGGTGTTGAACGCTGAGCTGTAGTCAATGAATAGCATTCTCACATAGGTGTTCCTTTTGTCCAGGTGTGAAAGGGCAGTGTGGAGTGCAATAGAGATTGCATCATCTGTGGATCTGTTGGGGCGGTATGCAAATAGGAGTGGGTCTAGGGGTTCTGGGATAATGGTGTTCATGTGAGCCATGACCAGCCTTTCAAAGCACTTCATGGCTACAGACGTGAGTGCTACGGGTCGGTAGTCATTTAGGCAGGTTACCTTAGTGTTCTTGGGCACAGGGACTATGGTGGTCTGCTCAAAACATGTTTGTATTACAGACTCAGACAGGGAGATGTTGAAAATGTCAGTGAAGACACTTGCCAGTTGGTCAGCGCATGCTCGTAGTACACGTCCTGGTAATCCGTCCGTCTTGTGAATGTTGACCAGTTTAAAGGTCTTACTCACATCGGCTACGGAGAGCGTGATCACACAGTCGTCCGGAACAGCTGATGCTCTCATGCATGTTTCAGTGTTACTTGCCTCGAAGCGAGCATAGAAGTAATTTAGCTTGTCTGGTAGGCTCGTGTCACTGGGCAGCTCGCGGCTGTGCTTCCCTTTGTAGTCTGTAATAGTTTGCAAGCCCTGCCACATCCGACGAGCGTCGGAGCCTGTGTAGTATGATTCGATCTTAGTCCTGTATTGACGCTTTGCCTTTTTGATGGTTCGTCGGAGGGCATAGCAGGATTTCTTATAAGCTTCCGGGTTAGAGTCCTGCTCCTTGAAAGCGGCAGCTCTACCCTTTTGCTCAGTGCAGATGTTGCCTGTAATCCATGGCATGTACGTACAGTCACTGTGGGGACGACGTCATCGATGCACTTATTGATGAAGCCAGTGACTGATGTGGTGTATTCCTCAATGCAATCGGAAGAATCACGGAACATATTCCAGTCTGTGCTAGCAAAACAGTCCTGTAGCTAAGCATCTGCTTCATCTGACCACTTTTTTATTGACCGAGTCATTGGTGCTTCCTGCTTTAGTTTTTTCTTGTAAGCAGGAAATTCGGAGGTGTCACAAGAATTTCTCTCTCTCTCTAATCAAACGTAATGCTCTGAATAATTCCCAGAGGGTGTAAGGCTCTGGTTTAATCATGAATTAAACAAAGGTCCACAACCAGCAAGAATGATCTGTATTATTTAATCATGGAGAGCTCTCCCGCCAAAACACATATCCAGCCTTTTTATATGCTTCACACAAAGGAACTTTGCTCCGCCCACCTTTAGGCGGCCTGTAACCAGTTTCTCAGTCCCCTTCATCCTGGAATGTTTGTCTCAGCAGTTTCTAATTCACCCCCTCTGTTAGTGGGTTTATAATGATAACCCTAACACAGTTCACACAGTCATCATCAGTATTGGGGTGAACAATTTTAGTCATAATCATAATTTCTCTATCAGGAGGATAGAATTATGGTCAGATTTGCCAAATGGAAGGCGAGGGAGAGCTTTGTATGCGTCTCTGTGTGTGGAGTAAAGGTGGTCTAGAGTTTTTTTCCCCTCTAGTTGCACATTAACATGCTGGTAGAAATTAGGTAAAACTGATTTAAGTTTCCCTGCGTTAAAGTCCACGGCCACTAGGAGCGCCGCCTGAGCGTTGTCCTGTTTGCTTATGGCCGAATACAGCTCATTGAGTGCGATCTTAGTGCCAGCATCGATTTGTGGTGGTAAATAGACAGCTACGAAGAATAAAGATGAAAACTTTCTTGGTAGATAGTGTGATCTACAGCTTATCATGATATACTCTACCACAGGCGAGCAAAACCTTGAGACTTCCTTAGATATCGTGCACCAGCTGTTTACAAATATACATAGACCGCCACCCCTTATCTTACCATCTTACCAGAGGCTGCTGTTCGATCCTGCCGATACAGTGTATAACCCGCCAGCTGTATGTTATTCATGTCGTCGTTCAGCCACGACTCAGTGAAACATAAGATATTACAGTTTTTAATGTCCCGTTGGTAGGATGTACGTGCTTTTAGTTTGTCCACTTTATTATCCAGCGATTGTACGTTGGCCAATAGTACCGATGGCAAAGGCAGATTAGCCACTCATCGCCGGCTCCTTATCAGGCATCCCGATCTCCTTCCGCGATATCTCTGTCTCTTTCTCCTGCGAATGACGGGGATGAGGGCCCTGTCAGGTGTCTGGAGCAAATCCCTCTTGTCCGATTAATTAAAGAAAAATTATTTGTCCAGTTCAAGGTGAGTAATCGCTGTTCTGATGTCCAGAAGCTCTTTTCGGTCATAAGAGACGGTAGCAGTAACATTATGTACAAAATAAGTTACAAACAATGAAAAAAAACTATCAAAATAGCACGGTTGGTTAAGAGTTCATAAAAACGGCAGCCATCCCCTCCGGCGCTATCTTCATCTTCATATATACATCAATTATTTCAACTGGTACCGGGGGACCTTCAGACGAGTCTTGTGAGGCCTGTGGACATCCTAGACTGACGTGTTCGTGAGAGTCTCACCTTTCCACAGATTGGTCATATTAGTGTTTAGCCCAAACTGTTTGGACGCTACAGACAATTTTGTGAGAAGACCGATTTTCAGGATGTCTCATGGTCTGACAAACACCGCTCTAGCTCTGTCACCTTTCACCGCAGATGTGGAAGTGCGACATAGGCGGATGCGGTGGTTTGAGTTGCATCCAATGCAAAAAAACATATCTCTAGCTTAAATTGACAGATGTTTTTATTATGCTAATTAGATTACGGCGGGGGCGCGCGGACATCGACCTTAGGGAGATAACCTGCCATCCATGATGCCTGTAAGATCGCCCCAAAAAAGATTCCCGTAGCACTTGACATGAGAGAGAAACTAAGTGTATAGCACCGTTAGACCCTCGTGCTGTACTGTATACTAGAATATGAATTGATTTACAAGAATGTACACTACCGTTCAAAAGTTTGGGGTCACTTAGAAATGTCCTTGTTTTCGAAAGAAAAGCAATTTTTTTGCCCATTAAAATAACATCAAATTGATCAGAAATACAGTGTAGACATTGTTAATGTTGTAAATGGCTATTGTAGCTGGAAACGGCTGATTTTTTATGGAATATCTACATAGGCGTACAGAGGCCCATCATCAGTCCTGTTTTCCAATGGCACGTTGTGTTTGCTAATCCAAGTTTATCATTTTAAAAGGCTAATTGATCATTTAAAAACCCTTTTGCAATTATGTTAGCACAGCTGAAAACTGTTGTGCTGATTAAAGAAGCAATAAAACTGGCCTTCTTGAGACTAGTTGAGTATCTGGAGCATCAGCAATTGTGGTTTCGATTACAGGCTCAAAATGGCCAGAAACAAAGAACTTTCTTCTGAAACTCGTCAGTCTATTCTTGTTCTGAGAAATGAAGGCTATTCCATGTGAGAAATTGCCAAGAAACAGAAGATCTCGTACAACACTGTGTACTACTCCCGTCACAGAACAGCGCAAACTGGCTCTAACCAGAATAGAAAGAGGAGTGGGAGGCCCCGGTGCACAACTGAGCAAGAGAACAAATACATTAGAGTGTCTAGTTTGAGAAACAGACGCCTCACAGGTCCTCAACTGGCAGCTTCATTAAATAGTACCCGCAAAACACCAGTCTCAACGTCAACAGTGAAGAGGTGACTCCGGGATGCTGACCTTCTAGGCAGAGTTGCAAAGAAAAAGCAATATCTCAGACTGGCCAATAAAAAGAAAAGATTAAGATGGGCAAAAGAACAGAGACACTGGACAGAGGAAGATTGGAAAAAGTGTTATGGACAGACGAATCGAAGTTTGAGGTGTTCGGATCACAAAGAAGAACATTTGTGAGACGCAGACCAAATGAAAAGATGCTGGAGGAGTGCTTGATGCCATCTGTCAAGCATGGTGGAGGCACTGTGATGGTCTGGGGGTTCTTTGGTGGTGGTAAAGTGGGAGATTTGTACAGGGTAAAGGGGATCTTGAAGAAGGAAGGCTATCACTCCATTTTGCAACGCCTTGCCATACCCTTTGGACGGCGCTTGATTGGAGCCAATTTCCTCCTACAACAGGACAATGACCCAAACTATGCAATAACTATTTAGGGAAGAAGCAGTCAGCTGGTATTCTGTCTATAATGGAGTGGCCAGCACAGTCACCAGATTTCAACCCTATTGAGCTGTTGTGGGAGCAGCTTGACCGTATGGTACTTAAGAAGTGCCCATCAAGCCAATCCAACTTGTGGGAGGTGCTTCAGGAAGCATGGGATGAAATCTCTTCAGATTACCTCAACAAATAGACAACTAGAATGCCAAAGGCATGCAAGGCTGTAATTGCTGCAAATGGAGGATTCTTTGACGAAAGCTAAGTTTGAAGGACACAATTATCATTTCACTTAAAAATCATTATTTTTAACCTTGTCAATGACTACATTTCCTATTCATTTAGCTATATTTCCTATTCAAACTCATTTCATGTTTGTTTTCATGGAAAACAAGGACATTTCTAAGTGACCCCAAACCTTTGAACGGTAGTGTATAAAAACATTAAATGAATACCTTATCAAAGGGAACCAAATTGAGGCAGTTTGCGTGCCATTATAGCCTCATTTCATGTAATTTTTCATAGAGTAGTGAACTCACATTCAATCAAATTAGATTTTTCATTTCAAAGTTGCTAAATTGTGAAAATGTGAAAAGCTATGTGAACTCTGATGTCTTCAGGGAGCAGGCCTATATGATCCTCTAGTCGGTTTGAAAAAACACCACTGATGGCCACAACATCCCAGGGGGCTTTAGTACACACAAGCTGTTAATCAATCACATGGGCCAGACGACGTGTCCCTCAAGGCTATGACAGACACACAAACCCACAGACATGAATGTGACGATGCTGAGATGGAGGGAGGGAGTGTGTGTGTGTGTGTGTGTGTGTGTGTGTG